>NC_083599.1:71101800-72352608 GCF_020882245.1 Rhopalosiphum padi | reverse complement strand
TAAACATTATTAGGTCTAAATGCTAAATGCTTGTAAAGAAATAATCATTGGAGGTACCTATACCGAGAAGCAAATCATGATCTGTACATCGACACTGTACAGTACAGTATACGTACAGTCTTACACACATATTCACATAACATTAAATATATCATAGAATTCAGACTTTCGGAAGAATGTTAGACTGACAACTTTCTGAATAGAAAGTTTTCTCTTTTCAGAACTCAGTTATGGGGAGAGGGGAAGATTCCACTGTAGGTTCAACGTGCGCATTGAATCTCCTCTAAGCCAGAAACTCACATTATACAGTTATATATATATATATATAATAAATATAAAATATAATACGTACTGCCTATATATAGATGTCGGGGCGTATTGTATACGTCCTGATTCTCGGACCTTAAATAAATGTTGTATTTCGTGATCAATCAAACGTCCGATTACCCATCATCGTCGTTTTTTTCTTATTATTTATTTTTTTTTATAATTCTGAATTTCCTAAATTCGTAACTCGTCCTCAGTAATGTAACTGCGCAGATAAAATAGTTTTTTGTAACTTTATTTGTCCTGCCTCGCTCAATTCAACATGCGAGTCGTATATAATAATATATACTTACGCGTGCAGTATACTGCAGTGGACGCAGTCACGTCGTATATAATATTTTATATCGTAATGTGGCGTGGAAAATGGTGTTTTTTTGAGGCCTATACCTCGCCCAAACCTAGTGACCACCGTTTGGGGTGGTCGGACGAGTAAGACTGCAGTAGATCGGCGAATGATAAAAATGTATCACATTTAACTTACCGCGATCAATCTATATCCACGCACTCGTGGAAACACGATTATGTTGACATTTCAATAATTAGGTATGTTTGTATTTTATGAATCGTCTGTAGGCTGAATTACAGCGATTTTACAACACGGAGAATTGAAACAAGTAACGGAAAATAATTATTATACTATTTACTTTACCATATAACTTCAATGAAATGAACCTATTCGAACTATTCATCAAACATATTCAGCTACTCCCTACTTTCATATGTTATAGTTGCATAATGATAATCCGAAACGGAATTAATAAAACAAAATAAGTGTTGATTTGACCTCGAAAGAGGGGTTAGCGGTGGTAGGTATGGAAAATTGATTTTGAGGATCACCCGGTAAAAGTATTCTACACGTCACTATTAAATATATATTTATGTACGACGTTATGCCCAGTCTTTATTATCCCATCACGCCGAGCCGCCATCGGTGGATTGAAACTATTTCAGTATATAAATTGCATTTTATATTTGTTCGCCAATAGTTTCTATGTGGGGGTAGTAGGTATACGTTGCGTCGCGTACCGCGGCACTGCAGTCGTATAAAACGTTAATAAGACTTATGAAACTTTGAGTGGAAAGAGTCCGCTGCCGCCGTGTACGCGCCGATTTATATATGATTCGTTTCGCCGACTTACTACACGACCTGCAATAAGTAGAAAGCCATAATAATATTATTATTAAAACTGCAACGATATCATATGATTTTATAAATTCACATCGTATTATACCTACCTACGCCGCCTCGTATACCAAGCGTGTGTTACTATATATATATTATATAGTTTCAGCGGGTGCCCTACGCCTCGGCGCTGTCGGTTCGAAAATGTTTACGAACTGTAACCGTGAAGTATGTACAGCCATTCCGCTATATATTATTATATTAATTCACGTGATTTATTCGCATATAAACAAGACGAAAGATAATATAGATTTACTCTTAAAATAATACGTGTTAAGGCAATATAATGACGTATCATCTTGAAACTCTTGGGTCCGATAACTTCCAAAGAAAAATTATGGTGTAGTTCGGTGGTTTACCCATTTCCGCGTCGCGTCCCTCGTGCCCTATAAATTCAAAGTTTACAAGAGCACTCTATATCAAACCCTTTTGGCATTCATAATCCAATCATTAAGTGTCATCTGCACATAAATCTCACTTACCGGGGTAATTATTTTATTTCGTGCATAAGATATAATATATTTACAATATTTTTTTCTCCGATATATTGATATGTCGTACCTATACAACGCGTTTAATTAGTTTTCGGCGATGAACGAAGTTGATATTCCGTACACACATTATTATTATTTGTTTAATTTGTACGGTATTATCCTTGTCGAAATGCAGTGTAGATAAACAATTTTTTTTTTTTTTGATTTGCATAAACATGGAAAATATTGACAAAAATAAAAACACCGTCTACGTTCCACAGTTAATTAAATTAAAAATAACTGACATAATATAGAAATGGACAATAATTAAATTATTTATTTACAACTTATGATTTTTAAAGTTTGTCTGTCGTATTTTTTTTTTATTACTATGACTATTAGTCACTTCTGACTTACCTAAATGACTCAATATTAATTAATTTTTAATTTCAATATTTCCTTATAATATTATAACTTATTTATCTAGATTATTTAAATAATCTTTTTGAAACATAATTTGACATTTTGTATTAAACTTAATTTGTTAAACAAGTCGACAAGTATACGTTCGTTAAAATAAATTAAATAGTATTTCAATCACCTCTCAAACGAAGTAAACAGTTTATTATATTTAAAAACTGCATAATCAATATTTTCTGTTAATGGTGGTTTAAGAGCGGTGATAAATGATAATTTATTAGTACGATTAGATTATTTCTACGAATAAGTATGTTTGTTATTCAAACGTTATAATATAATATAACTATTTAATTCGGTTATTGTTTTTAGAATTATAATAAATAACATCTAATTTATCATAAATAATTTAAACTTTATAGTTTAGTTAAATATAGAATGTATTATTTAATGACTTACTATTAGCTGTTTATATAGTGTATTAATAATATTATTAAGAAAAATTCAAATTGTCCAAAATAAAATACTGAGAATAATAACGAACGCGCCTTGGCTCGTACGTAACGAAAACCTACACAAACAACTCCAAATTACTAAAATTCAAGATCATATAAGCGCCCTTGCCACAAATTTCAATAGTTTACTCCACAAATCAACAAGCTCAATTCCCTTCAATCTACACATACGTCCACCACCACAAAAGCGTCTAAAACGTGGGCGTCCGCATGACCTTATTCGTTAACTACAATTATTAAGTAAATTATAAACTATAATGTAATTATATTATTATTAATCTATCTACACTATTTTGTTTTGTCTACATTATGTCTAACCAACCTTAACTATTACTATCGTTGTCTTACGTTATTGTTATTATCATTATATTACTACTATACTGTTATCATTTTAAAATATCCAAACATAATTATTACTTATTTATTCATCGATGTAGATAGCCTATAGGCTAGGAATGTCTTATTGTAAAAATAATAATAAAAAAAAAATTAAATAAATAATATTATTAATCTTGTGAGATTATAAAAAAATAAAACACCAAATAAATACACTTACCTATTATAGACAGGTAATCTATTATAGATTTGTGATTTGTGTATGCGTCTACTTGTATGAACTATTTATTTTATTGAGAAACAAAAATAATACGAATAAAAAAATATATAAACAATATAAAATATTTCAAGCGTGCAGTACATGACGATTTGAAATATTTAATCAGGTGTTAAAAATTTCACAAAATGTATTTTATACAAGTCATAAATAATAATGGGTATATAGATAGATATGTCTATGCGCTGGGACAAATATATAGCAAAAGAGGAATCTCTGAAAAGATAATTTTATCATAGTCTTTCATGTACAAGCTCTTAAAGTGTAATGGTACGTAATGGATGTTTGACGGGGAAATCACGGGGTCGATCAATAATCATAATATTTCATAAAACTTTTCTAAAAGCTTATAGATCTTGATCATATAATAAACGATACGCATTGTAATGATATGTCCATACTGGGTACCTGCTACTATTATAATCAATTAGAGATAAAACAAAATCTAAATGTCTCGCATAATACGATTATTATTTTTACAATATACTATAAGTAACGACTAATTTGTAGCTAATGAAATTATCATAAAATAGATTCATTTTCAAATAAACCATTTTTTTTTTTAAATAAAAAAGGTACTTCGTAAATCCATTTTTTATCGGTTCGTGTTGGTTGGCTATTCTAAAAAATAACAATTTTTTTATGTAACTTTGTATTAAAATTTAAAAGGATATTGATATTTATTATTTTTAATAATCGTACATTGATAAAACAATAGCAATATCACTTTATTATATTAAAAAAAATCAGTCAAAATACCTATTAGGCGCCGATATTATTAAGACTGGCTCCGGCGCATACTATATATTTTATAAATAATATACAATTTAAAGGTAAATGAGAAATAATGGTCCCAAGATTCCCGTAGTTTTGATATAATTTGGTATAGTTTTTAGTCTTATCTTATATTCACTGCAACACATTGTAGACACATAGTTATTACTTCATTTATAATATAAGTATATATAATTAAATCAACAATTAAATAGAACAGAAGAAAATAATTTAAGTAAAAATATACGAAATACAAAAGACAATAACGTTATACACTGTTTGGACACTATATTATACTTGTATAATATATATTATAATTACAACAGTGATAAGTTTTAAGCTATTTTTCTTTTGTTCTACTAACAACAATACTACTTTGTTATGTATATTTCATAATAAATATGTAAGACGATCCATTTAAGTCTCTACACTCATTATTTCGAAAATTTTTGAAAAATTTTTCTATATAATTATTTAACATCAGAACAGAATTTTTTCAGAAAACATATATTTTTTTACAATATTTTAATGTTACTATAACACATAACTGTTTAAGTTAAAAATCGAATTTTGAACAGTAACAGTTAATTAGTTATAACTTATAAGTATTTTAAATGTATTTATGCGTATTAGTGGATCCACATTTTGCGTGGTACCTCTGTGCTATTCTACTCCATTTATCACAATTTTAAAAATTAAACTAAACTTTTTAACTACATGTTTAAGATTGTACATATAAAATTTTTATTTATCGAAGTGTTCCAAACAATGATATTCTTAGTGAAATTCAAAATGTATATTATCACTCAAAGTTTAAAATAACATAGCAATAAACAATTGTAATTTTACCCGGCTTTTATTTGATGTAAATAAAAATTATTGAGCATATAATTGTTAAATACAACCGGCAACAGATCGATCTGTAAATAAAAAATAAATTATAATAGTAAATAAAATACGATAGCTATTCAAAAAATTGCAAAGAATCTAAGTTTTGTATCTGTTAGTTTGCAATTACACAAAGTTATATGAAAATATATTTTCAAAAAAGTTAGAACTTTTGGAAAAAAGACTTTAAACACTGACGTAAAAGATTTGTATATAGTTATATATATTTCTGTCTATAAGTAGAGATCTTCAGTCCTGCACGTAGTCATAGAAGTCATAGATCGGATTTTTAGTTACACGAAATGTGTGATTTGCATGTCCCACATACTCATCTAAGATGCAATAATAAACCGTTATTATATTATTTGCGTGTTACAATTTACGACGTTTTTACGAAACGCGCGTGACATGCACTAAAAAAAAATCTATAACGTATCTAAGTACGTAATATTATATTGTGTCAAAAATATATTACTTACTGAAACTGGCATGGACGGAGGTGTGGCAATATTTTCTCTTGAGCTGGTCCGTAGTGATGCAAATTTTATTCAAACTCACTTTTTTTTAAAACGTAGTTACTTTTTATAAGATTAAATATTATTAAATTGAGACAATAATCCAACACCACCTGAGTTGGAAAAAGCTCCACTTGCTCCGTGCACTAAACAAAATAATATCACTTAATTATTCTTCAAGAGCATTTCGAATATTTTTCGTATTTGAAACTGGAGTAGTGTATAGTACAAGACGAAAAATACTTTTATTATATTATCTATTCGATTCTATCACATTTTTACCGTTATTATGTTTGCTTTTGAAGATGCTGCGTACATCAGCTATAGGCCTATATTGCTGTTGCATGTGTCTGCACGAATTTCGGATGTATTATTATATTGATTTGATTGTTTGATCGTGTGTATTCAATCGTTTCCGTTAAGTAATATTGTTTCTTTATAAAGCTATACGTTTTCAAACTGTAGACAAAATTACAGTAGTCGCCCACTCGTCGCAGTAGCAGTATTACCGGAAATTCATAACTCTACTGTACAGGACTCTAGGTCAGTGATTCCGACAATATCGCGGATTCCCGAGAGCATAATATATAGAGCACAGACCGTGATGTTATTTTACCCGCGCGCACAATTACAATAAATTTGTCCTGGACGGGCGCGTATAAATCATGTGTTATTATAGTCTGCGGCGGCGGTCAATGGTCGGCTATATTAATATATTATATTGGTGTTTTGATAATAATTAGCGATCGCGGTAAACACGAATCGTCGTCGACATTTCATTCGCCCCAGACGCCCCGACGGCTCGGACGTGAAGTCTGTCACGTAGTCATCGTATCGATACGGCACGCATCAAAAACCTCTCATATTTCAAGAGGCAATTGCAAATAAACAAACATAGAAATAGAAAAAATTCTTTTATTTTTTACTAATAAATATTATACCATTTTTAATTATTTATTTTAAACATTATATCGGTTATTAAGCGGTGTCCTCCATTGTTAACACACATAACTCTTCGTGTCATTGCTGGTGTAATGGAGAGGCAAATGCCTGGTGATTGGCTCCTTAAGTGCTTGTAGGGATGCGGGGCGATTATCGTACCCAAAAGGTAAATATCCCCAAAGAACGTAATCACAGGACGACCACGTTAAAAAATTTAAATTTAGAAATTTTTTTTAAAATCCCGTTTTATTTTCGTTATTTTTTGTTGGTTTTTATTTCGTTTTTTTTTTTGTTCCTTGCCATTACATCTACTAAAACTGGCACGTATACCACCACTATCGATACCCTCTCCCCAACTGTTGTACCACCACCACAACTCACACAGCGCTATTTCTAAATAAGGGAGGTTTTTTAGCCGGACCCTGTATTATATATATATATACGTATATAGAAACGTCTAATACAAAAAAATTAATGCGATACGTTCAACCGCGAGGAGGAGAGTTAGACGGGCTCGTTATACCGTTAACGGTATTATACGCGTATAGTGGTGCGTTTAATACGCATATATAATAGGTACCTACATAACGACGAGTGCTCGTCATATTTTATATTTGCGTGTACCACCGTCAGCGACTACGGTAAAATCCAACGGCACGTTATATATTGTAATAATATAATAACGTAAAGCGTAATCAACATAATATCGTTCATATAGGTATATGCGAAAACATTAACGAATATATTACGCGCGGCGCGTACGGCGGAGTTCGCGCGGGAGACGAATCATCGTGACGAGTGTGCTCGACGTCCCGGCCGAACGACAATAATATATCGCATTATTATGATTATTATTATTATTATTCAAAGCGAGATGTAAAAATCGAATTAGTGTCGACGACTAACGAAATTCGATTTCGGCTGAAATCCGCCGTCGCGCAGCCGTGAATATTATGGCGCCGCGATAACCGCCGGGAGATTTGAATTTTGAGACGATGACGTTCGTTCGCTCGGATATGTAATTAAACTCGGATAATTCGTTTTATTGAAATAATTTAATTCCGCGACGGTACCTATATAGTATATATACCACACTCGGCGGCAGTCGAATCGGATATTGTGTGTAACGTTCTCGGAAATTTTGACGTTACAGACGGGACGAGTTCGCGCGCACAACACTACGTCATAATATCACGAATACGTAAATATAATAATATGTTGTAATACGACGGCGAGCGAATGTTTTGGTTAATATTATATTGATAAAAATAGCAGAAAAACTATTAAATTTATTGCAAATTTGTTTTTGCAGGACATCGAGAATTTACATTTTACACTGTTGGCAAATCGCGGAAAGTTATAATGTAGAAAAAAAATTAACAGATAAAATAAATCGATGAATCATAAAATAATTAATTAATCATAAAATATGTAGTTGTAATTTTGTCGTCACACAGCACGTGATTCGTGGCATACATTATTATATTATATTGTATTATATACGTGTATAATACAGCCGTATAGGATTGCGTCGTCATAATTTCACGTACATTTCTCGATAGCGAGCATCACGTATGACTCGTAGTTGCAGGGTAGAGGGTTATCTTTTATACAACCTGATGTAATGTCAATCGAAGGGTAGAAAATATTCAAAACGTGCTCTACTATATACTGCTGCAGTAAATCACATAACGTTCAAAATATCGAAAACACATAGATAGACTCACCAAAAGAGGGAAGAAATTCCCCACCGTTATGTGTGGTAACGCTTCGCGTAGTTAGTTTAGTTACTATGTTATAGTTGTATATAAAATAGCGAAAAATATTATTATAAACACGGATTTACGCAAAAAATTATTTATTCGTGTTTCGAACGTCTGGTTCTAGTTTCGGGTGTTCAACCGTGGAATTAAAAAATGTAAATACAAATTTGGTTACTTTTAAGCTATAATAGTTATAACCATTTTTATTCAGGGTGATATGCGTTAATTCTGGTAAGTAGATAGTTCAGGAAAAACTGTTTTTAAAATTGATATACCTACAAGCCAAATTATAGATTCTGAGTGAAGTGGTATAATATATATATATTAATTTTACCATTATTTAAGTTATTTATTTATTATTTTTTTGTGTATGTATGTAGAATGTAGATGACACAGTTTATATACAAAACAGAAAAAATGCTTAAATATTTTTCCGTAAAAATATTTCTTAGATGGAATACAGAGACTTAAAGATTATATTACCAAATATTTATGTTAGTACAATATGATATCATTTTCAAAATATTTTGGAAATTTGTATCTCTTTAAAAATTCAAGTTAAAACCTTTCAATATAATATATTATATTTAAAAGTTGAATATTAAGTTTTTTTAAATGTTATGATAATTTTGGATTAAAAACAATTTAAATTTAAAAATGTGAAAAAAACGATTACCATAAATTGTCATGATAAATTGAAATATGTTTTCAGACATGTTATCGACTTACTATAGATTATTAAATATAATTTTATTGACGAAAATTGATACTTTTATTGGAAAATAAAATAATATTCATGAATCTCGGTATTGACGTGTGCAGTAGTACTCTGCTAATTCTTATTCACTGCAACATGAGTCTTCAACTCATGGACCACATTATATTTGAGGACCGTGAACACATTTTAAACAAATAACGTTTATTTTTCTATTTTAAACAAATTAAAACGGCTATAATACATCGCTGAAAGACGTAGGAGCGCGTCATTATGAAAATAATACAAAAAAAGGTTGTGACAATAATGTTATACATTTCCAATACTTCAAAATCAACATCTAGCCATTTAGACATTATAGACATTCGTCAATATAATTTTAACAAACATATTTGTAGAATAATGTAAAAATATATTTTATAAATGAAATAATTAAAATAATAAATCGGACCTACGAAGTGAAATACACTGAGGCAATATTATGTTTTGTTATGGTTAGTCCCGCGCTGTTAAACGTATAGGTTAGGTGCGACGATCATACACGAATGACTCACGACTGTACGTGGGCTAAGTTTTTAACATTTAGTTTGTTTTAAACAAATTATAAAAATGTCAACTGCCAAAAAATATATTCAATTTTATATGTCTGTAATCGTTTCAGTGGCGCCTAACACGGGTATGAACTGGGGAAAATTCCGCAGTACAATTTATGGGTGAGTCAGGTGGGTAGGTGATAATAAAAAAAAATTGTTTGTTATACAGTATCTTTTATGCATATAGTTTAACATGAAATATAGATCGGCGCCACTGAATCGTTTGACGCATTATGACATTTTAAACGCATCAGCGTTGGGATATGCGTATTTAGAGTCGACGGAGTATACGCTTAAACTAAATTGCGCTGTGTGGTAAATGAAATCATTTCAATCACCTTAAGAGTAGTGAACGCGGGACAAATAAACGTATTCCATCGTCCTTCATTAACGCTAACAGCGCTAATCCGATTGATTTCGGAGTCATTAGCTCAGAGCGCACGAGGGTATAAGACGTCCGTAAGCTTAGGGCGCGTCACCTAATACGACAATATCAAATTAAATAACCTTTCTGGAGTAACAACAACACATGTGACACCGTAAATGGTTGGAAAAACATAAGTATCGTAGTGTTAATTAAAAAATAAATGAGGACAAGTGGTGCTCTACGGACTGCGACTGATAGTGTGTCACTGCATTATTCCATTTATCCGCCGAGAAAATGTATGTACATGATCTGCTTGTTTTCAAACTATATAGGTAATGAAAGATGTTGTAAAAACAGACAGTATATTTTATGAAATCATTATTATTGAGTGACAGAGAATTTCAAAACTTTTTAATTTAAATAGATGCTTTACACGTCGATTTCAAAACCAATTAAGTATTTAACAATTTATTATTAACTATATTAAATCTTTTAAAAATTAATTTCATCTTTTGTTTAGTTTAGATCAAAAATAAAAACAGTCACCACAACACAGTTCTACGTATATATTTGTCAAAATACAATATGTTACTTTACCGAAAAAATACGCAGAAGCAACTTCAGATTTAATATTCAAGTTTCATACGAGGTTTTTAAAATTCAAAGCATATAAAAATGTGTTTAATTTATTTTCAATTCCTTTTTAATTATTAGTTGAAGATATCACAGAAAATATTCAAATTACTTATTTATAGAGCAATACAACATTTAAAAAAAAAACAGAATAACGTCGAGATTTAAATTTGTATTCAAAGTACATAGACTTAATTTACGAATCAACACTTTAAGAAATACGCCTGTCTCTGGTAATACTCACACTTTTGAGCATATTTTTTTACGAATAAAAATGTTCAAATCAAAAACTAGAACTCATTTAATTGACTCATGCCAATAAAATTTCGTTGATGATAATTGCATCGCTTCAAATACCCTATTAAAAAATAAATAATTTGTAATTTAAAATTTACAATTTAAATCTCCATAACATTGTTATAATAATGAATATATATGTTTTTCAAACAAAATATACTATATTATTATATAATTAGAAACTAGAAACATATAGTAGATAATATAGCTTTCCATTTATTTTCAAAAATACCACCTATACCACCTATACAAACCAAAAACCTTTTAATTTTGTTTCATCGAATACAATTTAATTATTAAAATAGTACGCATTTGTCTTTTTTGGATAATATGCAAAAATAAAACGAATAAATACGTATTATTTAAAATTTGCAATTTCGTTCGTTTGATGAACGACAGTTTTAGAAAAATCTAGATTAGGATAATCTTACGGTACACAGAGCAAAATCCAAAAGGTGATTTTCTTTTTTGATCACCATCACTGGGTACACACCTCCCCCCAATCCGTTATATCGTAAATATCCCCCACCCACCCCAAGAACACCGAAGTTGATTATCAAATACTACCCGTTTCCCGGCGTATCATATGACGTGGCAATATCGCGAAAACGACGACGGAGAGAGGCGGTTACCCAAACAAAACGTTTTCACGCGCACATAACGCACGGACGGGAGAGAGAGGTTATAATAATAATTAAACGAGACTCGGGTCGCCCCGACGAGGAAAGAGACGCGCAAAGTATATTATATTATATTAGTATGTGCGTGTACAGGTAATATAATAAGTGTACACGCACTATAATACGCCTATGAGAGACCGCTAAGACTTACGGTTATAACCGCATTATACACAACTATATACGCGAGTATTATTTGGCGGTGGGGGGGGGGTGTTGGTTTTTAGTCGGCAAATATTTAAACTTATCACCGCCGCACTTATCTCCGGTGCGCAGTTCCCTCGACCGTCGTTTTACACGATATACGTTCGTTCGCCACGACTCCGTCCTCCTCTTCCTCGCCGGGTCCTCTTCTCTCGCCGTACGTCTTTCACGGTTTTAACATATATATATATATATATATACGTGTATATCGTTATCCTTGTAACGACACACACGCACATGCCATATAATAATAACAATAACTACTCGCCGTAATTTGGAGCCTATTATAATACATACCTATGTGTGTGTGTGTACGTTAAGTATAATAATATATTAATATCGTACACGGCGGCGGCGGCGGTACACACGCCCGGGCGATAATATTACACGACGCGCGTGGGTCACGTTATTATTAATACCTACGCGCGCGCGTATATAGTGTAGGGTGCCGCGTGGTGGTCAGAGAGGGTGCGTATACGGAATACGGAGGATGGCGCTGTTATTATTATTATTATTATCATCTATCGACACGATTTCTCTCGTAAAACACAAACGCTCAGCGTTACGACCACAGTATACTATGTATAGGTATAGGTGCTGTCTTGTATAATTTTGCACGCGACCCGTTTTAGTACAAAGAGAATCGACAACTTTTTTTTCTCCAACTTCCATATAATATATACCTATATGCAAAGTTCTATTTATAAAATATTGTTGAATTTCTCGAATTTTACGCCCAACTGCAGCGCGACGCGATCGACGATTATAAAGGATTTCAGTATAGAAAACTCGCCTTGGGTCACATTTCTATTTACGCGTGGGGGGTGTAAAGAAACTGACAACCACACGCGCGTGAAAGGCTTATAACTAAAATACTTGCCTGGGGGTGGGATAATGATATACAACGGTTTTCACGTATAATATAATATAATATATAATATCTGTAGATGAGTTATAATATAATTATTAGTGATTACATTAAAAGTAAAACTATTCACGTTTTATCGACAAATATTAACGTTTATGGGAAGATTTTTCATGATTTCAAGTCATCACAAAACAGCATTTAAAATAAATATATAAATATAACGTGTACTATGTTTTATAGTTTATACCATTATCATTTAAAATATTTTTTAAAAAAACTTTAACATTAATTTTTATTTCATACTCTAAAGTAGAATATTTTCTGAGAATTTAATTTTAATTTAAATCTAATTTTGAACTCATAGTTGATTAGTTATTCCTTTAGGTCAGCAAATTAGTAGACCAATATAATATAGAGTAGTGATTAATACCGATCATTTATATATAAATATTAATAATTAATTACTCGTTAAATATTTGAGTATTCTTAAATGTCAACATTTTTCATTCTGCTTTGGAATATGAAATTAAAAATATATGCATAGTAATTAAAATAATTAAAATATTAAATCAATATAAATAGTAAAAATTATGAATTTGCTTAAAAATGTTGTTTTGGCCAAAACGAGTATTTTTTTTTTTTAAATAATCGACCTATAATATAAAGTTATAAGCAGTGTTCGGAAATTATAAGTACATTTTTAGCACTTGTAACTATGTACTTAAAAACACTAAAAATAGGTAAATATGAAAAACCAAATTTTCAAGCACTTAGATTTTTTTTATTTTACAAATTATATATTTATTTGTAGAATGTAACTAATAGTAGATATTTGGGAACTATAGGTATTTGACTACGAATTTTATAACTGCAGTACAATAGTAAGTATGACATTATTTTAAAAATAACCAATGAATGTCATAAATTGTCTAATGTAGTCGGAAATAACAACCGATAACGTATTAAAAATATTCAGACCCGCTTTGAGATATTTATAGACATGATTGTGGTATATTAATTAATTAAACAACAAAATATATATTTCTAAAAGTTTTAAAAATATTACCTATCAAATTATTTTTACATTTTAAAAGTGCACAAATATAAATTTAAATTTACTTACAGGTGAAAAAAACTACTATAAATTTGTTAAATAGTTAATAGATATTCCAAACATCTCAACCATGACTGTTTTTAGTTTAAGTGTACAATATTTATGTAATAATATTATTATATTATATGTTTTAAATTTTAAACATTCAAAATGTATGTAATATACTAACATACTAAATATTGTAAGGAAAATATGTACAAATTTGAAAAATAAAAATGACACAATTTATACGAAATATAAAATGCTGTAAAATAAAATCTGGTGCAAATATCACATATAGAATAAAATACATACAAAATTCATCATAATCTTCAAAAGTTCTTTTTGCTGTATTTCAAAAGCATCAAAAATACATATGTACAATCCCTGCACTCCTTTTGCGGTGCCGCTTATTACTCGTATATGTATATAGTATGAATATTATGATCATCCCAAAATCGTGTATAGAGGGGTTGCTGGCGTATTATTTCACTGCATCTTTGGTAAAATAATGCAGTATGGTTGGCGTTAAGGTTTACAGTCAGACGGCGGAGCATGTGGTACAATCGATTACAAATAAGTAATAACGTACAAAATAACCGTGTGTATAAGTTTCGTTCCGAAGTTTCAAAGCGAAGGTGCCATTATGCCGGCGGAAAATGAACCTGCAACGTTCGCATGTCGAGTCGCAATGACGAAGTGATATTAATTGATATTACGCCATCGCGTTTGATAATAATAATAATAATAGTAATAGTTATAGTTCAAAAACTGTAATTCAATCTATTATTATATAGGTAATGTTGATTTCAATTTCCCGGTTTTGATCTTATTCTCTCGGCTGGCAGACAATATTATAAACCCGGGCACACGAGCATCGAAAATAAATAATGATATAACCGACAAATATTTTACGGTTGTTTATGATTATGGCGTAGGTACTATAATAATGTGGGGCACGATATTATTATACCTTGTGGCTACATAGGCGTATCAGAATTTCATCTCAGAGGCTACGTTTAAAGGGTTGATTCCGTGAAAAAGTAATGAGCGTATGAATTCCATTGACCTGGTTATATTTGAATATTATATAATAAGTTATTTTCGCGAACGCTGAACACATAATAAACGACGTGACTCTGAGGACTAATGCACTTAGTAATTAGTAGGTATATGTGGGTACTTTTTTTTCATTAGATTATTTTTGTATTCAAACAATTTTAAGGACTTTTAATATAGTTTGTTTTTTTGTTGTGACAAAAAAAATGGTCTGTTGAGACTATAAGAAATATAGTCTGCTTGATTTCGGTAGATTGTGTACAATATACTTCTACTACCTTTTAGTTATTTTCATTACGATGTGGTTTATTTTAAATAATTATAAAAATCTTGGTCATACCAAATTATATGTACATTGTACATAAAACACAGACTAGTACATGCACCTATATATTATGAAAGTATATGATGAGTTGAGATGTTTTACTGTTTACCAGGTTACATCGTACCTACGTGTAAAAACACACTCTCAGGAGTTTTAACGATTTTAAAATTTTTTTTTTTCTCCCAGAATAGAAAAGAAACTAAAATGATTCATGATTTTACAAAAAACCGGTAATAAGTGCGCACAAGTATAGTTTTTAACAATATTATGGGAGATTTTAATGATTTTATACGGATTTAAAATTAATAACATATTTTTAGGTTTCATCCTTACAACTTCATAAAACAACTTTTTACCTATTTCATGTATTGAATGGGTCGAACTCCTCGGTCAATACTTCAACGCATTTTAAATAAATCATTCATACGTTATTGTTATTATTGTTATTATAATCAAATACGGTAAAACCTCCTTTTAACGGACCGTCTATAAGGTGGAAATATCGTTAAAACGGAAAACAACAACAGTTCTGCATAGGCGATATCCCGTAAATTTTAGTCTCCCTGTAACGGAAAAATCAATTGGTACCGGAGTAGTTCCGTTATAAAGAGGTTTTACTGTAATATTATGTTACAACAACGTGATGATGTCTTTTTCTACAAAACTTTATGCCCGTTATCGTGAATTGTGAAATAAACGCGTTTTTAATGAATTCTGAGGTCCAAGAGCTCATTAAACGGTATTATAATATTATATACTGTCATTTATCTATAATATTATTATTTTATTCGTAAACAGAAATGACTTGGCGTTTCTGTTGAAAATTCCCGGGACCACAATAATATTATAATATAAATATAAAATATGTGTGCGGTGCGGACGATGGAATTGTTCGGAGATCATCAATTTACAGGCTCAAAGTCGCAGCAGTCGAGTCGCACGCATATTTCATCGAATACATATATTATAATAATATATTATTTCCTTTATAGAAATAAGAAAGAAAAAAAAGAGGAAAAAAAGTAACCGTAAACGAGACGCGTCGTTATAATACGACCTGCTCATGCCTCACTATACGCTCGTTGTACGGTGGGAGGGGGGGCGTATACACATATATATATATATAAATATATGCGTCAACACCACTGTACGTTGTACATAATAAGATTACGTCATGTTATTATAATAGGTAATTGTGAGTAATGCGCGACAAAAAATAATAGTATATATTTACATTCTTGGCCGCCATTAAAAGGAACGAGTGTACTGCGTTTGTACAACATTATTATATTATTATATTATATATTATTATACAAAACAAAACACTTAAACAGAGACGTATTCCCCCGAAACCCCGAGCGTACGAAAGCCGAAACGTAATTGAAATAACGAATTCCTGGTGGAGAAATATATTCGCGCATAATATATTACGATATCGTACATAATATATACGCACCCTACCCCCATATTGATCTCGTTTTCTCGCAGCTTCCGCGCGCGTGTAATGCCGTTATAATACGCATTAAAATATACGACATTATTAAATGCATTGTATAATGATATATGCGTTACGATGTTTAAATCGCGCAGGTATCACTTAGCCGCGCACGCATCATAATGACGGCGATATTACAGGACTTATTTATGTATACGTACGACGACGACGACGACGGCGGCGACGTATAGGCACATCACGTGCACCGCGTGCAATGAGAACGTTTCAGACCGCTATTGTAATATCGTTATACGTCATATCATACAATATATTATTATATTATACCGCGTTCGCACGACGCCGCCGTCGACTGGCGAGGGGATACCTACGCGATAACATGTTATTAATAAGCGATTTAGGTGGGAATTTTGTGAAAATTAAATGCCCCGCGGAGGAACTTCGAAAATGAATTACGCGCCGCCCCGCCGCCGCCGCACTGTGGTCGTTTCGTGATAGGAAAAGTGTTTATCTTGTGTGCGCAAATATAATGTATTAATAATATTTAATAATATTATAACGACACACGTCGAAGATAAATCGTAGGTACCTATATACCTTCGGTGCGTATAATTTTTAAAACATTGTAATGTGTTTGGGTGACCTTTTCTCCTTTTGACGGAAGTTCTAACACACTAAACGGCTATATTGTGATCTGCAGTAGTTGCAGGTTCGTGGTTATGTATATTATATTATTTGAAAATACATAATATTATATAATAATTATTTTATCGATAATTTATAATAATTGATAATATTTTGTCAATAGTCTGAAAACATTCAGTACTTTTTCTATTAGTATACCGAAAACGAAAAGACCTGTTTTAAAAGCAGTTAGATTCACGAAAAATATTATTTTAAATTGAAATGTATCGTTTATTTTATTTTGTATTAAAAATATATTTAATTTTAATATTATTGGCATAAACTCACTAACACGATAGGTAATTCAAGCTCAGTTTGTCTCACCCAAACACATTTGAACAAGTTATAACGATATTTTAAACGTTATACACAATTATTATATTTAAAATAAATACATATATCATAATATGGTCTTATTCTTAATTAATATACAATAGTCGAATTTTCGGGCTCGGCTATCGTTACATCACGACGATTTTTTTTTTGTCATCGTTAATTTATAAACTGCTTTTTTTGTTAGTTGTCCTATTAAATAAAAAATATTTATCATCAGATAATATAAAACATTAAACTACCCAACTGCACATTTGAAAATAATTTTTAAAATGAAAATTCTGCAATTCTGAAGTTGAATGGCGTGTAATACAATTTGAACCAGAAAAGACATTATTATATAGTGTACCAATTTCAAATATTAAAAACATCAAAAATATAATGGATTTATGGATTTTATTAAAAGCCCGGAAATAATACACAATCGATATGGTTTAATGTATATATATAAATAATGTATCTATAATAATAATATAAGATCATTGATAATAAATATATATACACTCTATACATTCTCCCTAAACGGATATGCACATGGAAAACTTCGAATCTCAACACGCTGAACCGAAAAAAAGCAGATGCGAGAATAAAATATGAAAAAAAAATATACTAAAGACATTAAAAAAGCGACAAAACGATGCTTTTAATTTAAAAGACTCTTCTTAATCATTAAAATGAATAATTTTTTTTCGTTTTAATAATAATTACAAAAACTTATAAAATATAGTTTTTGCGTCGTTTTAATCATATTGGAATATTGCTTGGCCTGTTCAGGATGTATTTTCGCATCAGTTTAAAATATATTAAAGTATCAAAAACCGTGGCGGTGGTGGTGTACGAATCTCATTCGGAAATTAATTTGTGAAACTATGTATACATAAAATTTAAAACAAACAACCATATAAAAATGCTTTTAAACTTAAATAAATACAAAAATATGCATTTTAATATACAGACAAAATATTATATTATTATTTTTTTAAATGTTTGAAGTATTAATTGCATTTATATATTATTATTTGTTTGATAGTATGATACACATACCGGTTACTTGATAATATTTTATTAATCTTGTACCTTGATAGAATATTTTTACACGGGGATCTACAAAATACCATACTATTTCAATTAATAACTTTTTGTTTTTATAAGTAAACAAAAATATCTTCAAACAATAATTGATATACCATATAATATATATGAGTAAAAACCTATGTGTGTACAATGCTGAAAATAATAATATACTTATTGAACATTTTTAATTTGTACGTATTTTGAGAATCTATTTAAAATGTTTAATAAAAATAAAACAAATACAAAAACTTTCTGAAAAAACGAATACACTAGAATCCACTATAAGCTCAATTAGGTACTATTGAAATATAAAATTAAACAACCTTGAATATAGAGTAAAATTAGTAATTAATTAATTTGGCCCGGCGGAATACTTTTTCAAGTTTGTGTTTGAATTTTTGATTTCGTTAAGTTGATTGGAAATGCGTACCCAATTTATAATTTGATATGATGACTTTATTAATTAGACGTATTAAAGTTACATAATGTTATTGACTTATTGACAATACGTTTTCGTAATGTCGTTTTTCCGATATTTTCTTTTTTTTAATTCATATATTATACTCTGCATGCCATGACACGTATAATACCCGTGTGTCGAACGTCTCATATTTAAATACACTCTAAAGTCTAAAGCGTAATGTGTATTATCAATGAAAAAAATGTCAACTGTCTCTGATCAAGTCGGCATAATAGGTACGTATAATATTTACTATAATATGCTATTATTGGATTAAACGTCGAGGTTTGACCGAGATATAATTTCGTCCGAGTCCGAGGACTCAACCGGTATGTACCCGCTCGTATACGATTTAGTCATAATTATTGCGATAAATTAAACTCGAAATATTTATTAGAAAACGAAAACGTTGTCCCAACCCTGAATATTGAATCGTGTCCTCGCCGGTAATGTTTGCGGGGTGGACGTGCAGTATTCCGCCATCGAGACGAAGACGCACGCAGTCTTTAAAAGACCATTCGACGACGGCGATATAATATTATTATATCATTGTCGTCGTAATAATTACTTATCGTCGAAAGTCATCGTCGACGACAGTCGCGTGCGCATTATCTGTTGTAGGTCTATATATAATATAATATAGCGACGGCGGAGACGATTCGTCGGCTGCAGTTGAAATACATATTATTATTATTATTATTATTATCTATGTATAGTACATACCTACCGTCTACCTATATACCTATTATTATCATATATATATATATATATATAACGGTAGCGTGTCGGTGCAGTAGTTGCAATAACTACGTGTTCGGGGGCAGAACGCAAAGACCTATATACATTTATGTCGTTTAATATAAGAAGGGGCGGGGGCGGAGATCTATCTGTAACGATATCGCGAAAGAGGGAGCGTAGGACGAGTGTATATTCGCTTCCTGCTCTCCGCGTGTCCACGTCGTCTATCTCACCGGACACGTCAAGTGCATTCGTGTCGTCGTAAAACACACACACACAAACTCGGCATGAAGTCGTATCGTTATTATTATTGTGCCGTCATCGTGATTTGCAGAATGAGCGGCGTCGATACGGCTGATTGGACCGACCGACAAATGCCGGTGACGTCGCGGATATATATATATATACACCTACCGTGCCCCGTGTTCGCATCGGCTCTTCCCGGCGGCGGCACGCCCGTTTGAGTTCGACGAGCTTTATCAGCGTACTATGTCATTGTTATTAAATCATATTACTATTTTATGTCTTGTCGACGACGACGACGACGACGACGACAATACAATACGTTTCCCGAAAACGACTATAACAGCAGTCAGCAGTCGAGGACGGTCGGCGGAGGATAGTCGTCCGGCGATAACGGCAGAGAACACTCGATGACTTTATATCCGCGTGTATGCCTGTAAAGTGTATATTATATAATATATTGTATATACGTAGACCGGACGAATATCAACGTCGTCTCCGTAGTAATGCGCTGTAATATTATATTAGTTAATTCGTGTCTGTACAACTCGCTCTTTCAATGCCTCTCTGGTCTGCTTATCTGGCTCTCTCTCTCTCTCTCTTCCCATCAAATATGGTCCATTTGTTTTTCTTTTTGTTCACACGTTTCAAACGCGTTTTTATCAATAATATAACCAATACCGCACACGAGGTTGAGTGACTTTTTTTCATCGTGTAAAAACGTGGAAATGTTTTTATAAAACATTTATTATATACACATAATATCATACACGCAATTCGATTCATGAAGCATGCTCATCTCCCTTTTACTTCTTCAATAATGTAGTAATTCAAAATCTGATTTTTGGAATTTTCTTGAAAACCATATTTTCAATTTATTTAGCAGATTTCTTTTTAATTTTTTAAGAAGTTTTCTGTGGAGATGTGGAGATACAAGCTTCTGTTTATCATATAACAATTGACTCTCTTTTTTTATTATTTTAAAGATAATTTTTCTGAAAATTATGAAGTATTAAAATAAAAATTCGAATAAGTAATTTTTGTGTAATTTAGCTTAGTATTTTAAGGATACAAAAATCCTATAGGATTGTGATGGGAATATCTATAATATATTAATTAGGGGCTAAAGTAATTTGAAAACAATTATTTTAGTAATTATTATTAATCTATCAATATTTATAAAAGTGATTCGAGTATAATAAATACTAAATCTTATATTATATCGATTTTATATTTTCGTAAAACCAATACATTTTAAGGACTATTATAATCCTTAATATAAATATTTTAATAACTAATAAAAACTACTTGTTTGAATTTTGAATAATTAAGTATATTTAAAATTTCTAAATAAATTATCTACTAAATAATTTTGAATAGAAAAAAATAGGGAGAATTAGTTTATTTAAGTATTAATACTTATTTAAAAAATATAAGTAAATATCGCAACAATAACAGTCCTTAAATAGTATAAAAAATATCAATAATTTGAAGAGATATGTTCTTGAAATATATTTAAAAATGCTGAAAAGCTGTAGTTAAAAGAATACCTTATAAACCTTATTAACTTTTACATATTATAGGTAATTATAATCTGTTCCTTATAATATTCGAAATATATTTGACGTTTTGATAACAATATTATCGGAACATCATAAAAACGTTATAATCACTATATTAAAATTAAATTAAATATAACACAAATGTTTTCCAAAAAAATGAATACATCAAGTTGAAGAAAATTAACATGACGTTTAAGCGCGAGATTTTCTTTTTAAAGTACACTCGCACATGGACTAATAATTCATCTCTTGACAGCTGCGGACAGGGTTTAACAGTAATAAATGACGAATGTAGTAGCTTACTAACTATTTAATAAGTAAATGAGTAATGGCTAATAACTTTTGTTCTTAACTCTTAAGTCTGAAAAATATTCCTCAATTTTTTTTTAAAAAAAATGTACAAATAATTATTTATAATTATACAAAAATGTATCTCTCTTTCTCTCTATATATAAATATATATACGAGTATATATACTACATAGAATGTATATCAAACACATCATACAAACTAAAATAAAAAAGAGTTTTATAAAAATATTTATTAGAAAACAATTTATTATACCTACGTAGACAATAATATTCGTTAGTTATTTATGTTACTTTTTATTTATAAATTATGTTAAATGATAAGACTATAAGAGAAATACTATTTTAAACGCATATCCTTGAATTTTATTTGGGTTTTCGGTACTGTATAAAACACTTGATATTCGCGCTTTTTTTTTTTAAATTAAAATTTTTAACTATGTTTTCCATGCAACAAAACAATTTTATAATAAAATTTCAATTTTTTTGTTTGTTGAATTTTTTAAATTACATTATTTTTTTTTTATGAACAACACTGATCCGAAAAATATTTTCCATTTTAAAAGTTAAGCGATTGAGAGTTAGTTTAACTATATATAAATCAATGTACCTATTATCACGTATCACGTATTTATCGAATTGTTAAACAGACTATACCATCTAATCTTACTAATCTTCCTTTGCAGACATTTGAAATTTCAACACATTCTCAAACAGTAAATTTTCAATACACGAACAACTTTATTAATCAACAAACTTGTTTTGCTATTTGTATAATCTTAATAATGTAATTATTATTATAATTATATTAAAAAAAAATTAAAATAAAAGTAATTCATATCTACATCATATACTATATTAAATAATTCTTATACGGGTAACATTATTAGTTATAAATGTTATAATTTATATTTTGTTATTGAAATTGACGTGCTAATTAATATGTTTTGAATATTTCATGTTTTTTTGATACTTGATTCATAACATTTTATTTGTATACGTTACGCGTGTAAGGTTCAAAAACGTGTAGGTATAGTGTAAATTTTACTCTGCGAATAGGTAACGTATAAACCTTATCCATATGAACAATATATAGGCAATGTATAAACTAATGATCCACATGTACGGTGTATGTATACATTATTCAGTTAGCTTATGCATTATAGCCTTTGCGCTGTGCATAAAGTATTAAGTCTTATTAAATCGGCCACTTGGATACTCAATCAAACGTAAAGATACCCACTTATTTAATCGCAAACTCTTCAAATCATTATAATATATAGTCATTCTATAGTAGCAGAAATCAAATCATCCTTAGAAAAAAAAAACAGTTATTTATTAGTTTGTTACTAAATCATTCGTCGTTAATCTATCGTACCTCCGTGTTTTATAAAAGTATGTACCTATTTATAATTTAATAGTACACGAATTATCCGCGGGTAACTTACGAAATAACGAAATAAACGTTTATTAATTATTGTAATTGTAATATTTTTTCTTTATCCAATGGGCATGGTTAGTGTTCACCTTACATGCATAATGAGTAATGACGTATACAATTCACACAACATTATTCGTATTTCGTGCTTTGCCCCAACTGAAATAATAATATATACATACCATATATCAAATTCATAACCATATATTTCGTGTTAGGTATATACTTTTATCGGCGAACACACTACACACTATAGATGAATTACTACAGAAACATCCGATTTCTATGTGTTAAATCTTGCAAATCAAATACGTCTTATTGATTCGATAGTTAAGCGACGATTTTCATTCTTAAATATAATATAATATTATCATAATATTATTATGCATATAAATGGACGACCACCGCCGACCACCTGAGATTCTTAACACAATATTCTACCGCTCAACTCCGCCATCGCCCCCTATCGTTCCGGAAACAGAACCACCTAAATAACTTCCACCGCCGTCATTCCGGACTAGAGTTGTACTGTTATCTTGGGGTGGATAAAAAGCAAGCAATTACCATAAAAAAAAATCCTAAACTTTGTTATGGCTAAAAACTATTACGGAACATGATTATTATAAGTTATACGGTTTTAAATAGTCGGACGCATTATAAATAATTCAAGTACACTTGGTCCATAATATTAAATTTAAATTTCTCAAAAAGTTTATGGTTTGTCTGACTTTTAAAAGGTGGAAGCGTCTTATATATTTTGAAAACAAATCAAGATATTTTGTTTAAGTTTCATGTGGAGAATTTTTGTTTTTGGTCAATAAATCAAAAAATCAATAACATAATATTATGTCAGTAGATTTTTGCATTTAATGTATTTGGCTTTGGAATTTAGAAGCAGCTTGTAAATAATTGTGACGACATCAAGCTCACGTTAAATAAAGTGTAGCTGTTGCACATGTGATTTTTGTTTATTATAACAATAATTTATTTAAATTCTAATGATAGTTTTTTTTATAAATTTAATGTAATAATAAATATACCTTCTAGTTTTAATAAAAATAACTTGTAATAATAATTCTTATAAATACATTATCAAGATAGAGCGTTATGCGATAATATAGTTACTAAGTACCTAATTTGAAACTTTGGACCATCCTAAAAATGTCAATTTGAAGATATAAAAAAACTGTACAATTTATCAGAAATAATAAAATAAACCAAATCCAATCTCAAAAATAGTGGTTCCTATTTAAGAAATTTTTGTTTTACTGCACACGCGTGTGACAAAAATAGTTAAAAATGGAATTATCAAAAACGTGTGTATTTATATGTCCGCACGCAGTATCAAAATTCCAAATCAAATTTAAAATTCAAGGTTATACGCTTAAAAACTTCATGTTACCAATTGAATACACCGTAAAAAAAAATTAATATTTCATTTTTTTTTAAATACATTATAGATATATTGGACTTTTATAAATATTAAATAATTTATTGAAAATATGATATGTTTATATGAAACAATATTCTATATTTCAATAATTTAATAAACTTTGACCAACGTGTACAGTGTTTTAGCACTCCTAAACTACTATTATTTTTAAATTCATAGTGAAGTTTTCATGATTATAGTTAAAGATTGTTTCTAAAATCTTCTTAAAAATCTCGACGAATGTCATGCAATGTGATACAACGTCACTCGAAATTTATTTCGGATGGTACTTTTGAAATAGCACTCCACGATATTTCGTAGTAGTTTTCAAAATAATATCACGTATATTTACAGGTCAAACAAAATCTCTTTCAGAATCGTATTTTATTACTATTATTTAAGATTTATGTCTACACAATTTTCTGTTTGGACAATGTTAAATAAATTTGACGTGAAGTTAATTCAACGATATTTATTTTTCAACGTGCTTACTTCAATATACATTAAAACAATCAACAATGTTGATAAAATACAAGACGTGTGTACATTACGCAGGGTTGGAGTAATTTTTTATTTAAAAATAAAACCATTTTTAACATGATAAACTGTTTGAGTTTTAAATCATTTAAACAGTTACAAACAATATTTATTTTTATTTTTAGTTGCAAGTTGGTTTACCATTTAAGGAAATTTAAAACAAAATTATATATATTTTTATTTTATCTTTTTATTTATATTATCAAGACCAAAACTAATAACTACGTATAAGCCTCTTGCCTTAGAAAAGATCAATATGCATGTACATTCATGCTCTAAGATAATTTACTGCTTATAATCGTATACACTGGATAAGTTTAAAAATATATATATATCATCCGTGTTCTTAACTAAACTAAAATATTTTTTTAAAACGATGTAACCACGGAATAAATAAGTAATTAATTCTAATATTATGCACCAGTACAAATGTTAATACAGTGTTTCCGCCAATGGGTACATAATAATTTTACTTGTCAGCATAATTAAATTTATAATAAGAATAGAATAGACCTATAATATAGAAGCCCAAAACAACATTAGGCTACCATAAATCATAATATGAAATACATACGATAGGTAAGTAAAATAGTCACAGTAAGTTTTAGACTGCTTCTCAAAGTCTCAACCTATTGTAAACTGAGTTGCATCTTTGCCCCGTGTGGTGAAAACACCGTGGACCTAAGTCGTTTCCAGTTTGTAAGATTTTAAGGCACTAAATACAAAATAATCAGTTTAAATATTACAACTTGAAAGTTTAATTGAATTGTATTAATAAAAGTGTTATAGGATGTTAAACAAAAGTAACAAGTACTCCTTTTTTATCAATTATATTATTATCTCAAACAACGTCTCAAGAGCGACTTGACTAGATCAATTATTAAAAATATATTGTGTCTGTCCTAAAAATGTTGGTACAATATAAATGCGTTCAACATTTACAATTTTAATGTAGAAAGATCATGTTTGCTTAATATGTTAATACATTAGTTTTTTGACGATGATAGTTTAATTTTTAAGCTAGTTATGAATATGTAAAATATTATAATATTAAAAAAAAAATGGATATTTTGAACAACTTAAGAAATCAATTATCGCCAATATTCGACAAATAAGCACAGATAACGCTTTTACCTTTAACACGTATATCAAATAGTAAGCTTAATAATTCACATTCATATATTATTATTAAAACTAACAATATGAAATTAATTCTACCGAAAGCGAATTGTTGCTATGAAGTAGAAGTATGTTTATAAGATTATGACAACACGTTACTAGCGTTGTACTTAGCTTATTTACCTAAGTTATAAATAAAGCACTAAAATGGGTGACAGTACAAAGAAGTGTTATTATTCATTATTTTGAAAATAGTCTAAATGATAGATCATTAAATGATTCTATAGTAACTGTATAAACTAGAATTAAAAAAATCGTAAATAATCGATGAATCATAGTAAAAAGAATCACCTGGTGTATATTATCGCAAATTTAAAATATTATTTTCATTCTATATGAAAAAAAAAAAATGTTTTGAACACAATATTATACACTTGTATACTTTATACTGTTTAAACACGTATATATTTAATCGTTTCAAACGATTTATAAACCGTTTAAAATAAATTTTTAAACAAGTTATTTAAATCTTTGTATTCAAAGTTCATAAAAAAACTGAATTTATACGTAAATTATGCTAATAATAAAATAACTATTTCCGTAGCATGGCCGTCTATCAAACAGAAGTTCTGAAAAAGGGAGAAACGAAAACGAGTAAGTACAGCTTTTTGTGGCATAATATTTTATGATAAAGGATATAAATATTAAAAAAATATTTCGTTAATCATTATTTTTTTTTCAAACTTATTCCTGTTACGCGTAATTATTCACATTTAAACAAATAACAATTATTAAGTTTCACAAAATACAATTGTTTTTTTTTTTAGATTATTTATTATCTCTTTTCACATTTAAAGCTCCTATTATGATAATGAGGAACCATTAGCTTATAAATATGTAGATAAAATTAAATAATAATAATTGGTTACGCAATTATTATTCCTTCGAGTTTTTTCGACACAACATTAATCTTCTACACAATAATTATTCAAGATTTTATTTATTTAATTTAATAATTTTATCATTTTATTACACTAATATAAATAATTTAAAAACATGAAACTGTTCGCATGAAAATACTAATGTTTATAAAGTAATTCGAGTAATGTGAAAATATTTATTAATTAATATATTTTAAACAAAATGTAAATGTTAGCAAAGAGAAATGTATACATATTTTTGTCCCACGCGTATTCATGAACAAAATTAGAAATACTGTTCAATTGACAATGTCTTTCGAGCTATTTATAGGTGCTTACAATGTTTAGTTTTTATTTATACTGAAAACAAATATTTATTTTCTGTTGGAAAGCTTGATGACGTAATTTGAAGTGTAAGAACTTTCGCCGTTACTAAAATTATCTTTTTCAATAGTATAATTAATTTTTTAAACATTTAATAATTTAATAAAGCTATGAAGGACTCGAACCAATTCATATGCCATTCTAATTTAGATAAAAAAAATGAATCCAGCTTATCAAATTAATAAATATTATAAATTTAATATAATATGATGTAAATATATCTAATAATAATTAATTTACCATACGGTTCATACGCATTGTCTTAAGAAAAATATACAGCTCCACCGCCTCTTTAACGTTTTGATAAGACCCTAAAAATCGTTGCTCAAATATAATAATTATTTATCACTGAACTTAAGTTCATACACTTAAGTACATAACAACTAAATTACAGAGACCTATACTCGATTATGAGGTTTTCTTGGCGGCAACTGTGTATCACCATTCGCCAGAAGTGAGTTACCAGTATTTATTTTTTTTGGATACTATAGCTCTGCGTTTAGATATACATAGGTATATAAATCCATAAAAAAAAATAATTTGTTATTATTAAGTAACACGTGTTAATAAAATTCACTTTGTGTGTTTGTACCACATCCAGAAATTATTTTTTATGGGAACGGAAGAAGTAATACAAATGCATTTTGTAATATAAATAATAATCAAAATAGATTTATTGATCTAATAAATTTATATTTTTAATAATGTTTTAACATTAGATATTTTTATATATCAATTGCGTCGAACGGTATTGAGGAGGTACGTGTTAGCGTATATTCATCGACTGCTATGACATATAGATAATATTATCTGAATAGTAAAAGAAGTTACAAAAATTATTTTATATTTTTTTCAAATGAACAGAAATCACAGATACATAAAAGTCAATATTTTATGTTCATTTTATATACCCTGCCTGTGGTATATGTATAGTATTGTTTAGTCGTGCGTATAATTGTGTATTGTGTATAAAATATCGAGAACAATTGGTACCTCTCTCTAATATCCAGCTACGATATGGTAAGTATGGAAATAGTAAATATATTGTTGGTATATTTTATATAGAACAAATCATAAAATATACCTGTTTTGTATGTATTGTATATTACACTGACTTAATTTTAAATATTTAAAATAGAATATCGAAAAAAAAAATGGTATCCATATCGAATAATATAATATTATGTAAATCGTGAATATTTTCGATTTTTTCAGTTCTACGCCGATAACACCGTTCGTATTTTCATTATGATATTATCTTGACGCAATTTATATGTACCTAAAATAAATTTACTGTCGCGAAAGATGTACCTACACCTTTTTAATTTGTGATAAATCATACTGTGAGTTTTTCGATTTTCAGTATAGATATTATTTGCATGTGCAAATTCTCATAAATTGTATATTCCATAAGTACTATATACAAGTATTACATATTAATATAATATTATTATGTATTATGCTGTATACAATTTTATTTATTAACTATAATCCAATTAACATCATACAATTTTACTTCTGTCTACTTTAAAAGGTAAACACGCAAAGCAGTGAACTTAAAATGTTTGTGTTTGAATAAACCTTTCATTGAAAGAATAAAGAAAATAATTTAAATTATATAGATAAAAGATGGAAATCTCATTGTAAACAGTAAGTTGTTAACATTAATCTTTTATATTATAATATTATTATAATAACTTTCTGAGTTTCAAGCAGTATGAGGGTTGTGTACTTGTGTGGAAGGAAGTGATGTGGCGATCACCGTTCTCCTTAACTTGTTTTTCAAATTGTTACTTGAAGTAGATTGTAATACGTCTTCAAAATATCATAATTTATTTAATTTTATTAAGTATAAAAATTATTCTGTCCGATATTAAAAAATAAGTAAATAAGTAAAAATCAAAATACTTCAATATTCAACTTTATTTATTGTAATTTACCAGTACGTTGATGTCGACTTATAATTAGACAAAACCTTATTACATACTTATTATT
This sequence comes from Rhopalosiphum padi, assembly GCF_020882245.1. Classification (NCBI taxonomy): domain Eukaryota; kingdom Metazoa; phylum Arthropoda; class Insecta; order Hemiptera; family Aphididae; genus Rhopalosiphum; species Rhopalosiphum padi. The sequence continues at coordinate 72,322,687 of NC_083599.1, read as the reverse complement.
CTAATATTAAGTAAAATTACGCAGATCGTTATAATGTTATGCACCCATCGGCGGAAACTACATGTTATAACCTTTGATACTACTCAATATTAGAGTTAAATATCTAGTATGCGCGATCATTATATAATACTTATACACTATCAAATAGTATTTTATACTTTTATTTTGAAATTATGTAATAACTGTTTTTTAGTTTTACTATACAACTGTGGCAGTGCAGATAAAATATGTGAACGTTTCGAGAAAACGTTACATTTCAACGAATTCAGAAACCGATTTAAACAAAAATAAATAAATCTAACATTATGACGGAAATAAATTTACATTTAGATATTATACATCAGCCGAATCGGAAATATTGGAGAAAAAAAAATCAGTTATTTGATTATTAACATATTGTTTACGAATTATGTTTATTTCCGTGAAATGACGTATAGGTACCTATGTGTTAATATATACACATTGAGTAATACGTCGTTCGGATGTTGTATTTAATATTTTGATCACGTAAACACGAGAGCCGGATGTTTCAAATCTCATGGGGCGCGGGAAAATTGAAAACGAAAACGGTGTTTTACACACGTCATTTATTATACCCGTGAAAAAAAAACATTCGTTTTTAGCGGCAGTGCTGTATTGTTTCGACATTAATCCAAACAGAGTTGTTTTGGGCATTTTTTTTTTTTTAGGAAATCATATTAAAAAAAAAAGAACGGATTTCAATTTAAAATTGGTGAAAGGAAAGCTGTTCAATTTTGAGCGAAAACGTATCGTACTCGTATACGTGTACACCTTCACATGGACGTGCATCATACGTGCATGGGGCATACGACGCGTATCTTAGGCATTTTTCGTTACGCAAACGACGTAAGCACTTATTTACAAGCACCTGAATATTATAAATAACCAAAGTGACAATAAATATAAATACAAAAAAAAATAAGTATTTGAAAAAACTATGTGTTACCACTAAAAGATCTTAAAATTGTGTTTTTCACTATACCACAAATCTGAACTAAAATAAAAACGATTAGGATTTTTATAATTTGAATATTTATTTATACAATTAAACGGGTTTAAAATTCATAATATCGCCTGGTAGATAAATCGAAAACGGAAAGGCGTCTTGCAATATCTAGCTCGATTTCCGGGCATTTTGCCGAGTGTTGGCGACGGTATCCGGTTCGTTGTGGCTCGTGATGCGTCGGTGCCCTGTTCCGCTCGTATCTGTCAAATCGTCGGTCATTTCACCAACCGTGATGGTAGACTCTCCGAGATTGTTGATACAGCAGCCGCCACTTCTCCTCCTTCTTCTCCTCCTTCTCCTACTCTTCGGCTTGCACCCCATTCGTCTGCTAGAAGACCTTCTCCTCCTTCTCCTTCTCCTGCGGCGACTGCCACAAGGATTTCCACACCCGCTGGCCGCCATCGCGAGGGCACCACTGCCGCTAGAAGACGAAGCGTCTTCGGTGGTCTCTGCGTCGGTGTTATCATCGTCGTTGTCTTCGTCGGTTCCACTGATCTGATACTGACGGCGGCGTCGTCGACTGCCCCTTCGTCTACTCCTCCTTTTTCTCGACCTTCTCCGGGACGACGCGTCTACCGCTGACGAGTCGTCGTCATCGTCTTCTTCGGCGTCTGTGGTCGTACTGTAGTCTTCGTCTTCGTCTTCCTCGGTACCGCCGACGCTACGTCTTCTGACCCGGCGGCGACCAGACCGCGATCGCCTTCTGCGGCTCTTCGGCCTTCGCCTCGATGATCGACGGCCACGTCTCAATGTTATTAAATCGCTAACACCACTGGTTGACTGATCGGTTTCGTCCGAAGCTTCGGTAATGTCGATTTCGTGTCTTCTCAGAGTTCTGCGTCGCTCGGCCGACATGTTGGCCTTCGATCGCTTTGAAGTGCTGCGTTTAGCAGACATAATAAAATAACTTTGATTTGTCCCAGGATATAAAAATTATTAACAACAGACGTCACTCTTAAAACTGTTAATAAAATATTTTTCCTTCACAATGTTCTAGAAAAATAAACAATTAAAACGTATCCGTACGACGCACGATTATGCATACCAAACACGGACGTTGTTTATTTTGGCCAACAACAATAAAATATTATTGAAATCCGCTCACGACATAACGTATTTATTTATTGACAAATTATTGCTCGAATTTTAGATAATATTATGTAATGAATCAAATTGGGGCGACTATTATAGCTAAATGAAACACTATTTTATCATAATATATTAACTAGGTTATTGTTAAAGTTAACTTATTCATCAGAAATAATTAATAGAGTATAGTAAATACACAAAAGTTTCAAATTCCCAAATAAAATACTTTTTAATTACAATTGAATAACTAAAATCGTTATTTTTCGCTTATTTTAGTTAAAATTTGAACTTAAAATATCTACAAGAATTTAACATTTTATAGACTTTTAGCATTAAAATAACTTGAACATTTTCTTAATTTCGACAAATTTTGTCAATATTTAAACATCAAACGTTCATATAAAAAAAATATCACATATAATATGTATTTCAAATATTTTTAAATTACTAAAAAAAAAAAAAGATTGTAGAATCTTATATTCACGTTTTTGGACTGAACTTAAAAATTGTAAGCTAAATAAAAGTCTGATTCAACTGATTTGTTACGATGTTGTAAATAATTAATATAAAATAATAGGTACAATATACTTTACAACCATTATTTGATTTATGAGATCACTCCTTTGAGCACACGTCCGTTGTTTGCATTTTATAGACAGTGTACAAATACTATAATATTCTGTCATTTGACCCCCCAAATCTGCCATTATGACTTCATTGCTTTTATGTTATAAATATGTCACGGTGACGATTTTCAACGTAGAACTGAATGGACGTTTACTGACATACAATTCATCTCCGGGTTTTTATATATAATATCTAATATCTAATCAGTAATAAATACCATAGGTACAAGTCTTTTTAAATTTATATCTGTAAAATGTTGTACATTATTAGTATTGAAACTATTGGTTATTATTTATTAATCATCATAATAGATATTTAAATTGGCTAATTAAAGATACGATTATATGATTGTGTTTCACACCCAAGCTTAAGCCTAAGAGAGGTCAAACACTACTTAAAAATATAATATGTATAATATGATACACACGCGTGCGCACGATAATAAGTTATAGTGACATAACATTATGACTTGGGTTGTCTTTCGTTTTGGCATAATATTAGTACGTATACATACTATAAATACAATTAGTTTTATACCCACACAATGTTACTCGATATTTTGCGCAATAAAATTGCACTTTTCTCGTACGAAACAGTTGCTGGTAAACTATTATACGGAATATTGAATTGTATACCGAGTTAAAAAGCACACGCGTACATGACTGACGAGTGTTTTAAAAACGCTCACCACATCAGCTTAATATTGTTAGTATTGAACTCTGTAAACCGTAAATGTTCATACAAACGTAATGATGCTTTTCGAACTTCAAGTACAAACCGCAGCAGGTTACACAAATACCGGGTATTTCATTTACTTGTCAAATATCTTAAAATAAAATATGTAAATTTATGTCAACTGAACATTTTCCAGGTATGAGAATAGAGTTTCAAGTATCTTGTACATAGAATATATTATGGTTAGCATTTTTATTATTTTTAATATTTCACAGAATCGTTAAACTGAAATGTTTGCACGTGATCGGTAGAGAATCTGGGACATATATTTTTTTTTTTTTAAGGAGAGATGATGGATATCATACAAAAACATCATTTTTAACCATATTGATATTAAATTTAAATATTGAAATTTAAATAATTTAATATACTGGACATAGTTATTAATATTTAATTATAATGGTAAAAACAAATATTTTTTACTGTCCAACCATCACCAACCATCTAATATAAATACGTCTAAATATATAAATGTTTATACATAGAAATTTATTAATTTATTTCACAAAACCCAAATTACTGTTTTTGATATATTGGCAAACAGATCAATTACTCTATCAACTATTTTAAAATACTTCTACTTCTATGCAGTGGCGTAGCCAGGATTTTAGAATGAGAGGGTAGTGACAAAGTAAAATAAAAATCAACTTTAAATATAGTGTATTTTGACCAATCTAATATAGGATGAGACGTCTGTGAGAGTAAGACTTTATAGATTATACTAAAAACTTGAATAACTTCTGCATTTTCTATTACTTTAGATTTGTTGATCTTTGTCATAGCAAACTTATTAAACATATATTTTCATTCTTGACCGTTAATAATTGTAAGTTAAATCTCTAAATAATTAAATAATATTATAAGATAATAATAATATTCATACCTTAAGAACGTCAGTAGAATTTTTGTCATCGTCTGCATATTTACATTGATTTTCGACAAATATGTATTTGTTTTAAATTTATTAGTTGTCTTCATTCTAATATATTAAAATGTGTTCAAATAAATAAGCAATTCAGAGTTTTTTTTATAAACAAAACAATAATGTTAAGTTCATTTACACATTATTTATTTCAACATAATTTTGGTTTTTTCTTATTTTAGGACATTGACGTCATAGATGCCAAGAAAATTAACTACTTATACTAAATGCGAATTACACAAAATTATCAAGTGAGGCCAAAGTAGTAAATTATTGATATTAATAATTAATAAAAAGTTATGAGACATGAACATCATGAACGTCATGAACGTCATGAACAGCAATGATTCAGAAGCAGAATATTTTTTGGAAAATTTTAATGTATACAAATCAAAATTCAGACCATTAGTTTATGAGTCATAACTTTATAACTAATAAGTATTTAAATTTTAGGTAAGCGGGGATAGTTTGACCAAGATTTTGCAAAGTATACCCATACCTCTTCACTCCGCTCACCAAAACTTAAAATACTAATTAATCATAAACTACTCGTCTGAACTCTGAACTTCAATTTTTAAGTATCGAAATAAGCCAAAAAAATATTATGCTTCAGAATAAAAAATTTACAAATATGTATGTGTCATTCAAAAAATTAAAAACTTAAAAAAAATATAAATATTTTTTTAATGTTATTTTATTTCTACTCGAAATTATGTAAAAAAAATATTTATGTATATATTTTAAAATAATGATTAGAGTTATTTGATAAAATAATCGTCCTGTATATGAAATATTAAATTTTCATTTTGAAATTTTAATTTAAAAATATAACATGTTTACTATATACCTAATTAATTTTACACTTTCAAAAAGTTAGTCTTATATGAAAATGCTAATTATATTTTTTTTATGAGTAAATAATCATGAAATTCGAAAAGTTCAAGATCAACGACTTTGAGACGTTCACATAATTACCTAGTTGTATTTTTGTAGTCAATTATTTTTCGTCATTTTAAATAGCATCATGGTATAAAGCGTTTTTTAGTAACTATGTCAAATAAATTTAATTTTTCCACGTCAATGAAGTACTCGTTACGTGCGCTATTTCATAATTTCTGCAAACTGACGATAAGCCAAGCCTATAATTTAATATTGTTTTTTTAACGAGAACTCGTATCACTGCCAATTTTAAGCCGTAACTTTGTTTACAGCAAAATGTGTAGCAAAAAATATATATAAATTAACCGAGTAATTCAGAAATGCTGAGTATTTGTTTAATTTTACAGACCACTCGATCCTCTCTCAAGTCGTCATCATTATTTGAGCGTGCTTCTCTACGCATACTACTTGAACTTTATCGACGTATTTTTTTTTTTTTTTTTAATAAAAAATAGAAATTATATTAAAACATAAAATAATGAAATGCACAAAAAAGGTGCAAAACTACTCGTTTATTAACTATCGATTATGATACATTATTTATAACATGCAGTGCGAATATTATATTATACAAGTGTATATATATTTAATTATCATTTTTATTAGCTGTATAATGTAGAGTATCGGTAATACAACGATTTATTTTAAAAAAAAAAATCAACGACTATATAGATGTAATTTACTGTATTTTAATAACTCGTGATCGTTTCTGAGACATTGCTCTTTTATTTAATTTAATGATATCTCCTTCTTACAAGTAACGCGAGTGTATTCAATATCAACATACAAATATTATATTGAAGCCTGCAAGACTCGGATTTATATTATCTATAAAAAAAAAAATACGAAATATAACTTTAAAAACATACGTTTAAGCACCAAAAATTTTATAATATAATAATACATATGAGTATATGACCATAAAAAAAAAAAACTGAAAAAACAAATTATGAATTTGGTTTAAAACTCTTATAAAGCAATTTCCATCAACGTTTATTTAATTAATATTTAATTTACTATAGTATATGTTTTTAATTTTTAAAAACTAGAATGTAGATGCGAAAATTATTAAAATTTATATTAAATCTGATGTAAAATTTTAAGTATGACATTGGAGTAAAACTGTAAAATATGCTCTAAAACTAAAGAATATTGGTAAATTTAGATATTTAAGAAATTCATATTCGTAAACGGTATTGTTATTCATAACTACATGTACATTTTTTTATGATTTTTTCGTATCCGAGCCATATAAGTATCTTATTGTGTATGCGAATATAGCGATTAACGTCATAGCATTAATTATGGACTAATAATCAATCAATCGATGGGTTAGCACTTGTATAATTATAGAATATCGAACCAATGCTGATACAATTATAACATTTATAACGACTAAAAATATTCGAGAACAAAAAATTGATTTATATTTTGGTTATCAAATTATTGATCAGATACAAACTATAATTTGACATATTTCTGTTTAAATATAAACTTTCTATTTTGAAAATTCAAATATCAAATATTTGACTACAACTTACTTTCATGCATATTATATTACCAACTTTAGTGATTTCTTCACAATAGCCCCATAACTCATCTTAGATAACTTCCAAAACCACTAAAAATCCCACTGTTATCGGCTGGTATATCGCCAAGTAACCAATATGCATCGTGTAATGTTACCCCGTGATTCAGGAGATAATGAATAATTTAATATTGAATGTGAATATTAGACGAAACAGCGACAGCGATATTTCAATATTTTATGTAATAAACATAACAGATATAATTTATGAATACACCCGTCGGCTGTCATTGTTGTTGCTGAAACTCGGTATCGCGTCATCCTCGTGGCACTGTAGAAAATTCAATATTATTACGTCTGAGTGTCAGAAATAACATTAAATTAATTATTTGTTTGTTTAGGAGAACGTCACACCCGCATGGGTTGTCTCCGTCTTACAAACCTAAAATATAACTAGCAATTTCGCGTCCCACAGAACCAATTTTATTACGTTTCATCAGTCTTAATATTGTAGAATAAGTATTTGATCTGTTATCAAACCTTAGGGTAAGACTATTATAGGTAAGACTGCGTTTTGTTTATTTGTTTTTAGTGATATTTTAATTTATAAACATATTATTGTAATCGCAAAAAATTTAAATTGAGTCTAATATACGTACATGTAACTCGTAGAAAATTGAAATTTTTTTTTAAAAAAACCAACGTACAAATACAGATAATGTCATTTTTACCTTTGATAGAATAACTGGTCAAATTCACTCTAATACTAGAGCTAACGACATGAATTGGTTCAACCGAACGAAAATTTGCTGTGTTGTATATTTTGTGGTTTGTAAGACGAAGACGTGACGCGCGGGCCCCTGTGATCAAAAATTGAATGGCCACAAATTGAGAACGTGTAAAATAATGTACATATTTTATTTTATTATTTTTTTTTATTTCAGTACGTCGAAGAAGATGTTCACAATATTACCTTATTATACTGCATAGTTTACCGCCTCGATATTTCCAATCACTAATTCTCCGAACTCGGCAACGTACGTCTATTAAGTTATTTTATATATCGATTGAATATTGCAATTGGTAAAAAATTATTATTATTCTCTGCTATATATTTATAAAATATTATAACAATACATCGTCAGTTGTGAAAAATGATCTTCGACTATAACGCGCGTACTTACCTATATATATATATTATATAACGATAATATTTGCGTAGGTACAGTGAGCATAGTGAATAATATACAGGTATATAGGTACTGTCGATTATTTTATTCAATATTATTGCTAACGAATTTATTGTTTGACGCGCACCATCTATAGTTGAAAAGTAATTATAATCTAGCCGAGTTACGCTTAAAACACCCCGTGTACAATTATTCGTCTTTCACCGGAGTACGCACTACATTAACGTAAATTGTTCGTCAAAACTAACGTCAATCGTTAATGCCGTACATCTCTGCACCTATATAATAATTATATATTTATTTGAAATAATAGCGCTAGTCGAATAAATTATACTACGGTGTTCGGATACTGTCTGTATTTAAATAAAACGCAGTTAGTTCGAACACGATTCACCTATATGACGTATTAGGTACTGAATACTCATATTTCGTAAAACTTTTAATTGAATAGTAAATTAATTCTGCGGAACAGTGTTTGGTCATTTATCACCAAAAATACAAAAAAAAAATACAAAAAATATGTCACCTATGTTTTTAAATAATAAAATGCATAAAGTTGCAGTTTTAAACCAAACTTATAATATTTATCGAAATCTTAACAATATAAAATCATAGGAACAAATTGTTGTATTTAAATTTAAAAATATTGCAAACAGAAAAATTGTATGATTTAATTTCTGACAGTCATACACGCAGGTATTTTTCTATTCTAATATCCTATATATTCCTAATTTCTACAACACCGACCTGTAGTAGTTTTTACTAATATCATGTATAAGCATCCATAAGGATGGCAGGAATACAGGATGACATCGTTCACCCTAAATTATTGTGGATTTTTGAAGTCCCTTGTTAGGCATTAGACATTGACAAATTTTTATTTTGTTAAAGTAAATTAGATGCAATTCAAATAATAGGACTCGGCTTATTCATAGAAAAACATCTGCGGAGACCAATGATAATATTATTATGTCTACTTCTTATTTCACTAGTATAATAGAAGTGGTGTATTTTGATGAAACGAAATATTTTGCAGGGTCACGACAATGAAAGAATGCAGAAGAGTCCACATTAACACTCAAAATCCATATTAATGAAATACAATATTTTTGTATAAGTAAATTTCTTAAATTTTGTATTTTAAAGAGGAACTCACAGTTGAACTGAATTTAAGAAGGGGTAAATCCACGAGCATTTAATTTGTTAAAAAAAGCCGTGATGAATCAACTATATTAAATAAAAAATATAATTTTTTGGAGATTTCTCTGGTTTATATAATTATATTAAATAGTTTTGAGAATCGGTTAGGATAAATAATTTAAAACTTTAAGTTAAAAAGTTAATTTTCTAAGACTTTAAAACTTAAATATTTAATTAATTTTCTAATCATCTAAACGACTTAACTCGTTAGAGTGTACCTAACATAACCTATCCATTATCATAACTTAGTCGTTTCTAATTAATTCGAAATATAATTCCTTTAAGTTAAAATTAAGTTTATACTCTACAAAATAAATGTATTCCTAATGTTTATTTCTCGAAAATAAAAATGTTATTGCTTTATATTATGTCAAGTTGATATAGAATAATATGAATATAAAGCAACTATTTAAAAACTAAAAATGTATAGAAATTTGAAAAATTAGCACGCTCGGGGGAGGGTGTATTCTTTTCTAAGGTTAAAATTATTTTAAAAAAATTAAAATTTTTTTATAAAATCTGTAGGTATAATATAATATAGTTATTACAGTATGTTTTTTTTTTATTATCGGTTTAAAATCTTTTAAATTTAATACAGTAAAGAAAAGTTACGAGACTTGTTTACATAATACGTATAGTCGCATTAAAATTATTTACAACCAAGTTAATGAAGATAAGGTCTAGTGTGTTTGTAGTTTATTCTGTTTATCTCATACAAATAACATTACACATTAAGTCATATTTTTCGAAGAATATTAAATTATCTCTGTTTCGAATAAGGGTTGAAAGTTCTCTTGAATTAATTAGCTGTTAAATTGTATTAATTTCGAGAATATTTGCACATAATTAAGTTTAATATAATTTGGAATGGATTCGTGTCATATAGTCACGGCGTATGTACATTGTACATATTAGATTTTAAATACTAATTATACTAACTCATTTGTATGTACATTTATTTTATCAAAACCATTTTGAAATTAATTTAAAGTGACATAGTGCATCAGTATATATATATTTTTTTTGTTAAAAATGTAAATCACATTATATTATTTCATGGATATCAAAGAATAAGTAGAGATGCACACTCTTTTACAGCGAGCTTTTTGTAGATATCTAATAGTTTTCTTGACGATCATCCGTTATACGACTTTCCATAGTTTTTGGTGGGTATTTGAAACTTTTACGTATATTATTATATACTATACCAATACACATTATATTTTAAAAATATTTAAATTTATTTCAAGTTGTTGCCAATTTATACGACAAACCCATTCAGACCATACATTTTTATTAGAACTGTATAAAAATAATACACGTATATAATACACGCATGATGATATATTTATAAGCGTTCGAATTTCCAAATTCTGTACAAATTCGTCAAAATTGTGAGCATTTGCAAATTATATTTTTTAGTTAAAAATGTATAGGTTTTTTAATTTTTTTCAACTAAGGCTTGAACATTTAAAACAAGTTCGCTCAAAAGTAGCTTATATATTTTGAAACCAAATATTCTGGAATATATTTAAGTACAATTTATTTAATGACATTTAAACTTTAAAGTTAAAATTTAGACAAAATTAGATGTGTAGACCGAGAACAATCATTTTAATTATTTTGTAGTAATTCAAAAATATTATTTTTGGGAACTTGAAGTAGATATTATTATTATATTTTATAATATACAAAATTACATTTTAAAAACTTTTAGATTAATTTGAAGCTATTGGTTATTTACATACCACATCGTTCATATTCACATCGTTCCACGGTAAGATGGTATTTACCCAAAAGTAAATAATAAAATAAATTATATAAATTCATACTATTATAATAACTGAATATTAATAATAAAAGTAATAAATTCAATGTTTTCGGTAAAAACATACTTAGGAAATGATAAAGTCTCTAACAAACTGACATTGTTCGAAATCGTTTTTTTTTTTTTTGCAATGATTTATTATTGAATACATTTTTAACACATACATTGACTTAGTGAATAACGAGGTACACTTAACATCTACTATAATACAACAGAGCGGTTTACTAACTTTTTTACAATTATTATGATTTATTATACACTTTCTTGGTAGAACGACGGCCGATATAAATACTTTAGTTGATCGAAATTATTAAAAAAAATTTATATTTTCATTCAACAATAGAGAATAGGTTGAAACGGATTTTCAAACTGAACTAAGCAATAAGCATAAGCAAATGTATAACTGAAAAAAATAATTTATACAAAATAATATGTATTAAAGAGAAAAAAAATAGTTTATTCAAACACTACAGTTTCGTAATACAAATATTGTTATAGTAAAAATATAAAATATTAAACTATGATAAAATGACAAATAATAGTTTATATTTGTATGTATTACTTATACTATAATTGTGTTGTCGGGTATTAATGACCGTTTCAATTATTAAGCATTTGGATTTAAAAAAGCACCTTTTTAAATCGGTTGGCACACTTCCCGTAATCTTCGATCCACCACTGAGAGGAAAACATTAAGGAATACAATGCATAAACGAAAAACAAATTTAACAGACCGACGAGAAAAAAGTTAATAGGTTTTACGAATAGAACTTTTTCAACCTTCCTAAAATCTAACAGTATTCGCATTGGAACAAAATTATTAATCTCAACTCCCGAGGGAATCAACTTTTCACATTCAACAAAATGTAATCTATTTTATAAAATGTACCATATTACGATGAAAATGTAATACATTTAAAGGTAACTATATTCTGTGCTTTTTGTTAATTACTTTCGTTGAAATTAATCTCTTTTAGTTCTATGTAAAAACTATTGAGAATATATTTATATTATTAGTATATTATATTATAAATAGTTACTTATAGTTCAATTAATATTTGTTTTAACAATTTCTGTTTTCTTGGTAAAAAAGTAATTCCAAGTGTATGCAATTCAAAAACATTAATGCGCAATACAATTTATATGCCTATTTTTTTTATTTTACATTATATTTGTTGACAAGGTTGAACAGCGAATAGCTAATCATCAAATAATTAATAAATATATTTGTCAAAAAACATACATTTTGTAGATCAATTTGATTATTATTTTTACCGTAATTTTAAATTGAAAATATACATAATAGTCCTCAGACGTATTTTCCGCGTGGTACATTATTAATATATAACTAGTAAAATTTGAGACACACTTTTGATAAATATTTTTTTACACTTCTTAATAATAAATACTTTTAGGACTTGGAAAAACAAACATCACAGATCAAATGAACATTAAAATGTTCACGACAATATATTGAAATTTTTTTATATTTTTATTATTTATTATAATTTTCTACATAAATAAAAATGAATGTCGTTTTTTCCGCACTCGTAATATTGAAAACTGCTCGTCCGATTCACTTGAAATTTAACATGAATATCTTGTTTCGTTACACCCTGTGCCCGGAAGAGATATTGGTTTATTCTCACATAGATACTGACCTTCCCCAGATCATGCTCAATAAAAAACGACATTCATTTTTATTTATATAGAAGATAGATAGATATAGATAAATTATTATCATTTCTTTCTTAAAACTGTAAATTATACCTCCATTAATTATTGTAGTTACATTTAAAATGTATTTTTTGTAATTAATTTGTAATTATATTTTTTATTATTTTTAATAATCTATAAAAAATAAACTCATATTTTCATAGATATCCTTAACATTATATCACTATTTGGAAATCATTGGATTAAATTATAAAAATAATTTAATGTATTTAGTACGCCTAGTACGCGCTATAATATATATTTCAGTAATAAACAGATTTATACAATAGGCACAGAACTAAAAGGCTTAAATCAATTATATTTAAAATCTAAATTTTTATCATATATGTTAAATTATAAATACTGATGATATTTTTAAACAAATAAAAAGTACTAAATGGAACAAAAAAATCCAATTCTGGACAAAAAAAAATGTTATATTGAGATATGGTTCTTGTGTCACCACTCGGCATTCAAAATGTTTATATTATTCCCGTCAAGCAATAAAATGTTAAATACCTCGGGAATAATTTTCAAAGGCAAATAACTTTATTCAATTGCAGATAATCATGAATTATGACCCTTCCCTTATTAAATTTAAATTATAAATTTAGCATAATTTACTTTATGATATTTAAGTAATAAAAATCTGCAATATAATAATTTAAGAATAATATTCTGTACCTATGTGTCCATGAAAAATGTATTTAAAATTAAAATTGTATTTACTTATCATTTTTACTTTGATTTTGCAAACAACTACTTTTTTAAACTAATATAATCTTTATATGATATTCGTGTATGTGCCTATCTATACAACAGTACTTTTAAAAAAAAAATCATTCTCATTGATATTTCTGATATTATCTTTACTATAATAATTAATAAGAGTATTACATAGATTAGATTATTGTAAATTGTAATGTATAGTGTTTACACTCAATAATCAATATAATAACAATAATAAATATTTCTGAATGTTGACTATAAAGAACTTATACCATGTATTCATCGTCCGTTTTCTCGGGTAAAACGATCGGATGTTGATCTCTGGATCACGATGAGGATTATTTTCATATACTTCGTTGCGAATACCCACAAAATAATAATAAAAAAAACCTGTGTAATAAAAAATGTGACGTAATATTATAAGAGTTGCCAGTAAATCAATATCGACTTATATCGTAATAATATAATTAATTATTTCAGAAATGATGAACGTTTAAAATTGTATTAATTGGACAAGTCCTATAAGCACGAGAACTAATTTAGCTATACAAGTGCAGTATAATATGTAGGTAGATATAAAGGTACTTACCGTTCATAATAAAAACTTACAGCATTGTTTAATGAATTGTATATCAAGCTTTTTATGGTTGCTTTTTTTTCCACTTGGCAGATTTTTTTTCGCGCAAAGTTTACGAAGTGTTTTTACCGTGACACATTTTATTATAATGAACCCACACAAATTATTTATCTCTGGTCACAAATGAGAATTAACGATCAAAAATAGTTTTCCCTCTGTAATATTTATCATTTCATCACAAACAGTGTTGTAAAAATATTATCCACATTAAAGTGTCGCATTCATATGCCATGGCGTACACACACACACACACTAACTGACCACGACTTGAAAATAAATTGCGAAAAATATTTTGAAACACGTCAGACGAGTATCAGTAGGGTAGTTTTAACGACAATAACGGTGCAACACGCTAAAACCTTAAACCTTTAACCTTTACACGTACCTACATCACAATATTACAATATATATGCGTATATGCGTCGAACTACCTCTATGCGGTCAACAAACACGATTGATGGGATAACTGTATCACATAGTAATAGCGAATTGTAGCATTGTGTGATAAAAGAAATTAAAGATTTCTGCCCCACGTGTTACCGGTCAAATATGTGTGAATATAAGACCACCCGGGTGGAAAGAGAGGTTCGTTATGAATAATATAAGTTAATTAGGATTTAGCGTCTCAGGATCTCTGTACATAATTAAAAACCGCGGGCACGTTCATACTAGTATGAGAGTATAACAAGTAGTAATAACCCACCGTACGACGATTTATTATATATATACGAGTATAACGAATACATGCATATAAATTATATAAATTATGAATATTATTCCGGAACAAAGCAATGAGAAACAACATATTTTTGTAGGTTTACAAATAAAAAATTACGACAGTTTGGTCGGAGAATACTTTTGTATCGGCTAAAAGACCGTTTCACATCGACAGATGTGATATAGGGGCATAATAATTCTTATTCACTATATCAGTAGGAGTGTATTCAATTTCCAGAGATCCTTGTGGAATTTTTCCTATTCAGATATTTCTGTCAAAAATTACATATCTTGTTGTTTTAGACGAAGCAGATGATGTTAAACGTCGGCGAAAATCAATTAAAAAATCA
Source organism: Rhopalosiphum padi (assembly GCF_020882245.1). NCBI lineage: Eukaryota > Metazoa > Arthropoda > Insecta > Hemiptera > Aphididae > Rhopalosiphum > Rhopalosiphum padi. The sequence goes on along the minus strand of NC_083599.1, from coordinate 72,307,453 downwards.
AAAATTACTAAAATATGTACTTATTTACCAAATATAAAAAAATATGTAAAATAATTTTGGGTTTATTTCAATTAGAATGATCTAAATCTTACACATTTTTTCATCAGATTTAAAATATCTCATTCCAATAAAAATATGTATTTACTATAAAATCCGTTCCCTACATATTATTATATGACGTCTCATCGCGAACTCACCGTCCAAGTCCCGATTGCGTTGAAACATTCAAACGAAGATTATTTTATGTACCCGCGAAGTGCAATTACACACACACACACACACACACACACCCAGCACGATGATTCGAAATGTTTATGTACGTTTTTCGTAATAAATCATTATTTAGGTGCCTACCGCGATGACAATCTACACAATATATTATTATTTATGTGGCTTCGCGTCATCACCGGCAGACGGAGTCATCATTGAAACGACTAGCAACAGTTGAAGGTTTTTCCGAAATCGATTAAAACCGCGTTTAATATACTACCGCTTACAAATACGTGTATAACCTACAGGCTGCTGTAGCAACCAACCACGACTTCTCATCCGTAGCCTGTGTCTGTTGACGGGAAACGAGAAAAGGAAATAACAGAAATGACTAGGTACGTTTGTACTCTGCACATATTGTGATTGATAAATTTTCACTCCTTCGCATAATATTATAATACGTATAAATATTTGATTTGGTGATCAAGCGATTTCTATTGCGTTTCCACTATATGCATGTACCTAACGTCACAGAAATGTTACCACCGATTTGGCCACTGACGATTAATATATTATATTTAGATTTAAAATTTTCACGAATTTGAGTTCCGTTAAACCTGCATAAAAGTACCATCTGACCGTAAAAGTCGTCTCAAGTGTACTAAAATATGATTTATCTCTCTATGTCTCTTCGAACACGTTTCTTAAAAAAAAAAAAATTGTTAAAACATTTTAACGTATTATATATGTACATATTTTTGCGTTGGATAATTTTTTTTTATCACTTATTTTAAATAATATAACTACTTCGTTCACAGTCATTATTGAATCAGGATTTTCCTAATGTTACATTTAGCAGCCGTTAATAAATACATATACATTAACATAATATATATTAACCTTGTCGATACATTTTTTTTTAAATTTTAAAAACATATTTACATTACATTTTTAATTCGGCGACACACTTTTATCTTTTCACATTGATTTAAATAATCAATAAATTAATAATTTAAAAAAGTAAAATACTTTAGAGCACTTTTTCAAGTTTAATATCACTGGTTGATTTTATTTTTTTGTTAACATTCATCCTAGTCATGTTAATTCATTTTTATCGTTGCGTAGCGTCCTTTATTGGTTTTAACTAAATTAACTTGTCTTGAATCGTTTTTTTTTTTTGACGTCATATAATGTTTTACTCGCTGTTTTATACATAATAACCTTTAAACATAATATATTGGGTTTACTGGCAATTATTTTCTGCTATTAACAGTTTGGACTATGAAAAACAATAAAACCATACTCAATTAAATAAAAATAAAAATTAATGAGTTCTATCGATACTCGCAGCTCGAGTACATTATACAACTTTTATCAGGGATTACGCAAAGATCATGAACTCTCTATTATTAAAATTGGATTGTGCTTGACGGAATTTTATTTAATTGTCATGACCTGCCAGATTCGACAATACTTAATGATTTTTATCGAATATACTATAGTACCTATAGATAAAAAGATTCATTAAAAACCGATTATCCTTTAAAAAGTCAAAATTATTCCAAACTAAAAGTGTAATAAATAAATAACAATAATCATAATATAATAACTAATAAGGTGATTGAACTTTTTTAAATATTGTTCTTGTTCATATTCAATAACACTCGTGAATATAATAAAATATCTCGCGATATTTTTAATAAATGAAATACTGAGACCGGATATAGAAGGTTCTAATATTACAAAAACCTGAAATAATAACCGCTGTGTATAGAAATACCATGTTTTCCTCCATAAATTTGACACGGAAAACGGGAAAATAAGATGATATAACATTATTTCTATTTTAAAAACCAGGTATTATATGGAAATTGGAAATGTTTATCAAACATCATTTAACAATAGCGTTCAGTTGATTTTGAAACCAAAATTATGTTGTCTACTCAATTCAAACTAGTTAAAGGTTTGTTTGATGTTCATTACACACACAAATGGACACACATATATTTTGACATTCACATTATAGATTCGTATATTGACTGAATACATTTTGTTTTATAAAAATCAGATGTACATGATTTGGGGTGTAAATTAGATTTGAGAGACTCGATTACACGAAACGTTATGTACCTGCTATAATTGAATACAACATGATAACATCGTACGTTGTTTTTGTTTTTAATAACTCCATAAAAAAATGACGACAATATTGTGAAATGCGTATTATGATGTTTGCGATAAGCATTTAATGACACGAACTACAATAAAGATAAACGCGATGTAATCGACATATTTTTCAATGTTAAATGTTCGTGTTGTTATATAACAAAAAAAAAAACCATCAGAATGTAGTTGCATCAAATTTACTCGCATCGCAATTTTGTCAAGTCCAATTTTCTTCCGTTGGCGTATGACGTATATTCATATTTAGATATACGATTGCACAAAGTGAATACTGCACGGCGTAATAAAATACGACGAGTTTTCGTGCTAACTTTTGATTTAATCCCCACCCCCTCTCACTCGTCGTCGTATAGTGTTTTTTTCGGAGAATATATTAAATATACTTATACCTGAGTTATATAAGTACCGTATGTTTTTCACTCAGACGGAATTACACTTACTCCGTTTCACGAATTCGCCGAGCGACGTTTATAACTATTTAATGATGCGCGCCACTGTATGACGTTATACGCAAGGCATAAGAGCATTGTACATCGTGCATTATATACTTCCAAGTATATTTCGATAAAATAATAATTTTAAAATTTAGACCGCCGACCGTGTTGCGTCGACTTATCCGGACGGACGTGACACGAAATATTACGTACACAAAAAATCGCTGCCCTAAAGGTTACTCTATTCGAGTCGTCATCGAATGTTCGTATAATAAATAATAATAATAATAATAATATGACAGAGAGCACTGCACCACACGTACAAACACACACATTCATAAATTCTGACGTCGCTATATGCCGAGATTGAATTCGCCCGTTCGACTGCAGTGGTGACAACGTTCGTTACACGCGTTTCTCGACATTTTTTCAGCGCCCACACAATAACACTATAATAATAACAATACAATATACTGCACGCCATTCATATAATAATAAATACGATAAAAATATAATATAATAAATACGCCTGAATAACGGCACGTGAGCATTTGCAATAGCTTTACTACCTACCTATCTGCTTATACTAGATTTAGTTGGATTCGGGTGCAGCGAGGGACTTACATTTTTTTAAAAATAATTTTACACTCGACGGTCAAATTAATTCACATATTATTATAACCACCCCCCCACTATCTGCAATGTTTGGATGTTCAATCGAAAATCGCGCCCCTAGACATTTTTTAAGGGGTGGCCAAACCTGTTTTTTAAATCAATAATTAGTCATTAGTATAGGTGTATTTTTTAAAAGTTTGGGGAGAACTTAGATCAACTTCGCTGACTTAATTTTTTTTATAATGAGACTATGTCATTACAATTAAACTAGCGTAAAAATAATATTGTTTCATACATTTATCTTTAATATTGAATCTTTATTTAAGTTTTAGTGTTGTTAAAATAATTAAGTACAATAGAAAATAGAAAAAATGAAAAAATAAATAAAATAATAAAACAATTATAATAAAAATAAACAATTACAATTAATTACACAATGGAATTCGTTTATTTTTTGCAAACCGATCAATTATATTGTTCATGTAATTACTTCGATTTGTATATTTCTGTGCACATGCGTTAATGCCAGTCCCGTCAATATAGTTAATCCCATTTTGGCTCCTTCCTAGTGTTGAATCTTTTAAACACGAAGTAAATAGCTAGGAATTAGATGAAAGCAAACTAACAGCACTCCGCGTATATGTATCAGTCGTTAGATAATAAACGGCGACTTTATCATATCGTCGATATTTTTTATGTTTGAATATTATGTGGAATATTGATTCAATTAAAAATGTACAATAAATCGATATTCGTACCGATAACCGTTACTACACGAGTAAATATTATCTTTATCTAGACTGTAGTAATGGCTGTCCGTAGATATAGTCATTATTAACTAATGTGTTTATTAATTTTGTCCACTCATAAAGGTAAATTCTCAAATTTTGATCATTATTATTTTGATGACAATGAAAGTAATTTTTATACATTAAAAATCGGTATGGTGGCAGGACGAATGCCCATTCGCCCCTTGTCGGGACGCGCATGCGCTAGTATTGTAGAATATGTTATTAATTAGAGACTTTATACTAGGAAAATGTGTCCTTTATTATTATTTAAAATTTTAAAAACATTATGTGTCGTAATTATTTAACAATAGTATACTTCGTATATCCGGCAGGAATATTTTTATTGAATATGGGTTGGGTATTCTTTAAAAATGTGCTGAGAATATATTTTTTGTTAGTATATTAAACCAATTAAGCACGGATGCAATTATAAGAAAGTTCCCGAGAAATAGGGGCAAGTGATACTGAAAATATTATTTTTAATTAACTCTTTATTATTCTGAGAAAAGCATTTTTTATGAAAAGTGATTTTGTTAAAAACGCTTTCGTCGTTAAAATGAGTTTCTTGGAGGATTAAATAAATAAACTCGTATTTGTTTAAGAAATGAAACATTTTTATTTAATGATATAATGTCACTGCCGCGTAGTAATGAATACAAATATCACCACAGAATTATTTTTTTTGTTTCTTTTATTGTAGGTAATCAAATCAAAACGATGATAATGAAGTAGCCGCTATGTATACTGCAAGCACACTGCACACGCCATAGCTGTCCAAACCGCGAATCCGCGGATGGCGTGATGTTAAGAATCAATACCGAGTCTTTTACACTGCAATGTGATATTTGTACACAACACTGCAGCCGACCAGTCGTTTCGTTATTATTTTTACCCCAAAAGCGAAAGTGATCGGGTGGGTGTATTTTTAAAAATATTTGTTCGAGAGTAGAAAAAAAAAAGATTGGTCACCCCAAGAGGTACACCTACGTGCTACACGTGTACGTAATGATGAGGGGCGGCAAATTGGGTTTTACCCGCTCTCCCTGTCCGTCGTCTTCGTCAGACGCTGACCCTTGATGCATTCCCATGCGTGGGGTGTGTGCTGCGCGCGTGTGATTCATTTCGACCGTTTCGAGTCGTTTGGACCGTTTTTATTGTATACGGCAGTTTTATACACGGGGCGATTCTATTATATTATTATCGACGAACACTCGATGCACATGGGAAAGTTTTGGTGGTCGGGACATTATACATATATAGCTGGCTGGTAACCCTAACCGGGAAACTCGTCGAGTGTGTGTTAATTATTATAATAATAATTAATAGACACCGTCGAATAAACATCGTATGAAAACTATAAATATATAATATATCGCGGTTAGACTTTATATATATAGTTCGAAAAGCAGCGCAAGTGTCGTACAATCGTACAAAACTGCGACGCGTGCGTATTAACCTCTGATATTCATTATTCATAAGACGAATAGACGTCAGTAAGCTGAATCTTGTGCTTTGTCGTCATATCGTGCTTTTCACGCTAACGTCTAACAATATTATATCGTTTTTTTTTTTTTTTATAAAATGTTCGTTCTAACGCGCTGCTTATTAATAATTTTAATAAATATACACGTTTGTCCAATTCAACGCGAATGAATAACTATTATATAATATTTTATCGTTTGCAGACCCAACCTTAGATGCTGCCCGGCTTAATCGCCGGCTAACGTTTTTCAAAAATCACAAGTTTTATTCAATAACAGAATTGTTCTGTATAATAGTGTATACCTAATATACTATTGATAGTCGTTTTGGCCCACGTGTACACGGGCGTCTCGTATAATGTAATATTGCATTACGATTATTTTAGTCGTTATTATTTACTTATACTGTTGACACACATAATAATTCCGACCCCGTTTGCTCAAAAGCCGAAGTACCTACGTAAGTTGTGCTTCAGGTTGTAATGATGGTAATAAATTGTCTTGTATGTTTGTGACGTTTTTGTGGAAAAAAATCTCGTAAAATCTTATCGGAGTGTCGTCTAGTCGAGACGGACAAAATATATTGAACCTAACGTATAGGTACGCGACTTACCCATATACGATAATTATTCCACACCCATACGGTATAGGAACACGAAAGTGAGTATATATTACAAATATTTTCGGTCAGCGTCGCTATCTCGAATTATAAGTGATTTGTATGCCTATCATCAAAATATAGGTAGGTACTATACGGTATACAGTTCATACCTCATCATTCGCGTCACAACCCGCGGACCAAAGCGGGGCGGGTGTCAGTCGATAATACCACAAATGTTTTATCGTAAAAAATATATATTTTTGTGGTGGCAGAGGGTAAATACCTCTATGACGATGATTAGCTACGAGACGTGAAAGTTTTGAATACGTTTCTGCGACTATAATATTATATTGTACGACAATGGTTTTCGAATAAAGACGCGCGTGTTGGTTATTATTGCAGTGACGTGCGGCAATCATCGGCGTACGTGTAAGACGTACGTGCACCAGCTATTTCTGCAACCGTCTACAGCAACTGCAGTACTACGACTATCGTAATATAGTATATATACTACACGATATTATTGTTATGTTGCAGCCGAGCCGTACAATAACCTGCAAACTGCGTATAAATAGTATACGCTTAAGTCCTCGGTAAAAGTTTCGATATGCGTTAATATTATTATTACATGAGCAATTAATTATATACACACACGCATGACTACGCGTCAGCATAACCGTATTAATATTTTATTCAATGCAATGACGCCCCAAAGGGCTAGCGAGTACCAAATATTTTAGAATTACACTGACGTTAATTAACGTTAATAATAATAATGAGTGTAAATGTGTAATGATATTCAACAAACTTAATTCCAGTGCAATAAATTAACACTGTATTATGCTATGATAATGATATTAAGTATTTTATATATACGCGGCCTAATGAACAGTTTCGAGTGAACATCGTAATTTGACATATTTTACTGCTCAACTATATTCGTAAATCGTAACATACTGATATACATATAATTATATACACCTGTATAGTTAGCACGATACAAGATCTATAAATCTATTATGCAAAAAAAAAAAATATCAATGTATATCAATTATTATAATATTTTATCGTCGTTCTCCGCAGTGATAAAAATCATCCGCACGATCACAATATTATCATATATATTAAACAGTATTTTTTATTTGTTCAGTTAATTACATAGTTGAATAGATATACGTCATATTTATTATAATTACTAATACTCAACTCATCAAAACGAAGTTAAAAATATTTAAATGTTATTAGCAAATTTACTAGAAAATAAAATTATTAATAAGTAAATAGAGGTTGTTTCTGACAGAAAATTGGATCTAGTTGGTACTTGAGAGGGGAATTTTTTTTTTATATCATTAAAGTCTTAAAATTTAATGCAAGATTGCTTATATGTAGTTCATATATTAAAACGTTTAAATTTTAAAATTGTATAAAGTTTAAATTTGAACGAAATTTATTATTTAAATGATAAATAACAATGTTGATTATCTGATTATAATTAAAAAACATAATTCGTGAGATTTTAATATTAGTGTCTTATCGGTTTTAACAGTATTATTAGGTAAACCCTACTAAAAATTATCACAATTACAAGAAAAAACATTTCACTAAATGTTTTTATTTAATAAAAAACAACTATTATTGAATTTGTTTTCAGAAAATTTCCCACTGCAGCTGTCGATTCATGGTACATTTTTATATATAGCTTGTACATGTCATAGGAATAATATCTATTTTCGTAATACGAGTACCTACCTAAGTCATAAACATTGAGAGTAGGACGTTTTCGGAATAAATATATAAATATTGTCGTACTACGGACTCGTAGGCCATATCGAACCCATATAATAGAGTTACTCACGTCCCACTACAGCTATACAAGTCGGGAATTTGAAAAAAAAAAATATAACTGTTTTAATACTACGAAAGTAAAAAATATTCGTTCGGATCTTTACTCCGGAGCAAATAACTTATATTATAGTATTTTAAAATGAAAAACTTCTATGCACCGGAGAGTAATATAAACACGAAAGCACAAGAACATGAAGAAATCCATAAAACATATAATACACGGAATATTGTAAATAATATTTTTCTTAATATACAATGAATTTTTATTTGCAGTATAGCCGTTGTAAAAAATACTTATTAACTTCCCTAGATATGAACCACTAAGCTTGCCGCTTACCGAAGTTAAATTACTATTATACTTAAAATATATGATTTTGTACAATATTCAATTTAAATGCTTTCATTATATTGTATATATTCTAGCTGTACTCTAGACGTATAAAATACTAACATTTTATGATTTACCTGTTGTGTTTACCTTTAAACATTTTTTTTTGTGTAAGTATGATAAGCTAAATGATAACGTAACCTTTAAAGTTGGCGCTGTAAAATCGCTGTAAAATCTATAAAAATAAAATTAAAAATATTTGTTAAAAATTAAAAATAACTAATATGTAATAGTACATTATACAAGTTTTCATTAGTGGTTAAAATCGAGCCGTCATAAAAAATTAATCTAAATTGATACCAGGTTATTGTTGTGTTATGTCCAGATTCTATATTGTATTGTATAATAAATATAAAATTAACAGTAGACTATGTTATGTTTCTTTAATAATGCAGTTATTCAAAATTTTATTTTTGGAATCTTTTAATATATAAATATATCTCAAGATCATATTTTAAATTTCTTAAACTTTTTTATAGATACTATTAAAATAAAATTTTCTAAAAATAGAAACTCCTGTTTTTCAATTGAAAACCCCCATTTTCTACTGTAAACTATTTAGTGAATAATTTTTCTTAATATTTTACGTATTAATATCAATATATCAATAAGTTGTTTTTGATTCGTTTAATTTTATGTATTACAACTTTCAATATAACGGAATTCAGAATACATACATGCTATGGTTATTTAAGAATTTTAATAATTGATATTAATCTATCTAAATTTAAATGGTTTAATAAATACTAGATCCAATACGAAATCTAAAACAATTTTTAAGGACTTTTATGATAAGAGTCTTATCCCTATATTATATTATATCTTTTAATAATATTGAGAACTTACTCGTTTAAATTTCGAATTTGATACATCGACATTTTTAGAAAAATTATTTATGAAATAATTTATATTAGAAAAGGGGGTATTTATTTATAAAACAAAAGTAAGTATTGCCAAAGAACACTCCTTATAAGTAGTACAAACAATATTAATCATATTTTAAAATGTAATAAAAATTCCAAAAATTAGTTTGAATAAAAAAGTGGTAGAGCATGCTTGGTGAATCACTATGTATATACAATTATAGAACCTTTAAAATATATTATGTTGCTTTTACACTGCACTATTATAATTTCCACTGTTTAAGTTTTATCAAAGCATCAATAATTAAACACGATTGATTGAAATGTATAAATGCATTATATGATATACCATATAAACATCTAATCAATAGTAATACATTGCATTTGTTGGATTGGAAGAGCTTTTATGTGCAAAGAATTGTTTACGTATATATTTTAATAAAATACAATTTTAAATTTTACTATTTATATTTTTGCTACCATACTAAATCAATATTTTTACTGCACCTTTCCATTTATTTTTCGGCGTCCGGTGTTTGTAGTGTAGTGTGTTTTCTTCTCATCAATTATTTACTTGAATTTACGATTCAGAGCTCAATGTTTTTCAAAACAAGTATATGGATACAAAATAGATAGGTATTTGAAAATTGCACCGCACAAATGGCACAACATAATATTTATTTGGTACGGTTTGAACCACTATTTATATACTAGCTACGAACGCTCGGTGATGTGATCAACAATTCGCAGGTATATATGATATCCGAATGATTGCAATCAAATTAAACAGAATTTAACCAATTAAAAGTAAATCATTAAATTGATTTTGGAAGTAACTATGTTAAGTAAAAATTAATTTAATAAAAATAAATCCAAATATGCAATTAATTTTAAACATAATTTTTCCTAAGTATATGCAGTCAATTAACTATAAGTCATTTACTAAAATAGCGAATTACTTGACTTAACAACGATAAGAATTTTTTTGTACATTGTATTTTGTTTTATTATATTAATTACGATGAGACCAGCGACAATTGCCTGTTTTTTGTTTTTGTTTTTACTTTACTAAATATTCTACAGTCGGTGGAAAAATCATTTTTGTGTTACACGATTCTTTGACACGTTCATAATTATTTCTTTTAATGTACCTAAACGATTAATTAATCAAAAATACATGTTATAGGGAAATATTATCAAGTTGACTTTCACGAAAAAGTTTTTCTTCTTTATTGTTTCTGGTACTCTATAATAAATGAATTCTAAAAATGTATTTTAATAAAGAAAATAGTAAATTTACAATAATGTTTAGACCAACTTGCTTGAAATTATTATTAACATTTAGTATTTAGAATGACAAAGTAGCGAAATAATGAGAAAAATACTGTTTTAATAACTTTTTCAACACGTTGCCGTTATATTAAAACTTATAAATGTTGTACAAAATATTTTCACGACCCTACCTACTAAAAGCCGAATAAAAATAACATAATTTTTAAAATAATGATTTTAATTTTCGAATAAATAACATTTTTAAAATTGCATATATAATTCATAGATCGCTACTATTTTTAAACACTCAAAGGGTGTTCGCCCACTTAAATTTATGTTACGATCGTCTGTACAGGTTTATTTTTTACGTAAAACACTTTTCGAAAAAGTTAACAAACTCAAAAAGTTTTACAAAACATAATCTCAATATATTAGAAATCGAAAACAGACGCGTTAACGTTTGTTTAAAAAAACATTATTTTTTTGAATTTATTTCTCATTTATATTTCCAAGGAAAACTTTAAAATCCATTAAAAAACCAGGCAAAATGTCATAACTCGTATACTAAGTTTTAATTATTTATTTATAACCTTATATTTACATAGTTCTGTTATCCACATATTAGCGAATATTATCGCTTGTCAAATGGTATACCTATAGGTAATAAAATACCACTAAAGTTTACCACGAAACTCCTATTTTATTATTATATGCTATCATTATTGTAATGCAGTCACAGAGTATACTGTATATACATTACACCGCAGACCAGATTTCGATATACTATTTATAGTGAATTTCGTATTACACACAATCATAGGTTATTGATCGACACTTATTGGTGTCGCAGTCTTGCAAATTATTAGTATACATTAATATTATGTTATACGGCAGAGTGTACCTATATAAGAACCTATATTTTATTAATAATAATTAGTATATTGTATTCTTTAAAATTTAAGTCTGAGTATAATACAACCCACTAAAGCTTACGAACTGTAGCTAATAAATTACTTTTTCTCCAAACCACCTTAATAAAAAAAAAAAAACAAAAATTGTTAAGACCCCTTGTGTTCGGGTTTTGTGTGATAGTGGAAAATCTCGAGGAAAAAAAAAACAATTTCACCGATGTCAACGAATAAGAAACACGTGATTTGATTTTTTCATAGTCACGCCAGAGTGGAGGTTTCAAGAGCCGTTTCAGTTTTTTTTGCCCGCGATTATGGTTGTCTTTTTATAACAAATGCGAAAAACGGACGCGTGAGGAAACGACAAACTTTGTCCGGCGGCGGCGGCGGCGGCGGTGGCGGGGACACGTTTTCTGTAATAGAACAAGAGAGAGAGAAACGTAGTTAAAGTTCAAAAGTTCAATCGCCCGACCAGAAACAATTAATTTTACTCCATATAATTCGCCGTATCGAATCCACTTATTTTTGTTCTGTTTTCGTTGGGTTTATGCGAATTAAAAAACGGTTTTAGAACATTCGTTCCGCGAAATATTGTTTTCGCGTTATTATTTTTACTCCGCGCCGATTTTTATCATTACATATATATTATACGCGGAATCGTTCACCGTTTTCCGGTATAGCGACTGCTGCAGAAGTTTTAATATACGTGTAGTCCTCCCCCCGCCCCGACACAGGGTATATGTATATTATAATATGTACGTATGCAGTATTATTATCGCGGCGAACGTGACGCGCGAAGACTCGAGTATTATTATTATTATACGCGATTTAATTGCAAGAGCGGCGCGCAGAGAGGAAATCCGAGAAACGGACCGAAAAAACAAATCGATTCTCGTATTACACACACATTATACGCGTATACCTCCGTCGTCGTATTCGGTCTCGTATATTATACAGGTAAGTATACCTCTGTATATCGAAACGAAACGAAAAAAAACGGGCGATGTGTCGATGATAATTTATATTCTTCGCTGGTGCGCACACGATAAAATACACACACACACACACCGACCGGACGTAAAACGTACAAAAACCAAAAAAAACACTGTAAATAAACGCGTAATGCATCACTACGCGGTGCGCGGCGTGTGTGTGTGTGCATCGTGTTGTCGTTATTATCATCATATGTATTGTTGCACACGCACGCCCACGGTTTACGTTTTTTGGCCGTTTATACCACACGATATTACATTGGTGAGAGTACTCGGCGGGCCCGTAAAATCCGTTTTAATTCGCTAACGCCTCTTATACTGCCGAATTATACGGCACCGCCGACGACGGCCCCTATATGCCCGCAATAACACGTTACATATTATATAATAATATGCTCGCAATGTGCGCGCGCACTCCCCGTGTACGCTGTTGCGGTTTGCGATTCGGTGCGTTTTCCGGTTTAAGTGGTTTTCATCTGGCGAATGTTGTTATAATATGTACGGTAACGTCGGTAACGCGCGCGCGTCTTAAAAGTCGTCGTAACTGCCGCCGCCGCCTAACGCTTTCGCGGTGCGCATTATCATTATATTATACTATACCGTCCCTCGTCCGAATAATCTGTTCGCGTCCGCGACCGTCTTATTTATAGTACATGTGGCCGTTATATATTGTTATGGCGGCGACGCGGTGGTTGCTGTTTAAATCCGCCGCCGAACGCGTATAATCCTGACCCGAAAGTACTGCGGGCAGTTAGGGCGCGTGCAATATTATGTTCTTTTTTTTTGGGGGGGAGGTGTTATTTTTTTAGCGATACCGCCGGTAAGCGAAAAGACCGAGAAACGGTGATATACGATTTATATAAGAGGGTTGCGCGCCGAGGATTTTTCTCCGGTGGTGGGGGGAGGGGCATACACATTTTCCTACTCGTGGACAACTTATTATACATACTGCCACCGATTTGAATTTCGTTGCTCTGATACAGTTCATACATAATATTATTTTAAAGCCGTCGGTGTAGTAGTCGATCAAAACCCGCGGCTTATTACGTCCGACCGACCCGACCGGTAGTACATGTATAAAATTAAAAACAATTTTCATCGAATCAATCAATTGCAGATTGTTAAATCACGAACAACTAATAAACTTGTATCCGACGTTATCATCAAACTAGAAAAATAAAAAAATAACATTGTAATTTATTTGTGACATAAATAAAATATATATTATAATTTATATTATGTAACTGGTAGGTACTTTTCGTATATGATTTAAATAAATAATGATTTTTGGTTTGCTTTAGATCATCTCGCGGGTGAACCATTACTATAACAGCCGGTCTATATGTATGTATAGGGTTTCAGAATATAACATGTCTGAATAAGATTTAAAAAAAAGCTAATTTTACCTAATTATTATTGCGTGTTGCCATTTTTGAACAAAATATTATACTGTATTAATCGGTTGGTTAGTATTATATATTGGGTAAAACTATTTTCAATTTTTGTACATGGGTGTTTTTAGCATATTAAATTTCATCGAATGTCCATTGAACATTTTACTTAACTTAGTTTGTCTATAATTATTTTCCCCATTCTTTACTATTTTTTAAAATACCTACTTGTCAAGTAGTCTTTTTGAAACTTGTGTTAAGTATTAGTTGTTATTTATAGGTTATGACGATGCTATAACACGTTAAATCCAAATAGCGCTAGCTGTCATTACTTGATTTTACTATAGGTACAAGATTCCGGGAAATTGGATATTAGTTCACTATATTAAACAGTAAATTCCACATAATTATTATAGAGACGTATCACTAGCATTCAGAACATAGGAAAATATAATGATCTATAGTTACGTTTCAAAGTAGCTCATATCCGATAACTTAATTTATGAGTACATTATAATATTATACTTATTAGCTCGACTAGCTAAGTGGTTCTCTAACTGTACTCCATGGGCCTCTTGGATTAAGTGAGGTTAAATCACCGGGATCTCTCACAGTCACATCAGAGTAATTTAAAAGCTCTACAGATGCATACAAGCTACATCAAATTCGGTGTTATTAGCTGATATAGTGATAATGAGTAATGCATAGTCATTATTTATAATATGTTGTGTTTAACAAAATAAAAATAAAATAATAACATATGTGTCACACAAAGAATAATATTTTATAGATACTATACAATATTTAATATGCATTTTCTAGAAATTAGAAAAAAATAGAATGAAATGATTAAATATAAATTATTATTAAACAATCTATCTACCGTGTGCTTTCTCGATTTATTAGTGTGTTATGAAAACTGTGTCCTCGGTCGATAAAAAATACGGTGAATACAGTCAGTTCATGTCAAATGACAATTCGTTTTGCATTCATAATATAGCTAATAATAAGTTTGTATAATATTCTAGACTAACTAGTTTTTTTTTTTTTTTTAATTAATTTTTTAATAAATTTGTATTTTTTTTCCTAGTAATTACTAATGAGCAATATTGATTTATCATATATTTTTGATTTAAAATTAATGTTCCTGGATTTTTAAGATATGTACTTTTTTATCAGCTTATGTGCTTTAACTGCTCTGTAATTAAAAAAGTTTAAGAATTTTCTCTGTTCTAGAAAATCTATTAATACTATTTCTCTCCAAATCACTGTTCACTCGCATCACTAATATAATTAACATCGATTTGAATATTTAAAACAAATATAATTTATAATTTTGCAGAAAAAATCACCTATTTCAATCTTCTTATAAGTAAATCACACATTTTCAGTTAAACATGCACGCATTTTTATTAAAATACTAAATTACTAACGCAATAAATGTATTATTAAATTATTATATTATAACACGACTGTTGTCTGTTAGTCTCTCGCCGAAATAGATAACGCATTTGTCATGGTAAACTGATTCCAATGACCGGAAGAAAGAACATTTTCATAAGTCCCTCCCCGGATATAATTAATATATATATATACGATTATTTCGTTTCGGGATTACAAAATATAATATTATTTGCAGTTGACATGTAGGCCAATGGCTCTTCTAACCTATAGACAGATAGCATATTATATTTATTTTTATTTCTGCAGACAATATTATATTGACGATAAAAATAAGCGATTTCGTCCGGCGGCGTATTGTTAAGCGAACTTGCAAGAGCATTTGAAAATTTTAAACTGAAATCGCATTTAAATAATGTCATAATATAATCAACCGCAGGCACACTCTGTGTTGTGTATACGTTATCTGCATTAGGAATCGATCCACTTGGTTATATTTCTTATACATATTGTATTATATATGTATATTATGTTCGAGCACAGCGGTCGTAGATGCAATGTTTATGTTTTCGAACCATTTTATTTTATCCACCGAATAAGGGGGCAAGGACTTATGGATTATAAATGTATAATATATGGGTATAGGAACACCGCTACAGTATGATTTACATAATGCATACTGTAGAACCGGGACTTTATAGAAATTGTTTTCTCGGACCACTATAAAAAAAAATAAAAAAACACTATATTGAGCGCGGGTGGTGAAAAAAATTCAATTATTCATTATTTTGATTTTAATAAAATATATGCGGGTATTATAATGTGTGTTTGTGTGTGTGTGTGTGTGTGCTGTGTCTTTCGAATTAATGTTACTCGGCAAATACTCTTAACTGATGAGTGGTGACTACTAAGTCGATAACGAAAAGGAAAATATGTCGATATATATAATATAATATATATGTATTTATCGACATATTATAAAACAATAAAGGGTTCGTTTGTGCATAAGAACTATAGGGATATGGAAATATGGAATAATGTCCTTCGACCTGCAGGAACCGCAGAAATCCATTATTTCAAACGTATAATAATATTGATGCTCGATACTCAGAAATTGCACGCGGCAACCATAAAGGATGAGTTTCCATCATCCACTTAATTATTCATGCAATACAATCTTTTGATAAGTTAAACAAATAATAATAAATTACATAATTTGTATAACAATAAGACATGATGTGCACAATAATATATCATCGGCATTTCTTTTGACGTATTTAATTTTATTATTTATTTTTAGATTCCGAGTGGAGGGATGGATATATTGATTTTACAATGATGTGGGTTTTTTTCTGTCAGTCATCGTTTTTTTTTTTTTTTTTGTGGCGCTTAAAATACTTTGGTTTTAAACTTTGAGAGTGGTTTTCCGGTAGAAAATTGGATCTAGTTGGTATTTTTAAATAATTTGTCTCTTTTTGAACTATTTATAGACAATTGATTATTTTTTTATATAAATTACGATGAAAAATTAATGAATGGATAAAAATGCTTGAAAATTTAACACAAGGTCCCTAACAAACGATTAAATACCCAATCGAAAAATATCAAAAGTTTATAGTTATAATATTTAAAATTATAATTTTGACAAAATTCGTCAAAATCTCGAAAATTACAAATTATATTGTTGTTAGAAATTCGTGAAAAAAATTCTGTTTATACCAATGATTTTAAGATGTAATACAACGTTGTTTTTAATTGTTTATATGCTTTACAATCTATATGTATATTAAAAAAATAAATGCCTATTGGAAAGTTGATTTTTTTGCTTATGAATTTGTTCATATTTTTACGAAAATGGATATATTTACCTGATAATAACAACTTCTCTTTTAAATATTTTTTTTATTTGTTAAAATTCAAAACGAATAACCGTAGAAACTTGAGATTATCACCAAATATATAATTATACTATAAATTATTATACATGGTAAAGTTTTCAAAATATATTTATTTCATTAAACTAATGATAAGCATGTGAATTGTTTTTGTTTTTTTTCTATTAACGTTAATAAAAAATATTTACTGAGTCAATGTTTTTGAAAATTGAATACAAGATCCACATCTAAGTTATACATAGGTACAATTTTTTTTTTAATGCATTTGAAGTTTAAATGTTTACAGAATCGCATAAAGAACAAACTATATAAGTATTTTGTATTTAATATTTATAAAATCTTAAATTGTTATACTAATGTTTGAAAAAACAATACGATTTTCCTCAAATAAATAATATAGTACATACTGGAATTAAAAATCTAAGAAATATACAAATATGGTTATGTACTATTAGACATTCGAAGAAGTTGAAATTTAGACGAATAAGTATTTTAATAATAAATTACGATATTTATTGTTTTGTTATACATCATAAAATATTACTCGCTAAAACTTAAAACGTTTATATTTATTATGAATTTTACTATACGCAATGGAATTTTAAAATATATTAAATAATTTTAAGATATTATTTATTAATTATATTATATTATAATATTTGTAAACTTGTAATAGGATATTTACAGAAAAATGTTATTACGTCTTGAGTTATATAAGTTGGTATAGTATGGTAAAAATATTTATTATTATAATAATTAAATGCTAATAATATAGTATAATAAAAGCAATATTTTCGGAAAAAATATATTAACCTACCGCTGTGATACTAAAAGTAAAATAAACTACTTTAATGGATATATTAAACAATTTACTTATTATAAACTAACGGGCCGTATCTACTCAAAACCGTTTTTTTTGTATGATTTATCATTGCGAATTAAAATTTGATACAACCACCACACGGCATTTAATATACAGTATATGAGTGGCACCGGTTTTTAAATTTTATTTTATTTACCTTTGGCTCGATTTTTCTCATTCCATAAGTACAAAATATCATTAATTATGTATTAAGCACAATCAGTACTTGGCTTAATAAAAACGTATCGTTTTGAACGCTCATTTAAAATTAAATATTATAAAAATGAAACGTATCTCTGGCTACTTGCCGACTGGTCGTGAGTTCAAACCGAATGGGCTGTTCCGTATCGATTATCTGAATTTAATATCACGATAACAATAATAAACTATCATCATATTGGTCTGTGCGACTAATTTTAGAGAATTCACTTGAAATTATTCGTTGGTCATACATTTTATCGTATAATGTATACATCGTGTCAATTCCATGTTAAATAAGTATTAAGAATAATAAAGCCATAACTTTAGAGTTTAGAGTATAAATTGATTACTATATACTTTATAATATCTAGAAATAATTTTCTAACGACCAGTGTTACAATAAAAATTATAATTTACAGTCTATACATACACGAGACAGAAATTAAGTTTTTTTTTAGAATTACATATTTTTTTCATGATACTAAAAAATATGTATTATACGCCTATTTTAATGGACTATTATCTTTATTATAAAGGTACCTTTTAATAACTCATAAACTACTCGTTCGGAATTGTATTTGGATATATAGTTGCAAAACACTAGTTTTACCGTTAACAGTAAAAATAATCGTTCTCTTTGGAAACCAAAAAGTTTGTATTAAAAAAGTTTACTTAAAAATTCCGAAAATCAGACTGAATAAATTCGTTATTTTAGGAAAAGCGTGAAACTTGATTGGTGGATATTGATTTACATATTATTAAACGTCGAACAAACGCATACAAATTAAAAGATCACACCACCTTTATTTACGCTTAAAACACTCGTTTTCAATTCACAAACTTAAACAAAAATAATAATTTACAAACCAATCCTTAAACATTATGTGATTTATGTCCTAGTTTATCTAAAAGATTATGTTACAATAATTGTAATAATTACTATAGAATAAATGTAGATAAAAAATTCAGTCTCAATAAAATACAAATATTTCAAAATATCTTACTACGTAAAATCGTTAGTGCTTTATACTTTTTATTTTTATAATATTACTCTCCTTAATTAACTAAATTACTGTGTACACATTTTACGTTAAATGTTTTTTTTATCGTTAGATATATAAAAATATTTATTGTACGCGAAACATTTAATTATACAACTTTTTAAACCTTTTTTTTGCATACTAAAAACGTTTTTAAGTTATACAAGAAAACAACGTGAAATTATTATTTACCATAAACCATTATTACTAATTTATAAATTGATACCTACTAAAGATATTTTTACATTAAATATTATTTGTTTTTGAATTTATGATGGTATTGTAAAATATGTACTTTTTACTAGAAAACTTGTATGTATATGTAATGATAATTTACAAATGAATAATACTTTAAGTACACAGGTGCCAATTGATAAATAAACTAATATATAAATGATAACAATTTATTTTATTTTTTTAAACAAGGTGCTAATTATATAACTCGGAAATGTTTTAATTTATGAAATAAAAAAAATACTGTCAATAAAATAATTTTTTTTATTAATATTTTGAAATTATAACATTAAAATATAATTTTATGTTTTAAATCATTTTTAACAAAACAAAAGTAATAAAATGTATTTTAATATTTCTGTAATTTGTATGAATGTAATATAATATAGTATTATTCTATAGTGACTATAATTGTCCGTGATCCCCAATCACATGGGTTCAACTCATATCAGTACATCATATTAGGTATATTGATTAAAAAGCTTAAACTTTTTACAACGGATTTCATGCAAAACATACAAAGCCACCGCTATCCGTAAAATACGCATTATGGAATATTTAGATACACATCTTCGCTGTTCCGAAAAATCTTTGTCATAAATTTAAGAGAATATGGAATTTTTACTTCATATTTAGTATAATAAATTGTATTCAATTATATATTATATTTAGTACATCAACAATGAAGTGGCACCTAAAGGGTGGCTTATTTTATCAAGCCGATCACACTTGTCGACATCGTGCAGGTTAAATACATATTATAATATCGTGCATTTCGTGTATAATACGACTTATTATCGATGTTCATAATATGGTTTTTTATTGCAATACTATATATGAATCGATTTATTTAGTATATTCAAAACAGACTCTTGTGAAAACTCCAAGTAAAATACCGAAGACGTGTACTATAATTTATATTATATAATAAAAAGCACGGCGTAATTATACTTATATATTTGTGCGTCTACCGCATCATTATCGGGGTATGTCATAAAATAAGTCTAAGCCGCCAGCGGTGCTTGTATCAAACTAATGACCGTTTAGTTTTGCTTTCAGACATTTCTCCTATATAATCACTTGAATTCATTTCAGGGCCTCACGTCGTATACGGCGGGAACTGTGCGTGTGTATTCCTGCAATCGTCTGAGACGCGTGTGCATATTATATACCAGTGGTGGCCAACTTTAATAGACTTGCGATCGACCTCCGAGATTTTCTAGGTTGTTGCGATCGACCAAAAAAAAAAAAAAGGTTGTCATACAGTTCTTTTATTCGATATCTGTGTATAATCTCGTTTTATTTATTGCTTTTTTATAAATATAATTTATATATATACAAATTTACAAAAAAAAAATAAATATTTTAATTGTTTTCTGAGAAAAATTCAAAATTTTATGAAAATAGGAAAAGGTGTCGCGATCGACTGGTTGGCCAGCCCTGTTATATACCTATATGCATATGGGTACACACAATAAACCTAAATATCGGCGAATTCTGTGTAGCTGTATAGCTGGTAAGTATATGACATATATTTATATGTGTACAACAGCACTAATAGTGTTGTACACGCCGTCGATAGACAGCAGTAGAAATTTCAATCACAATTCGTCACGGACGAGTACGAGTGAATACACACACACACACACACACACACGTTGATGTGTGTTCGATCGTTTGTGAGTGTCTGCGCAGAGTCTGTATATACGTATAACGCGTGTACTCGTATATGTATATAACTATGTATTTGTCGGGCGCGTTATAATATAGTGTGCGGCGCGTCTAACTCGCGTTTTAAAAAATAAAAAAATAAATAAATAAGCCGCACCGAAAAGTGCCTATAAATTTTTCCACGCACTCGCCGTATAATATATACGTATATAGGTAGTGATACGGCAAATAAAATAAGGCGGTTTTCGGCGGGGCGGCAACCCCTTTGTATATACGCGCATTACCCGAGCCCGCGCGTATGTATATATAAAAATATAACTGTCTATCAGACGCGCGTTGCGGTATGCCACTGTTTTCAGCCGATTGTATTTCATTGGTCGCAAAGGATTCGCAGCGGCAGCAGCAGCAGCAGTAGCGCACACCGCTGCCGCCGCCACAGCCTCCGCCGCCACCGGCAGACATTGATCACGAGGCGCGCGCTCGCAACACCGCGCCCGAGCGGCCCACAACACTCTTCTTGTACAGACATTTAGTCCTCTCGCCGCCGCCGGATATTATTATAATAACCCGTCGGCCGTGTGACGTTCCGAAGTGAAACATATCGGGCCCAAGAGACTTCGTCATCCGGCGCGCGTGTTTCCTCCGGCAACGCCGCTCGATATATTATATATATACCTATACTATATGCCTACAACACACCTACTCTATTCGCACTATGTTCACGCTAATAAATAAAATTCAGATGCAACGATTTCACTTCTACATAATATATACATAATATAGGACCTCTGCCGCCCCTCTGCTCGCCCGAACTGCATCCCCACCCCCACCCATAATCAATTTCTCTCTCTCACTCTCATCCACTCGTTCTCTAAACATAATATGTATTTGCGTTTGGAAAAATACAATCGCTACGACAGCACACATTTCCCGATTATTATACACGCGTATACCTGTGCTGTTGCGTCTTTAAACAATTGAATCCGTAAAGAATAATAATATGGTACTTATCGCGATAAATAGGGAATTTTTTTTTTCAAATCGCTGAGAAAATGGAATAAATTATAGTTCTACTGTTCCAGCGCGCATATTACTATTAATAAATAATTGTTTAATAATGGATTTGAGCTCCGGCCGCTTTCGAACCCGGTTGTGCCCAATAGATAAGCACAGATTTCAACGCGACATATTTCGTATAGACATTTTTTACACTTTAATTTTTACACGATATACTACAGTATTTTCATGTTTAAAATTGGCCATTCATAGAAAATTATTGACACAAAAAACATGATAAATATCTACGAGTTGTACACACTTAAAAGTTAAGAGACTAAAAACATAATAAATCGGAATTTAAAATAAAATATTATGTAGGTTAAGTATTATTGTAGACGACTTTAATAAAAATATTTATATAGAAAACCAGTATTTTAGTCTTAACTCTTATTTCGTTTCATGTGTCAGCAATTACTTACGATAAAGATTTCAATCGGAAAACTCTATAAAGTCTGAAAAAGTAATAAACTTGTGTAGTTTAAAGCCAGTATATAAAGTCAATATCTAAGATACACTTAAATCAAATTGTATAAATATATAAAACAAGTGAAATATTTAGGATATTATCATTTATAATATTATGTGACACGTGAAATTTTACAGTACAGATAAAATTTAATCAAAAACTACAATCGAAAAATTTACTGGTGATATGGATCTATCAATGTAAGTAGATTAATCGAAAAACAAATATCTAAATGATTTTTTACACTCGTTACATCTAAAAAATAGTTAATTTTTATAGTGATCGCGTTGATTTCTATATCACTTCAATAGTTACCGAGACCTGTCTCTCTTGACAGTCCGTCAAAAGCAAATGATTAAAAATTGTTTCCATGATATCCTTTATGAATATCGCCTTGACAACAATGACAACTATCATGAATAACATAAAAAAATAAAAAAATAAAATAAAATAAAAATACTTTAAACAGTCAGTAAGCGTAAATATAAAATAAAACATTACTCTTTTTTTTATTATTTAATCATTCTTTGTTTTGGAAAATAAATTAGAAAAACAATCATTTCAAATTATAAAATTGCGATATCTATTCACTTGTAAAATATCTATTTTTCTTCAAACGATATTTTTATGTATTTCAAAAAATAATAACAGTAGATACATGAAATGTTCACAAATGTTTTATATAATTTTAAAAATATGAAAACATTTTTCGTTTATTTGTATAAAAATATTAAAAATACATAAGCACAATTATTTTTTATATGCATTTAATATAAGAATTTTGACAACAAATTATTTTGTAGTTAGAAATTCATAAAAAATGTCTGTCTATACCTAAGATTTAAAAATATAACATAATATTCTTTATAAGTATCTCATACTGAAACTATATCTAAAAATATACTAATATAATTATAATGTATATTTTATAGATATTTTGAGAAGTTTAAATTTGTACAAAATTACTTATGTAAACTAAATAACGACGTTAATAAATTATTTTATTATAAATCAAAATAATTATTTGTGAGAACTTAAAACTTTCACGTATATAATTTATATTATAATATTTATAATTTTATTATAATGCATTTTACTATACGCAATAAGTAATAACATTATTTTTGATTTATTTTAAGATATTAACTATTTATATAATGAATCTACTTTTACTGTTTTACGATATTTACTGCATAAACATATTATTACATTTTGAATTATGTATATAAGTTGATATAACATGGTATATATTACAATATATAAAGGTACAATATATTATTATAATGATTAAATATAAATATATTAGTAATATAATAAATGCAATATTTTCAAAAAATATAATATTAACTTACCGCTGTAATGCTAAAATTAAAATAAATAACTTTAATAGCTATATCAAAAAATATATATTATCATGAAATATTCTTATTGATATAGGCTGACAAGCTGTCTACACTCAGAATCGCTTTTTGTGTACAATGATATATCATTGAATTCAAATTTAACACACACAACAGTGACCTGCTGTTTTATAGGAATGATTTTTTTTTATCGTGATCTCTACTCTTAAGCAGAAGGAATAATGAACAAGTTTTTTTTTTTAGTCATAGACAGTGAAAACAAATTGATCATAAAAAAAAACGATAATACAATACAAGTTTCAACGTGTATCTAATCGTCAGTCTATTTTTAACAAATTCAAAATTTAAAATAAATATTTAAAAATATCCGTTTATTGAATTTATCAGGATTTCTAAAATATTTATTATATAATTTTAGTTATTTTATTTTATATTGTATTTGTATAAGTCAGATAACCCCAATCGAAAATTACTTTACTTTAATCAACATATACACTATACATTTTATAAACTATATGTACAATGGGTGGTTCGGAAAGTTGTTGAAGTGATCCCTTAACAAACTCAACATTTTTATATTTTGAAGTTTTAAATTAATTAAAAATTACATACCTTTTACGGTAAAATGTTTCTGACAGTATAATTAATATTATTCGATAGTGGTGATATATTTATTCCAATAATGGTTGAATATTAGAATTCTAGCATATATTAGGTATATATTATGTATACATACTTATACTTTCACTAGGAACATTTTTAATCAATTTACTAAATTAACAATTCATGCTTTCGTATTTTGATTCGTTTTATCAGTTGTACACAATGTATGCAATATACTTTTGTTTTACAAAACTTAGTGACCTATATATTGTTATATATTTTATAACATTCCATTAAATGCTCATAAGTATTCAGCAAGACTAAAATATGGTAAAATACATCAATATTCTTTAAAGCGATATGTAAAAAAAATAATAATAAATTGTCTTTTTATTCAACCAGACCAGGCTTTGGAGAACTTTTCAACCGTAAATTTTAATGGGCCTATTTTGGTCGAAATGGCGTGACCTATTCACCTATAAGTGCTGATTTCTATTTGAAGAGTATATCAATCATATAGTAAACCTATATAACATACAAATCGATTTGTTCTATTTCAGTAGCTATAAGAGACCATATTAATAGTTGAACTTTACTGCGAAAAAAAAAGAAAAGGAAATAGACGAAAATATAGTAAATATTGTTAAATAATGCGTAAAAATGATTTTTTCCTATACGTTTTGTTGAGCGATAAAAATGAAATGACTACACATTCAAACAATAATGTTCAAGTATTAAACTCGGAA
The DNA here is from genome assembly GCF_020882245.1 of Rhopalosiphum padi. Classification (NCBI taxonomy): domain Eukaryota; kingdom Metazoa; phylum Arthropoda; class Insecta; order Hemiptera; family Aphididae; genus Rhopalosiphum; species Rhopalosiphum padi. The sequence goes on along the minus strand of NC_083599.1, from coordinate 72,281,939 downwards.
AGTAGTTAATGCGATATTATAAACCGGCATTGAATATTATGCATTTTAAACTAAAAAAAATAATTGAAAATAATACAGCAAACATACAATCATTTTTAAAGCCTCTCGGCAGATCAAGTATTTACGAGTCCGATATAGGTATTAGTCACAATTTCGATTTGTTCCGATAAATTACTATCCTATTTGACAAAAGGGATAATAATCCATATATTTGTTTATGCGTTCAATTAATGTTGTTTGTATCAAAATACCAACGTTCAAAGGAAAATCATACATCTATCAACCGATATCCATATAATACAAATAGGTATTATTAGAAATATATTATATTTAGTAGAAATCATATATTATGATGGGACCTAAAAAAATAGGTCATAACAATAACCGATAAACATAGAAAACAATAAACATTATTTTAATATTTCAACCATAAAATGTTAACTCTAATATTATATTAAAGTTTATATTATTATTAAAAAGAAAAATATATTTTAAGTTACATATTAATATTTATGTTTGTACTTTTTCAGAGCTTGTTTTTGACTTATATTGATTGCCACATTATATGACACTGATTGATAATAAAACTGATTATTCTTGTCAAATTATTTGATAACATTATATGTCTAAACTTACCAAAAATAAATTACATCAAATCGGTATAGTAATTATAAAATTTCAAAACAATCAATAAAAATAGCATCTAAAATATTAAACACTTAATTTTAGATCAAAAACCTGTACGTCACGACATCTCTCTATCATTATAAACGATTTATTCTGTGCATAGATATAATGTATATATACATAAAAGCCGTTTAGTTCTGGACAGGATAAACACACAGCCAGAAATGCGGAAACTTCACTCAAATACTCACTATAGGATTATGCCCTACAAAAGTTAAGGGTTTGAGGTAAGTGTTTACAGCTTTAACATCATAAACCATGTTCGAAATAACTTAACGAATATTTGAAATTGTTATTGTAGTACAACCTGCAAACTAAAATAATTTATTATGAGAATAAAACGACGAAGTTATGTGCCAAAATCAAGTATATAGTTAGCTGATTGACATGGCCACACGTTGTGCATTGACCTTAGTGAATATGGTAAGTTTAAGTTTACCCTGACTTATTTCCAGTACCCAACAGTATAACTGTAAGTTTTTTTTTAATTTCAAATAATTATGCACAACGTGACTTGTTTCTCGAATACCTTTAGTTATTACTTGTACGCAATTGAATATTATTTATTTATTATTAGAGTTTGGAACTTGCACACATCTAAAAAAATAAAGAAATAAAACAGTTTGTCTAATATATAATATATTATATGTAATTATAAAAAGTAACTGAAATAACGTAATTTTGTAATTTAATGAATAAAATTTAATAAAAATACATATTTTATACAGGCCCAGACTAAGGAGGGGGGGATACAGAGATGTCCCCGGGACACACAATGTTATAGGGTCCTCAGACAAAAATGAAGAATTCTTAATATTATTGTCACAAAAAATAAAGTAATTAAAAAAAAATTAAATCGTAAAATATTAAAATATGTTGGGCTAAATATTGAAGAATTGTAGGCCAGTCTTATGACAATGCTGCTAATATGAGCATCAAGTATGAAAGTTTATAAAGTTATGTAAAAAATAAAAATAATCAAGTTGTCTCTACTCCATGTATTCCACTCATTAAATTTAGTTGGTGTGCATAGTGTAGATTGTTGCATTAAAGCAGTGAGTGTTTTGGATTTGTTCAAACGTTATAAATTTTTTTAATGGTTCTACATATCGTTGAAAAATGTTAACAGAAAACTTAAAAAAAAAATAGTGAAAATCTACTAAGTGTATAAAAGTCATTAAGTAATAAAATATTGTCTAGTCACTTTGATGCTTGCAATGATTTGATAAAAAAATTATAATACAATTATTAATGTGTTGGAATTCATTTGCGATAGTTTTATTAAAAATGATGATACTAAACGAAATTCAAAAATTGTATTAAAATTTATATAAAAAAAAGAAACTGGATATTTGGCTATTTTGTGAAATGAAAATCAAACTACAAAACTAAGTTTAAAATTAAAAAAAATTTAAAAATGAAAGTAAATTAAAAGAAAGTGTCCAAGTGGATCTCAAAATTCAACTCAGTTAAAAGGTATTGAAAAATTTAGAGTAGAAACACACAAAGGCGGATTGGTGAATTTTTTCGGCCTGTAAAATATAAATTAAACCAGCCCATGTGCCGCAAATTTAACTTCCTTCAAAAAGGGCATAATTTTATTTAAATTTCAAAATTTGTTTATTTTCACTCCTAAATTAGTAAAATAATATATAATACTTATAGTTATAGCTAACAGTTTTGAGTTAGTCAAATGATGTTAACCTGTTCTAATTTAAACTTGAAGTTTAATCTTATTACATTTTTAAATAAGTAGGTATACACAGAAAATATCCTTAAATATATTGTAACTAATAGACATTCAATTTAAACTTCCATTTCATATTCTAATCTTTTTATAGAAATATTAAATACATTTTATTATTTCTCTAACTATTCTTAAAGACCTTGTGTCCTTGTCTTTACTAATTTACTATATAAAAATAATTGACAATTTTCTCCACAGTTATCAATTTTTAGTTTCTTAATTATATAATTAAATTAATAATAATTACATTTTTAAAACATAAATACATTTTAATTCAAATTACTCATTATTAAGTAGGTACATACACCTCAATAACTAAGTTTTTCAATAGTTCAATTACTTGGTCAGAATTTATATTACTCTAAGTATCTTTGTCCGAAGCCATAAGTAAAAAAAGCTTATAATTTATATTCGTTCATAGTATTCCTCAAGTGAGATTTAACTACTTTTAAAATTCAAAACGAGCGTTCCCGAGCCACTTATCCAAGTAACAATTTTCAATGATAAAGAATGATAAATATTTAATTTTGATTTAACTGTCAATACATAATTTAAAATGGGTGGCTTCTTATTCAACACCTCACGTCCTTCTTGTTATTTATCTTACCACATAAACTTATATTGTGCATTAGCTACCTATGTAGATTGTTTATTTCTAATCAAAAAAATATGTATATATATTTCCATGGCAATAATTAAATATTTAAAAATTAATATTTGTAGTCCACTATTTAATAAACAATAATTTAAATATATTTAATACGCATTATTTAAATGACATCTATTAAATATACGAGTATTATAGCTCGTAGTTCTTATTATAATAATCAATTTATTTTATCGCATAACAATATTAAAAATATCTGTAAATCAATAAATGAGGCAACTTATTCAACCAAAAAGGATGAAGCTCCTATATACCATATTGTAAGTAATTCAACAAATTATCTTTTTTTAACTGATAAAACTGAAATTTTAAATTAATTTAATTAATTTTAATGAACTTATTTGATTTTAAAAAAGACACGTCATCTCTTTTCCAATGTTCATTATTGTTAATAAATCATTTATTTCAGGTAAATATCTCTCTAGCTATAAAAATACTATATCACTTTACCACAGTTTAAATCTGGTGACTGCAAAAAAATGTGGTATTTACTTGGTCTTACTTTAATTGTTTCTAAATTATTTGAGAAATGCATCAAAACAAGATTAATGTCTTTTCTAAATAAACATAAATTTTTTCGCCATATCAATTTGGTTTTTGCGCTAACATGTCTAATTTAAATAAAAAGCTTAATGTTCTTGGCATTTTTCTTGATTTAAAAAAGCTTTTGACTCTTTTGACCACGTTTTGTTGATTAATAAGTTAGAATTTTGTGGCATAAGAGGTATGGTTTTAATTTAATCAAAGCATTTATTTCTGAAAGACCTCAGCAATTTAGACTAAATGGGCATTTTTGTCTAAAAATGTTAGTCTTTTATTGGTAGTCGGTATAAGACACTGTAAATGTATAGATAGTGTATACTGCTAAGTGCTCTGTATCCTTCTTGTATCCTCAATGCTATTAGCTACTATATAATATGATGACTTATTTTGAGGAGAATTTTTGTCTTATTTGCACCAAATATGAGTATAATGGTGTTTACAAAAAATAAAACAAAACATACCAAACCCATACCCGGCCCGACAGTGGCCCACTAATGACAGGGGGGACAAATGCCCACCCGGCCATCCCCCCTCAAATTATGACGCCACTGATACTTGATCATTCAGGAATATTTTAATATTAAAAAAAAAAAATTAGCCACAGTTGTCGTAGACTGTAGTATGGCAAATCGCGATAAAAAAATGAAAATGACGCGTCATGACGAGCTGAAATTTGGGTACACGTCAATTAGGACGCAAGGCAATTGGACGCGTACGACATTTCGCCGCACGTAATTTTACGCATACTATATTTAGTCGTGCGTCAATTCGTCGCTTATCGATGTTGGCGATAATTATTATTGGCTATATAGTTGTATAAGGTTAAGTAATGTATTAACAATTTAATATAAAATTCAATATTTAATAATTAGTAATAATTAGTATTTTCAAATTGAAATTATTATAATTTAATATGTATACATATAATGAGTACCTAAATTGTTTAAATTTTTTTATTTCTTTAAATTAAAGAAAATCTACCTAGAACAAATTACAAAATAGAGGGCTGGTACAATAGATTTTCTGCAAAAAGAAGAGAGTTTGAATAAAATTCAACAAAATAAAACAAAAAAGTATAAGGATTTATTAAATAGATGACTCTTGGAAGTATGTTCAAATGTTGACAATCATCCAATAAATTTAATTTTACTAGGTATTTTACCTAGTAATTAATTTTTTTAAATAATAAGTTTCGTTTTTTTTCTTTATTTTATTTTAATTTTACTTTACTTTTTATGAATAATTAATGTCTTAGTTGTACATATTAACATGTAGGTACTCATTAAATGTATATTAAATTATAATAATTTCAATATTAAAAATACCAATTATTATTAGTTATTAAAAAATATTGAATTTTATATTAAACTAGCTGACCCGGCAAACGTTGTTTTGCCATATAAATTATTTCTAGGGAATTTGTATTGTAGAAAAAAATAACAAACTTATTGTAAGTGTATATAGGTAGATCAATTACCCGGCGTTGCCCGGAAACAAATTCGTGACAAATGAAATAAAGCCATGTATTACCATTTACCTTCTTAAATACATAATTATCGATAAGACATAAGGTTAGGATACTAAACTTAAAAAAAACTACGTTTTTTGAAAAGTAATTTTTATTATTTTGGAAAAATACTACATAACTACCGATTAACCAATATTTCTTTATAAACTATATTATTAGTTTTTTCACCAGGGGCATAAATGTATAAGTTTTTTTCTGAGCTTACGCGGGAGCAGGCAACATAAAATTGTCCGTGAGTGAAGCATGGATCGCTGATGTCAATTCCTGCAACTTTCATTGTCTGTCCTTGTGCCTTATTAATTGACATAGCAAAACAAAGTTTAACTGGAAATTGGACACGTTTAAATTCGAAGGGGTACTCGTTTGTTATCATTGGTATTCTTGGGATATATACCATTTGACCACTCGCTGAGCCGGTAAGAATTTCAGCTTCAATAAGGTTTTTTTTCAAAGATAATATTTTTAATCTGGTTCCATTGCACAATTTGGGAGCATTTAAATTTCGCATGAGAATAATAGGCGCACCGATTTTTAAATCAAGTTTGTGTGGGGGGAGACCTGATGGATTTAATGAGTTAAGAAATTCAGTTGGGATATCTATAGCTTCATCTTGATTAGTAAGTGTATCTATGGAAATATAGTTTTTTTTATCAGCTTCGAACATGGAAAGAACTTTTTCGTTTATGATGTTGACGATGTCGTTTTTAGGGGCCAAAATCATGTAATCACGTATCATGTCAAAAAAATGTTTTGAATTTTCGTGAGAAAAATTTAAGACACTTTTTAATGGTTCAGGTGGATCAGCAATGTCTTCCAAAACAACTTTTCTTCCTGAACAACAAAACCTGCAGGCTCTTTGGACCATTTCAATGCACGACAATAATTAGTAATTACATTTTAAATTCATATTTCCAATGATAACGTGAGAATTATTTTTATAATCTATTAATTTATCATAAGTAAATGCCGACATTTCACGGCGACGCCATGGAACTTGTGGTTCATCTAAATTTTCGTTGTCATTAATATTGTTTTCATTAATACTACCAACACTATTTTGACTTAATCTAAGTAAACGTTGACGTTTTATTATATTCGATGAACGACCTAAATTAATTTTCCTTTTCATTGTGATAAATTTTAATAATTAAAAGAAACGAATAAAAATTTAAAAATTATAGAAATTAAATTAAATTAAAAATAAGTTATTATTAGTAATTTACTTATTATTAGTACTGTTTACTATTTAAATGCAGGCATCTTGAATATTCGACAATTCATCGATAGTCGATACACAAACATTAAGCAGCGTTCCGACTTTTACGAAGCTTCTCTTAAAATGTCGGTCGGTCCGTCCTTCGTTCACTATAATGCGGTGAATTTCTATAGAATATGCGAGAAATTGTGTTTTTTTTTGTATCAACATAGATTATATTATTTTATGCACTTGAGTTATTATTGATTAGATAATACTCGAGAAATTGTGTTTTTTTTGTATCTATGGTATTGATTTAAGTTATAATATAATAATTAAATAATTATAATTATAGTTTTCCATTAGCAACGAATAACGATATGAACTATCACGTCGCGCAACGGTCATTATTTATGATAATTGATAACTCCTTTGTTTTTAAAGTTAGAGAATCGATCCAAAGCAATAAACCTTCTCCGCAATGAGCTCTTCAATTTAAAAAAAAATCATAACGATCGGTTCAGTAGTTTCCGAGAACATATCACTCAAAGGTTTTCATTTTCACATTTATATATTAGATTGTTAATACATTACTTTAACCTTATACAACTATATAGCAAAATAATTATCGCCAACATCGGTAAGCGACGAATTGACGCGTGGCCAAATGTAGTGTTCGTCAAAATGACGTGCGGCGAACTGTCGTACTCGTCCAATTGTCGTGCGTCAAAATGACCGCGACCAAATTACCGCGACTAAATGACGGTACACCATTACATATTATATGTATTATTTAATCATTGTTATCTCTCAAAAAAATGTGTTATTTATGCCTAGAGTTACCATGGTTATCTTGGTAACTACTAGTTACTAACCTATAGTTTGTATAAAATCATGTAAGAAGGCTGTTTTATATTGTATCGAGATAAAAATGTAATGGTAATGTAATTGTTTGCGAACAGTTTTTTTTATTATGGCTCGGTCAAAACTTTTGTTCTCTCATATACTGAAATGACGCCACTGGACTTGAGCTGCTGACACGTGGATAATTGTCACCGGCTTCAGGTTTGTAATAATATCGTTTTTAGGGTTCATAGCCTCATGTTTTTCGATTTAAATCCAAGCTTGTTAACATACAAATTTTGCAAATTTTGCCGTCGGCTCATACGAACTTATACCATAGAAATCGAAAGACTATAATTTATAGGTAATTATATAATCGAATATGTACATAAATATTTAAAAACTGTTTATTAATTCGATATAAATCTTAAAAATATCTTAAGAATACACGTCTTAGTTAAATTTAGAATGAGACAATAGTAAACAAACTGTACATAAATATAAAAAAACCATATGTACGTAAGAGTGTAAGTTGTTTATGTTTTTCATGGTGTGACTGTCGACATTCCATTAGGGGCAACACCGTTAGTCTCCAGATAAATAAGTCACTTGCTCTGGAAAATGCTGATGACAAAAAATGTATGAGTAAAATGTACATTTTCTAAATGGTTAAAGCGCGTGTATGAATACTATTATATAGTTATTGCGTACAACGTTACAAATGTTTAATGGTTTGTCCCAATATTAGAAGGTATAATATATTTGTATTTTGTCAGCAATTATTATTATCCGTCCCCCCGATATAATGTAATATACATATATTATGTGCCCAGTAGCGGCCCAAGACACGGGTCCGGGGCGTCTCCGGATAATAGGGGCCCCGGAAGCGCATTTGAAGATGGTCAAAAAATTGTAAAAGCTTTCGAATTTTTTGTATAATCAAAATTGTTTTAAATAATTACAGTGTGTAATAATAATACATTCATCTACAATAATAAATTGTGTAAAACAATAAAAGTGTTATACCTATATAAGCTATATTTTTAAGGGCGCCTTTAAAAAATTTTCCCGGGGCGCCATACATCGGGCCGATACCGCGTGTGCCTACCTATAATGCTGCCATAATACAATTACAATATGCATGGTGTCCTGTGGCCATCATTTAATTGTTTTATTATTCATTGAATGTTTAACATTGAATATACCCTTTTAATTTCAAATACGATTAACTACATTAAGTTACTAAAATAATGGAGTGATAATAATTCGACAACCCCATACGCAAAAGGATTAGGTAATTGATAGTCTGATTGTTATGAAGTTAATTCATAAGTACCTGTCGTATTCTAGAAATACTGTTTTTATTTTTTCTTAAAATTAAATTAACTGGCGAGATTATTGTATTAAAATCCGTATAAACCACTTGACAATACTTACATGTGTATTTATTACTGTTGATAATAATTTATTATTAACAGTAATAGAATTCTTTGTTGGTTTCAATTAAAAATAAGGATTAAAAAAATCTATTATTAAGTCAAAATGAATATGTAATTTATTACTTCTTATTTAAGATAAATTATAAAATAATTTTTAAAAGCAAATTAAATGTTATACATTTTAACTATTATCCTTTAAATTTTTCAATTTAATGATTCAAATTTTCATTCATAAAAAATAGTAATAATTATAGATATTAAAGTAAAATTTGAATGTCAAAGATTAAAAAAATAATTACAATTATGTAAAAATTTAATGAAAATGAAATTTGAAATTCGTGATTTATTAAATGGATCAAAACCACATTCAAATAGTGTTGATTTATTATGATTAAATTGTATTTGTATGTTTATTAAAATTAAAAATATTGTTATTATTGAAATTAAATTTAATAAAATTATTTTATTTAAATTTTAAACTTTTTGATTGGAAATCATTAATCAAATATACTATTTATATTAATACAATTAATTATTTCATCAATAAAATGTCAATATCAAACTCCTAATTCAAATCTAATAATATGATAAATATGTGAACAATTTAGTTTAATTATTCGTATTAAATAAATAATTAAAAAAATTGTATTGATCATCATTTATTTGTTCTTGAACGCATAAATTATCATCATGTACCTTTCGTCGTCTCCTTGGAAGTGACACTTCTGCACAATCCTCGCATGTAGGGCGGGTTCGTGGATTATCAATAAACGTTTCTTTTGACGTGGGATGTGATGGCCAATTGTACTTGTTAAAAACGTGGTCCATATCAGCAAGTGTTTGTTCGTCTGGTGTAAAGGCCTGCCCAAGAGTAGTTAGATACCATCGGTCCCGTTTCATGTTGTAAGCATCAAAGTCATTTATCGTAAATTTGAAGGGCTTTAATTGTTGTTTTATCAGTATAAATTGCCTGAAACAAAATATATGTGGCTTAAATCAAACTATTTAAAAATTAAATATTATTGAATATTGTGTATATATACATTTACAATGGGATGTGTGACTCGAATCCAACTGCTAACAAAATCACTGATAATTTGTGATTTTGGAGGAAAACGGAATAATATATCAAATATATCCCGTACAGTGTTGGCGAATCCTCTGTGATGAGAACGAAGATAATTTGCAAACCAATAGAAGTCTTCTGGAGATATATTTTGAATAGATTTGCCCAAGGTTTCTGAAATAAACTGTCGCAATATATATGATACTAAATATTTGAAATGCATTTATTGCAAAATTTTGTTTTAATAGTGTTTTTCGAAGTAAATATTTTTAGTACTAATATTGTAATATTAAATGAATAATGTAAATAAACAAATAATAAATAATAATTACAATAATTGCAATACAAAAGTATATACAATACAAAAGTTCCAATAATTACATGTAAACCATGAAATCCTGTTCCTATATAAAAAGACGACCCAAAAGTTGAATCTGAAAATGTAAATGTAGCTTGATGAAATTCTATATTAATTGAAGTATTAAAAAGATAAATACTTAAAATAATTGTTGAATTAATTTGGGTTTCAATAAATTCTCCTTTAATTTATCTTTGTTATCATCAGAAAACCGAACAACCTAAAAATCAAATATTTACAGTTAAATAAAATAAATTCAAACATTTAAATAATGTTAATTAGTTTTACATCTATTTTTAACTTTAAAAAGACAAATGTGGGTACAGATTGAATTTTATAGTTAAATCTTTATTTAACTTCTTTCACATATTTTAAAAAGCTATTTTTTGTATATTTGAAGTATTTTAGGTTTTTAGTGCTATTTTTCAAAATTTGGTGCTACTTTTTGCTCATTTGTATATTATACCGTTTTATTTTATATTTTCAAATTTTCAAATTTGGCAAAACATTTAATCGTACAGTATAACTCCTCGGGTAAAATAATTTAATATATTAATAAATAATAATTTATTTTATTTTATTCTTATTTCCAGATAATTTTGAATAGTCGCTAAGACTAATTCAAGTAATTTTAGTAATTAAACAAATGTTAGTTTTTAATTAATTACAAACGTACCTATTAATTCATAAATAATCTTTAGTTCATAAATACATATAAGTTTTTTTAAATTATGAACAGAATACATTTTTATTTTTGCCATTTTTTATGTTTTTAAGGCATATAGTGCATATTTCATTTATTTTTAGTGCTATAAAATCCGAGCCCTGCTTATTACTAATTCAATTATATGGCACATTCAATAACGGACTTGTTCGTCGAATCCAACCTCCAACAAGATCAGCAGCTTCAGCTGATTTCGGTTCCGCGTTGAATACGATATTAAATATGCACTTCACGGTGTCCTCCAACCCACTTTGTTCGTTAATAGTCCTTATTATCATTACGATTACATACCATAATATGTCTTCAGGTGATATGTCCAGAGGTTCTCTTCCCAAAATGTAACCAACTAATTCCCTTAAAATAGCGGTAATATTTCGAAAATGCATGCAGATTGTATAATTGTGTTAACGTGTTCAAAATTGAAAATATGTGCCTATTAAATGTATAGTAAAAACATAATATTAGACAGTATGAAAATCAATATTTATTTATTACAACATTTGATATTCTAATCACTATGGCGTAAGTTACAAATTTTTGTAGCCGTCCGTTCCTGGAATCCAGTATTTTTAAGTCTTATACATGAAACTAGCAGGGATGGTAGCCTAGGACGTATGTAATCTAAAACCTAATGGTCTTGGTTACAAATCGATCGCACGATTATTCGAATTTTAATTATTTTTTAAGCGATTGATTTGCATGAAACACCGGCCAATTAAAAAATGGTTGTATTCTAAATTGATTTACAACTTTTTTTTATAATTTTAAACTTAAATACAAATATACAAAAATATAAGATTTTAGATTCTGGACGAAGTGAGGAATGTATTGATTTTACAATGATGTATGTGTTTTATGTTTTTTATTTTTGTATTTTTCATTACATTTTAGAGTAGAAATAATGCTTTGGTTTTTGACTTCAGCCTTCTTTGAAAAGGAAAATTCATAGCTGTCCCCGTGTACTTCGTTGACCATACAAAATACATCCGTTTTAAGTTTGGTTGCCTAATGCTAACATTTAGCGTGAGGATAAATACTATTTTTAGTTTTATGATTTGGTGTATTTAGAAGTATAGCCAGGAGAATGTTTTCGAATGTTGACTTCCCTTATCGAAATAGTGTACAAAAAAATATATATAAATATATATAATGCACTTCAGATTTCATTATGAACTATGTTGTCAGATATAGGTATAAATAATTCTATTTTTTATTTAATATTATTGTAATACGAAAATTGGATTGATGACTCAGACTATCTACATGATATTGAGTAACCTAACCATACAAAGTGTACACAAGGTATATTTAAATACTAAATCAAAGCATTACTTTTAAAAAAAATGTATAGCTTCATCACCCAATAACTTATACACATAATAATAGTAATAAACCATAGATTCAAATTTCATATAAATAAAAATGTTTTAAAAATTGCAAAATTAAACTGTTTTATGTATTGAAAAAATATTAAAAAATTTGTTTTAAAAATATTTTTGTCATTAAAACAGAATGTATTTCCAATATTTTTAATATGTAAACATTTTAAGAGTAATGTAAAAGTGGCCTATAAGACATTTTAAAAACAGTTTTAATAAAATAAATAAATATTTTTGATACATTTTTTAAAACATTGCTAAAATATTTCTTTGCTGATTATACTTTACAGTTTGCATCCGAATTAATACTCATACTCATTGGCTACCACACACAAAACACTAGATACAATAAAAATTATAGAGTTTTGCATCATAATGATTTCAGTGAAACAATGCATAATGATTACTTTCATATAAATTGATTTTAGAATTTAAGATGAAAAAAAAACGAGAAAAATGTTCGTCTACACAAATAACGTTACATATATGTTCCAGAAATTAAAATCTATTTTGGTGACACTGATTTTCGTTTTGATTTGGTGGCTTGTCTTATTTTAATGATTTCCATTTTCCAAAGCTAAATGTTGAAAAGGGTTTGACAATATCATTAAAATAATAATAAATACATAATATAGAAAAATGTATGTTTTTAACGTATAATATTTTATCATCTACTGGCTACTACCAAAAAAAAAAAAAAATAATAAAATATAATAATATTATAAACTACGCTGTTGTGACGATTTATTTAAGATGAAATGAGTAGGTAATGACATAGGAGCTCATCATATATTTGATAATTTCACGTAAATTAAAAAAATTATCTATAGTATAGATTCTATACTGTCGATTAGACAAATTCAAATCCTAATTTATTCCTGAAAGAAGGTAATTTATGTATACGACCAATTGAGCGGATTTGGTGGTTGATTTATTTTTGAAATGTTGCCCAAAAGTTTCCAAAGCTAAATGTTAAAAAGGGTTTGACAACATCATTAAAAAAAAAAAAAAAAAAAACATAATATAGAAGAACATATTAAGTTATATTAACGTATACGATTTTATTACTGCCAAAAAAATAAGAAAATATGATAATAATATAAACTACGCTGCAGTTAGATATACCCATATAATATATTATTAAGGCTATATAAACATGTGCCAGTCTTTCAAAAAATTCATATAGGGGAATTGTAACGATAGGATACGATATCCAGGTTGATTGTAAGTTCCTCCTGAAGTAAACAGGTAAAAATAAGAATAAAATAATCGGTCCCGGAAGCCGACGAAATTCATATAATAAGCGATCGGCCATCCGACGTCAAACGCATTCATTCCATGCTCTCTTAAGCTTGTTCCCGTCGCTAGTTGAGGCTACACCGGACGGTTAGGTTAGGTCATACGGGGCTACAGCAGTCAATGCAAACATCGAACGCTGACGATCAATATCTGTACTCACTAAGGGTTTGCTCATAGTAAAGACACAGTACAGTGGCTACACAGGTTCCGCTTCCTATATACTCATAACGCTGACGATTGGTTGTATTTACAAGTCTAGTGCTTGCTCCTATAGACCAATATGACCACTGTACAGGTCATCGAGTAAAATCACAGTCATCGACATTCGTGAGAAGAACTATCCTGTTACGACTATCCTGAAGAGACCATCGACCGAACGGAATTGGCAAAACACCCGGTCCAGAACAATACTAAGATTCGCCGTACCAAAAAGACAACCGACAACACACTATCCCTAACAACTGCGTAAATCCGGTGTACAACGTCTTAACTCATTCGCGTCAATCATTATACAAATTCCGTGAGTTATTTATATATATTCTCCCCCCTAAAATATTGTGATCCCACAAAATATTACTTGTAAAATTCGAAAGAATTATTAGACATACGATAGTATGATTTAAAAAAAATTAATGTAACCGATAAATTGTTATTGTATATTATACATATATATAAATACATATATAATTATTTCTACCATAATAAAAACAGCTAACATTACATCAATCAAATGGAGTTGAGTTTTAAGTATTTTATACATAATCGGTAATATAAGTAATAACGAATTAATTACGGAATACTAGTATTCACGGATACTGAAAACACCGAATAATGGTAATTATACCGTCTACCGGTATGCTGAAGACATCACCAGATCTATATTATCTTATAACAGATTAGCTAGGCATTCGTTCAAAAGTTAGATTTTTAATTTTCATAAAAATATTCTGGTTTGAAATATGAAACTAAAAATGCATGCTGTCGTTCAAAAAAGTAAGAAACTTAAAAATTAATTAAGAATATAATAATTAATAATTGTTTTCAGAAATGTTATTTTGTAATAATAGTGGTAAAAGTTATGTAAAAAGAACATTTGTAAAAATCAAAAAAAAAAAATCACTGTACAAGACATTGTAAATAACACGTTATATTAATAATAATATTAAAAAACAAATAACATTAACAAAATTTACAATATATCTGTATAGCATATATAGGTAGGTAATACTGATTAATAATATAATAAATCAATGAAATACGAGTATATGTAGTATTGGTGTGTACCTAATCAGGCGCGGACTGGTGAAAAAGTGCATGGGACGCTTAATCATTTAAAGGGTAAATAAAAAAAAATTGGGCAAATTTAAAATATTTTATTTTGTTATAAAAATATAAAAATTGAAAATAGTAGTACTAACAAACACTCAAATCATAATAGTACAATATTATACATACAAAATGTTCCTAAATTTCTAGTTGAACAGTAAAAAAGTAAAAATAAATTGATGGTTAGTTACACAAATTAGGTTATTTGTTACAAACATTATACGTATACTGTACAATGTTGACATCATGCAACATACTAGTTACTGATTATATTAACGCAACAGAACAACTCAATAATTATTTTATAGGTTTATTTTTGAATTAGATAGTCTTAATTACACCACAATAGTTTTAATATTCAATTGAAAAGGCATAAAAAAATAAAATTGTGTAAAAATATAGTTTCATAGAAAATATTTTCTTAGAATTTTCTGAAAATTGTATCAAAGTCTTAAAGAATATTTATGTATTTCATGTTTCTATACGGCTTTACTGATTACTTTTAAAAATTGTTTAATGTGTGTTTTAAATATAAAATCATTATAAGCGAAGTTCAAAATGTTGTTATACCTATGTAATATAATATTATTAATGTTTAATGCATGTGAAACACACAGTTTGTTGTACCATGCCAGATCAAAATTAATATGGACTACTATACAGTCTAACAAATAATTATATTTAGTTAAGTTTACCGTAACAGGTTTTTTACTTAGCATTAAAATGTGAAAATAATAAATATTGTTCACAGCTTGTCTGGTATTATAATATAAAGTTAACTGCAGTTAATAATCACAAATTAGAAGTTCATATTTAAAGTTTAGGATCATAATGTAATGCATTAAAATTCTTTATCTTTTAATTAATCATAAAAAATATGAACGTAAAATTGATTTTTTTATAATATTCCCCGTAAATATCAATAATATTTTACACTGTACAGTGTACAAACACCTATCAAATATGCGGGGAAAAATATTCATGCATCATACTGTATATTTTATTTTAATTAAATTAAAAATGACAGTATAATAATTATAAACTGTTTGTGTTTGAATAACGTTAGGAAAACATGACGTGTTAATCTATCTTTACACTTACAAAACAGAAAATTATTTTTCACGAAAGATTTTTATTACAAAAGTTTCACCAAAATAAAACCTCACCAACAGTTGATAAAATTTGTTCACGAATATTCAAAAACAAATTACGTTCACAAATACGTTCACACCACAATTTGCATTATTTTAATAGATGGGTATTTATGGTAAATACCACGTATCATAATAAATCACAAAACCATACGTATATTATAATTAAAATGTGAACTTTAATGCAATTGCTTTTTTTTCACTAAAATTTGCACAGTACATTTATTTTATGGCTTTATAGTAATCAAAAATAAAAAAACAAAATAAACAATGTGAGTTCTACATAATTTCATGTTTAGAACTACTTTATTAAAAACAAATTTCTGTTATATGAATTCAATACTTTTTTGGTTTTTTTAAGAAGAATTTCGACTCTATTTTAGATGTTTTATCGACATCATAAATTTTACAATTTTATTATAAACGACAATACAATTTGTTCATTATTTTATAAACAAATAAATAATGTTTTAAAATATACCAATTTATATGCGCTAATAATGCTCATTTCTCAGTACTCAATCTGATCGGTCTACAATTTTGAAGAGCGAAACGGAACAAGGGAAAATTAAAAATGTACCATCATCCCTACTACTAATTTGATAAAAATACAGACTACAGTCACACCCTATGTCACACTATAGGTATGTGTTAAAAATATTTAAGTATAAAAACGACAAAACATATCGATTATATTATATATAACGCATTGCATTGGTAGTAATTATTTCAACGTAGTGTTTTAATACAGTCAACTTGCTGTAAAACTTAACTTAATTTAATAATATTACTATTTTTGTAATATCGTGTAGAATAATTGAAGCGTTTTTTATTTGGGAGTATAAAGTCACAATTAATATGCACAGGGTATTAGCCATTAGGTATAATGTATAAAAAAGAAATGGAATTTGTCCATACATTTTTAATTCGTTTGACTTGAATTGTTGATATTGTGTACAATAATATATAATCAAAACAATAGTGCACATACCAACAAATATATATTATATATTTTTATTCGTGCCACTGCATTCTCGTGTATTTTATTAGAATGCATTTTTTGTCGTGCTATTTGAATGAAAAAAAAAAGGTTAAACGAACCCATAGAAAATATTGAAATACGTCAACACTGATGCAGATATTATTATTGAACGCTTCGTGGAAAATATAATAATTATGGTTTTCATAAATGATAATAATATTATATTATATATTAATAAT
Source organism: Rhopalosiphum padi (assembly GCF_020882245.1). Classification (NCBI taxonomy): domain Eukaryota; kingdom Metazoa; phylum Arthropoda; class Insecta; order Hemiptera; family Aphididae; genus Rhopalosiphum; species Rhopalosiphum padi. Next base: position 72,264,766 of record NC_083599.1, on the reverse strand, counting down.
ATACTTTGATAAACGCGCATAGTAATAAATTATTACTAAGCACATTTTTTTTTAATGATATTATATATTATGCACCGAGTAAATGATTAGCCAACAGCGTTATTACAAAACTATATAAGACTAGACAACGGACTCCGTGTTGACTGTAAAATGTAAACTAAAAACAGCTTACCAAACAAAATCGTTGTCGACATGCGCAGATTATAATATATTATTATTATTGTATATACCTAAAACATCATAGTAATATAAATATAATAGCTAGGGCTATGGTTTTTGCAGTGTCCTATTATAAATTTGGTTAGCTATGTCCACGAATCACAAATCTGTTTTACGTAAATGATTTATTAATATTTTGCATATTGTATCATGTTCGCATAATGTATAGCTGAGTATCGCATTTATTTTTAAATATAAACATAAAAAATCCATGTCTCGTGGTAGGTATATATTTAAAAAATAAAGTAATATAAATGCAAGATGTCACGTTTTTGTACATTGATAATTTCGATTTCATAATTTCAATGATTGGCGCTCCTTGGGGAAAACACTTATAAATAAATATTTTAAAAATGCTAAGGATTTCATTTTTAACGAACCAAAATATTATGATTTACCCCTTGTGCAATAAATAAAATTGGTTTTTCGCTCAATCTATTTTCAAGTTAAAATACGCTTCCCTTTTACTTAATGATAGTTTAAAAATAATTCATAATAATTTCAGTACATCATATTATATTTTGTATTTTAACGAAATTGAATTGGGATACAAATCCTGTCCGTAATAAAAACTAGATAATAATGAAACGACGGTTGTCATTCCAGTTCTCGAGCACAAATATCTTATTTTTGCCGAATGAATTGATTGTGTTCGTTAATTTGTTTGCCATTAACAAATAATAATATACCTACTCGTGCAGATTTGAAGATCTATTTAAAGCGCCACGAGTCACGACTGTCGAACAGTGAACATTGAAGTCTGTTGACCTGAAACAAACGTTCTCCACTCGAAACAATGCACACATACCTACTTAAGTACTCAAAAAAGTTTTCAATCTACAGAGTAGTGTCGCACTGAGTGTATTGATTTTAAAATACTGGAGCACAATTCAAGGGCGTAATTATAGGGTGGGCAGAGGGGTGATTTGTATTCTAATCTCTCTTGGAAGTGTATTTTTATGTATAAATACATGTCACATGAATTCTTTATGCAAATAACACATCGAAGTGTTTAAGGTACCTAGTTTTATTCTTTGTTATAATATCGTATAGCCTATAAATATTAATATGTACATCAGTAGTGGTTTTACGAATAGGAAATGATGAGTGGCGGGTTCCCCACATAAAGGTCTGTACCTACTATATAAAATGTTTAAATACACCATAGTACAAAAATGTATTGCGAGTAAAAATTATTTCATATGTAACTATAAACTTAAATATCTAAGTAAAATTACTTCTCGTCTTCTCGCGTATCGACTTCTCAAGAATCAAACATAATTATTTTAAATAAATAATAATATAAAATAAATAAGTCAAAATCGAAGAGAAGTTTTCGTTTTAATCGGTTCAATCGGTTCAATCGGTTCAATACGTAAATAATATTATTGTGTAGTGTGCAATAAATGATCTTTGATCGATTTAATGACACTTTTTAGAAGTATAAAAGTATTCCAAAATTTCAAAAGGTTTGTCAATGAACATCAGTCAATTTGAATAGTCCATAGAAAATTGGTATTATATTTACAGCGACACTTTTCTCAGCTGAATTGGTCTTGGCAATAAAATAAAGTTCTGCAAACTTATTAATTTTGAACCAATTATATTATCTTCAGCAGATTTTTTGTCGTAGATTTATTGAGCGCAAGCATTACAATAATCATTGTCATCCGTATAGTATAATTTATCCAGTGACTAGAATAGTGTTTGGACATGTAAACTGTCTGTAAATCTTTACTGTCACATACGACTTCCTCATTATTATCATTATAATATTTGAAAATCGATGAAAAAATGACTACCCACTGCATATTGTGAAAACATATTATGAATATCATCAGATCATAATTTTCACGCGTCATTCGCCTAATTGCGGTATCGAACACATACACAATATTGTTGCCATCTGTTTTTTTTTAAATTTAGTATACTATTTAATTTAAGGCACATAAATTCTATAAATTTTAACTGAAAATAAATTATTTGGATGCTTTCCACATGCAATAATTGACCATAAATTATATTCTTGATAATAAATCCTTCGGTGTCCATGGTAGTATTAATAAAACCACAGCTAATAACAGTAATAACTATTTATACAACTCGGGATTTCGTCGTTAGCAAAATCAGGCGTGCTACAAATTAATTTGTAACGCTCGAAGGCATTGATATAGGATAATGATTTCACAATCAAAATAAAAATATAATCAAAATCTATTAAAATATTATGATATTTATTTATATTAACTACTTTTTTTTTTCTATGATAAAATAACTTTCTACGTAAATATTGTAAAGGAAATTGCAAAAAATAAATTAAATATAAAATATTTTTTTCTTAAAAATTAAAATCCAATTGAGTGGTAAATAATATTAATATAATACTGAATAAAAGGCATAGCATAGAAGAGTAATTGAATTTCTATAGACGTAAATGGCCAAGTAGATAGGAATGAAAATCTTATGAATATACTTATATAAAAGTATACATAACGCTGTACACTTATCACCAAGTTAAGTTTTCTTTTTTACTTTATAATAATATGCTCATTGTGTACCTTATCTATTTTCTGCAATCGTCATTCATTTTGCAAACCATGTCCCTCGATATATATATATATACAATATACACATATATTAGTCACAATTTATTTAAACATATGTTTCGTGGATGATGTAATGTTGTTTATTACATTGCTAGGTTAGCTTCTGTACTGATGAATCATATTTTTCTACCATAAACATAGAGAGTAGTAGTAAGAAAAACAATAAACGAATAATTATTATTATTTTACTAGCGAACTTGTTCGTCCTTCTAAATTCAGAAATTTTAAATTTTAATCAAACAACTATAATTTATAATAAAATTTAAATCATAATTTAAAGATAAATAAAATAATATAAGTTTTCACTTAAAATTAGGATTTGGAAAAAAATGTTTTGTCTCATGAAATTGCATAATTATAATTATATTGCAAACAACCGACTTAAACCATATCTAAATTTCACTACTAATATTGTTATATTTACTATAGTATTTAAACAGGTTTGTAAACAGAATTTTAAAAACTGATCGATTCTAGTGAATTTCCAACTGAGTTTCTAGCCTCATCACAGTAAGATATATTTTTAAAGAAAAAAGCTTACTGTGTTTTGATCGAATGATTTTTTTTTTGTAATTTGAATTTATTTTAAGAATACAATTATCAGACACTACGGTTTTTCCAAAAACTGTTTTAAATTTTTGTTGTTCCCAACTTAATATTTTAAATCAAAATAATCAAATATTTAAATAATAATAATAATAATATATTTTGTCTACTTAGTCATTAGATAATATCAAATGTGATTCAAACGATGAAAATAAACAGCAGCATATGGCTGCTATTTTTATTTATATAAATTGCGTGCAATACCGGCACTCCGTCAAGTGGGAACGACTTTAAATTTGCTTAAATTTTGATGCTTTTTTTTTTATTTCTTAGAAATAAAGTATATTGGAAACAATGGAAACAATCGAGACTTGCCAAACGTCGGGCAATTTTAGTAGGTTACGGGCCATAACGCCAGTACAAGTTAGCAGCTGTGTTCGATAATTTAGACCGATTTATTGTCTGACATAGATTGTAATGTCGAATTTCATTATGTAAACATTTATGTTCACTGTATAGTGCGGTAGGTGTACAATAATGATTAATAAAGAAATTTAATACATTTTTAGTAATAATTATATAAAAATACAAGGGCTCGGTAATTTAGGTATTTTGGTTTTTTTCTAGAAATATTCGCCGTAACTCGTGAAGATTTTATGATTTTTAATTCATATTTTATAACTTGTTTTAAAAAAAACATCGGATGTTTATTGTTCATATAAGTGTCTTTGTTGTGTATTCGTATTCGCGTTTTATATATATTTTTTTAATTATTATAAAACCAGAAAGAAAAGTAAAAATAAAATGTAGATAAAAGAATTTTACTTTAGAGTTTAATGTAAATATTATATTTTCTTACACTGAGAATTCAACGTAAAGTATTCAACGTTTTTGGCAATTTTTAAAAAGTTATTCATATCAGATGCGCTTACATTTTTAATATTTTAAGCAATAAATGTATTTTCAGTTTCCTTCGCTATTAAATGTACAAAACAATACAATTTAACTAGAAAAAAAATTAGAATTATATTTAACTGCTTTTCCGACTTGAATCATTGCATATTTCACGATGGCGAATTTTAAGCGTACATATCTTAGCCATACAATATGCAGTGTGCAATGCGGAAAACAAACAGAAATAGTAAATCGCTAGCTGTTCAATTATTAAATATTAGCGCATATATATATATATATATACCGATACATATTTCAATGTGTTACATTTCCTCATAAAAATTATATTTCGATGTTCTCTCGGAGTCGTATATAATATCGTATATGATACAATTTTCCGTCTGCATAATATATCGAGAGCAAATTCAATAGTATGTTTTTCGCAGAGGATCGAGCTGATGATTTTCCCCGTACAGTGAGCGCTCCACGACATTCACACCCGGGAAAACGCGTCGACACATTGCAAAAACGGGGCACACGGCCGTGTTTAGAGCGCTTTCCACAGGTAGCCGAAAATAGTGTTTGTAATTTGCACCGAAACGAATATTCCATATAATATGTATGTACTCGGTTGTGAAATCCGATGAAAATTATAATTTTTAATCGTGACGAATACGTTTAAAACAAAATATTATATAATATCATTTTGACGGATCGATATTTTTAATGAGTATTTAAATCTATTTTTTTGGTTCGATAGGTATCACACAAGAGTAGTATCGGCAAAAAATCAAGAAATATCGCACGCCCGTTGTTAAATATATATGTTGTAGGTGCCGATGTGCGTTTTGACTGAAATAATATTATAATATAGTCATAGGCGTGATATACTATATAATATGCCTAATATACTTTTGACCGAAAATCTGTAGAGTATAATATATTATTATTATTATTATTACTATTCGACTCATATATATATGTGTGTGTGTGTGTGTGTGTGTATTTATACGTAACATGTAACATCTTGTGCGATGTACGTAGGTACTTTTAACGTCAAATTTATTTACGATTTTACGAGTCCCCAGTGATTTTTCGACCGACCAGCTCTCCCCCGACGTTGTCGCGGCCAGGTTCTTTTTTCCGTTTTACTCTCATCCTTCTCTCCTTTCATTTTGTTTTCCTTTGTTATTAAATTCAGTACACGTACCTACGTCGCGGTACGTCGGTATGACCGTACACCGCACAGACGAAATACATATTATATTCACCATATAATATCTCGAGTACACATCATACGCGTATATAAACATATGATGGGTACATACACGGTGATTACTCTCGAGAACAATGTCCAAATCGTAGTTTTCGGTTTGATCTTTTTTTTCGTTGGTTTTTGGTTTTTTAGTTCTTTAGTCGTTAAGCATTCAATTAAACCATAAAAAAATAATACCGATTGCCCGAAAAGCGAGGAGTACACTTATATACTGTTCATCGCGGCGCAATCATTTTTTTCCCACATCGGTCTCGTCCAAAACAGATAAATTCCCATCACAATCCATACACAATTATATTATATTATTATATTCTTATATCGGCGACTTTTTAATAATACACACATGATAATACGACGATACCTTTTTTTTTTCATTTTCTTTGTTTCCATTATTTGCGTTCCGTATAATATACTGAAATTCTAATAATATAACGAGATTGTACGGACTTGTACGCGCGTAGGTATACGTCTGTGTATCAATCCGTCCTCGGGTTTTGTATTCCCACAACACACTAATATTATATTATTATATCGTTTTGAAGTGCTCGGTAAATTCGGTTTTGTTTGTTTTTTACATGTTGTGAAAAATATGACGTATAAAAGTTACGTTTGCAAACGCTCAAACCACTGATACGGAAACAACGACGTAGGGTTTAATATTCTGTTAACAATTATTATTAAGCTTTGTTTTATTATTTAACTATTAACTTTTATTTTAACCTACATGTTTCTGCATTAACGTGTGCTGTTAAAAATATTACCGTTTTTTGTTTTTATTAAAAACAAAACGAAACTGTTTGTCCCGAGGTCATATTTTTCTATCATTAATATGGATGCATATTATACATTATGTATACGTTTCTTCACCGCATTCCGTGGCTATGAAATGGATATGAATAAAACAGTAAAACACGATTGCGTAGGTATATGGTTTTTATCAACGTACGCGACCGTAAACATTTGACGTAGGTATATAGGTATACACGATTACGTATGAATTTCACCTGCAACTTTTAAGCACTAATGCCATTTAATTCGAACTAATAGAACTTTGTTACAGACCGTTAAAATGTAATATATCACTGAGTTTGGGCACTATAGAGCCATTTGAAAATCTTCGGTAAATATTGGATTATTATAATTTTTTTAAATAATACAATTTTGATTCTTTTTTATAATTTGTATTTTAACTACCTAGCACATTTTATTAGGATTTTTTCGATATTATGCTTCTTGTTATTTAGACATTTAAAAATGCAATGATAATAGATCATTGTTTCCAGTACCTAGTACAATTATACAGTAGCCTAAAATCTATACGTTTTGGTTCAGCGCGCATTTATCGTTCGTTTATTTGTTTACGAAAATGAAGTAAACATTAACTACGCATGGAATGCCTAAATAATATTATGTGCATATAATTATGTACATGACGTTTTAAACTGAAAAAACATGGTGCAATAGCTAGTTTTGATTTTTTCGGAAAGCATTAACAATTTTTGTGAAAGTATTTTTTTTTCTCAATAATTTAAATTATAAATTCATTACAAAATATCATTTAAAAAAAAAACATATTATTTGTAATTTGTTATTGTTATCATATATTTTTAGTATTTGCTTTTATAATAACAGTATTCATTTTTAAATTGTAATTGCATATTCTTAAGTAGAATATTTTACATTTAATCTCAATAGATGTTTAAAAATCAAATTTATATTGTTTTTGGTTTTTACTTTTTAAAACCGTTAATATCTACTGTTTTTTAATTTTATCATTATTTTCCAATCATTCATTTTAAATTCTTAGAGTTTGACTTGTTCTTAAATAATATTTATATAAAAACAAATATTGTCTCACCGTGTTCATCTTTGCGCATACCAGCCCACTTACTATAAAATATTATTATTATATACATATAATACATACTCGGATAGGTACTCCACAACTTGCTTATTGTCTAAACTTTAAAACGTATTTGTAATGCCTTTGAATAGTTAATGGAGATTAGTGATTCAATAGTACTAGGTGAAGTGTCGTATGCAATCCACCCGGTAAATATAAATTAGTTATGATATTAGCCTTAGATATATTATGTATATATACATTTGGGATCTAGAGCTTTTCAAAAACATGAAAATAAGTATTTTTTTTATTATTTAGTTAAAATAAACTGAAAAAGTTTTATGAATTTTAATGATTATATGGTTCTTAAAAATAACCAAAACATCCTATCCAAATTTTTTTTTAAAAATTATTAATAAAAAAAAAATAAGTTATTTCTCGCCATCTGGGCTATAATAAACACATACTATTATATAGTATTATATATATGTTGATTGTTTATTTAATTTTAATTTTAAATATTAGCAATTCTCGAGAAATACCAAATGCGATATGTCCATCGATCGCGTATTATATAATATTAATATATCATTGTTTAAAAAATACAATTTGTCGGTACTAACTAAAATAACAAAATTATATTATTATTAGGTATTATTATTATCATCGGTATTGCATGATATTACTAAATTAAAAATGAAAAAAAAAATTAATGGACCATTAGGAGACAGCAAATTTCGAAGCAAACAATATTTTTTCCTCTTCAAATAAGATATTATCGTAAAAAATAATAATATTATTATTTAAATAAACTCATATTTAGCTCGCTTTGGTGAATTTATATAAAAAAAAAAAAAAAAACATTTGTCACAAATGGTGATGTTATGAATAAACAAATAAGTATACGTCTTATACTTTTATAGTTTATACGTATACAGAGGAACAAACTCTTTAGAATGTATTATTATTATTAAACAATTCCAACATTAATTCACTGAATAGCGAGTGTTGTTTCAAGTTATTGCGTTGTTTTTAATTTCTGTCGTAGGAGGAAAGAGTTATCGAGTAAGTTATTAGTTTTGCCAGAGTCTCTTATTTTAATTCTCGTTATTATTTTCAAGAGTAAAAAAAAATCGATCGACTACCGAACCACGCGCAGCGGCAGGCTGTTAACGAAATGAAATGCTTTTTTTTTAAACACTGCTGCGATATTTTAATAACAAAACATCGTCATTTGTATACGCATCTCGTAAAACGATTTGGTAATTTTTAACAAAAGAATTCCGGATATCCAATGGTCGTTACAAATTTATAATACGGTACTCAGTGTTCTTACAAACTGGTCTGATAATATGATGTTATTTTTAATAATGTCCGCAAAACATCGCGGTGCCGGCGTACCTGCAGCTAAATTTAATGCGTTGCATCAGACAGAAGCAAATTTTATAATAATTAAAATTATATTGTTAAGACGGTATTCTTCATATTTCAAAAGCACTCGAGGCTCGAGAAAAAAATGTTGGTCCACACAAACAATTTATGTAGATGCAAAATATTTATTGTTTTCACGAGAAATTATAAAAATCGCGGTGGCCCCTACTGTGATGATTGATTGTAGTATTGCATTGCTCTCACAATACTCGAACTGATGAAAAAAAAAATTGTATCTTACTTAAACAATATAAACGTTATAAAATTATTAAAATACGATTGCACCACTCGCACTCCGACACAATTTTAGTATCGATTTTATTTTTATTATATTGAACTGTACTACTGTACATTTGACGTTTTAAAAATCAATTTCCATTTATACACTAATTGGAAAGTGAACTATAATGTTGAATATTATATTATGTTAATTCGTTCAATAAATCGAAAACACGCTTTTGCCGATCAGTTGAAACTACATTAGTATAAAACTGCAATGTGAAAAAAAAATGCACAGTGAACATAATTTCCGCGTTTGGATGACAACGCACTGTTGTGACCGCACTGGTCAAACACATTATAATCATATTAAATTTGAAAGCAATTATTTTCGAATTCTAAAAACACTTATGAAAGGAGTGTTGTTTTAAAAGTTTTTTTCCTGATTTCACAAACAATTAAAAACTTGGAAATTGCTTTTATTTTAATTATAAAGCTTTTATAGTTTAGCAAGTTCTGCTATATAAATATCTACAATCGAAATTGCACGTGTACATCAAATCACTACAGTATATTGTAACTGGTACGATATGGAAAATAAATATTAACAAACGCGCGGAAAATACAGCCCACATTTGTAAACAGTACGAATAATAATATATAACACACAATAATAATATTATAACGAAAATAATAATAATAATAATAATAAATATATATTTATATTTTATGTTAATTATTACAATATTACGCATTAGACATTTTTCCTAGTATTATACAAAATATCAAAAGTCATATTTATAAACGACATAGGGAGATGTGTCACATTACGTGCAAGTGATGAGCATAAAATATAAATCTATTTACTCGAGAGCTATTTTTCTTAAAAATAATTTACGAATCACGATATCATCCCGGTAACTCATACTGATGAGTCAAATAGCATAGTCCGATGATCGCGTACAAAGATTTTGAGATTAAATGGAAAGATTTTTGTCTTCAACTACAAAATTACCGAAAAAATTAAAACTTATTCTGTAATGTTCAATGTCTATACATATAAATGTAATAATTATTTCAGATTATAAATTTATAATTATAACCAATAAGAACTACTCGACAATTTCCATATATCTTTTCAAATTGTACATCTATCAAGGCGCAAACATACGCATTTATGTAGGCATAATGAAGATAATTGTTCAAATAAAATGTTAAGTATAAAATCAAAATAAATAAAAAATTATTATGCTTAAAATATTTTAGAAAAAATCAAAATTTTTTAAAAATTAAATATATGAAGTTTGTTATTTTGTAAAAAAAAAATCATATATTTTTTCTTAAAAATATCTGTTTTTAGATTAATACAATACTTTGAAAATTATCAATAGGTAGATTAATTGTTAATTTTATGATTATATAATTAACAATTTTAATTTTCAATAACTTAAAATGCAAAATGAAATATTGAATGTATTAAATAATGTTCGTTTTATAATAATTGGTAGCGAGCTTAAATGAAAATTTTGTGCACCGTCCCGAATGTAAAGCTTTCCCTACTAAAGATATAGTATTAAATCGGTAATATAAATTAAAATTAAAAATAATTGTAAAATTCGACCAATTTCGTCAAAATTAGAACTTCAAATGCATAAAAAAAATGTATTGAACTATCCTGTAAACGTTTTTTTTTAATAAAATGAATTAAATCAATGTTCATTTTAATTGTGAATCAGCGATGTACGAATTGTACCTATTATTTGAATATATATTTTATATACACAGTTCTATTATTCATTGCATGTTTTTATTATATATTATTGCAGATTGAATATTTTAGATACTATTGCCATTGTTGTTAATTATTTTTTTTTATTTACCATTTGGATATAATTTATTCTAACTCGAAGTAGTAAATTCGTTGAGGGTTGTTCAGAGTTTTGGATTAACAGCCGAGACTATGAAAATGAAACTTTATTTATTTATTATAAGAACGTAAAAATATAAAATTATAAATAATACAATTTCGAGAGTTGTTGAAACATTTAAAATATGGTACATTATTTGGCGTGAGAACACCGGTTAGCAATTTTCATTTTATTCAAGATATATATGTACCTATATATATTTAAGATAAAAAAAAAAATATGTAAATGTAATAATTTTAAATATATTTTATTAATCAATGAAACAAATATAAATAAATAATAAATAAAAGCAATTTAAAAAAAAAAGCTTTTTAAAATGTATAACCGTTTATGTACATTTGTTTCCAGTGTAGTCGCATTGTTGACATTACCATCATAATGATATATACATTGTAGTATTGTAGATATTTATAAAAAGACATTACTAGTATAAAATGTTTTTAAATTTATAAAAATACGAATATTTATTCAAAAAGTAATTTATTTCATTGGAAATTATATTACGGAAAATATAAATCCCTTCAGTAAATGTATTTAAATATGTAAAACATGTGAAATATGTAAAAATATTAAAGACGAAACTGTATAAGCCTCTATTTTATTCAGAATCTTATATCGCGCGTTATACAACTATATCTAGTCAAATTTGATGAATAATTATGATGCATAAGAAAATATCTACAACGTTGCACAAATTATTATATACAAATCGGTTAACTATATATTAATATTATAATCATACCGACGACGGCTGCACGGAGTAGAGGTGTAATTGCACTTCTATACACACGTACACGTACGACACGCTTAATACCTAATACGTAAATATTTCAATATTCGAACTGTGTCAAAATCACACGACTGCTGATAATATTATGATGTCCAAACAAGGCCTTGCAACAGCAAGTACGAGTACAAGTACGTACTACTATTATAATATTATATTGGCGTATTACCGTATTACTCGGGTTTGGTGGTAAATTTAAATTATATTTTAGTTAAGTTATAAGTAGTGTATAAGTTCGGGTGTTATTTAAACCCGTCGTTTCACAGCTTACCAACGACACCTTATGTGGGTACAAAGTATAAAATTGAGAGAAAAATACTATGTGCGTTCGGTTTCCAATCGGTTGACCCAAAAAGCGTTTCACAAAAGAAGAAAATATGATGCACTGTAAACTTATAAAAGAAATATTAGTATATATTGTTACTTCCCGGACCCCTCAAAGTTTACAAAATAATCACATATATTATACATCTCAAGTAATTTCGAGAGTACAATCATATTATAATATGCTGAAGTATTCGTCAAAACTTAAAATCTTCGACACAATTTATATAAGTAATTAATTATTTTTTATAGTTGTTGTGATACGATACTATATAATTATAGACACGGGGTGTGTCCCCCCCCCGAATGCCGAGGTCTTCATTTGAATTGAATATATATAGTTATGATGACGATTATGATTCTTACTGTTATTAACCTCAACACCAATGCCCCAGGAAAATAGGTTTTCGTGTACAAGGTAGCACGATTAAATTTAATATATTTAGGGTTGGCAATATTACTGTGACACCCTGAACTGAAAAACCTATTTTCGGGAACCTATAATAGTGGTTACAATTTTTTTTTTTTGTGGTAGGTAAAACGCCTAAGAACCTCTTAATAAGAAATATTATTGTTCATTAAAATGAATAACGTAGTTTTTAAAACTGTGAATTTGATTATTTGATTTCATATTAGATTTTAGTTAAATATGTAAATACCAATATTATTAATATTAATATTTGAAATACTAACTGTATCGATTTAAAATAGAATATAAATTACTATATCGTGCGCAAGATCGACGAAGACAGAAAAACACCTCTTCAACGCATTCCATATTTTTATGTTTAACCGTAACATATTATAGGTATACATGTAATACCTAATTACTGTATAGATAATACAGAAACGGTGATCATTTGTTGATGTTTTTAACTTCAATGGTCCGAACGGTGATGTCATTAATTACAACTGTTAGTAAATAATAGTGTTGCGTGTTAACTGTTAGAACACGGAAAAGGTAAAAACGCTGAATGGTCGAAATTCAGCATCCAGAAAATATCACGTATTGGACATCTAGAAACAGTATTTTTTTTTAGCCTTTGAAACCGTTTCAAAAAGGGGTTCCAATTAAATTAAAAATGATAAAGTGCCTACCCGACAAAAATAAATAATAATAAAACAAACGTGTTTAATGAACGGGTAAAAATGCGTTGATAATCATTTTGATTATAAAACGTATTTATTCGACTATTATTATAATTATAGTCGTGCGAAACTACGCTCTATTCGGTTATTGTATTATTATATATTATCTATACTTGAATTAATATTCAATTGTTTTTTTTTTTTTTTCATTAATCTATGAATGGACAATAATATTATTATCGTTAATTTATTTTCAATTAAAAAATTTGGAATTCAATTCATATCGATTTCGTCGGCAACACTACCCATATAAGATTCCATAGGTGTGCGCACGGGGGGTTCCGGGTGTGCCTGGGCACCCCCGACATGTAATTGGGGCCCTAAAATTTAAGTTCTATAGCATATATATGGGTCCGTATTTTAACGAATGTTACTAAATATGTTGTAAAAAATTATGATTTGGGATAAAAAAAAAAACAATACAACTTAAAATATTTTAAATTTGCGCGGTAAAACTTATTATGATTATAACAGCTAGATTTTATTGACTACAAAAGTAAAAATAATAAATAAAGTATATTGCAATTATCTTGAAAATAGATTTTAGACCCAACTATCTAATGAAATATTATATAACTTGGTACTAGTAATAGTAGTAATACTACTGATTAATATGTGATATAATGTAAGTAATGTTTATTCATGCATTATAATTTATTAAAATATGTACATGTCTTGTTAAGAGAGGGCCCGAAAAAATTGTAGGCATCCCCGAAATTCAGGTCTGCGCACGCCTATGTTAAAGATTCCTATATATTGTTCGTCTTGCGCGTATTATCCACGACAATATTATTATTGCTGTTGTCGTCGTACGATATCAACCACGATACACTTGATTTATTATTATTCCGTAGAATTTAGGACACGATATTGTTATATAATATCGTTCGGATCGATTTGACTTTATTGTAAGTAATATCGATATTGCAGTGCGCGTATACTTGCCCCGCGTTTCTTTTTTCGTCTTGTCATCTCTCGTATAACATAATATGCGGCCAGCGCAAACGTAAAAATGTGTTCGGAATAAACAGCGTAATTTATTATTTCGTGTAAGTCGTGTTTCGTAAACTTGACAATATATAATATTACATTATGATGATATTATAATGGATCCTCGAACTCGGCGACTAGCTAGCCCGCACTACCACTGCCCCCGACGATTACGCACGCGCACGCGCACGCCGTTATCCGCGGGGATTCGTCGGTATCCATTACCGCGACAAACGCCGAAACACGTTCCTCTGTGAAAGTCTACGATATCGTCAAACGATCGTAGTAATAATAATAATAATAATAATAATAATAATAATCGTAATATCGACGAGCCGGAACCGACGACCCGGTGGTGTACGGCACACACGGTCGGTGTCTTAATGATATAGTAATATATAGTTTATATAGTAAAGACGTTTTTTTTTCTCTTCCGACAACGATCGCGGTCGACGGTTTTTTTTCGCTCGCCGTTTTTTTTGCAATCTCTTATTTTGACGACGCGCCGCCGCCGTCCAACGACGTACGTCGTTCGCATTATAGGGATGGGGCCGATCCTAGAACCGATACTCGATATCGGGTCTTTTTTAAACCGATATTTAAACAGATACAAAATAAAAATCAAAATTAATCAGCATAATATATTGTATTATTATCATCACAAATATTTAGATTTATTGATATATGTATGAGGTTAATGGTTTTAAATTTGTTTATTATATGAAATTTGTAGTATAGGGCAGCGGTCGCCAAACTTTTCGACCTTGCGGACCACTAAAACCATACTCTAAAATCTACGGACCAACCACTTATGGCTTATAAAGTTATAATGTTTCACTACTGATTAGTCTTATACCAAATTAATATAAAAAATTATAAATATAAAATAATAAAAAATCATGTATACAGCAACATAATACAATTATACTTTGTCACATAGTGATTATACGACACGCACTCGCTGAAAGGTTAATAAAATAATATTGCAAATAACGTTAAAATTTTTCTGCGGATCACCTGCAGTGGTCCACGGATCACCGATTGGCGACCGCTGGTAAAGGGTATCGGTTTTAGCTGATATCGTCTGGTGGTATCGATTACTTTTTAATATAGGTTAATGGTTTATACGGAAAATTTTGGTTTTCTAATATATCGGATATCGGTTAGGTTTATAGATTGCCTTAAAAAAAATTCAAACAGGAAGAGATGTTTTTTATGCACAATTGGTTACTGGTGGAAGTCCACCGAAAAAAAAAGAAATACATCGATAATGATAAAATAATTCTAAAATTGATGTTTAACCATGACAAAAATAGAATTATATTATTTTTAAGAGGCATCGCAAACAGTGTTTCACTAGGGTAACTATTTTTAATGTAATAATTTTTTAATATTTTACTTTATATTCATATTTATATTTTTACTATATTTTGTTATCATTTTTTAATCACATTTTTGTAACCAACTATTTATTATATTTTCATTTCAAATTAATTGTAATATTTAACAAAATTGTAATTTGAAATAATATATAGAAATATTAGTCGACGCTAAACCAAGCTTGCGACAAAACGTCCTAGATCGTTGTTATTTTTATCGATATCATATTATATCGGAGTATTTGGATATCAGTAAAAAAAAAAAATGCTATCGACCCACCCCTATAATAATAGTTTACATATTATACATCACGCACGCGATTCGGGCTAAAATCAAAACTCCACATCACTATTGACTTATGTATACTGTTTTTTTGCGCGCGTACGCGAAATACGCGCGGTTAAGCAAACGTCAATCCGACGTGAAAAATAAATTATTGGTAGAGAAATATAAAACCGTTTTCTAAGAAAAATAAAAAACCTATACCCACAACGCGAACAGCGCAAAAAACGTGTATCTCCACTTATTTATAATGTTATGTACCTACATAACGTATTATCGTACTCTGTTACTATTGTATTGTACCTACGCGCATACGACTCGAGAGTAAAGGTCACACACACGTTGTACCCGTCTCACTTGTAATTAATAATTACGACGTTAATAGACAAAGTTGGTTTGATGTTCGTTATAATATAGCGGTAATTATTTCGCGCACAATGTTATAAGTTTACAGAGTCGAAATTTATGCGAACAATCGTTTTAGTATGTATGCTATTAATAACGTTATCGTTATTCGTTTACATATGGTTGAGACGGTTTAACGACAACAATTAATATTTTATTTATTATGCGTTTTAACACTTTGAACGAGTACACGCCGTACACTCGGTTGTCACTCGCCAACAAATTTAATGATTTATCGAGACGCCACGTCGCAGGTATTTTATCAAAAACCGTGGTATTAGTTACTTTCTTGAATAAACATTACAATGTCACTTAATGCCTAAATATAATAGTGATTATGTTCATCAACAATACACTCCGTTTAAACTTCTGAACAACTTCGTGTTAGTGCACAAACTATAAAAACCATATTTATTTCAGAAACGCCGTCAGTAAGTTTCAATTTCACATTTTAAATTTCCAAAATTTTTATTTGTATTTTTGTGAATTTAATATTGTATTTTTTAGATAGAAAAACTTTATTTTTACTGTATTTGTAGTAATCTTACGTATTGTTCAATTTAAGCTAGTTTTTTCCAAACGCTCGTCAGTATTAGGCCTATGGGCTATCACGAGTGAGCAGTGGAGTCGAAGACTTTTCTATCATTTCCATCAAATTTGTATTACTATTTGTATTTTTTTACATACCTAAAAAAAATGAAAACAAAGTGTTTCCAATAGGTAAAACTATTAGTCGTATTTATACGTGTAATAAACACAAATTTAATATACTTGTCTAGTTCATTTTCTTAAATTCATTTAAGTTCAATTTAAGGTGCAACCCAAAGCGCTGTAGCAGTGTAGTCTAGTTAGAAATTGTATGTATACATATAACACTGCAAGAGACTATACATAGTATGAGTGTTCTATTTATCAGTTATATTGTTTTTCATCGTAGTTTTAAATCATTTTTTTTTTGTTTTATGAACAACGGTTACTGCAAAAATTTGATTATTCCACAATCGAAATTTGTATTTACGAGTAATAGGGTAACTAATTTTACATTTCCTTCAACATTTTTGAGCACAATTTTTCAATTATTTTACTTAGATATAAGCAGCATGTCACTCGTTTTTCATATTTTCACAGAGTTATTGCGAATGACGTGATTTTCGCATCAGCGCGTTCACCGACAAATTGGTTACAGGTACCTATCTATATTTCTAGAGAAAAGTATAAAGTTGTCAACGGGAACATAATAATATATAACAAAGGCGAGACATATACCAGGTTTTCCAAATTATATGTGACAATATAGTAGGTATGTAGGTACCTATCTATTGTTATAGATTTCGTCTCTTACTTGGATACGGTAATTAAAATCTCCGAACTACCCCATTCAATATGATATATTATTATTTGATACCCATTAGCACGGATACTATAATACTATATGATATCATGGTCGATGGTCATAATAATATTTTATCGATATTTCCGCTCCCGTATCAATTTAAACAGCAATAAACGAATACTGGCTCGAAGTCTTGCGCGGGCGAATCGAATAGATCGAGATTAGCATCTATAATAGTCTGGTAATCGCGTTGTTTTTACGAAAAACGAATTCGACTATACGAGTATTAAAGGTTATGAAGTGCGTAAAAAAATGTAGTCAGACTCTGTTAACTTTCATTCGGTTTACCCGATATTATTCACGAGCCGCGAGTAAATACGAGTGAAGACAGTGACGATAAACGGCGGGCGGATTAGCATTACCATCTGTAAGACGAACGGTCCCCGTGGCTGTAGCACATATTGAGTACGCGCGCGGGCGAAAGACAGATCCAGCGCGGCGTGCGCCTTAAATCATCGTTCTCCGATAAAAGCGATCTGACAACACACAATATCGGAATTACGCATACAGGCGAAGGTCTGCACCAGTGTGGTATAATGTGTGAAAATGCTTTTATCGAAAAAGGCCGACTAAAACACCGTACACCAGCGGACGTACGCGGATGAAAATCCGTATCGTCGCGCTGTACGTGACATAATATGTGTTTCATCGGTAACAGCCAATTAACGAGACACCCCCCCCACATGGGTGAAAAACCGTAAAAGTGCTCTCTGTGTGTGTGAAAATTCGTACTCACGAAAGGACGCTTTGTTAATCCATCAGCGAATTCATACAGGTGAAAAACTTTACGCGTGTAATATACGTGTGAAAAGACCTTTATCAAAAAAATCCGACTAGCGGTACATCAGCGGACGCACACGAGCTAGATCTCAGATCTTTGGTCTTTGAAATAATAGACGTTTTGATAGGATTCAAGTTCAACAATAATAATATTATGATACCACACTGTTTAAGCTCACTAATAATAAATTGCTATTGGCTGTTTGCTATATCCTGAATAATAATAAAAAAAAAAATTGATTTTGTTTATAATTTTATAAATTACGATTTATACTGTATTGTGTAAAATTGTACGCTTTAAAATTATCGTTAATAAAAATAAAATTAAAAGTAAGTTTATAGAAAATATTTTTAAAAAATGATCATTATTTTATGCGTGACATAAATGCAATGTTATTTTCCATTTTTGTATTCATTGATTTGTATTTTATTTTTACACGTTTTAGTGTCCAGTGTGTTTAAGTTGTATTTTATTTTCTCAATTTAGAAATGTATATATTATTATGGTATAGATAGTATCTGAATAAAAAATGTCCAAATTGTCCTTTACTGTAAGATCTATAACATTAATATAGTTGATACTTAATGTATCTATTAAATAACAACGTCATATAATAATTATTATTATTGTCACTGTCATATTATAATGTATAAAATAAATATAGGTACACAAAAACGTTAATACTTTTCGATAAAATAGTGTTACTCTGGGAACCACTTAGTGTATATAGCGATAATGATCATAATGTAATCTTGCAGTAATTCCATCGTATAGATAATATGTAGCGCAGAGAATAAAAAAATTAAAAATTAATTATCTTAAATAGGTACCGGTTAAGTATTTTTAACATCGTTTTAAAGGTGGTTTAAAGGGTAAACTTTTAAAAACCCAATGAGAATACTTATTTTTTATGGAATAATCATGCAAAGATATTTTTTATGACTAAAACAGTATATTTTAATGTTAACCCCTTTGCCTGAACACAATTTAAAGTTTCTAAAATTTGAATAGTACCCATATAATCTGATATATTTTTAAAACCACTATTGATGCGAGAGTGCTCCGATTCAAAGTAACGACAAATTGTTAAATTTTAATAATTTTAATTTCCATTATATTTATGTTAGGTATACAACATTTTATAATTTTCCGAAAACTTTGGTTTTTACCGGAAATGTATTATTTTAATATTTTTCAATTTTTTTATTTTTCTGAAGCTCTGAGAAAAAAACGGTTTTTTTTTATAATCACCCGAATTTTGAACCCTACTTTTAAGGGTCAGGGGCTTAGGATAGCTTAACATTAAGAGTATTCACTTTAAGAAATGTTCATGATGTTTATATAGTCTATACTCTATGTGCAATAGATAAAATTATAAACGTATTAAATCAAATTTTTTAATTATTAATCATTAGTAATTATAACGAGACATATTTATATTATTTTATCAAAATTATATCAATTTTTTAATACTGGTATTTTTAGATATTTAAACATATTTTCATGTATATAACCCAATCTCGTTGAATTCTAAAGTCTACAGTGTGATGATTGATCATTTTAATATTTTTATTTTTAAATTCATGTTATTTATTCACAGGGATTTTGTGTGAGTTTTTTTAGTTAATTATTTATTATGAATTATCTGTTAATGATAATTTTTTTTATTATAAATTATATACACCGATAACTTTTAAACATGACACATAGAAGAAACTATTAAAATTAATACTAACTCTCAACAGTTATGTACAGCTACTTAAAATATTTTTTTTTACATACAATGCTTATTTAATTTATATGCCATGTAAGTATTGTATATATTGTATATTAATATAACCTCCGATTTTTTGACAAATAATACAAAATTAGCGTTGAGTATTATAGCTTTGATATAACTACAGTGTATCCGTTATAAAATACTAATTTATGATTGTTTTAATTGTGTAATGAATAAAATGTTGTAGGTATACATAGACGCTCACCCACGCTATTTTTACTCCAAAAACCTTTTGAACTTAATAATCATATTTAGTTGGTAAAACTACCTACTTTTCTTTTTTTATCTTTATCTAGATACTTTTTTATTTTTATCTGGAAAAATGTCTATACATAGTTCATTTTTTATCTGTACCTAACCAGCAACTATTTTAATTATATATTTCCAATTCCCAATACTACCCACGCTTTGTTGTTAAGACGAGATTAACGAAAACAATTTTGTAGTTTTTACTAATATACTAATCACATCAGCAGCATCCGATCTCAAATTGAAAAGATTAAGTACTTACGTAATACAATGTGTAACTGCCCAGAGTGTAGACAAACCACCGTCAAATTAGTGTGTTGGCATTCGAGATTTCGGCAGACGGAAGGTAAAACACATACATTTATCGAAAGGTTTGGTATCTTTAAACAACGGGTGGACTTTTTTTCACTAAAAACTAATCTCTTAGTATTGTATTAAGATTAATAGCACACATGTGATCCCGAGAGAATAAAAAAGTGTTGAGACCGAAAAAAAAATTAAAAGAATTATGAATCACCGAATAAATATCAAATCAGCTAATGCGGTAAAAGTCCACGAGTCCATGATTGTAGTAGATGCTTGCATATGACTTTGATAAATAATATTTAAATTTGCAATTAATAATATTAGTCAGTTGACATTGTAAATAGTTTTAGTGACACAATAGTATATTTATAATATTTATAATATTAGGTTTACAATAATTTGTGCCAGCAATATTTTAAAAAAAAATGTCCTTAGGTATATTATATTATAGTTTTATTGTAAATTTGCGTATTGGCTTTTATTTTCATTAATTAAAAATAACATTAACTATAAAAATGTTATAATTTTATTAATTAATCAATAAGAAACAATTCCAAGTGGTTATCAAATAAATTTTATGTTTATAATACAAATTATATTTATACGAGTAAAGTTTCCATAATATCTAGTAAGTACTACAATAATGCTGTTAAGATAATAATTATAATCGTTCTCTTGTATTACGATAAAAGTTTATATGCGATGAGTATTTAACATTAATATATATTGGTGCGCATTTTCTGTAGCTGCTAGAAGTATTTTTAAACAATATTAAAATCGTACAATTGTCGTGAAATATTTGACGATGCAGATGATAAAATAAAATGAAATATTCAAAGCAGTTATAAGTTACCTATTTTTATTAAGTTTTTACTCGGAATCTGAACACGAACAGTCATCCGACTAAAGAAGCTTTTTTCGGCGAATTTTTATTTTCACGTATTCGTGAACATTTCACAGCGAAAATTTACCAATCGAATATCCCCGGAAATTTTCTAATTTTGGATTTAAAACGTAGCGAAGAGGAATGTGTTTATGACTCCGAAATAGTATGGCATTCAATTTATAATCGATAGCACGGCTGGTTATATATAAAACCTTTTTAACTCGCTTTTACGCAAAAAAATGTTCACTGCAGACTCAATATAAATACATTTTTTTTTTATTTTATTTTAAAACACATCATTCTCTCCAACACTTATCTTCGGAATCTAAAATATAGCACATTCTATGTGAGATAACACAATAAAATATAAGTACCGTGAAAAAAAATTCAAGCGTTAGAAATGTACGTATCATACAAATGGAGTTACTATAGGTATATGGATTTTCGAGTACAAAATAAGTATACTGAACGAAGTTCCTGTAATATTATTATGAACGCGTTATACGTATATTATATAGGTACGACGAAAAATCCATTATAAAAATATTATAGAACAAATAAATAATGGAACATTTTTGCATCAACTTATTACAAAATATTATCGACGGATTTAGACATAATAAATATGAAATTATATGTAAATATTATATAATATGAATTTAACGATAATTATTGTATCGTATTGTTGCATAATTGAAAACTTTAAATGAAAATTATTATTATAATTACGCTCAATACAATACTGTGTTTTGTATACGTGTGTTAAAAAAACAATTAATCAGTATTGTTCAAAGTTTAAAATTTCGGTTGGTAGTATTTAGGGCGTTTTATGATGTAATACATACTCTGTATAGTGCAAATTATTGAACAATATTGATTGTAGACATCTGAGATTTCGGGTTGTGTTGAATTAATAATAAAATACAAAACAATATATTAAGGTACCTGCTATTTTGAAACTCAGTAAGATAAATAAATAACTAAATTAAATATTTTATAAAAGTACAATATGAAGATTAAACATGTAATATGTAAATATGTAATGACTAATGAGTATAAAAAACTCGATTAAAATTCCACGTTTAATTATGGAATTGGTTTGGAAAAAAAAATTACCAAATTATTTATAATAAAATCATTTATTGATTTGTTATACGCATATATTATATTATGCAATAAATTATAGAAATATAAATAACTAAAATAAACCTGTACTAATATATTATTATATACCACCAAATTCCGACCATACACAATTCAATAATAAACATATTATATGATACGAAAATAACTTAAGACAACCATATTCGACTACACTATTATGATAATTATATTTTATTCAAATTATTTTCAAAGTTAAATTCTATCATTATTGCGTTGATTTACCTCCTGTTAACAGTTCTCAGAGCATTTTGCCTACTAAAGGCATTAATAATTATTATAAACACATTAATAATCCACAATCAAAATCCATTTATAATATTCATTATATAGTTACAAATGCTTTGCGCGAATTCACCTAAAATAAAACTCGTTACCGCACAAATTTAACACTTTCCATTTTGTAATCTGCGCACATTTCCAAGTACACTGAATGATAAAAAATCAATAATACTGGATGAATTTTTGTACTAAAGATTTTTTAATTTTTTTTTCCATATCAACATCATTAAAAACATTATTGCAAAAAAATAGAAAATTTTATTTATCGGAATGATCGTATTAAGAATATTTATATTAGGTACATATTTAGATGATATTTATTTAGATCTAATTTTTTTTATTTATTTTTTAAAATTTTAATTTTACGAATTTTCTTTCTTTTTATCAATTAAATAATTCTTGGATCTGTTTCGACTTGTATTTGTAATATTATTTCAACGATTTGTTGAGTATGAGGATGAAGCGTAATCAATAATATTATTGACTGTTGAAAATATAAAATGCATTTACGTGGAAATAGAGATCACTTTTTTTTGTCATAGTAATTTGCACATTAGAGTCGTGCCCTAATTATTCCTATATTTAGTTATAAATTTATTTTTATATTATTATTTATTAATTATATTATTGAAACCAAAAATATATTAATCGTCGAGACGTTATAAATATTGCAGTGGATGAAGTGTTTATATAATAATATTAATAATAAAACTAGATCAATTGCATATAATTAAATATTAATATAATATTTAACATATTATATAATACAAACAACATGTAATATATAACAAATTATAATATTTAATTATTTTATAAAATATAAAATATTATTCATTGCTATTTTATATTTTTATTCTTAAATTCTAAACCAGTAGTTGGAGCATTCGGTGTGAATTAACCACTAAAATAATATTCGAACAAATTACACGTATGACGTATGATATACTGCGATTTGGGCTAGTTACACAATTTTAAAATAATAGAAATTGAGCCACTGTTGTAGCAGTCTTCAGATAACATCCCTCGGCAATAGCATAATAATGTAGTCGTTTTGCCTATTCGAAACGCCGTGTTACGATTGGCGTAGCTGAGGGGCTTATTTATTTAGTTACTTATTAATTATTGAGACAATTAAAAAAAAAAATGTTATGGCAATATTATTACAGCCAATACGTCCAGAACAGTTACGGTCGATAAATTATTATCCACTGACATAAATTATTCTTTGATTTACTGCAACGTATAATAATACAGGGTTTAAAGTGGAAGTTTTTTTTTTAAATTTTTTTTTATCGGTAGAAGGAGACCTTTTAAAGTTGTGTATTATTTCTCGCAAATCGAACACGGTCGTTAGTACTGTTCAGACAGGTTGTTTTTAAAACTTTCTCACAGAAAATCGTCAGCCAAGATACGGGAGATACCCCTCCGACAGTGGTAAAATGCCGAGCACGTTTCGGCGATATCCATTTCGGTGAATAATACTATCGTGGCTTGAAATATTTACAAACTGTCAATATATTTCGATAAAGGTCCCCGTCAGATATTTCACGTGCAACTTTCGAAAGAAAAAAAAATGTCCGTTGCAATCCGAATTCGAACACCGTACAAATACAATATTATAGTTCTTCGAATATTTAAATGATCGCACGTATTTAATATAATAATATTGCGCTCGTATAACGGACAACGGACTATACCACTACAATATGATTATAGACGACGAGTGTGTCGCGATACCAAAAATATAAATTACTAATCGTTTATAAGTTTTCAAAACTATCCGACCGCAAAAAACGCTGTGAACACCGATCGTAATACTGACGAATCATATATACATATACATATAGTGCGCCGCGTAAATTTTAAAATAATTTTTACAATTTACAATAAAAGTTCAAGTATATTTTCGTATTTCGTTTAAACGTAATGACTTGTTAACGCTAAACCGCTCTCGACAAATGTATGTCATAACCGTTATTTTTTTGCTGCCGAAAATGTTTGCTCCGAAATCCACAAAAAATGTGATGCAGCACAAACGATGGTGATACGTGGACAAATCGGGTAAAAAAAAAAAAAAAAAACCAACCATAAAAAACTATCAGTAATAAGGCTTCGAGCGCCGCCGCCGCTGAAGTGGCGTAAGACGCGGCCGAGGGTGGGTACCACACCTGCAGTGTACACAATATTACATGGAAAGGCGGTGGAGAAAAGTGCAAGCGGCGGTGAAAAAGAGATTTCGCGAAAATACACAGGGGAAGAAAACGCGCATACACATACGTACTTAGTGACGTGTATGTATATATATGTGTGTCCCGTGTACATATACCCCGTGCGTGTGCGTGTATACAAGTCACGGCGGTGGTAGTAAAGTCGAGGCCGCGAGTGGCGGGGGGGGGGAGCGAAGAGACGTCGGGGAGGGTTGTGGTGGCAAGAGAGAGCACGACGGTCGGAGGGGCCGGCGATGGGGTTGTAACGTTCGGTGGAGGGGAGGGGTTGGCGCAATTCAATTACACGCCGTTAGCTCATTTAGTATTTAGCTGACGGTTGTCGTCATAGAAACGGGGACGCGCGCAGAATCCATCCCTACCGGAGGTGCCCAGGGGGTGTCGTCGCGCGCCTTATAAAACGCCGGTGCCGTCGCGGCGGACGCTCACTCTCGAACCTCAGCTACGATGATGACTACAACTACGAGGACGTCGACGACGACGGTTTCAAGCTGAAGGTCTCTCTCTCCGGCCCCGGCTCCGACTCCGACTTCCAACACTCGACTGCGCTTTCCAAGTCGTTCGCGTGAGTATGTTTTATATTTTATCATTTAACAATACCGACATTCCTAAACCAGTGTTGTAAAGTATTTGAATAAAATTATTCGAGTAAAAGTTTTCGAACTGTTTTATTTTTTATCGTAATAATAATATTTTAAAATATTTTAATATTTTATATTATATCTCATAATTTTTTTTTTTTATCACTATTATTATATTATGCATTATTTTATCTGAAACTTTCGTTGAAATGTGACTAAAAACTATTCACACAATAATTATTATTTACGTTATATTTTTCATTCTTTCGTACCATAATAAAATATTATTTTATGATTTTTATTTTTAAATATTATGTACTATTTATAGTTTTTATCATATTTATGACAATAATTGTGAGTATCCAAATCGTAATTCAAATCCTTACTTTTTTTTCTTTTTTTTCTCTTTATTTAGGTCTAAACATTTTTTTTTAAGTATTCTTTACAACACTGCTGTATAATACGTATACTAAATAATTTTAACATAAATACGATGTTCAAACAAGTATAATACCCACATTGTATTATGCTTGTATGGGTATAAACTTGTAAACATTTTTTGCTATAAATGTCCTCAAAAAGTTTAAAGCTTAAAAAAAAATTACCACGTTTTAACATATAAAATTAATCTTACTTGCCATAATTAATGTGTCTACCTATTACAACGTATATATTTTTATCCACAATAATTATTTCATTTCTAACAACTAATTTTATTAATCACTATTTTATTTTATATTTTATAAAATTTACTCCCATAAAATAATTATATTTCACATAGATATTTTACTTTTCATATATTTAAACAATGGCAGGAAAAAATTGGCACGTATTTAATTTTTTATAATTGTTTAAAACGAAAAATTTACATTTTATTCTACTTTTCTGTATTCTTTTTTAATACTTAAAATATAATTTCATACTTAAATATTTTTTTTAAGTATATATATTTATTAAAAACTGAAAATAAACATAGGTTTTATAGTCATTTGCAGTGTTTGTGTGTCGATAAAATTTAAATGCATACAATTATGTTTACTTTTAACGATTCTATACTTAAACCGTATTTACGCGTGAAAATAAAATTTAACTCAAAACGGATTGTAATTATACGTAATATCAAACGGGGGATCGAAACTTTTGAACCAAAATATATATATGTTTGAGTAACAAAAACATTAAGTAGCTCTTATTATATTACGATTGTTTCTTCAATCGGCTTCGGAAACGTGTCAATAAAAACTTTTGTCCCCCAAAACCATAAAATTGTTTCAATAAGGGTGGCGATTTTTTGTCTCTGCATATTCACAATATAGTACCTACACGCACTTAAATTTTTTTTTTTCAGCCCAGTCTGTGGCTATTTTTATTTTATTCTTATTATTCAATCCGGGAGCGATAAAATATAGACGTACCAGTAAAAAAAAAAAACAATAATAAAACTTCACGTCGATGGGTACGTGTTATTTAGTCGCTGACAAGTGTAGGCCGCGTAGGAAGTCGATGAGTCCGATCCCCTGTTCTATTATTATTATTATTATTATTATATACATAGATAGATATAGATAGGCAGACGGCCACAGGAAACTCATACGTAAGTGCGGCGCCGCCGTCCCGTCCGCGCATCTCGCTCGCCGATCAGAAGGGGGCACTTGGTAGTATACGCGGTAAAAGTGCACTTGACATGTTGCCCTGACTTTTCACACGCCGAGGCCATAATTTTCCCTCGTATCGTAATAAAGTTCACGCCATGTACTTTTGCCGGTAATTTACAGAACCTCTGTTAACAGAAAGGAAAAAATAAATGTACATCTATACGCCCGCGATTCGAGTGGTAAACAAAAACTCCCGGTTCTTTATTATAATATATTATATATACACCACAGCTGGGTATTTAAATTAAAACGAGTAACGACGTTTTTCCGGCCAACATCCTCCGCACCCGAATAACAGCAGCAATTAATCGTTATTAAACGCGGTTGCTTATTATTTTTTATTGAATTATAAATATTTTAATTCAATATAACTAAACTGTACGCCACAATCGTGTAGTTTCGTTATTGATCAACTGTGGTAATTTTTTACTATAAATCTCACGGCGGCATCGTGCTTTATACAATTTAATATTCAGTTTAATCGTTAAATGCTAAACGTTTAACACGTTGTATATTTTGTTAAAACGTATTAAAAAAATGCCCAACTACTATATAAATTTAAAAAAAAATTATCTATTAAGTTAATGATGATAATGCTTTTATTATATATTTTTATATGTTTTGTATTTGTGTTTAATTTATCTACAATAAGTATACCTATGTAGAAAAATATTTTTTTGTCTTGAAACAAAAATAGATAAAAGAATATTTTGTATGTGTTAGTAGTTATTATTTAAAATACGTTGCGATTTTTTTATTGATATTTGATCTAGTATTCAAAATTTCAAGAACTATTACAAGTTATTACTTTGAAAACATTTCACCATATCTATTTACCTTCAAGACGTTTTAAACTATTGAAAAACGTAATGCAATTATTTCGCTATGAGTTTTTTAAAAACAAATAAACGATTTAATGAAAATATTAACAACATATTATATTTCGAAAATATTTTTAGGAATTACATTTTTAACGGACGGTGGTAAACATAAAGGAATATTCATTCAATTACTTTGTAAAAAATATTATATTGATTTAAAATACTTATGAATACATTTTTTGCGCAGCTTGATATACTCGTATTGTGACGTATTGACGCGTTTTTTTTGTAAAATCAAAATGTACCAGTCTGT
Organism: Rhopalosiphum padi; assembly: GCF_020882245.1. Lineage (NCBI taxonomy): Eukaryota > Metazoa > Arthropoda > Insecta > Hemiptera > Aphididae > Rhopalosiphum > Rhopalosiphum padi. The sequence goes on along the minus strand of NC_083599.1, from coordinate 72,236,054 downwards.
ACGATAGGCAACGGATAAAGAGAGAACTAGGATAGCGTATGCTTAAAAACTTACCCGAATTTCGATATTTCTGATATTTCTGATATTATTGGTGATAATTATTATTTATTAAGCAACTCAGCACTCAAATTTTATTTTAAATTCGAATTACTCTATGAAACACGTCGTTTAACATCATGATTTGGTTTGCAACCGTTTGATATATATTTATATATATTATTATATTATTACATATTATATGAGTTTCAATGTTTTTTTTTATTCTCTGCGCGTGTTAAATTCTGCAATGTGTGCAGGTGTGTACTAATATCCAACAATACCGTTATGGTATATTTATTGTGTTTTGTGTTTGTAGTCAAACAACCAAACAAATTAAATAAACGACACGGCTCTTGTCGTAGAAGAATTGTATGTCCAAAACTATTATCGAAATTTGGTTTACGATTAAATAATTTGCTTTGAGTGTTAATGTCCTCCGCGGGGACCAAATTGACGATGCGTACAAGTTACACCAGACCAATTCCCTAATGTACCTACCTACTCTTGTTGTCATATTGATTTATCAACGTCATATTTCACTGGAGCACATACACATGCACGTATACGGTATATAAACAATGTCTGAGGTTTATGACGATTTCTTTTAGAGTGTATTTAGAGTAATGTAACGTTCACCTTACACTGAGTTCCTTTTGTAAATTTTTTTTTTTTACGTTAAAGATATATATTATAAAATTGCTGAAGAACTATCAATCTATCCATACGTTGGCGTTAATATATTGTCATATTAAAATTTAATAGAAAAACGATAAACCCCGCTAAATGCGACCTAATACGAGTACAATTAAAGTCCGAAAATTATATGTGAATCCTTTTGAACGATGCTAATATAATATTTACAACGATCATAAATTCATAACATATTTAAATATTTTACAATCATACATCTATGACTAAATAATTATGAATTATTCGCTTTGAAAAACAAACTTAAAATCTGCATCTCGTTCTGTGCAGTGCCCGTTATACAAAACGTATTTATATTATATATTTCACCGCAGTATGTATTATGCATTGCCGCGTTGTGTTTATTATATATATATATATTATATGCTATTTGTACGTAGGTACCTTACGCAATACACTCGGTCTGGTTTTAGCGTGCACACTTTGGTATTATTGTAATAACTATATATATATATATATATATATATATATACGCGTCGTATCCGGTAGCCGCCGTTCAACCCTCGATTTGTTTTGATAATTTTTTTTTTCTTCTCGCCGTTTCCCCGGCGCATTTTAATGAGCATTGCATGCATATTTATTAAATATTGTCGGGTAAATCTGCAACGTAAATAATTTAACATGATCTGCAAATAGGATCTCGCACGTATTATATTTTATTGTGAACGAAACGCCGACCGCATATTGTCCTCGAACGGTGTGCCGTGTTCAAATGCATGAATCCAAACTATAATATTATTATACAGGTAAATATATAGGTAAGTACTGCAGCGGTTGTAGCGACGCGGTACTACGGTAAAATCCATCATTTATGTTCGCGTTTTGAGTGCGAAAATGTTCAATACAGTAATGCCTTGTCCTTTATATCGTATTACCGGTAAGTATAATTATATTAAATTCCCATTATTTCACATAATATTCTGACATCTATTGTATATATTATAATATTATAATTGCAGTGCTCTTTGTTTGGAGGTTAATTTCAATATAAATAAATATAAATTAGTCACTGAAAGTTCTTAAACACATATAATTTCAAACACTCTCTAGTTGTGAAGAGTTTAATTAAAGTTTGTTGGAAACAATCTCCGTGAAACTTTAGGTAACAATGTATAAAAATCGATAATTTTCTCGTACTCCATTAGAATTCGCTCGTGTCTTACAATAATAATCAGTTTTTCGTTTTACGTCCACTCGACATACTCTTGTTTGAGAGACCATTAACTAAAAGTAAAAAGAAAATATCGACGATAAATCTTTGAGGGTAGGTACATACTGACGCGGCTGTACGATATTCCGATGAATTGTGTTGTTATTATTATTATTCAATTATTACTCCATTATATTTCAGACATTTATAATTTCGATGAGTCATTTTGCGAACTTAGCGAGCAAAATGAAACATAATTTATTATTTGAATTAATAAATGCGTTATTTTTACAATTTTTTTGAGAACTGTAAAGTAAGTAAATGTAAATACAATATAACGCGTCTTGCCGAGTACCGCTGTCACATCACTTGTCGTCGTCAGTAATTAATGAATACTCACATAGCTGCAGAGAAGGATTGATGATATAAAATGAAAAGTTTTTTCATCAAATTAAATCAGCCGATTTACTAGTCTAAATGATAACAATATATATTATAATGTTAATAACAACTGATAGGCTTCGTTACTGATTTCATTGATATTGTATTTATTACTGATTGTAAGTCAGGCCGATTATAATAGTTGTATAATAAACATTTGAGCAGCATAGTCACTAATCAAGTTTAAATTATTTTAGTAAAAATAATTTATTTTATAGTTCATAATTAATCCAACAAAATGCAGTTAAATATTTTTGAATTCTGGCTGCTTTTGAATATAATTATTGCTGGATTTAAGATTTATTTGAAAATTCGGTTGTTTAGACGCTAACACGAGTATTCTACAAAACCCGTTATTTCGGTATTTTTTATTTATCAATAGAACCCAATGAACTATAAAATACAGTCTTTCGTTTACGTCACGTTTAAATAATATATTTAATTTATAACTTTTCGACTGCTACATAATATCATTAACCCCTAACTGTTTTGTTATCCGTTATATTATTATACTGTGTAAGAGATCACTGCACTCGTGACCCTATCCTGCGATGTCGGTCGCAAGCCTTGGCTGGGTCGTGTGCCTACAGGAAATGTATGTTGGCCTGCAACAGTAATGATAGTCATTGGAATGATTAAAAATGTATATGACCGTGTGGGAAACGGAGTCGATGACGGCGCACACTCGGGCGGATACCATATGCGTGTACATCAAGGTTTTTGGTTAGGTTGAGTATTGTATTTGGAGGGTTTCATATGTGGTTTTTTTTTTTCAAAAAAGAGAGGCAAAAAGTATAATAATATATACGTTACTGTAGGAATTTTTAATTCGAATACCACGATGGACTCTCGCGGCATTTGCCGCGTTGAAAATAGCCGTTGTATCGGTGCAGCCCCACTAATATTGCGTAAATGCATAATATATAATATGCGCGTGTGCATGTGTGGTTGTATGTGTGTGTGTGTGTGTGTGTGTGTGTGTGTGTGTGTGTGTGTGTGTGTGTGTGTGTGTGCGAAGTCACGAAACAAGGAATGTTGAATAAAATATGTATATGTATATACGACCGTCTACTGAGAAAAAATTCTCAGCACTATATTATGTAATCGGAAACTTCTATGTGATTGAAGATGAGAGCTTTCTTTTTTCGCTAAGCTTCTATCGGTATAGAGGTGAGCTTAGAAGTGCGAGCAGAGAGCAAGTCCCATTTCTGTCACCAATATAAGTTTTAGCGAGTATAATGTATATGTGTAATGCGATGTATAACTTGTATTTATATACATATATAGACGTTAGTTAGTGGTAAAACGTGTAAACCCTTCGGGTTGTTCTTAAATATTTGTATAGGAGCGAAGAGCCATTAGTTGGCTTAAGTATTATTGATTAGTCATCAAATACAAGAAACACTCCGTAATAAGTTTACTTCAAACGGATAATATAATATGTGTGCATCGTACACGTAGTTTCACTTTTTGGATATCACACCTTTTTTATGATTGAAAACTTGGTAGGGTTTTACATACAATTTATCTATTTTTGTTGTCTAGCAATTTAATTTTAAGATAGATATTTTCTATCGATTTTTCATTAACAATCAAATATATCTGTTATGGCGAGTCTAAATTGAATTTAAAAATGTTGACATTAAAATACTATCGTAGTATATCATAATCTGATATTTGACAAGTTTATGAAGTAGTCAGTTTATATAAAAACTTCTTGAAATATATATAATTTACCGAGTGCGCTACTTCTACTCATATTATACTTTTTCGACGTATACCGATAAATGTAATTGGACTCTGAAATACGTTTATACAATCTACTTAACAGTACAATGTATAGAGTATAAATATTTAAAGTAATCAATACATTTTTAGAAATAATTTTTTATATTAACTTGTGTGACACAAGACGTTGGCCGACTTAAACGCTTGTCTCATTTAAAACATTTTAAATATTTTATATAACGAACATTACTTTATCGTGTCTGTACTGTCACGATAAAGTTTTTAATTGTTAGATTATTTTCAACATTGTTATAATATTTGCTAGTAAAGAATTCGGTTGAAGTTTGAAATCCATCATAATAATTTAATAATATAACATGAAAATAACATGATAAATGGAGGATAAATTGTCAAGAACAAAAATTGTATGTACAAAAATATTATTTTTGAATAGAGTCACTATATAAATGTGTATTGTGTGACAAGAACAATAGGTTTTATCATTATTATTGTATACTAATTGATGAAAAACTTCATTCCACTTTTCCATTTTATTAGTGTGTGTGTGTGTGTATATTTTTATATTTTCAATTTTGTTTTTTGTAGTTGAATAAAGATGGAATGTCTTATTTTAATTACGTGATTATAAATAATCATTATTTAATCATCATTTAATTGTTTCTGACAATAAAAGACATAACTTTGAACTCGTACATCCAATAAATATTATAGCGATAAGATTTATTTTTTAATATATTAATTTACGAACAATCACTATTTGTTTTTGTTTATCGGTTAAATAAGCGAGGCTTAGTCAAAACGTTATTATACATATTCATTTTTGGACTTAGTTTTAAACATATTATATCAACTCCTCTTCGAAAACGTCCAAAACATATGCTTTAAAAGTTAATGTCCCAATTTTTTTTTTATAGTTTAATTGTTAAATATTAAATACAATACGATTTAGCATTTTAGTCAACATTTGAATTACTCAAAAACCGACATAATAGTATAGTTGCATTGATACTCGTTAGACTTATATGGTTTACCCGCTAAATAAATATTTTTTTGTTTTTTGAAAACTCGCCAAGTAAAAAACAAAATATCTGTAAGAAATTTTAAAAAAAAATGACCCCCCTCAAATGTGAACTAAATTAATGTACACGGTAAAACAGTTTACATCGACATATCTATATACCGAGAGAAGGCAACACGCATTGTTTTTCTCGCGAGCGCAAAAATTCTAAATACGACCCTGAGTCACCAGGTATAATATGCAAATGCCGTACAAAAGTAGAGCGTATGAATATTACCCGACGCCAGCTGTAATAATAATACATTTACAGATACCTACGTATTGCGTGCCGGCGCAGGAAGTGTTTTGAATCAAAATATTGTTTTTGGTCGATTGCGTAAATAATGGCGTCGTTAATGCACCGGGCCAAGTATATAATATTATGCAGGACTGCAGAAATTACAACGCGTTTTATTTATAGTTTCTATAATTCATATTACATTAGTATATTATTTTATGTTGCCCATTATGTTAGACTTGACCTGCTCGTGTACACTGAAGTCGCGACTTCCGCCGTCCCGGCGCGGGACCGATTTCCGTACGTTCCCACGTCATTTAATTCAAATCTAAATAAGATTATATCAATAGAAAAACGATTGTTTCGGGAAGTTCGTCGTAATGTCGTGTCGTCAAAACGTGCCGGTTTAAATTCATAGTGTTTTAGACGGTAATATAATAAATATATTAATAGAGGTCGTATATGTGGTCGTAATATTATGCAGTAAAAAAACTCGATTTCGAAAAAAAAGTTAAGGAATGTTGAAATCGTTCGTAATAATATCGTACCATTCGATTTGACGCCACTGATGTCACAACGTTAAAAGCGCATTGCACCATTCGTCATCATTGTCGAAAACGATTGAGATCCCTGTGAATTTCGAGAAGGTCAACTCTGTCGAACGTCGATCATTTTCTTCCGCGGGCCTATTCAAATCTCAATTGCAAACATCGGCCAAACTCTAAATCATCATAGAATTTGTAGGCACCACAAAAGTCACGTCAAACAGTATGAAATATAATTATTATTTCGGCCGGGACACAATATAACATATTCTACATGATATCTGTATATAGTAAAATACAAAAACCATTTTAAACGACGCGAGAGAAGACGTTTTACGCAAATATTATTCGACGAGTCTGTTCGAGATACGCGTACAAAATAATCAAGATAATTCGAAGGGGGAGAATAATATAAACGTCGCTGTTTAATTAATAATAATAATAATAATAATAATATCAAAAGGATTTTGGTAGAACTACGCGTATAACTATACTACGCACATAGGCACTCTCTCAAACCCCTACACGAACGCGCCGTATAGCCTCCGCCGTCGCTTGATTGACACGCTTAAACGCTCGTCCCTCCGTAATATACACACAGGAAACAATCAGTTTCATCGGTACGATAATAATTATATTAATAAAAATAATATACGACAACACGGACCGTGATTCTTTTACGACGACCCGTATTCGACAATAGCGACAACAGACGGTTTTAAAAAAAAAAAAGTTCGTCCGCTATTTATAAATATATTTTATACAACTCACAGAGACATGCACAGTACAACGAAATTCGTTATAATATTATTTATTTACTATTTATTCGATGAGATTATACGTTTTTCGACGAGTCGTTCTAAAACGCATAGACTGTATTATTATTCTGCACAGACATGAAAATCAATTCGCATTTTTTGCGCCGCCGCCAATAATCTATTATATAAACATAACCTGGCTAAGGTATAATTATACGTGACGCGTACGAACAATATTATGCTATTATAATATATTATGCTAATTATTAATAATATTTTTCAATATCCCATTGTCGAATTTCATTTAATCGATACGATTTTCGTGCACAAGACTATGATTATTGTATCGATATTATTGTGATGTATCGGTATTAAACATTTTGATCAATTTTTCGTTTAACAAAAATGTATTTTTGAAAGCACTATTTTTTAACCGCACCTTCACGCAGATGTGATAGGTACGAGTATTTCGCCATACGGAATTCGAACGTCCTGCGAACTGTATAAGAGATAGTACACACGCCACTACGATAATATCATTAATTATAATAAATTTTAGTAATTATTCGAAACCCGAATTCAAATAATCGGTACAAATTCTTATCGACGCGTATATTATAATATTTTATTATCCTTTACACGTGCCTAGGTGCATTATAAGCTGATACACTCGTACGATGATGTACAATATGCAGCTCTGTGGTTTGTTAGATTTCCCTGCTCGAACCAAATGCTACCTATTTTTAAGACGTCAATAAAACGCATACGGTAATATCCGGACACGTGTGGGTCAGATAAACCGCAGTTAAACGTAATTCGTAAATATTATTTAATAAATATTTCATAACATAATGACGTACACGAGAAAACGCATCTTCGAAGTCGTTTCGCGAAAAACAATTTTTTCAACATAAATAATATATTATTATGTTTAGCATAATATAAGCCTGATATATTTATGGAAAAAGTGAATGCAATATATTTCGTATTTGTTTATTTATTTATAACACAATTCTATTCGTTCTCGAGCAAAGGCGCACACCGTATCCAATCGGGATCGAATAAGTAGGAAAACATTTTCCCTCTCGTTCCGTATAATATATAATTTATAATACATCTTTACAGGTTATGGCGGGTCCTATGTATATTATGTTATGTAAAAGTGGAGCGAGCTTGTGACCATTATATATACTGATGGAAAAGTTTTTTTTTTAAAGAGATTACACTTTTGCGATTGACCCAAGCACTCCTCTATTGTAATTTTTGTTTGATATTTTTTTTTCATTCGAAAAAGTCAGAAAATATATGATATACTTTTTTTAACATAATTTGTTATTTAGAAATCCGTTACAATTTGAACAATAATATATATATATATGATATATACTTAACGATTTTTCACTTTTTTAATAATGAAGTACCAACTTTGTCGTTCGTCTTGTCTTCGACCTGTAGGTCATCCATAGAAATAATAATAATAGTAGTACACAATATGCGCACGAACTATTTCTATCATTCTGATTTTATGTTAAAATAATATTAAATATATGGACTGTACGAGTACATTAAGGTTACTCTTTTTCTATTTTTTTTATACTTGAACCGTTGTAACTTTTATAATAACAAAAAATGAAAACAAATTGCCATTTAATTAAATTATCAACTTTAAAACTCAATGTTTCCTGTCTGTTTAAAACGTAATTATTTGAGTATTTGTTGTTTAAGAATTGTTATATAATAATATACCATAACTACATAACCTTAATAATAATGAATATGAGACTGTTGTTCACTTTTTGCTATTTATATTTAATTTTTAAAATACATGTACCTATAAACAATTCTCGATTTTATCTCATCAATAATTATCGTATTGTAGAAATTATTTCGTCTACAAAATGAATAGGTATAGATTATCAGTGTATCAAAATTATTTTAAAAATTACACATTTAATGATCGATAAATCAGTTTTAATTCTCGATATAAGGCTAATACTATTATTACATACTTAATTAAATGTATTTTACAATTTATTACATAATTATACAATCTTAATACCGTACGTAACATTTGAGTCGTTATATGTATTATGTATATCTACTCCGTACAGCGCTACAACAGTCGTCTATAATATTATAATGTTCTGTAAAAGTATGTGAAGTGTTCAGATTCGATTAAAACGAAAGAGTAGTATTTTAAATATTTGAATAGGGTTTTTAAAAAAAAAAAATAATGTATCTATTTTATTAATATTACTACACATTTGGCCCAAAACTAAATATGACTACATGAAAACATATATATTAAATAAAGTAAAATCGGGATAATATACCTGCATCAGCTGGTCGACGTACATATTATTATATTGCCCGATTAGTCGGTTTAGTCTATACAAATTGCCCGCAAAACACAACATAATATACAATATAACAGGCGAAAGTCATTTACGCACGTAGGTACGCACATTAAAAACAAATAATAGTTGTAATAATAATAATAATAGTGCGTATAATACACCGAGATTACGGTGCCGCCCATAATATATAATATTATTATTACAATAGTGTACGGAATACAAAACGGACGATTGTTATAAAACGTCGTAATACGATATATAATAACCCATAGACATATTATACGAGTCGAGAGCAGTGTAGTATAGTTGTACTGCAGCGATTTGGAGCGTATTTCGTGTGTTTATATACATATATATTATATATAAAATTGGTCATTTGAGCGCATTATGTGGGATAGTTGTGTTTCCTACGCCGCCGCCGCCGCGAAAGGGTTGTTGTCACAATGGAAAAATGATCGCGTCTTAAACCCTCTCAGCCGACTATATACGTATATACAACAATAATATAGCCAGCCGCGTACAACCCGCTCTCGTCCGGTAATCCTACTCCGACGCGTTAACATCTCGACCACGGACGCCCGTGCGACCCGTTTTCGTACGTATTTTCGGTGTTATATATTCTTTTAAAACGCCATCGCCGTCTGCGCGGACGGGAAAACGTTTAAAATATTCCACTCGTGGTCTGCGGCACCAAACCTAATCTTTTCGTTCGTCCGCGGCGTCCGTCATCCAGTGGCGGATTTAAGGAGGGGGCCAGAGGGGCCTGGGCCCCCCCCATGGCCCCTAAGATGTTTAAAAATATAACTATGACATGAAACTTATAATCACAATTCACGAAAAATTCCGGTTATATTTATAAGTCATCCTTAAAAGTTGAAACTAAATAGGCTGTAGCTATACTATAAGATAAGACGTTACATGCTATAGCTGCTATAATGTAACGTCTTATCTGATCGCCTATTAGATTGACGTAAAACGACATAACTTGCAGAAAGTGTCAAATATCTTATCTGAAATGAACAATTATTAGTAATAGCTAGGTTAATATATTGTATGATTTGGTTTAGTACTACAATGGAAGAAAATCGTTTGAATGGGTTATCATTATTAAATATTCATTATCAAATTGATATAAAACCAGAAGAAGTAATAGATTTGTTTGCCAAACAACATTCGAGACGTTTACAATTTTGTCTATAAAACACTACTTTTAATTATATTTTTTTTTATATACAAATATTTTTAATGTTAATACTTTTTTATGTGCATACATTTATATAATACATTATACATAATTATACATTTTAAAATACTATTATACTAATACAAGTGTTTTTATAAAAATATGTACTAATGTAAAAAAAAATAATGGGCCCCCCCCAAAAAAAAATCCTAGATCCGCCACTGCCGTCATCGTATCATTACTGTTTCACATCACGGACGCAGTTATACCTATATATAGTATACGTATACAATATACATACATATATATTACGGTCTTATCATCTCGAACAGCGTCCTAGTAAATAACAGGCCGCGCGGCTGTAATGATATCATCGCACACTGTACTATATAATATATTATGTGTAACACTTATTAGCTGAAAACTCAGAAATGACGCAACAGAATTTTATAACATATATAATATGTTAGTAGCAATCTCGAAGAAACATATTATAATATATTATCATTATATTATTATTCTCTCTCGTTGTGTTATAGACATATTTTTCCGATTCGAAGTGTTTGTTTCGTATAATAATATTATAATATGTATACATATATACGATTAAAACGGACGATAACGAGTAAAAGAACGTTATTATTATATTGACGTAGGCTATGCTATTAATTCTAAACATCATTTTTTGATAAGATAACTCGGACGCAACGCTAAACCAATGCGGCCGTCCGATGCGTCTTATTTCATCGCATCATCATCATCATCGTCGTCGTCGTTATGTCTTTTGAAATTCCTACTATAGTGTTGAGTATATTATATTGTGCACTGCCACGCGGACAAATCGAAATCACAACAATACACGACACTAATATACGTCATATAGTCCCCCGTCGCAGAAGAAATCATTTCGATGTATTTTTATTTACCAGTACGAGTTCGCTTTTAAAATATTATATTATACTGTCAAACCGTTCGGCGTTGTACTTCATAATGTACCTAACGCATTGTATCAACATAACAATAATAATAATAATTGTTAACACGTGCGCGGGAAAACATATTATAATACGCTATTGGTATAATGATCGTCGCCTTTGAACTATTTTATGGTTTTTATCGACAACTGTTATTGTACGCATATTTTTTGGCCTAATCGTAATCGATTCGCAGTGATGCCCTTATAATATTATTATCATCGTATAATTACGACCATTAATATATAATATAGGTCTTTTGATCGGTTTAATTTCTGGTTCGCCGCGTTTGGTTTTCGGACGTGCCGTAGCGCACGCGAACTATACACGACTTATTACTGTTACAGCGGCGGTATATGATATCATCCGAGCTGGTAATATCCGAAATTGAATTTCGGCAGACGAACCCACGACGAGCGGTGTGCGGGCGCGCTCCCGTTTTATGGGAAAAGGATGACGCGGGTAATGCGCGCGGTCGACCACTCAAATAAATAATAATAAAAAGAGAAACGCGTAACGATCGAATGCACTAACGAAATTTGTATGAAATGAGAAACAATTTTTTTTCCTAGAGAAGTTCTAAACGGACGTGCGGCATGGTGTATGCTACATTACGGCGGTATACGTACCTACGCCTCGATGCGGCGGCGCGTGCGGGTGGTAAGTAAATTGCTTTGGCCCGCAGTGGAAAAACGTACATAATAATATAATACTGTACAACGCGCGCGTAGGTTTATATAAAATATATAATATATTATGGGCGGACGAAGATCGAGGTGATGGCATACGTATATACCATCTATGTGTGTGCACCTACCGCGTGAGGTACGATATATATATATTGTCTATATAATATATTTTTTGCGACTTGCACGCGACACACGCAAAGCGCATAACTATATATACGTACAGAGGTTTTCTATGTATTGTGCATACCGATATCGTTTGTCGCCATATAACATTAAAATAATATGTTATATTGTATTCGCGACCGTTATATACATATTGTAATATTGTCGAGAGTCGGACGTCCCGATCGTGTTTTGGACAAAAATCGTTGGCAAATCATCTAGTGAACACGATTTCAGCGACTATACGTCAGATGGATAAATTCCACACGAAAAAAACCAACTCAGTAATAACAGTTTTCAAATTACAATTCGTAGTTATCAATATTTACGATAGTCGGAAAAAAATACCGGTGAAAATATCTCCATAAAAATATTGTAATTTTAACATGTCTTCATAATATACGAACTCATTTTGGCGAATTCGATTTTGAACAGCGAATAAAATTCAAACATTTTTTTTGTTTTATAATGAATACACTATAATATGTCAATGTATCAAATGCAATTTCATGTCCTTAGGTGGATTCGATTAAATCCATTTTTATAGACACTGTTTTAAAACCTTAAATTATATTGTTTACCCATATATTGGAAGAATACACCTAATTAAATATATTATAGTAATTAGTATTTATAGTAGTAGTATCATTATATTATTATACATTAATTATACCTATTATTAGGTAGATATTATTATATTATTATTTTATTAATACAATTATTAGTTGTTAATTATCATTTACTAAGTATACATATATAAACAATTAATTAACTTTTTTAATGAGGATTTTTTTCCACGGTTTAATATTTATAGCGTTTTCAGCAAGTTTATCGTTTACCTTATTATTCGTATTGTACAGTGTAAACACGCGTATAATTCGCTTAGTAACAGCGTTTAGTTCAAACATTTTCATCGTCGTAACAGCTTCTTATGTTCATAAGTACCTAAGTGCTTATTAAGTTTGTAATAGAAGTGAAAAAAGTAATACTTAGACATTTAATAACAAGAAAAAAGTGTTCAATTGGACAATACAAGTACCTATACCGATTAACTATATAATTATAGAACTCTCAAATAAATTAAATAAATAATATATTTTTTTAATAGTTTTATTGAAACATTTAAAATTAAAATTTAATTTACAATTTACAAATTTAAATTAAGCGTAAAAATGATCAACTCATTATTTCGATTTTTTTTCCTTTACAATGCGATCTTTGTCTTACACGAATAAACACTGAAAATGGTACTCGTGTTCAAATGTACTAAAAAACGTGAGCTCAAACGATCCATGGTAATTTTAGGGTAAAAAAGTGTCAACCGAGCTCAAAAACGGGCGACGCCCTTATTATTATATGGAACGGTCTCTCCAAAATAAAGTTCAATCTTCCGTTGCCCGCATGGAGTCAATTGTTTAGACCTTGGCGGCTTGGCCATTGTACACATACCATTATACTATTATGGAATATGTGACTTTTAAATGTTCAATATAAAATAGTATATTATTATAACATTATTTAGTGTGACTCTACAATAATATTTTTTAATATTGTGTAGTTACTCTGTTAAGACAATTGAGTACTGACTACTAAGTGGTCTACAATACAATTGTATACGATGTATGAAAAAGAGGGCCACATTTAGTATAAATACTGTTTTCCCCCCACCTTGTTTTAGTTTTATAAATTAATTTTTCGTTTAACAAACGTTTATTTAGTACAGATTTAAAAAGCAACAGAGTTACTCGCCAGTATTTACTAAATTAAATAATATACCTAATATTATAAAAATATATAATATCTGCTTGTCTCTGATTTTATAATCAATTTTTATTTAAATATAGGTAAGACCTCATAAAATACTTTTAACAGTTTATTATTATTATTTATTACTGATAGGTCTGAGAGTTAAAAGACATGTTAACCTAGTAAAAAGTTGGCAATCATTTATAACAATGAATATGAATACAATTTTGAATATTGGGAGACACCAGGGCATATTATTATATTAATGTTAGTAGATATAAAATATTATAATATTTTATCACTTCCCTCCCACCCCCGAAAGATATGTTTAAATTATATAAATAGATTCGTTGATACATTAGCGCCACTTATTGCGTAACTGCTTGTATGACTTTTTTTTTTACAGAACACACGATACGTACACTTATTAGTTGATGAGTCATCAATGATGACATATAATTTAAGTCTTCATTTAATCTTAAAATTCCATATTTACTTTTTAAACTATGATAATGTGTGAAACCAAGTAAAAAAATTGTTTTTAAATAATCAAGATTTAATATTATAATAGTGTATTACAAATGTTCAATATGATAAATATAGTTAGGATGTTGATGACTTTTGCATTTTTTTTCCTTTTATTCTGTACAATGCTATCCTAGCTAAAAATTTGTTTCATGCTCCCTTGATGCAGAATATTCTAATTTTATTTTGCATTTTTTTGCATTTTTTGCATTTTTAGCTATAAATGCATTTTTTTTGTTTTTTAACGTCAATTTTCAACATTTTCAAGTCATTTTTTCATCTTTTAGGGCATTTTTCGTACTTTTTATATAATGTGGGGCATTTTTTCACAAATTATAGATTTTAGGGCAAATGTTACATCCAAGTTTGGAAACAAATTTAATTTATTAAAATCTAACTTTGGATTTGGACTATTAGCAAAAATTTATATCATTTTATCGCGTTCCGATAAGATTTACTCTTTGAGTGTTATATATTGATGAAACGAGTGCTCTTTCAGACATACGTGGATCATACACGCTTATCGAGTGTTATATTTATCAACATCCCAACACTAATAATGAAAATATTTTTAATATTATTTTTTTTTATTTATATTTTACTTTTTAATTTATTTTTAATATTGAAATTTATTTATACCCATATCTCTAATAAAAATTATTATTTATAAATAAGTTTTTTCACTTACTTAATTAGTATTTTAGATAATTTTTAAGGTCATTTTTTGAAGTTTTTAGGGCATTTTCGCACTTTTTTTAGGGCTTTTTTGCATTTTTTTTAGGGCATTTTTGTGTGTTTTTTAGGTCATCAACATCCTAACTCTAATGATAAAATTGTCCACCAGGCACACACATATTTATAATACCTGTATTTGATCATCTCCATATACTAACTGACAGTAGTTTTCTAATCAATACAAAAGCTCACAAGACACGTTTATGAGCGACGAAAAAAAAAAATAACCGATAATTTCATTAAATATGAAATTTGATGTAACACAACAACTAATAACGTATTGTATAGGACAAAAATCTGAATAATTGTATACGACGACATTCCACGCAATCGCGTGATTAGTAACTCAACTAAGCCAAGTATAGATTATATAATAACCAATTGACGACGGAAAATGTTGAGTTATTGACAACATAATAAAAATGTTATTAATATTTGATGTTATGCAAAATCTACATTAATGCTCCGTAAAAATAACGGAAAACTGTTTACGTTATTGGTCGTTCTAAAAAGGAAAAAAATCAATTTATCACTAAATAAGACCATGTTTAAACTTTTAAGTGCAGTTACACAGTACACTCTTGACAAAATTTGTGTAACCACACTTATACAATTACAAAACTGAGTACAAAATACGAGTAAACGTGATTTTGGTTTACATATAGATATCACAGAGTTCAATTCAAATGTTTATGTTTGTACACGCATGATATTTTTAAAATTTTGGTTTATTATTCTATAAAAAATAAATGAAATAATATGGTAATTTAAAATAATATTATATCGACTATATCGTACAAATATGTGTAAACATAAATACATTTTTTTTTTTAAATCTACACATGCTAATCAGTCACTCAACATGACGTTATTGTTATAATACAATCATTTCATATTATTTTTTAATTACAAAATTTCGAATTCAAGATCATGATAATATTATAATATATTAATATGAATTATAATATTCTAACTTAAATCATATATTTTTGTTTTGTTTTAGCACAACTTATGTAATTATGTATAAAACCCCCCAAAAAATATTATCATATTATTATAATCGTATCCATTTAATAATATTAATGGTAATCTTTAAACAGCAATTAGTGACAATATTGTTATCAACAATCGTATTAACGAGAAATTATTAATCTGATTCCGAAAGTTCTGATTGCAAAGCCTTGAAATAGAAATTTAAACACTGAGAATAAAAACATGTATACACCACTGACCTCATAAGACCGATAAAATTAAATTTTATCCAAAATATATACATCAGATGGATATAATTATGTCGAAAAATCAAAAAGTATAATAACCAATTATGGTAAATGGACAACTGGGTTGTTGATACTACGTCGTAATAATAATCATACATTAACTCTATATACATTGTACTCTCGTGTACCTTACTATAAATAAGTATAACATTATAAATATTATATTATGTAACCGATAGTATGCCAATATGAATAATTTTTTTCTTCATTTTTATGTAACACCTACGTCCTACGTGAAATAAAATTATAACGTGACGCATAAGTCGATAAAAAATAAAAATAAATTACGACGGTTTATAATTCCATAATAATATGCTATAAATTATAATAAATTCATCTTAAATTATCGAGAACGGTGGCATATGCCATAAACGTATGTGTAATAATAATGCAATATTAATCGCCTCGAATTAACATAATACGTATGTCGTAAATCTATTGTAATATCGATATATTGCATGCGTGCAGTGGAATATTATTTAGGATTTTTCATCAAGGGGGCACATCGACGTCTTGGAGCCCGCGCCGTTTTCCAAAGTTTGTGGTGGCTTATATTATTGTAACTTGTAATTTATTGTATATTATATTGATAAAATTAATTTAAAAAAAAAATATATAGTAACATAATGAAACATGATAAATACCAATACAGTAAAATACGTTTATTTTAACATTAAAATTACTATAATTATACATTTATATTTCACATTTACGTTAAATTTTTTACTCGAGAAATAAGTAAACAAAGTAATCTTTTATTTAGACGATTTTTCATTTATTATGCATGTTTGATAAAACACTCAAAACCAAAAACTTTCATATTTACTATACAGTCTACCACTGTAGAAAAATGAGTAATAATTTTTCATCGGGTGATCGATTTTTTCGCTCAAATCGGAACTCAAATTTACTTCTACTTAACGTCCTGCTTTTGTCGAGATTTTCAACAGCCCGCAAATTCACTTCGACTAACATACAATAGTTTAGGAATGTCACATAGTTTTAAAATGAAAAATAAAATAATAACGATTAGCTTGATAATTAGCTTTTTGTTTTTGCCAAACATGAGATATAGATTGGTCGTTTTTTAAAGTAAGTACATAACATCATTATAGTCCGACGGTTGCGTATTTCGTTGGCCGTCAATGACAGTGGGAAACTCCGGCCTGTATTCCAACGTCAATATTAAGTCAGCGCGTGTCTATGATGAGCTAATAGAAAAACCAATGATTGATGATACTATTAACGTGAACCGACATAAATGTGTTATGCGAGATAAAATTTAAAAAACGGATATAAAGCAGTAAAAAGTATATTTATTTCGTTTAATCTGTGATGAAAGGTACAGCGTTCTATATTTAAATCACGATTTTAGTACGGTTCAATATGATACATTGATACATATATATATATATATATATATATCGTATCGTCTTCCTCTCCGTAAATACGTCTCTGCACCTAAATACCTAATAATATATCATACATTCTGATAATATACTATGCACATTACGAATGGTGCAGAATTTAGGGGATTTTTGGGAATCAGTCCAGTAATTTTAAAGAGGCTGCAAATGTCAACCTACGATAAATTTTATATCTTTACCTAATACAAAATACAAGATATTGCTATACGCCTAAATGTGATTTTTATATTTTTATTTTGTTGAAAGAATTCGAATAAACAAACATCGAAAGCGGTACATAAATTTAATTTATTTTAAGAGATGCTGTTCAATTCTGTCGCTTTAAAATGGTGGCAAACATCATCTGAAATATATACAGAGTGGAGTGAGTGATGAACAATACATTAAAAGGTCTTATAAATAAGACACGGTTACGGAGCGAACATATAATACTATTTTAATGATAATAAATTATTAATATTATTATAATAGTGTTTTCGAACCCAAACGGTCAGACTTTTCTACTTGCCGAATAACTCTGAACTATACAGATAGGAGCGAAGTCTGACCGCGAAATGCTTCTGTATTAACAATAGCGAGCCCATTGTTCTATACTAAATACCTCATTTATATATACAAAAACCAGCGCATAAATAATATTAATAGTAATGATGATAATAATAATTATACAACAATATTGCAATAATAATAATAATAATAATTAATAGTCTCCTCCGTCTCTCGGCTCGTGTATATTAATTTAACAATAACGATGGCGGTATATACAGCGACACTGCAATATTGCATGTGACCACAGACGTATTATATATTCTATAATATTATGTATTGTCTCGGCGGGACTGCCGATATTAAATTTATGAACGATTGGCGCGAGCAAACAAAATCCAAATGTGACCGTCGAAATGTGAATAATAATAATAATAATAAAAAAAAATTCGCGTAAACGATATAAATTTATTATTATTATAAAATATTATATTTTCCGTCAACCCTTTTTGCGTCGCCTCGACTAGCCACCGGTTGCAGCGCTAGCGCTCTCACACGCACGCGCACCGTATTTATTGTATTTTATTGTTGTGATATTATAGAGCCGTTCCGTTCTCTCTCCACTCACTCGGCACTCGCGCTCCACACTCGGCCACTGACGACGACGACGTTGCGACGTTCATTTGGCTCGCGTGTGCCGTACCGGTCCCGGTGCGGCGGCAATCGTTCGCGTCACGCTCTGGGCCACGGCCGTTTCCGATCACCGCCTGCAGCAGGACTCCAGGATCGCCGTTTCGTCCTTCGTAAGTATTCTGCGGTTTTGATATCGTTTTTGTCACTTTCATAATAATATTATTATTGCCGAACTCCCGATTCTCCTTTGCACGCGTAAACGAGGGCGAATTTCACACAAAAGCTCAAACCACGTGTTATATACGATTATATTATTTATTTTATCGTATTGTAATTTGTCGAGTACTCAAAAAATTATTTACAGAAATATTTATTATTACACTCGGCGGTGGCGTAGCATCGAATTTCTGGTTCGGGAACGAAACTACTCCTGTCCCTCCTCCTACACTTATGTGGACACGTTTCGCGTTGACCGAGAGCTTTATTTTGGTGCCATCACACAGTCAACATTTAAAAAGTGAAAATTTTAACAACGGAAAAAATATACATTAATTATGCATATTTTTTTATATCATTAATTATTACATTGCGAATCATTTCTACGCGGCGCGTAGGTACTTTTTCAGCGATAACGGTTTTTTTTTTGTATATAACATGTATACGTCGATTACACAATTTCAAACGAAAATATGTATTTTCTGCGTGCCCTTCGTCCCACCTAACCGTATCCTAGGAACCCTGTTAGTCCTTAACGGTTATATGGATCGTCGGTGATACGATTTGAGTAAGTCTGAGTCTGATCGCGCCACCGTGGACAATGATTTCGAGTCGGAGAAAAAAAATCATAACGACGGCGCATTATTAAATCAAATTTATTATTCGAAAAATATTAGATTATCTTGCCCGCTAATGATGTCCTTGTATATCTGATTATAATAATATGTTATACAACTGTTGAGCAGTAAAGATTTTTTTTTTCATTAACGACTATAACATTTCCTGTCTATCATTATGACAATGTTATGTCGTACGACTCGTACGAGTTTATCTACCACGGGGACACACAAGCTCGTCCGATTTCAAAATAATATTCAAAGCAAAGAAATAAAATGATCGTTCAGAGTTTGTCATCAGTCGCCGAGTATAATAATGCTCATCGTGATATTACATAGTCAATTCCAACGTTTATTTCAAACTACACTAGTAAGAGTATGTAATATGTATATTATATAGACGGTACGAGTGTACGACAATATTACAATACTGTTATTGCCATACGAGATCATTGATCCAATCAACCTAGTGACCTTATACACATTATATTATATTGTAGTACGTTGAACGTACCAATAATGATACACATCGCTTTGTATAAATTAATCCGCGTGCGTTTAAATTTGCTCGCCTGTTATGGCATTTTGTTTTCTAATGCGTCCGGCCACGAAATTAATTTATCTTGGCAACGACGGTTAGACCGTTCGGTCGTTAACGGCATCGATAATTATTATCATTCGTCGCAGCTGCGCCCTTTCCCGAATTAATTTCTATACCGCGTCGAAAATCGAGTTGTATTGTACCTATAATGCTGCAGTGTATCATATACAATATTATATCCCCTATAACACCCCGCAGCTCGTGTCTTATTGCTAGGCGTTCTCTCCCCCTCCCCCCTCCCGACACTTGGCCGGAACAATATTTAAGCCGAAAAAAAATAAGACGTAAACGGATTTCCAAAGTTTTTATGAAACTTATCCGAAGCGCATGGAAGTTTGATGTCTGCGAATATAAGGATAAACGACTCCCGTTTAAAATCCCATCATCCATATTTGATTGCGGTTTAGAGCTAGTGGTATACTTTTGGGGTAGAAAAAACGCAGACATTTTTATAACATAATATTTTATCGTTATATCATGAAGTTTTATAGATACATTTTCCGCGTTTAAATGGTTATACAGGTTAGGCGAGACCTTTATAGAAGTCGACTATTACTGAATAAGTAAATTTGTTCGCAAAATAACTATCAATCCCCATAAAAATCGATTACAAATTTACAAAAACTAAAACTGAATTATACTTTTTATAATGCGGTTATCGCAACTATAGAATTTATCTACCTATTGATTTTTAAAAGCAATTTTAATATTTTTATTGGTATACTAAGATAACAAACTTTTCTACTGCAGAGGTCGTCGCGCTTGTTATTACTATAATCGGTTCCTAATAAGTAATAAGTAATAACATTATAATTTATAAGTACAGAATTATTACATTATAAATATAGTTTAAATATTATTTTATATTTGATGTCATTGATCTTATAATAAAAAATAACAAGATGAGCACAGCTTGTGAACCGAAGTTCCAATATAATATGCAGTGTTAAGTTAGGTACACGCATAAATATATTTTAAGATTTATTTTAGTTCTGATAGAAAAAATATTAAATTAAGAACCTGTCTCGGAAAGTTACACGATATAAATTTCATTTCTATATTTTACGTCGAAAATCTTTTACTTATTACTATTTTTATTTAGTTTATTCTATTTTGTTGTTTTAATAAATATTTATTATGATATAATATTTTTATTTGTCGATCAATACATATTTATTTTGCTTTGTTCAAACTTCCGTAAAGTATTGTTTTGTAATTTCGACTATCAACCGAATTTCGAGCTAAAATCAACTGTGACACAATACCATAATTTTAATTACTGAATACTAATTATACGTCAAACATATTTATTAAAATAACAATCACCATATAAGTCGGTAGCTTACAGTTAATAATTAAAAAAATACTTTCGGTCGCATGATAATTAAACTCGTATAGGTAATAAACTAATAACGTTACCGGCATTTGTGAGAAAATATTTTATTAAACAACGTACATATGTTACATTGAAACTTATTATTAAAAGTTTATTTTTCACGATATAATATGCCGGAAAACTTAAGAACAAAAATATTTTAAGCCTTTATTATATTATAGACTTGGACTTCAGGATAATGATCGAGTGTCAACTATATAATATGGTTTAAAATGTGACGCTTTATTGAGTTTTTATTATTATTTTCTCTTTTTCGTTTTTTCTTTGGTAGAGGGGGGCAGGAGAGACAATATCGGAATGGCTTTTGTCATTTTCTTTCTGGGTCACAGTGATAGGTAGTCCTGCAAAGTAATTAAAACGCTCGCTCATTTTACACGTCTGACAAAAAGCTACAAACAAATGAAGGGCAGAGGAAATTGAATAGTTTTCCATTGTGTTCGACAATAATTAATGACAATAATACCGTTTTGTAATTTTTTTATTATTGTAACAGTCATTGCTATACATAATGAATTTCCCAATCGTCCGTAAATATTATATATATATATTACTGGCCATCAATATATTTTATCATCCGTGCGCATACACGTACTGCTCATGATTATAATAAATATTTATTTTATATATACGAGTATATATCTACGATCTGCCAACATATTATTATTATACGGTTCACTCGGACTTGCGACACACAAAAAACATGTTGCAATGCGTTTTACATATTATGTTACCCTGCAGGAGGGTCGTGCTGCACACGCCTGTCCGCACCTGGAAAACGGCAGTCTTAAAAAATATCTTTATTTGTGCGTGCATATATATGATGAATGCATACCGAATTTCGCAACCCCGTTAAATCGTTGCACACACTACAAGGGAAAAAAATATCATTCAGTTGATTTTTTTATCTCTTTTTAGAAGTGGTTAATTAAAATCGTATTTTTTCCTTTTTTTTTTTTTTATTGCTGCGCATAACCGGTATATGCGGCCGGCATTCTTGTATAATCCCTTCGGGCAAGTCACCAACTCGTGTTTAATTCTATTCTAAACAATTCGTTTGATGTGCTCAACTTTTTCATAAAAGCTGGTTGACCGTTTTTATCTCGTAATATTTTTTTTCTGAAAGTTTGCGGGACTGTAAATTGTATACAGCAAACTGCATTATATTCCTGCGGCGAGTTCGGCATAGTTATAATATAATATAATATGTATATATATATTACGTTCGGGCGGTTTTTTTTCCGGTTAATACGCGAACTGCCGTCCTTCCAGAATTGCCTTAAAGTTAATTAAAATTTTATCCCGAAACCGGGCTTACGCGTTATTCTAAACAACAATGAACCTAACTGCATGCATAATGTATTTGTGCTGTGCCTCTGTGGTATCGAATCCATCCCATTTGCCGGAAAGCTTTTAATATTGAATTTTTATCGTCTGCGCGAAAACGACCGATGGACGCGAATTATTATTATTATTACTGTTATTTCTGGCTCGGTTCACTGCTGCACAATAATTTATCAAATGGGTACGAAACATATACTGTTGCACGATGCACACGCCATACATAAGACAGCGCGCAGCCAGCTGCAATCATCCCCATTACACAGTATAATACATACATGTATAAATATTTCGCAATGTGCGGGTCGAAGGTACCTAGCCGTTATACTTGACCGCCATTTTTTGTCATCAAACGTTTGATTTATGGCCGTGCTTGTCACATATATTAATAATATATTAAACATATATAGTTACCCGACAAAAATGAAAATGTCCACCTCGACTGCCGCGAGCAATGTTGAAATGCGTTCAAATTAAATGTCACCGCGGCGAACGCATAATATATCAAATTACTACTGTCACTGTGTGTCATACTATAAAGCCGATCTTCAAATTAAATACCATTCGAAATCCCGACGGTTAATATATAGAAACAAAAACGAAATGTTTATTATATAATATATAGCACGATATACCAGTGTATTACAGTTGAACTTATCAAACAAAAGATACGACGAAATCGTTTTACCGTACGGTTGACCATAAATCCTTGTATTTTATTTCAAAAACATTTTTGACATTTACGTTTCGTCGTCTTCGATATGTCAATAACCATAAACGCTAGCGTTTGTAATGATAGCCGGAGGTGCAGGATATATCGGACGTTTAGTTATGCCTATTCGATAATTAACATAATTTATAATTTTTGTACAGTCTACAATTATAAGTCTTATTATCAGTTCGAGTTACGTAGTGCATATGAGATTACACGTTAAACGGTTACAGTTCAAACATGACAATAATTAGTTTGCTATGACGTAGAACGTTTAAAAAAAAAAAATTATTTTAATGATAGCTAATGGTGTTTAGTGACACCGCGTAAAATTGAAATAACTTATCAAATCGTACATCGTGTAAATGATGGGCTATAATGGAGACGGAATTCAAAATTAATCAGTACACAGTATCGGTGTAATATATTTTATGGTTTTCGGCTTTTCGTACAGAACTCTGTTTATCTATAATATATTGTTATCGATTCACTATTTACAGGGATTTATAGCGCGTATTTAAGACACGTGTGCTGGCAATGTAGAAAAATGTTTACCATAAAGTGTTGTTGTTTTCTTGTACGGGTAATCTGTGTCGGCTGTTCGTTTGTCAGCGACTGGCTTTTAGCTACGTTGCAGCCATAGAATGTTGTGGATATTTATTCTCAAAACTATTTTCGGCGTTATGTTTCACTTATTTTTCTTACATACTATCCTATGGTGCTCTTATATACTCTCTTGTCGTTGATCGCACGTCATCAGTATAAAACCGAATATAATCCTATTGTGTCGCACAAACAATAGTTACCCGGAATAGTTAAAGGACTCAAACAGAAGAATAATAATAATCATAACAAAAAGAAGAAGAAGAAGAAAAATACGATAAATATAAATCAAAGGGGATAAAAGCGGACGCGTGATACGTGACCGACGCCAGCCGTCCCTAACCTTCTATCCGGCCGTTCTATCGTCCCCCGTGAAAATGTCTTTACAAAGTCTTATGACCAAAACGCACGTGGTGGTAGGTATTCTCGTCGTGCTTGTGTCGTTTAATGCCCGTGTAAACAATACCTACATAATACATAATAAATACGGCCGCCACCCTCGGGGAATGCCTTTGTTGTGATAATTTTTTCACCTATACGCGCGTGCACAGTGCGCAGTCGTGGATTTTCAATCGTTTCACATTATTATTTTTACAAAATTTAGCACGCGCCCAACGTATTGTAATATTTGTATTGTAACGTGCGCAATTGTATACATTACAGTATTATGACGCATATAACATATATACATATATAGGTACAGGGTGATTCACTAAGCCCCCTTTTTTCTTCAATAAATCTCATTTTTGGCATTTTCGAATTCCTACATTATACTTAGAGACCCTATTTTAAAAGCCTTTTTTTATGCTATTAAAGGAGTATCTTGTAGAGATACAGACTTCTATTGTTCAAACGCAAGAACAATCCTTTTCTTACCGTAAATTATTTAGCAGATAATTTTTGTGAACATTTTGACGTATCAAAATCGAAATTCGAACGAGTAATTTTATTGAGTTATTTAATTGTGTGTTTTCTAAGGAATAGAATTAGAGTTCGAATTATATGAAAGCTATTATTTGGCGAGTTTAAAGTTTTAGTGATTAACTATATTTTAAACACTAGACCGAATACTACATCTATTTTGTATTTTTGTAAACCTATTTTTAGGACATATTAGTATAAACATTTGTATAACTAAAAACTACTCGTACGAATTTCGAATCAACATTGTCCGGTAAGTAATTTACAATAAAAAAAAAAGGCGCACTTATTTGAAAAACAAAAATTTGTATTGCCACGTAACACTTCTTAAAATATAGGCTGTAGAAAAAAATTTCAAGAATTTTTGTAAATATTTGAATAAATTCATTGTCAAATGAAAAATCGGAGTGTGCAGCGTTTCTGTATCGCTCTGTATACAACGCGATCGTATACCTCGGTGTTATTCGCGCGATAAATCGTCGAAACCGTCGTCGTCGTCGGTCACCGCAGCGTGAAATCTTTCGAAAGCAACGCGGAAAAAAAATAACAATTAAAATTGTGACCGAAATAATCATAATAATAATATAACGACCCGAGCATTATATTATATATATAGGTACCTATAGTGTTGTTCTTGTGCTGACGCAAAGAATGAGACGGATCGAAAGAAGGGTGGTGGAGAGCGAATTCGACACGGGTTTTATTTCAACGAAAAATTTGCGTTAAACTATAATATTATTGTATATAGGTGCACGCGCGGAAAGAAAGCGGCGCCGTTTGCCAATCATTCGCGTATTGTTTTTCTTTCGTCGCGTTCCTGCACTACAGCTAGTACGCGTACTGTAAGTATATATATATATATATATATATAATACACACAAATATTTCGCGTTTAACCGAGTCTGTATATTTCCGTTTTACGGTCGAGCCTCTTTAAGGCCATAAATTATAATATTATTATTTCATAGGACCTAAACGCGCGCGTTTTCGCCGTTCCCGCTATATACCTATATATAAACGAATAAACGTGTTGCGGTGTTGCAATGTCTCGTAAATAATTATTTAAAGCTCTCTACTGTTATTATTATTATTATTATTATTATTGTCTTTGATCGCCGGAATTCGTCGACTTTTTTCAGGAGAGAAAATCTGTTCTCTTTTCCTCTTATTTATTTATTTTTTTTTACCGACCAGGTGTTGGAGGGTTTACTGCGTGTGTACGCTGCTTTTATAAACACAAAAGGGGACACCCCCTCCGTGCACAGCTGCGCCCGTTATATAGAGAATCAGCCGGCCCGCAAAAATGTGTGTGAGAAACGCTGCAGCGACTCGGTCGTACGCCCGAAATAATGTGTCTGTGATTTGTACAAGAAAAAAAAATTAAAAAAAAAAAAAAGCGTCTGTATATTTTGTTCATCATATTATGAATTTTATGATATCCAATTTACATGTGTGTGTGTGTGTGTGTGTGTGTGTGTGTGTAAATAGGATATAGAGAGATTTTTTTTTTATTTATGAATAATGAGTATTATCTCCAACCCTGTGGGTATAAACACACGCATTTAAAACTATCTAACTGATTTTTAACTTGAATATTTTTTACACGACTGGTCAAGTTAATTTTTATACGTTTAAAAATTCTTATATTTTTAAATCATATAGGTTTTACACTTTTTACATTTTGTTTGTCAAGTTTTTCATTTTTTTTTTTTTTTCAATAAGTATTATTATTTATTAAGTGAGTCGATAATTATTAATTAATCATACGCTGTATATGGTTTGTAATTATTAGGCACACATATTATATTGATTGAAAAAAATATAATAATAGTTAGACAAATATTATTGAATTTAATATTTCTCACAACGTTCTTAGTTTTATTTACCAATTAATAAGTATCTATAATCATTAAGTAATAACATTATTTTAATGACATTATTATTATGAATTTCAAATAATTTCAATTTCCGACATCGAAACAAATATTATGACGCGAATCGCGTGGCATACCTACGATAAACGTTAATGGAAAATGTATAAAATACGTATATTTCGTGTCGTGTACTTACAGCACGAAGGTGAATTATGGTCTATGGATTATGTCATAACATTTGATGATTGCTTCACCGCATAACCACTAGAAAATTGTCTTAATTACGTTTGAAAATTGTCGTTAAAATATAATTTTTTTTTTCTATGTGATGCAATTGACTGGAAATTTAATTTATACAATCAACATTTGCATGTAATTTATATTCAAACAGGTTGCACATTGTAACTGTGTAACTTCTAATTTCGTATAAAATCGCAGTATACAATATAGGGTAATTTAACAAACTTTTAATGTCGACCGGTAATTGAATTTTTAAACAAAAAAAGTTGCTCGGCGGCGTCAATATTACGACCCTCCCCCCCACAGTATATTGTCGGTTGGAAGTGGATAGCTTCGATGGAGGAACAGGGCCGGCTAAGAACTCAAAGTTATTCTTTTCGAAATCGAGCGAGAGAGATTTAGGGCGACGACGAGAACGGTGTTGTTTTCATTATAGCTAGTTTGCTACGGGTGTTTATTTTTTAATTATTTCTGCCCCTTCGTTTAATTATTACGTTCGGGGGGAAAAAGAAAATTGAATTCGATCATGCGTAAGCCGTACAAAAAAAAAGAAACCACTCTAAAATTCTCGAAATTTAATATATAAATATCGCTTTTGAGATTGAATATCGCTGAAATGAAAAAGCATTTATTATTTTGATCGAAAACTGTACGATTTGAATTCTAATAATAATAATGGCTGTATATAATACCTCGTTGAAAAAAAAACAGACTTATTTGAACGGCTCTGTAATAATATTATGTTTGATAAAAAAAAAAAAGCTATAATAATAATAATAATAATGATGAATACAATATTATATGAATAGATATAATATACATTTATTATATTATATAGTAATCGAAGGAATAAAAAATGGGTTTAATTACGGACTGTGGTATGTCGGCTGTCGCTGACTGTGTTCTATGCCAAAGAATTCGATAAAAAAGACGTTTTTATTTGTATTACAAAATAATATATATCGTACGGTCGTCGTTGTGAGTGGTAAATCGCTCGCTGTCTTCATCGCTATCGGCATACATCAGTATGTCCCGAAATTCCAAGAATTATCTCAGTGAAAAATCAATATATTTAAATGCGGATTTTTTAAAACAGCAAAAAACATATATACATTTAAAATGTATCGAGTTACAGCAGTACTTATAAGTTTTTAGTATTTGAGATATTAATACATAATAATATAGTTGTTGCCAAAAAATAATATTTTATTACTTAAACGAAAGCTAATAAATATATTGGACCTATGGATAAAGGCGAAAAATCAAACTGAAATTCGGTTTTCAAAATGTCCAAAAAATATATAACTGCATCATAAATAACGTTTTGCTGAATTTTCAAAATGTACGCCATCGAAGCAGAATTGTCTGTTATAAGTTATATACTGTCGAAAAACCCGCATATAAATATGTTAATTTATTTTCAACGGAGATACACGGGGCGATACGAGACTTTTCGTGTCGGGACAGACTGCATATTATTATAGTGCGGGGCCAGCCGTATTGAATATTGTGAACGAATTTGGTGCAATCAAAATGATTGTAATATATATGCGGCCGACAGATGTTGTCGTCGATTAAATACGGGGAGAAGCGTCGAATGCGTGCTTAATAATAAGTATTTCAGAACAGTAGGTATATATTATACAACAGTACCAGCGCGATAGTATACCACACGAGTACCATATTAATGAAAGTATATTTAATATATATATAGATGTATATATTATGGTATAGTTATGGCAGAATTATTATATTATATACATACAGTTGTGTGGCGTAATATACATATATATATATATATATCAATATAGAGGTATAATATTTTATAAGTTTATAATACCGTATAATACCGTATATAGTCAGCCTGCATTTTTTGGATATAACAATAATCCGCAGACGTGGCGGCGTTTGTATTTATTTCGCGTTCGGTTTTTAGGCGTTTAAGTCGATGAAAACGGATTGGAAAACCGAATTTATTGTGCACTGCGGCGTATATTATTAATACGTTATAATATCGTGTGTGACCCGACTGTGACCGCGACCACGTTTATACGGCCAATTTTTTATTGTCCGGTATTTCGTTGTTACACACACACACGCACTCACACACGAACTATCGTCAAAACAATTACTTCCGTCACTTTATTTATTACGTTTATAAATAATGCATATAATGTATTTTTTAACCATAGCGTGTGGATGGAAAAAAAATCGTTTTTACGGACACGGTTTGTATACACATATATAGGTATGGAGGTACGCGTAAACATCGCTGTCAAATCAACAATAACATTTTCATAAGAGAGCTGAAACAAATGTTTACGAAAATTAAAAAAATCTTAATTACGTGTAAACTTTCCGAAGGTTAATCGAATAAAAACGTCATTGAAATAATAACAATATATTACATGTTTCGACTAGTGTAATTGAACATTATGATGACGGCCCCGGTGACGACGTGGGAGCGTCGACCACGCAAAGACAAAACAGTGGCGCAGCGTTCATTATATTATTATATAGTAGTCGTGTAACACATGGTGTCGGATAATTAATGTGTGTGTGTGTGTGTGTTCGCGCGCGCGCCACTAAGTCAGATTAGTCGACAATAGCGGACGTTCACGATCATTGCTATTATTATTATTACTATTATTGAAAGTGAGCGCGTAGATCATAATAATATATTATATTATAGTACATCCGAATATTTCGAAGCAACGCCACTTCGGCTGATGGTTATGCCCGAGACGCGTATAAAATAATCGTATCGTTTGTGAAAAGTTTTAACAGATTTCTATAACGTTATCATTGTCGACTTTCTGCAGTCGTTACGAACACGACTGCGAAATCGAGACTATACCTATGCACAATGATCAACGCGAATCCGATCGTATCGTCGCATAATAGGTGTCAATATATAAGACGCGAGGCGTCGGCAGATTTGTATTCCGTCTTCGCGAAAATAATTATTTCCCGACGTTTTATCAATCGATTTATTACATGTGCGTCCGTCCGTCCGTCGGCACAGTACACAGCATCATATTTCGTTCCACGTCATACTAAAACACACTTTTATTCTTTTTTTTTCAGTGTACAGACGAAGCGAGAACGGCGACGCAGACTTTGCGGGTACGAGGCCTTTCGCACGACTGCGCTGCAACGTTTGTGCCGTGTAAACCGCCGCCGTGCACGTTTATCCAATAAAACATCGCGAGGATGCTGTACGTGGACCGCGACAACGCGATCGCACGAAACGCGCGACGTTCGCGCATACACCTCGAGGTACACAATATTATAATTTACTGTGACGTGTAACACTACGTCTGTTCTATATATTATTATATTATAATGTATGCGCGCACCGCTATAATAATAATAACCGTCTCTCCGCCGTCCAGTTAACTCGCACTGTGTCCGATGTGTTATAAATATGTATTTCATACACACGGCTAATATAATATACATGTATTCGTTTGTGTGTAATGTGTGTATATACCGAAGGTACACCACTGGTCACGTAATACGTTGTTATATTCCGTTACATTATTATTATTAATACAGAGAGAGAGAGAGAGAGAGTGATATATACATATTTTATACGACTATATAGGTACCTAACATGTATATATAAGTTAATTATTGTATAATGTGTGTGTGTGTGTGTGTGGGTATGATGTACCTACTGCAATTGTACAGCCGTTTCGCGTGCGCGACTTCCCATGCAAAGTGTTGAACATTTATATATACAACACGGTTAGGCATATATATGTAGGTATATAACTCACACTCTGCAAACGCATTGCAGTTACATTATTAAAACAACGTCCGACTCGCGAGCGTGTGTGTGTGTGTGTGTGTTACCGTGTACGATTTAATAATATGCGACCGTATATCTACATAATATTAAACTGTAAAACACATAGGTACTCTCGTACACTCCGCGGGGTTACGTTATAGTGCACAGTATATATTAAAATACACATAATATGTTAATCGCATTACATTATTATATTATATTACATTATTATGCCGTCGCGCTCGCGTTCGCCTCGTTCCGCGTTTTACAGTTTCGTCTGCGAGCTTTTTGTATCGACAATTATTATTTTACGCGCAGGTACGTCACGTTACGTTACGTTACGCCTATTGCCCGTATTATGCAGGACTCTGCGACCATCACGTCCCCCGGGCACACGATTCGGACACAGCAGCCGCCGCCGCCGCCGCCGCCTGGCCGAACGTTATTTATTATACGATATCGCAGTTGCAGTCGTGTGTCGCGCGTACCTATACCTACCTCTCGTGTATGCATATATTATAATATTTATTATATACCGCTGCGGTATTCCGCCCCCGCCGTGCGTGCGACTCTGTTTAAACGCACCACAACAATATAGTAGTGTACATTATAGTACGCAGCGACGATAACGCTGATGGTGTGCGACGAGAAACGGAGAAAAAATTACTCGATCGACGACGATCGTATACGATATGGCCTCCGTTGCTCGTGGACGTGGGACAGACGCGCGCGTATATCGTCGTATTAGCGGTTATTTATATTTATTTTATTCGTGTACCGTCGTAGAACATAACGCTATCGATTGTGTATACTTTTCTCTCGTTTTCAACCGGTCGTGCGGCGCGCGTGTGCGTATTTTTTCCCGACCGAGAGCGGTTATATCAGGTATACGTATAGCTGTACATAGTGGTATAGAATATGTAGCAAGTGATAAACGTCATCGCCGCAAAACGAGACGCGTACAGTACGATGTACGTATAGGTATATCGTTGTATACTCTCAGTATATTACAATATATTATATTACTAAATATTCGTACTTGTTTTTCTTCTGGCGAAGAGTCTTCAAATTTCGTGAGCTTTTTTTTTGTCACGCGCGAGCGAGTCCTAAACACAACGCGTGTACGTGCGATAACGATTCGCGGTGAGTATATCGATGATCCGTGTGGTTTTAAGATATTATAGTATAATACGAGACCTTTATTTTTCCGATCGATTTATCGCCGTCGAAAATGATTTCTGCAAAAATTACAAACGTGACGAATGACGTTCAAAGATGTGGTGCATTAGATTTGGTTTGGGACGTGAGCGTATCTGCACAGATGGAGTGTGTGGTCTCAGGGCTGCGAACGGAGGGGGGCGGCTCGCCCATTCCAACCTGGTGCACTCGGTTAAACCATTCATTTGTTATTCGAACAGATCATCAGTAACCTCTCATCTTGTCCCGCGCGTATAATAGTTATATTTCCCGTGACAACCAAGAAAAACGTCAAATGATAGCCACCTCGACGACGCGTATATAGTGGTAAAAAAATCGTACGAGACCGAAGCCACTTGGAAATTCAAATTTAAAATCAGGTCTGTGTGTACCTGACAATTTTACGCGATTATAACACTTCTTACCTGGCACGCGTAAATTCGGTCTATACAGGAGTGGAACGATGATTAGGCGTTGTGTTATTACACACTCACCGCCGCACCTAATTCGGTCACGAAAATACGTTACGAACACAATACCTTTTGCACGTTGTGTACATTGCAGCGCATAATATTACCAATTTGTCGTGTTTTTAAAACATCGTTTGTTTTGTGTTTCAGACGTGCGTGGAACGTGAAAATATCGTTTCGCATACCGGTCCTTATCATTCTTCGCCTTGTGTGCAATTTAAACAACTGGACGGAGAACTGATAAGGGCTGGTATGTCGATACTGCGCCGTGTAAGAGCTGCCCGACGACGACGACGACGACGACGACGGAACTGCTAACACCATATTGTTTTCTACTGCAATATTGGCTAATTTTGTTGTGAGGTGTCCTAAATCTAATACACTACGCGTTCACGAGGGCTTGTCTTTTTAAAATTATTCCAATATGAAGTCATACGTGGCATTTGGGTTGACATACAATAATTACAAGAGAATAAAAATATATACTTGATTTTCATTCTAACTACAAATTATAATTCGAATAATATTATTTAGAGATACTCAATATTAAATATACTTAATTTCCATAAAATATGTATCATAATATGCTTACGCGTTTATTTAATACCACCGCGACATTGTTACATTTTCGTTTTATTATTAATTTGTTTCCCTAGAAATATTCCAAAAAATGAATTGAGCTACTCTTTAAATTGTAATCTCAATATCGAACAATATTTTTTTAATATTATTTATTTACAAATACTATAGCTAATTACTATAAAAACGAATTAAACATTTTATTCTCATAACGATTGAATTACATCAAACTCTAATAAATCATAATCCATAGTCAATACATAAATATAATATAATATATTAAATATGAAAAACAAACAGGGCAAGTCTATTTGACGTGGACGTTTCTTTGAACTGTGGCCTATCAGCCGTTTGTTTGACTTCAAGGTTAATAATATTATGATATACGACGATAACACCGCAAAAAAAAATGTAATAAGTTGTTTTTTTTTTGTTTACTAAGAAATTACTTTTTGCACTTGACATTCTCCGCCATCGACCGCCGCTGGACATTTACCCATCTATTACGATTGGTGTTCAGGTCTTATTATAATTATACACCAGTGGGCAGTGTGACTATTGAATGTAGTAAAACATAGCAGAGTAATAATACACAAATGCGTTTTAAAATACAAAGTATTCAAACACAATATCGTCAATATTGTATTAATAATACTTTATTCGCTTTAATAGGCTATAAATTATAAACTAATTGTGGTATTTCATTTGGTCTTCGAATGAAACGTTTAAAAATGAATTAAAAATGAATTTGTTTAAGAAATATTCTGTGCTTATAATACGTTTTTAGTGTATAAAATTAAATTTTTGTTGCATTTATATAAACGCGTCTCTATACTCTATACTATATAAATTATTTTTATTTTATCGCATTCGTTTAGAATAATTTAACAATTCAAATATGTCTTAAATATTTACATTTTTTTCGTTTTAATTGTATACGAGATTTTAAAAGACGGATTCAACACCGAAAAATTTAACAGCGTTTTTAGAAAAATGAAAAATTACAGCCGAATTCCAATTCAAAGCGTTTTACATGCGGTTCCATATCATTGCCGTCGTTGATTGTTTCGTAATCATTTACCTATTACAAAATTATATTTAAAATTAAGACATGTTAGTGCAGGTCAGCTATTTCTACATCTAGAACGACATTGGTACTAAAACACTAAAACGTGATAATTAATTTCTATAAAAAGAATAATGTATCGAAGAAAATGGCATGTGTATCTGTTTTTGAACATTTGTATATTATTATGTATTTTTTTTATATTTTTTAACAGCTTTAATTTTTTTGTTATGCACTAAGGTCACTATAGGTCCTATATAATATGATGTTCCCGTTCACCAAAATATTATTTAAGTTCTTATTTTTTTTTTTTTTTGTAACTTGTATATTTCTTTATCCATAGTCCATACGCTTAACACACAAATAGTGTTTACCGATGTCTCACTTCTTCGTCGGTACGTGTTTTCACACTACGATTTCGATGGTTTTACATCGTCTTGATATTGTTCTCTTGATATAATACTCGGTATGACGGTATCTTCTCATACCTATCGGTTTAGTCACACTGCTCGGCCATGTGTGCACGGAAATAATATTTCATCGCACAACACATGGAGACTATCGGTACACTGCACGAACTGCGCGTATTGTATATATATATATATATATATATATATACGCGTAATATATAGAGAGCAAGAAGCCCGGCCATTTCGACAAACAAAACCGAATACACATGTATACGAATGGATATGTAATATTATTATTATTATATACCATGTGTCTGTGTGTGTGTGTGTGTGTGTGTGTCGCTACCCGATCGTTAACGATGGTCTCGGAATTCCATTAAAATAACGTGGACGAGCCGCCACACGCCCCGAGTATATTATATACAATATTATTTCGGGTATAATATGTAATAATATGTCCCTTATTACGATGACATTCCCGCATATACAGTATACACACACACACACACACATATATATAATATATATGCGCCGAAACGATGTTGTAACTAGGTATACCCGCAGAGGTTTCACAGATGAACCCATGTCCAAACTATATATTATACTTATACATATATATATATATATATAATTCAGGACTTATATATAGATATGGTATACGTATAAGCATGTATATATGATAGTATGCGATATTATTTATTAGGCGTGACGTGGGTTCTTCGGGGACACGATATTGGCATTTAGTTCCATTACGCATATATATCTTATTTTGAAAACGCATTCCATTAAAATTATGTATGGCGCATACACGAATTCCTCGTGGAATCGAATGCAGACTGGTCGGGGGAGTGATGATTTTATTATATTTCCGTGGGCGGGTTAAAATAATAAGATTGCATGTGAGCCGGATGAACACAGCAAGGACGCGTTGGAAAACATACGAAACGCGTAGTATAGGTACACATACGATTCTTATAATATAGGTACATTAGTTAATGTGATATTAATGTTGTTACCTATATTGTATTATAATATAATTATTTATCTTTTATTTTCTGATATAACCCGCCACGATGGCCCTAGAAATACTAGATCCCGGGGCAATCACTGTTCCAATAATAAATACACTTATTATGGTTACTATATAATATAATATTGTATTATTCGTATTCCTAAAATACTATCATCTTTATCTACTCGGTAATAATTTGATTATCTGGCCAGTTGATAGAAGACAGTTTGGTGGTTGGAATAAATAAGGTCAGAAAAGTAATTATCATTACTTTACTTATTAAGAAAAAACTACAACACACTATAAGATTCTTAAAACTGAATTTTACAAAGCAATGAAAAAAGGAGGAAATGGCCTAAATATTTAAAGTAAATTACCTAAATCATGAAAAATGTAAAGAAATATAAAATAAGTTTCAAAATTAAATTCATAATTAGTTATTAAATATAATAAAAACTTTCTATTGAAAACTAATTTTAAAATAATCTAAAATAAATGCACTAAATTCACGCATATAATCGAACGATACGGATATAGTATTATTAATTATCTTAGATGAAATTTAAGTTTTTAGTCTACACTTTCTATGTTTAAGTAGTATAACAAAATAACTAAAATCTTTGGAGTTTGTTATTATTCATTTAATAACTAATTTCATCAAAATTTTAACTTAAAACGCGTAAAAAAAAATAGATAAAAAAAAGCATGAAAATAATTATAAATGCATTATAATCGCTACCTATAATTTTATTATTTTATTAAAGTTTCAATTCTTATTTTAGAATTACTACAAAAATATTCCTATAAAATGTATCCGTAATATTTTTTAATTTTTACATTATTTGGAAAAGTAGATACTGGAAATTGTTTACTTTCGACCTCTTAAAGTACCAACCGACTAGAACGAATTCGCTACCAAGGGCACCGACAAAGTTAAAATTAAAGCATTTTTACTGTTCCTAAGGGTAATGTTAGATATAAAAAAATAAAAAAAACATAATTTAATATACCACTCAGAATTTCACTAGTAAAAACCCTCAGTACCTATTTCCATTGAAATTGCGCCTCTGCCTATATATACATTATAAATGTTGTCTCCATCGGGATTCGGCTTTATACATTATTATAGTTCGAAACAATAATTAAAAAATAAAATATTATAAATAATGTACTTTTTTTTTAATGTATACTCTATCTTTTGTTTCACACTAGTCAAAAATCTTATGACTCGGGCAATATAATTTTAATAGTGATTAGTGTATTAGCGCATATCTTTATTGTAATTATATTATAATGTTTTCTATAATATTTTTTAGTTATTTCGATGTATACCGAGCAAGCGTTCTCGACTAATGTCTGGAAAATAAACGTACCCCAATACCTACAGCAGTAATTAAAAATATTTCGAAAATTTATGTAAAAATATGCCAGACCAAAATAATATTGTCTGCACGAGTTGCTTCGGTATGATAATTCATTGCTTACTGGGCTATTCGTTTTTTTTTTTATTATACAATTGATGTATACCTAACCTATTAATGTTACCTAACCTAGATGCTTAATTTATTGGTCGTTGATATTATTTATGTATTATACCATGGACAATAATTATTACTCAGTCAGAATGAATTTGTTCTCTATTTATATGTACATATTATATAACCACGAAGTAATAATTTATAAATAACAATTTTACATCTTAAATCGTCAGTAGGTATAGTGAAATTATTCAATACACATTATGCCCTAGGCTTATATTTTACCATCATTTTTTTTTTTTTTTTTTATATGAAATTAAATCTCTTTCTGCAATAGTTTTCTACGTAGTTGTGTCGTAAATTTATTTGTTTTTTTCCTTTTTGCTGTAGTTTCGTATACTATAGGGTTATCAATAATTTAATCAATAATTTTTTTTTGAATATCAATAATTTTTGATTTTTATAAAAATTATTATATTAGGTAACGGTTCAATGTTTAAAAATAAATTTTAAATTCTGAACGAAGCAATGAATGTGTGTTAAATAGTACCTATATATTTACGCACATTATCGAGATTAAATAGGTACCAATACATTTATAAGACCGTATAAGATATGTTTCCGAAAATAGGAGAATAAAAGATGACACCCAACGTATAAAAACACTAGGATGTAATATTAATATTTATTTTAAAAAATGGTTCAAAAATACATCGACAACTGAAAGAAAAAATATAGAGATTCTGTCGCTATAACAGTTAACAGTATAACGTAACTATTTTCGACGACTTTAAAATGATATAAAATTTAATTTTAAGGCAAGTTCTAAATGTTTTTATGCCTATCATTTTAATTTTAAATAATTTTTGGTCTCATATTTTTGATATAATATTTTGTTTAACGTCAAATTTATATGTAAAAAATACAGTCGTGGGTCATTTACAAGACCGACAATACCGCCGTTAGGTACCTATAATATTATAACGCATAATGTAAAATATTTCAATACATTTTTAGTTATTTAATTATATTGATCCGATAAACCTAAAATATTATTGTTTGATATTCACATACGTGACAAAATATTGGGTAAAATGAATAATTATTTCGAAAATGTATGTTCAATTTATTAAGCTTGCCATATATAGATAATACGTATCTACTACTATTATAATAGATGTTTGTTTTTAAATGTTGATGGAAAGTTTTCTAAAAAATGTTTCAAACTATAATATAAGACGATAGTCGTTCGATTATTATGGCGGTTCGGGACTGTCATAATATGTAATAATCATATTTTATAACTTATTAATAAGCCCCAACAGTATAAATAATTTGTCAATTATTATCGACTGTACCCACTATTACCTTTACAATATAGTATATACATACATCATATAGGTGGTAAGTACATAGCAATATTTGTACGAACAACGACTTAGTCTTCAGTCTTGAGAAAATATTTGCGCAATTGAAATAAACAATTTGTAAATAGTTTACGACTTTACGAGTGAAATCATTCCAAGCCGCAAGAGTCGCCGCAAAACCGGCAACGTGTTAAAAATATGCTGCGCTCCGTCGGGATCTGCAGCTGTATACGTCTTGGACTGCTATTATAATACCATAGTATACTATAACACATCACGATTCGTTTCCCACGTGTGTTAGTCCCGATTTTCGACGAGTCGTTTTTTCTTCACTTCTTTTTCGCTCCGTCTGGTGCACGATAATATAGTTATAATATTACGGCATACTATTAATTTAATAATCGTGCGTATGTACTACGACGTTACGCGAGTGCAGACCTATATTGATCATTAAATATTTTGTGTACGACCGCCCGTGACGATGATATATAAAGACAAGCACACATTAGTATATTTTCGATTCGTTTTTCTCGGCCAAACTATGTATATTGTCTGTGTCGCCCGACACGATATTTCCTCAGATCCTTGTACTTAAAATATAATTCCAAATAATATTCCTCACCGTTTATTTTATTAAATCGCATAGGTATCGCCTTAGCGTTATACACTGCTTCGAGCAGGGCGTAGGCGCGGGGCGAGTAGGGATACTTATATCCCGGTAGACAGTTATTATTAATAATTATTCTTGTGTACCAGTACCACGGTACATTATTAACGAGCTTGGAAACGAAATTAATAACATTACCTATGGCGTTGATATATCAGCCGCGACGCAAACACACATTGCCGATCCACTTTTATAAAGAAGAAAATTCGCAGGGCGTTAAAATTAACTACGGCCAGTGTAGAGGGTCACTCTATTAAAATTAAATAAATGGACACTGTTGGCGTGCACAGAAATTCAGAGTTTCAGTAATAAGGCAGTTTTACTAAGAATACTGGTGGAACTAAACAACACTAATATATAATATCATATACTTATATATTATGTCTTAAATGAACAATCGTGTCGTACGATTAATTATTTCATTTAAATCACATCAATTAAACTTTATTTTATAATTTAATACTTTTAAATTTAAATTTGATATTTTTATTGCATTGTTTATTGTAATAAGATAAAGTAATCGATGATGAAACTCTAATAATTCAAAAAATAAAAATCATACGAAACGAAAAAAAATAAAGGTATTTAGAAATTAATACTAAAAACAACCAATGTATTAAAATAATTTCACTTTCGTTACAACAGCCGAAAATATGTCTTTAAAATTTTTCTAATTTTTCACGTCCATCTAATAAAATTAATTAATTTAGTAGGTACGTATTGAATTATTGTGATTATTTATTATACATCTTAGACATGGAAATTAATGATCAATAATCAGCATCAATATAAAATCTAATCGCAATGAAAGATAAGAAAAAAATTAACGAATCTTTTTTTTTAAATGCTAATATAAATGCTAATATTTAATGGTTAAAAATTAAATGAATTATTCTCGGCTGCATAGTAACATTGTATGCATAACTTTGAGTTTTGTCAAGTGTTAAGCTCTTATACAGAATTTGTATTATGTAAACATAAAGCTTGGAAACATGTCACAAAAGACTTTTTAGAATTACGTGGAGACTTTTTGATCTTTTATATAATCAATTTTATAATTCATTCACCCGACAACTAATTTATTCCGTTCACACCGCTGTTTATTATGCATTTTTTATTTCGATATGAAAAACTACACAGCACACATTTTTCTTCTTATAATTTAAGTCCAACATTGTTTGTTGTGATTTTGCTAAAATCGCAAAAATCTTTAAGTAATCTAATAAATCTAATAATCCCTAAAAAACATTCTTATACGAATATCGAACAACTTTTGTTTTTATTTTATAAGTTACAAATTAAAATAAATTATATTTCTTGAACTTATTACTTGTATTTTGTAACTAAATATCTAAATTTAATGTTGACATAATGGTAAAACACATTTATATTTTTTATAAATATCTAAAATATCTTCAGGTGACATTAATTTGAGCTATAAATTATGATTATAATAGTAAGAATACCTTTAATGTTTGGGTGTGAATAAAGGTATGCGATAAATGCAAAACTATTTATGAGTAATAATCAGTTAGATAAATATATACTTATTAGATTGGAAAAAAAAAGTAAAATATTGTAAAATGAAATATATTTTTTTAAATTCCTTTTAATTATAAAAAAATAATAATGAATATATTAATGTGTAACTTTGTCTGTTTATATCTTTTATATAATTTCATAACTTTTAATTAATTATAATCGAAACAATACAGTTCATTATTATACTATATATATTAGTATATTACACTAGATGTCTGCAAGATTATAATAAAAATTATTAATTTATGTAAATTAATAATTAAATTTTTTGTCAATTTAATTAAAATTGTTGAACCACTCAAATTTAAATTATGCTTATTAAATTAACTTTCAGAAGTCTTTAAAGAATGTATGGTAATAATTTTAATTGAATACAACTATAATACCCACCTTCTAGCTATATAGGTATACTTACCTACTCATTTTATTAGAATAACTAATTATGACAACAATGGACAATAACTTAACCGATTCCATTTATAATTAATAATTCAATGAATTAATAAACACAAACGTATAAAGGTGGCTGTTTAAATCGCATTCTGACACTACTATACCATAATAATAATATACATAAAAAGAAAAAAGTTTTTTTTTTTTGTTAAAAACTAAGACCAAAAAAAAAGCATTGCCAATTGGATATTGATGCAGTCACCAGGTCTGATGATGACGAAAAACATACGATCATTTATGAAACAAAATATATTAAGCTGTATGGACTGTATACGATAATAATAGATAGCGCATTCTCATTATTGTTTGCCTTAATAAGATTTTGAGCGGAGCTATGAATGTTTTTATTTTACAATGATATAGTGTGTGTGCTTTTTTATATTTTATATCACCTTTTTAGACAGTAATTTTTTATTTTAGGGGGTGGTTTCTGAAAAAAAAAATTGGTCTACCTATTTGGTACTTTGAGAGATCAAAACTCAAAATTTCTGCGTACTTTTTGGGGTGTGGTAAGATCTCACACGAAACATAACAGGTAAGCATTTACACGATATATAAGTTCATACACGAAAATAAACTACACCGGTACGTAGATTCATACGCCATACACATATAGGTACAAACAAAAATACACCAATATGGAATGTGTAATTTCTATGGGGCGATAAAATGAAATGCATTATTACTATCTAGACGTATCTTATTGCTCTAGTTAACATCAAGTAATAATACATAATATTATAATAATACTAATAGATGTGGTTCGCTACATAATAATATTAGTAGTATGGACAATCCATTATTTTGAATTCAGTACCAACTCGCTGAATATTAATATAGTTAACGTTTCGTGTGATACAGTTATAAAAATTAACTCAATTTCTGAGTTGACATGTTATAGATGGATTTTTTTTTGTTAATAGACTTATATAGTTAAGTATACCGGTATACTTTTTCATGTTAGAACTTACGTAGACATACCCAAGGGTGATTTTTACCTGCTATATCTCACGTGGGAATTTATATTCCTCCTACATTTTTTTTAATGATCAAGAAAAAAAAAAGAACTAAGGAAAAACGAGAATCATTATGATGCTAAACCATTTTCGGTAAAATTGATTTTTTTAATATAATATGTTATAAATGCTTATAATTCAAAAAGAATAACTGTAGAAACAGAATTTTTACCAAGTATTTATACGTGTATATAATTTTTTATATAATATATTGTATAGTTTAAAAAATATTTAGACTATTTTTGAGATGTTTTGAGAAAATTGAAATTTTTTTTTATAAATGCTGATAAAATATATATGAATATAATATACTTTTAATTAAGGTTGATTGCATTTCATTACTATTTTTCTTTTAAACTCTGGTTTAATCGACGATTTTAAATAAATTATTATTCTATTCTAGTTATGGAGACACACAACTCTTATAATGCTTATAATATGTTTTGATTACATTAGGCATGTTAACAATTTTCTTAATTATTCATCTCAGCGTTTTTTTTTTTTTATTGTTGAAATTTGGTAAATTAATTAAATATAAATAGATATTAATATTTATAAATTAACGTACCTGTCAATTAATAATTACTATGTCGCTTGTT
This sequence comes from Rhopalosiphum padi, assembly GCF_020882245.1. Lineage (NCBI taxonomy): Eukaryota > Metazoa > Arthropoda > Insecta > Hemiptera > Aphididae > Rhopalosiphum > Rhopalosiphum padi. The sequence continues at coordinate 72,193,005 of NC_083599.1, read as the reverse complement.
AGTTGGCTCCTATAATTATTGGAATTAGTTGCTGAATGCATCAATATTACATTCTATTGTACTCTTGACTCTTGAGGAACATCAACTTTTGAATTTTTGATATTATTTCATTATTTTGGACTTATGTTGAAAAATTATCTTTGAAATTTTAACACTCTTTGGCATTACAATCATACTTAAGTAAATTCAGTTTGGGAATTCTAACTTGTGTCTCAGTAGTTGCTTTTGTTGATGTATTTTTCTTTTGTCTATATATTGTTATCCTTCATTGAACAACAAGCATAGAATCTTCAAATGCTGCAAGTACTTTTTTTTATTCGTCCATATCTGCTTCTACTTCTAATTTTACTTAAAGTTTTTAATCGTTTATCTGATGTTTAATAAAGTTTCAGGTCAAATCTCAAACTCACTGCTATCATACGCAGTGCTATCTAACGGCACCACATAAATGTATAAGTGTGTTAACGTGTTGACTTGAGTTTATCTTTTATTTTTTATTACGTACTTAAACCCAATTAGGTATTGCTTATTGTAACTTGTGAGAAATAATATAAATTATATTTTTTTTTTTAACAACTTCAACGCTGCTATCACTAATTAATATGCCCATTTAATGGTGTTAAATGTTAATGTCGTGAATGAATTCACATTTGTTAGGTAATGTTTGCGTATTTTATTACCTTGATAATTTGACTAACATGATGCTGCATGACATATGATTTTACATTAACCGGTTTGAGTGGATTGGTAAATCTGGCTCAAACGGACCAAATTTTATATTGAGTAAACAAACTTGAGTTTACATGATTAAAGAATAAACGAAAAACTAAAAAGTTTGGTAGTGGACTGTATCTTATTTATTTATATAATATTAGTCCGTTTATGTGGCGCCGAAGAATGAACTATGTCGAATACGTGTACTTTATAACAACTGACATATTTTCATATTAGCGTTGATAATAATTACCAAGAAATATACCTGAACAATTTATTTTAAATATTATATATAAAGTGTAACTTAAATGGTTGCGTATAGCAACTGTTGATAAAAAAAAAAAAAACATTGTTAGAATTATTAATTTATAAAATTCAGTTTATGTTTAGTTTATGTTTTAGGGAATTAGATTAACTAAATTATATTATTGTATCATAAAAAAATGAGCAATTTTAAATTATCTGACGTTCCCAGAATAAATTTAGAACATGGTAAAGAACTTTTAGACCCTGTAGGAGTTCGGAAAATAAAAATTAAACAGGAGTTAGATTCCAGAAGATTACAATTTTTATCAAATTGGGAATTAAAAGAGAAACGCATCCTGAATTTAAAAAATAGCCGGAAGATCGAAAAAGTAAAAACAATTGCCAAAAATAAAATTAAAAATGATGAAAACAAGTTTCGAATAGCTGAGATGAGAGACTTCGAATATCATAGAATCCTGAATCTGAGGAATAAATTTAAAATAAGAGATAAAAAAATAATGGCAAATTTAAAAAACCTTAAGCGTTTTGCATTTGCTAAGAAACTAGAAGAAGATTATAACAGATATTGGACTAAAATTGATAGACATACAAGGACGACAGAAATCAACAAATTATTAATAGAGAGATGTTTAGACCACATATATCCGACAGTTGAAGAAGAGGAAATGATTGATGAAACAGGAAATGAAAATGATGAGATAGAAAAGGAAACGGAATCTTCAGAAAATTGTTTATACATTCCCGTAAGTTATATGATAATACAATTTAACCGTAGACAATTTTCATAGGTAATACATACACACATTTACAATCGTGACATTCTAAACATTTATGTACTTATAATGATTCTAAAGGTTAAATTATTTATGTGTAAAATGTTTACAAAATGAATTATTTTTTCATTTATTCGATGTAGTATAGAACGGTCGATCGCGAGATAAATTTGAGTCGATCGCGACACCCTTTCGCATTTTCTTGAATTTTTGAATTTATTTCAGAAAACAATTAAACATTTTTTTTTCTGTAAATTTGTATGTCTTTATATACACGAATATAAAAGTTATAATTAGAAGAAGCAATAAATAACTATGAAAAACAAGATTATACACAGATATTGAATAATAGAAATGTAACACGACATGATAATATATAATATACATTTTTTTTTTGGTCGATCGCGCCAACCTAGAAAATCTCGGAGGTCGATCGCAAGTCTATTAAAGTTGGCCACCCCTGCGGTATACTACTGCATTATGAGTATGCTTCTTAATTTTACGATGGATTATTAATAAAACCATATTGGAATATCAATATTTCTTCTTTATTCCCCATTTTAATATTTATTTGAGTACCTAATGCGACCGTGACACATTTTTGCCTAAATACTGTCCACAGTCATGGCATGCCACTGACTACAATATGTGTCATGTCGTAAATTGTCTTTGAAAAATTGTATGCTTAATAATTATTAATATAATTACTTCGTAGTTATTATAATCGCTTTCCCGAATCATTTTATGATATTTTAATATAAATTATTCGCCGTTAAATCGTTTTTGTAAGTTTATACTCGCGTTTTGTCGTTCGTACAGCAACAATTACAATCGGCGGACCGCTACACATTTCTCGAGCGGATTCAGAATTTAAGAATGAGTTTCAACAAATGCAATCAGTATGCTGAATTCTGGGAAAAGACGGCACCGCTATGGGACAAAATGGCAGTGTGTCTGCAGACCAGCGATGTCGCGACACCAGCAGTCAGTAGTTCGTACATTAACAACGAGTACGTGGATGAGACGACTCGACGAGAACAGGGCGAGTTGGTGGAATACAACCGGCCGCCGACATTAGTGCAGGAGATTATGATGAACGGTATCGTTGCAATTATTGTTACTGTTGTGATATTCGTGGTTGTACGGCTGACATAAGTACCTACACATTAAAACGAAACAAAAAAGATAGGCATGTGAACACCGTTCTGCTGTACAGTAGCTATTCTATGGGTCACTGATAATTGGACGTGTTTAAATACTCAATGATATATCTTTGTACACAAAAACAATAATTCTGATCTACAGGGACCAAAGTCTGTCAGCCTATATTACTTAGTTCTAAGTATAACGTATATCTTGATATTATGTTTTTCGATATTACTATATTAGAGAAATTTATTTTAATATAAGTATTACGGTAGGTAGGTGGATTACATTTTTACCAAAAGAAATTTCATTTATTAATATTTTATAATTATAATACTATATAGCTGTTCCATATTGTATTTATCTTATCAACTTTTGAGTCAAAACTACTTTATAGTAAAACACTGGTTAAAATAGTTCTTGGTTAAACAGTTTTAAAAAATCATTTTTAACATTTTTCAGTTGTTAAATCAACCGTTTATGAGAATTTTTTTTGTATTTTCGTAATTTTGCGTTTACATTTAATGATAAAAAAAACTATGAAAAGTATTGAAAATTAAAGTATCTATCTATAGATAATTAAAAATAATTCAGAATATTTTGAAAATTGCATTATGTATGTAATATTCATATTCAAGTATTTACGATTATTTGTGTTTAAATTGCAATATAAAAATCGATATTATCAAAAACTAGGTTTGTGTAAAAATTCTATTTTTATTATTTTATTATTTTTTGTTTTTCCCGATTATTTTTGAAAATATTATGAATTTTTTAATGTAGCCTCCAAAATACCAACTAGATCCTAATATTCTTCTAGAAACCACCTCAGAATTTAAAATCATTTTTTTATTGCTTCAAACGGCGATTATAGACAAAAAAAACATAAGATTCCATTATTTTGCTCAGAATCTAAAATTACACCAACTTCTGATTACTCGCGAATCATTAGGAAGTATAAACTGTTTATATTCAATTACATTATTATTATGTAATATAATTATTTTTTTTTATAAAATCAGTTAAATTAAAAAAAATAATAAAACATATAGGTATATACACATTACAGATATTTAAATGTATTGGAGGAGAGTAGGTATTTGTTTTATTTTTTCCAAATATTAATTTATAATAATTAATATACACATACTACACTTGGTGCCCGAAATAATAAAATATAACTATAATTATATTTTGAATTGTTATTATTTTCATGAGTGAGTATTCAAATATTGAAAATACATTAAAAATCACTCATGTAGATACCACGTACCTGCTATAATTATTTTTTATTATTGCTAATATACTTGTAATTGAGTGTTTTCGCATTCGTATTATATTGTGCCGTTTTGTGTTTAGACGTGGACTACTTCTTGTCAGACGAAATAGTGCTTCAGACGTTAGAACGGGCCAAATTGTTATCCGAACCGAACGTGTCCGCGGCCGACCTAATACACTTGACTAAGTGTTTAATCGAATATGAGGCTGACGTTAAAAGTAACGTTGCGTACATGGTGTCGGGGCTGACGGAGAGAGCCGTATTTGAGTTCACGAAAAAAAAAATTTCCGGTGAATATAAAATCAAATCCGTACAATACTATTTACTATTATACCATTTATATCTATCTATAATCTTGCACTAACTGCGGAAAACGTTTATTTTCAGACTTAATAAACTCCTATCTATAATTGCATCAATTAAAATATTTAATTTTCGCGGAGCAGTATAATTAAAAATATCAAAAAGACTATAATTTTGTTTTTATCTATGTCGAATGTTCTATAGCTAATTAATAGGGAAATTCGCCTGTTATTATTTCAACATAATTTAATTCTGCTTCGAATTTTTCCTACAAAATATTAACTGTTACCGTTTAATACTTCCTCATATATATATATATATATATATTCTTGTTTAAATAACTGTTCTATTTAATTCAGTCTTGCAGTGTCTTATTATCAAAATAAATACCTATGACCTTAATTGAATATGACGTATCCTCGTGTATAATATCGTCGCCCGAGAATTGAACGTACAATATTCGTGTATAGATGTGTCTTAGCAATAAGTACGAATTATAAGTATATTATAATATTATATTTATACGATCGCGTTTGATTTTTTCAGAGAAAATATTTGTGGACATGCGTAGAACCATTGATAGGCTGCAACGCTTGAACGACGACAATGTAATTCCCAACAAACTGATGAAATACAAGAACAAAGTCGGTGTTACCTCTTTCGTTTGCAACATAATCAACAACGTCAATGACAAAAAATTCAAAAGGTTCGACAAACCGATCGATGACGATCCTCGTTACATAGCTCTGATTTCAGAAACGGCCGACGATAGGTTACAGAGATTTCTGTGGGAAAACTATAATCAAGAGATAATGTCCCCGATAAGATTCACGATGCACCGGCGAGTACAAATTTTCGAGGTAACCATGTTATTTGACACCGACAAGTTACCAAGTGTTTCGAGAGTTAAGCTATATCCTATCTATATGTTACTTTATAAAGCTTAATTGTAATCTAGATATTAACCAAAACTTAAGAAAAATATAATTCTATTAGTTCATACTAATTCTAAATGACTTCCCTAGTCCTTTTTCTTCTGTGTCAAGGCCGTTGTTGATTGTCATGTAAATTTTACGAAATTATAAAGAGAATTCATTAGAACACCTTAATAAAATTCGCAGATTGGCTATTACTAATATAAATTATCACACAAAGTATTTTATGTACATTTATTATTACACTCTAAATTGTAATGCATGTAAATTAAAAATAATTTACTCACTAAAGACCGATGGACAGTCCTCACCGATTTTGTAACATGATATTTATAATTATTAATTCAAAAGCAATGTGTGACATACATAAATGCTGACTATATGCAGCAATTTCTATTAGTGCTGATTTAATGCTAAAATATTTATTATAGAGATGAAATATAATTACATTTTTAAGGGAATCTCAAATTTTTTTTCTTTTAGCTACATTAATATTGTATTTGGGAATTTTGCAGTACTTATTTGATTTTATAAATTATTTCATATAACAGCTTTTATATTAGTTTTTTTATATTTATAAAATAATCGTAAAAGTATTTTTAGCCGATTGGCGATAATGTATTTACATGATAATTATTAGTGAGACGTCCTGATTTGTACAGTGGTCGTGAGTGACTATAAGTACTGGCTAGACTGGATTGAGGTTACTAAAACCGTGAGCACATATTTTACATAAATTATCTATTAAGTGTCATGGTTTCTTTAAACAACTTTAATCATCTTTTCGAATATCATTTAAGTCTATAAATGTCATGTCTTGCACAAATTAATTTACAAGTACAACATGCTACAAAGAACCGCCAAATGAAAAACAATTTAAACTTATTAAATTGTAAAAAGTACATTGAATTTACATTTTTATAGAAATATTGTAGTTACATACTATTAATAATATGTCTTGGACACTTGGTGCGACAAAAAAGTTTACGAACTAATAGTCTCGCCAAATAAATTTGTTTTTTTTTCGTTCACACCACCTATGTTGGGTAGTATATTTACACAAACGTCATTGGCCATATTTTAGAAATATATTTTTATTTTGTCACTGTTTCCCGTCGCTCACTCTCGCGGTTACGTGCCGCGCGTGTCGTAATACTGTCGTCATCTGATCTGTTATCGTTGTCTTAGCACGTCGACGTAGTGGTCCGGTCGTTCTTGGAGCAGGCGCACCTAAAAACAGCGCGCTTCGTGTCCACCGCCCAGGTAGACGAGTATACCGAGCACGTCAAATCGAAGACGAAAACCAGGGACAAAACCATAGTGTCGCTGAAGATGGATTTAGTGTACAGGATTAGTCGGAAAATCGCAAAGCTGGTGTTCGGCATGTTTGCGACGGAGGAACGAACGGCGCACAACCTCGAGGCGACTATCGACGCGTACGTGCTGCATGTATCGAACCGGACGACCCGCGTGAATTACAACAAACGTCACTACAAACCTCGTGAACTGGCTGACATTGAATACTTCTTTGAAGAGTACCAAATTATGCAGAACTCGCAACGACAAAAATACCGGACTCTACTACGTTATTAATAGAAGTAAGAAAATCCGTAGTACTGATTAACTATTGCTATAACTTTAACTATATAAATTCTCACATAATTCCTCCGTATGCCGCTGCAATATGCTTAAAAAAGAATACAAAAATAATATCGTTGTAAAGTTAGAATTTAATTTTAGTAGGTTTTTTTATCATTTAATAAATTATTTATTTTAGTAGAAAAGTATTCGATAATAAAATCAAATTAAAAAAAAAACATTTTAAATCAAAAAAAAAAAAAAATTAAGGTAGAGAACCAAATACTATCTAATTTAATATAATGATGTATTATTTTGTCTCGTGTATTTGTATGTTATATATACTATTATAGTTATGTAACATCATGTGTAATACAATTTGAAGGTTGAATTATTTAATAAATAAATAAAAATATATAAAATGAATACAAAATATATTATTCATTTTTTATTTTTTGTCATTTTTACATAGGTACGCAATATTTTATTAAATTTAATTTAAAACTTTTGATTTAAACATGATCCCTCTCAACAGTGTCTACATATCACCAAGTTCACAATTTCACATTATCGCAATCCAATAGTTAAAATTTTGATCCCATGTTTAAGTGTAGGTAAACGAATCACAATCAAAATACGTACATTTCCCAGCACCTAAAAAAAAAAAAAATTAAAAAGTTACAGCGAGTGCTCGAAAATTTTTCTTCAGTCCCACCAAACATGAATATTTTTAAATCAGAATTTATTCCTATGCCAATACTTGGCACACCAAAAATCAAACTTAAATTTTTTTTCAGTCTTCCTTTTGTAATGTATTATAAAGATATTTTATTTTAATTTTAAAGAATTTTAACTTTTTTCAATACCAAAGTTATTTTAACAGAAAAAAACATATAGTATTATTTTTTTTAAATTATAATACTTATCACGCAATATAAATATTAAACTTTGTTTATTTTATGGTCTTTAATTTTGGATAAATAACGACAATAAAATCGCAAGTCATCTATCACCAAATTAAAATCGTCAAAATTAATACAATTGACATTAAGATAAACCAAAATTCAAAATAACTCTAACGTAAGTCGTATATTTGTACGAATTACGATTGAGTGACCAGACAACTACCAAATGTATCTTATGCCACGGAGACAATCCAACAAATTACAAAGAATGTCAAGTCTACAAACAACTTTAACATCTCACAAACCAAACTCAAGTAATCTTAAGACAAACATAAAGAATATCAACTCATAAACAAACCATATCAATAGTGTAAGTAATAAAAATAATTGTAAAACTACAAAGCAGCAATGAACCTCTTCTTTTCCTCTCAATCTTATGGACAGGCCGCATTTGATAATAATCCCAATTCGTCAAACTAAAACAACGTATTATAACAACTTACCCAATAACAAATACAAATTAACTATAACTTTAAAAAAATAAATAATTGGCTTGGCACTAATTCCAAAATTTCTATAAGTAATTTGTCTTTTAACTCGAAAATTAATTCTTAAATGTATATCAAAAACAATTAATGACAAAAAAATACTTCATTATTCACAATTTGGCTGTAATAATAAACATTATACCAGTAATACCACTCATCAAATACACCACCCAACTGATTCTATTGCCAACGTCAAAACTATACTTCTCAACTATATTGGTTTTATTAGACGTTGCCAACCATTCGACTAGTTTTATGACACTGTTTTTTTTATACTAATAGTACTTCTCCTGCCTCTTTATTTCTTATTCTTCGAGTATTGCTTAGAAAACCATGATTTATTTTATAATATTGGTGGTTAGATAATTGTATCTAGAAATATAAAAAACAATCTATCCATCACCTACCATAAAATCAGCACTTATTAGTTATTTATAATATTTTAAACGAAAATATTCACATTCACGAAATAAATATACGTCTGATATAAATCTATATATTTATTATTTATCATAACTAGTGATGGATCGAACCCTGATTTTTTAAATCGAACCGAACTTGAACCGAACTTTAAATTATTTTTTCGAACTCGAACCGAACCGAACCTAGAATCATTTTAAGTCGAACTTAATACTTTTTATTATTATTATTATAAATGGTACATAAAGTGCTCATTACAGCTTATAACTTTCTATCGTTAATAGTCTAATTATTTTTAAATAATGATTATAAATTTTTATTTTTTAAAAATAACTTTTGAAGAATTGTACAAATATTTGGTCTTTGAACTATCGTGCCAGTAAGTCTGGTTCAAAAAATATTTTAAAGTTAGATTTTCGAACAGTAAAAGATGTTTGATAGTTCGGTTCGAATTTTTTTCATGTCGAGTTCGAATTTCGAACCGAACCGAACATCAAGGGTTCGGTTCGGTTCGAGATTCGAATAGTTCGAGAGTTCGACCCATCACTAATCATAATATAATACTAATTTTTTCACAAAAAATATAACACAATTAAGGGGTTCCGAATAGGCAACCCGTAATAACACTAAGTCCAACGGTGTCCACTGTCCACAGAAAGTTCTTGTTTCCAATATTTTAAATTTTAATCTATAGTATTTGGTATCAAATAAAGATATTAATTCTAGCTAAAAAATCATCTTTATATATACCTAATATACATGTAGGTTAAATACTAACTATAATCTACATTATTTTTCAATATATTTATATCCTAATCTGTGGTTAATTTATTATGACGTTAAAGTACTTATCCATTGTAATAACTTACATTTTTCCTATTAATTTAAAATGAAATAAATTAAGCTAAAAAATTATTTTTATTCATATATTATCTAATTAAAAATAATAATTAGCTTTTTTTTTGTTGTTTAATCGTACTGTTTGTTAAATGTAATATTCTTGACTCTATTTTTTTACAGTTTACGGCCACTAGAACCATTGGAAAATTAAGTGAAAATAAAATGCTTGGTTATAAGATGGTAAATTATTTGTAAGTTTTGCAATGTATGTAGGTAACTCAGGTGATAAAAAAAATAAAAAAAATAAAATTAATTAATTTTTTAACTGTATTTAGATTTAGTTAACATTTTTTTCTATATAAACTTTATTTTTTAAGAGTAAAATATATTGTTTGTTATTGTTTAATACTATTGAGTATTACCTAATAACTCAACATTCTTAACTTTGACTTACCTTTAGCTAACTCAAATTAATGGTTATCATTGTGGTGATTCGCTTGTAAAAAGAGTTTTATATAGGCAATATCTAAGCTAGATAATAGATAAATTCAATTCTTTTAGGGCTAAGTCCAATAAAGTTGTACTACACCATTATGTAATAGTTATTCAATGAACAATAAAAGATCTAAAATTATAAATTTATAAGGCATACGACATAATAGTTTGTACCATTCAGATAGTAATAATTTTAATAAAAATCATTATCAACGGGTAAGTAAATGATAATGACTATGATAAAACTGCTATAAGAAAATTACATTTGATGATAATTGAAATTTATCAGTTCACAAAGATGGGATTTTAACATTACTATAAAAACAAATATACATAAAAAAAGTAATAATAATTGAAGATTGTAATAAATATAGAGATGTATTTATGTTACAATATTGATTGAAATAGTTATAAATAAATATAAAATCATTGATTAATTTATTCATTTTTATAATAATTATTATTATCTCTTCAACGACATGATTAACAAGTTCCTAATGGAGGAGCTATTTTGAAGAATCATGTATAATAATATAATACTACATACTACACTATATTATTTAATAATAAGTAATTAGTAATTACAAACATTTTCTTCAAGTAGACCATACATTACTTTAATGTTTTAATATCTTAATAAAGTTTTCAAAGTATTTTAACACTTAATGAAATAATATTTGAAAATTAAACTTGAGTCTTTATACAAACTTAGGTAAGAGTATATGTATATCGCTTTAAATCCTATAGAAATACCACGTTAATAAATTAGTTGTGTAATATTTCATAATAATTAATAACTATACACTTATAAGACTGATTAAAGAATAAGTTATGCAATTCATAACCAATTATAAAAATAAATCACAAGGGAATATCACAAGTATTTGTATCATTATAATTTATAAACCTAAATACACTTTGTTTAATTCCTACAAAATCTGATACCGATATAACAAAAAAAATTATTTTCTTAAATGATTTATATGTGTGCATATTTATTTAGTTATTGTTTTGTGCATAATTTATAGATGGTATAAAGTAAATTTAAACACATAAATATCCAATTCCTAATAAATAATATAATAAGATAGTTTGTATAAATTAATATGATTTAATAATTATTTTATTAATAATATTACATTAAAATATGTCAGTATCACTGAACCTGATGAGTGAGTTTTACCCGTAATGATTATTTAATGGTCAATTTGACTACCTTGGAGAAGGAAAAATTGAAATTTTAGTTTATTTTATTTATAACACTATAGATATGAGTTAGTCTTAATATATTTATAATACAAAAGGTAGTATGTGTTGAATAGCTGATAAAAAATCATTATTATAGAGTATTTATTATTGATGCATGTACATAATTATTTAAGGATAAAGACAATGATTTATATTTTTGCTATATGCCTACATAATTTAAATTATTACAACACAAGACATATTAAAATATGTGCCATTTAACAATTTATTATATTATATTTTACTAGCTGAATAACCCGGCTTTGCTCGTGTGTTAAATAATTGATTCATATTTAAATTGTTTTTTTTTTTATTATCATTAAACTATTTTAAGCCTAGCCATGTAATATATAATATTTATGATTGAAATGATAAATAAAATGAAATTGGAAATAATAGGAATGATTTACTTGTTGGCTTATTTTGTATAACCTTGTGAAAAAAAATTATTAAATTAACCTTTAAATATAAACTCTCTTTCCCTCTCCTCAGACAAAAAAAAAGGAAAAATCGGTCGACTTAATGACACAGAGAAGTATTTGGAACATCAGTAAAAAAAAATTAAAAATGTTAAATAGGTTCGTCACAAAATTGGAACATAAAAAAGGCCTGTTCTTCTTTTACTTATATAAGGATTATAATTTATTATTAAGTACCCTAACTTAAATTATTTATAATGTATATAGCATAGTAAATTAATGTTTTATCAGAAAAATTAAAATAAAAGTTCTGATCATTTGATGACTGATAATAATAATCATAATATAATGATAAGTGATTTAATCAAAACCTAGTGAAAATGAATGAAGTCCAAATAGTATAACTATTGATCTAAAGTTACTAAATATGCTCTAAATATTTGTTTGTCTTATATTTTTTTTTTACTCAAAATACATTAATAAAATAAATAATCACTAATACTTTATATTAATAATAAAAAATTAAATAGTTACATATTATATTATTATTTATAAAAATAAAGGAACATTATAAAATTATTTTGTAGACAAAAAATTTTTATAGCAATAGTTTATACAAAATATGCTCTTTATCTAAATCATACCAAATATGAACTCAAGTTTAAAAAAATGGTAAAATATGGAAAACAAAATTTAAAATATGAACTCATTAATGTTTTAAGGTATGAAATATGTTTATCATTACTTAATTGTGGTTTTAATAATTATATTAAGTGGCTATTTCCAATAGGTACCTACTACCTACAAACTATTTACTTATCTAAGACTAATACCATATGAGTATTAAGTATATTTTGTGTAATATGTATTCTAGTATTAAAAAAATGTAATAGTAACTTGAATTTATGTGACCTATTACTATTATATAGTTGGAAAATTACAACAGTTATAAATGTATAATATGTGTGTTAATCAATTTTACTGGGACATAATATTTTAATAATTTATATATTATAATAATTATTATGTTAAGTTATTTATCAGATATCAATCTATATACACTGAAAAAAAATATGATGAGTAACTTTTTAAGTAAGAAATGCTTTTGATTTCTATGCACAATACGCCAATAAATATTTAAAAAAAAAATAAAATTAATTATATGAATTATAAGAATATAACTATATTGGCTTTTACTTAGACCTATTTAACAATGAATAACTTCTTGCAGATTAACTCATTAGTCATTAGATAAATACAATGAACAGACATGTAAAATCAATAATTAGTTAACTAGAATTTTTTATTATTACTCCTTTTACTTTTCTATACTTAATACCATTAAATTTGATTAATTGTATTGTCTGTATTATTAATATTTAGACAAGACAATAAGTTATTATCTAACCTAACTAATAACTAAAATTAGTATTTAATTGAAAAAATTTTTTTATGTAGATATTAGTTTGATGATAGTTTGTATGTTTAATCTTAAAATCACTGTATTTGAAAGTCGGTTTAATGAAGGAAAAACACCTGAAATATAAGTAAAATTTAAAATATTAGTAACTAGATTACATTTTATTTGATCATAATAGCTATTATCATCAAATTGAAAAATACTAAAAATATAGCACTGTTATAATAAATATATTTTTATCAATAAATTACCATCATATATTATTATAATAAAAAAATTTTAAATTACTAAAAAAAATATGCTACAATTTAAAACAAAAATGATTAGTATACAAATATTATTTGTTTTTATGATATTAATAACTTATAAACAAGAAAATATAAATTAGAGATATAACAATAAATATATAATATAGTATAATATTTCATTATTTTGATGATATAACCAGGATCCAAAATGGTAGAGTATGATTAATTAAATTGTAACTTTTTTTTATATTCATGTTCAAAAAATTTGAATAATATGTATTATTTGTATTTATATTAATTATAAAAATGAAAATTAATAAACATATATTCATAAAACAAAGGATACTTGTAATATTAATTATATATTTTACATTTGAGCCTGTCCCTGTGTGGACGTGTTTAGCACGGCCTATTATATTCTCGATGAAAAAATAATAAAAATATGGATATTTTTATATTTTTTAACTATAATAATTATTATTTTAAGTATTTTTATTAATATTGTACAAATTATTCATATTCCCTAAAGAATTACGTATCTATAAAAATATCATGAAAAAATAATGGATTTGAATATTAGTATACTTATCTAATAGAATAAGCAGCATCGTTTTCTTGGGACTATTCAACAATCCTGTAATTCTAGTAGTTCACTGACAGTTGGTAGATTGTTTTGAAACATCACTTAGTATATACGTGTTTTTTAACAAAAGTATATTTTCAATCAACTAGTTTTCAGGTTCTGGAAAATAATAAACTCAAATTAGTATCATAATAAAAGAAGTTCCAGGATATATTTTACTGCGATATTGACAAATAACATTTTCATACAGCTTCAATGGGATGGTCTGATAGGTGGCCAATGAACAACAAAGCTACTCAAATAAAACAAGAATACGGTGACGCCACACAATGTACACCATAGTAACAATCATAAATTGTTCAATTTGATTTAGGTAATAAATACTATGTACCTATGTACCTGCAGTAATGTGTAGCATCTGCATGTCAAAAACTCCACAATCCACAATGCTGTTTGTTACTAAATCATTATTTAATCAGTCCAAGTTGTATTCTTGTATGACGATCGCTGTTGTACATCAGCAAGACGGAACTCGGGAAACTAGATTTGTGTTGAAATCGGAGTAACAACCATTGACGACTGCTAAAACCGCAATAAAAGGAATATTTTAAACAATTAGTATTCAACTTAATCGACAATTTGACAGTAAAACGTACAGGTAATAGAATGAGTTGCAATATACATATACCTATTACCTACAGTACGACGAGCATCGAGCAGCGTGTTGTAGTGTGTAGTCGACTGGAGCCGAGATTTATGTTGATTATTCAATAATAATCTTTAAAGACCTTTGAGGCCTTTTTAAGTAGAGTTGTTCTGGAAGCCGCTATAAGAACAGACGACTTCGGGCATTTCGGCACCAAAACTGTTATTTATCTTTATTTATCAGTTATCAGTGTTATCACATAACTTATTTTATAATATCACATAAATACGTACGAATCACGAAACGCGCGGAAATCTTAGATCTATGATCTATCAATTTTTCATGTTTTTTTGTAAACTAACGATTTAAAAATTTTCAAAACTCGCTCGTAAATTAAATTATTAAAAATAGGTAATAGTGAAGGATATCGACGACGCCATAGTAAAACAACGTAGTTACAATAAAACGACCGCCGTCGTTTGTTTACCGCTGCTATACGTGCTCTGACATCTCAGATAGTAATAGTAAATAGCAATAGTAATCTACCATTGATTATAAATACTAGTATTTTAACTGCACCAATTTAAATTATCTGAATTATTACTAAGCAAATAGTTTTACTGTTATTGTTCAAATAGAAATTTAAATACATTTGGACTGTATAAATTACTATAGTTGTACTAATGTTCAACATTTTTAAATGAGACACATATATATATTTTATAGCTCAGTCTACAACAGATACTGTTAAGTTTTAAATCTATAATATATAATAACGTTCTAATAATCAATTAGTTGTCATATGTTATATGTAGATATCTGCAGAAATCACAATATATGTAGGTGTTCAAAGGTATTAGGAATGTCCAACAAGACATTAACTAATAATAACTAGATGAAAACTTTTAAAGCTTTATAATTTAACTAGTTTAAGTGGCTACTATTTATCAACTTTACAGTTAAAATACAACAAAGCTTTTTAAAAAGTTTGACGTAGGCAATTTTAGCAAAATTTTAAGAAAACTTAAAATTTTAAGTACTTACCTACTAATTCAATGTAATACACTTACCTATAATACGCCAGTACCCTATAATGATTTGTTTTTGCAGCAAAAATCACTTGGACTGTAATCAAGTTGTAAAAAATAAAGTTATAACCCAATATGTATATTGTAGGTTTGATATTGCTATTTTATAAATGTATATTTAAATTTTAACGTTATTAGTTTTAATCTTAAATTTAAACAATTAAAAAAATAAATAAACTAGTTGTTTGTTTTAAAATATTAATATTAATATAACTTTAATTTTTTTTTAATAAGATAATAAAAAGAAAATGTAAATTGGGGCTTAAATTAATAATTTATTTTAATTAAATACATATGTATATTATTAGTTATTACATAACAGTAGTTCACAATGACCTGATCTCTCTATTTTAATAGATTAATTTTATACATAGTGATAGTATTAAAAAATAACATTCATTAATGTCAGCCTTTGCCTCATATTTACCTCAGTGCGTTGTGCAGTAGCGTGTCCAGCACAAAATAATTGAGTAGGTTCGTCTTGTTCTGTAGTGTGTACAGAAGTGTATTTACAATTTTGGTATCCTATAGATGCAAAAATATATTGGCGTCCCTTTTCCCCTTGAAAAAAACTTGACCTTAAAAATTTAACTTCTAGCCCGGCGCCCCTTTAAAAGGCTTACAATTTGGTGCCCAGGGCGATTGCCCCCCTTCACCCCTCCCTAAATATATCTTTGAGTGTGTGTATAACTATTAGGGAAGATTGATCCTATCACATGGGATATGGCTATGATAATAATGTTCAATAATAAATAATAAATATTAATAATAATATTTTTATTTGTGATAACAAAAACCAAACAGTCAAATAAAAATTGGGCAGGCCCGAGCCTAGTTAACCTACCATGTAAACACGCCACTGGGCCGTTCTGTTTAATAAATTTAAAAATAACACAGAATTCTACCTCTTGATCTTATGAAAAAAAAACATTTTACCATATAAACCTAATATTTAAATAATATTAGTATAATATCTATGACTACTCAAATAATGTTAAGTTTATTTACAATTTAAGTGCCAGTTTATTGTAAAAACTTTTAAATTATTAATACAAATTATTGCAAACAATTGAATAAAAATAATTAATAAATAATAAGTAACATAGAAAATTTTTCTATCAGTCAAATTAATTAATTTTTTTTTTATTATAAAAATATATCCATAATTAAATAACAATAAAATAATTATAAAAATATTATAGAATTAAATAAATTATAGTTGAGAATTAATTAGAAAAATAATTTATTTTTCGGACTTAGAAAAATTACGTAAAAAAAAAATAAAAAAAAATTTTTATTATAGGATTAAATATTTTTATAAAGGATTAAAATAAAGGAAAATAAATAAAAAAAAAAGAAATAAACAAGAGATAAATATTTTGTTGAGAATTGAGAAAAAATTTTATAAGGGTAATCCGGTGAAAATAATACGGGATAAATAATTTGTTGAGAATAAATAAAAATAAAAGTGAATATACGTTGAAAATAATACGTAATAATTATTGTATTAAGAGAAAAATTTTATAAGGATAATCCGGTGAAACTAATACGGAATAAATAATTGTTGAGAACAAATAAAAATTAAAGTGGGTAATACGTTGAAAAATACTTGAAATTTTCATAAACTTTTTATACATGGTAAAATTTTCAAAATATTTCGACTCTTTTTGATTTATGTACAAACATTTAGTATTTAGAATTTTTTTATTCAATAGTTTTATTTCTAAAAATGTAGTTAAAATATTTTTCGCATTTTCAAAAAACAAAAGTTATTCATATTGGAATCACAAAATCTTAAATATATATTCATTATATAATTTTTTAGTCATTGTAAGATATAATTTAGACGAAATTACATATATTTAAATTATGAATAACAATATTGAATAGGTACTTTGTTATACTTCAAAAACATTACTTGTGGAAACTTACAAATTTTACGTATGACTTTACACATAATAATATTTTAAAATATAAAATTAATTTAACCTATTGTATTATTAATGTCTAATTGTAAAATAAATTACTTTAATAGAAATATCAAAATATATATAATGATGATAATGAAATTTACTTCTTATAGTGACAAAAGATGATAAATCGTCTCCGCTCAATATACGTTTTTCGTAAAAATATATTCGTATATATATATATTATATCATTGAATTCTAATTAAATATGAATTTTCCATACAGTTAAAAGAGGATAATATTACGATGATAGATTGATAGGTAATAATAATATTAAAAATTACAACTACGTGTATCAAATGTATGTATCTCAACAATATAAATAATAATATTTATATGATACGTCGTGTTAATAGCATAATATTATAGGTATTATAACCAATTCTATTTTAACATAGTATGTATACATATTATGCAATAAGCGCCGATATATTTTAAATATACAATATACCTAAATGTATGAAGCTTTCTTATAAATCCATCGAATTGAAATTTAGGGCATATAATAATATATGCTGCTGTGCTTAAACGTTCGTTTAACCCTGAACACAATATTCGTCTGTGTGTACTACATGAGTATAAATATTAAAATAAATGCGTACGATTTTTTTTTGTTATGTAACAGTTATATATAATATAATATAAATTATAAAGTAAAACATAAAACAATATATGTGAGTACCGTGTAATATTTATATATATATATATAATAATAATGTATATATATATACAGAAATACGCGTAGATTATTGCCTGTTTACCGAGCGTTCACTCGTATAAGGTATAAACGCATTTGAATTTTAGTCTAGATTTGTTTCTCCCACAAAATCAAAAAAGAATTTAGTTCAATTATTTATCTCATTAAAAAATGTATTGCCTATTCTTACGTTTATTTTAAATAACTACATTACCCCGCGCGAATGGCCCCGAATGTTAAATTAATATTTAATATAGGTATATTTGATTATTTTAAAAGTTACGCTGTGTTAAGTATAAGTAGCTAGGTATATACTGGCATACTGTCAATAACATACTATATAGTGAATATTTTTTGGTTTCGCCATTTTGTAAAAATCTAAAAACATAAAATAGTTTAATTTGTCTTAAATCGGTGGTTTGACTATATATAATATACAGGTCTAAGGTTATATTCAACTAGTTATAACAATTATTTTATTTTTACTTTATAAGTACAAAATATTAATAGTTTTTCGTAAACCAACAAGTCCCTATTTGTACCCCACTTTAAAATGAAAATTTTGAAAAATGCTTTCTCAACTCTCTCTGAAACGATTAGGTACTGTCAAAACTGTCATGAAAAATTACCTAAGTTTAAAAATTGTTCATTTATATGATTTGTACAGACACGTCGTGATCCGTGGTTATTGTCGTGGAAGTTTCTATGAGATAATAAGTAATAAGTATAGTATGTTTATTCTATTATTACGTGTACAGTGTAGTTATACACTTATACTATATGCATATTAAATTCGCCCTATGAGTAGATTTATTGGTTATTATATTATTATGTCCACATAATATTGGAGTCCACACAGCTTGACGATAAACTATGAAGATAGTAAACGATAGTTAGGTATAGTATATACTGCTATAAACATAAACATCGTCTTGTTAACTGCATACCAATTATTACTAGTTACAACTTACATTTTATTTAATAACTGTTAATACTTGATAAAATGATAACTAACATTTTGAAGATTGGATGGTACAATACCGAAATGGTATATTATAGAGTATAGACTACTATAGTGACAAGTGGTTCTGGGAAGGTGCTCAACTACAAATAGGTAGCTAGTATAGTAACAAACCGTGATCTGAAGAATATTAAATTAATGGAGATTGGAGTGATGGCCGGTGATTGTGCCGATAACATTGTGATATGTGATTATAAGTTGTAACGCGATTATGTTACAAAAATTACGGCTGACTTGCAATACACATTGTAAATAATATAACAATGTAAAACGCTCATAAGTCATAATAGGTAATATTTTTATTAAAGCCAAATTTTAAGTTTTGCATTTTAAAAAGAGTGGCCCACGAAAACCGAAAATTTTTGTTTTAGGTCTTCTATTACTATTACCTACTGGTAACTTAAAACATTTTTTTTTTTTATTATTATTTCTATAAAAAAAAATTCATAAAGTTGACTTTGTTATATATTGATATTTCCTATTTAACAGTCATTAAACAACCATGGAAAAATGTCAGGCGCTTATATTTTATTTTTATCGAAGAACAAAAACCAAATAGAACTTATACTACCATTCTAATCTATTAAAGTAACATTAGCCCTATATTTTCATAGAATCTTAAAGAAAATTATTATGTCAAATATAATGAGACGGTTTTTTCGATGATTGCTATGCTATTTATTATTTCGAATAACTAATTTATTAAATATAGAATAAATACAAAAATATTAAAAAAATAAAAAAAAGTTATGGATACAAAAACTTGTATAAATGTTCATGTAATAAATAATTTTAATTATTAAAAAGCTGTGTGAATGACTTAGGTTTTAAAGAGATTAAGTAAATTTAATAGTTTAGTTAAATATATTATGTTTGAGTGCTATTTTATTATTTTATATAATTTATTGTTTTATATATGTAGTGGGCCAGCAATTGGTCGTCGAAATTGCAGGTCGTTTCGAAATAAAAAGAGTCGAAATATTTCTAAGTGTCGTTTATTTAATTAATTAAAAATATTTTAAGTCCAAATGATAGATTTCTGATATAGACTGACGTGAAGGTGCTTGCGCTAATTCTGGTAAATCACGTCTGTTGGAGTCCTCTCCGGGGCCCCCTTATATAGTCTGTGTCCCCCGACCTACTACCCATGTACCCTCTGGCCTATTCCTAAGCGCGTCGTTTGTTCTCACACTATTACGCATTTCAGGATGCACGTGCGATGATTAATCTCGATATGACATCCGGTGGCGATCTGCCCACGCACAGGTGGTCAACCGCAATCACTGTGTCCGAGTTCCCAGAACTCGAAATGTGATTAAAAATATGTTTATAATATATAATGGTAGGCCTATGGTTGGGTTAGGTTAATGCATCGCTGGATTTGTTCATCTCCTAGTCCTGAGGGTTAGAATCAAAAATGGGTTTTGTTATTGTTAGGTTAGGTTTTTTAACTTCTAATAACTATTTTTTTTTTAAATTTTTTGGACGCTTCTCAAACAGTTAATTCAAATAAAGAAACAAATATTTTTAAACCATCTTATGATTCAGACAAAGATCCTCTATAGAAAATTGATAAAAGCCAAAGTATTTTTTTACAATATCAATAAGATGAATATTTGAATAATAAAATTTAAAAAATTTTATCTAATTTAAATTTTGTTAAAACATTTAATAAGCTATTTCATATACTTAATATAATCTATATTTACAATAAAAAATAAAAAAAAAGGAATAATATAAAAAAATAAAATTAATTATGAAAATAAAATTCAGTAAATTAAAAAAAAAAATTTTAGAAGTCATACAACCTATTTAACTTAATAGGCAAATAATTAATATTATATTATAATATACATTAATTATTATCTATTAAATAGGTAAATAATTTTTATCCATTAATTATTACATAATTTATACATAATGTTAGATGTTATAATATAATGTTTAACTTAATCTAACTCTGACACAATAATTATGATTTGTTTTATTTAAATATTTTATTAATATATCTTTTATGATGTATATGTTGGTTTTAATTTAAGCTGTAAAAGTTATTGGTATTATGTCTCGCTAAATTTGCGTTGCTATAAGCAGTATTAAAATTGAAATTATATTTTTAGTCTTATTATCAAGTTATTTAGGCCTTTAAAAAATAGTGTATATTTTCTAGTAATAATTATGGTACTGTATAATTAAACTTCTGACAGCAACTCTTTTATTTTATAGAGAACTGTTATTGATGATAGGTATTAATTGTATAACACCTGAAAAACATGCCTCTTTATTAGTTGAACATATTGACAAAATATAACATCACTTCATCTCCTGTTGGGACGTGGACAATTCAAAAATATGAGGATACTCAATTAATATACAAAACAAGTTCTGATTGCAATGACATTAAAGTTAAAAAGTATTATTTTGTGATCAAAATATTGAAAACTCAGGTAGGCAATACACAAAATATTATAATTAGTTTGCCATTGCTTAAAAAAAAAAAAAAAAGCTTATACAATGTTCACATACAAATATATTCCATGTACCTACCCATGTAAATACATATTCTTATATAAATAATGGTACTTATTTTTTTTTATAATACTTTATAGGATCTGGTACTACATCTGATATTTTAAAACTGCCACAAGATAATAGTATATTACAAAAACAGCCAAATATATCTGATGGTATGTGTACTATTTAGTAATATACTATCATAAGTTATAACTATTAAACTATATAATATATGTAGTTATTATTGTAACCAAATGCTATTTATTGACTAACAATTAAGTTGTTTGTAAATTTTTTGTATTATACTAATTTATACTTAAATACTTTCCTAATTTCTGATAAATTGTATTGATTTGACAGATTTTCAACAGTTTATTACTAACACTTTAGTAAATATAAAATATGACATTAGTATTTTTAGTATGGTACAATCAAATAGTATTAGTAAATAGTATTAATGGCTAATAAAAATACATCAGCCAAAAATATCATAAATCTTGATAACATATTTCCTATTAAAAGTCATAATAGTTAGAGTCACTGAAAACAAAAATTAAGGCTGATGAAAACATTAAAAATAAATTGGTATTATACTTTATAATTTTTAAAACTGTCCTCTATTATATAATTGTCTTGTAAAATGTATTTATGTTTTAAGTTACTCAGTTGGCAGAGTTAATAGGTGTCAATAATGTTGGAAATAGTGTTCAAAGAATTGTATCAAGAATGTTAAGTAATTTTTTACAATCTGAATATTCATTACATGGATTTAAATCAAAGCTATGTTTTCAAGCTTAAACAACTATTGAGTAGGTAAAGCATATAAAACTGATTTATTTGGTATAAGACATAAGTCAACAATAAAACTAAACCTATTAAATATAAAACCACTATAGGTAGGTGATAGATATTCTTAATAAATATTGAAATATGCTACATTTTATTTTATTAATCTAACATTATTATTGTATATTCTAGATGTTATACAACTTAATGTAAAGTACAGTGTTGTTCCTGAAAAATAAATTGACAATTTGTTAGGCATTAAGCTATCCCGTGCTCCCAACCGTATTAAAAATCTATTTTAAAAACAATAAAAACTCTTGAAAATTCTTACATTTTTTTAATTCTTAAACATTTTTTTATTGACTTTTTATAATATATAATAATATTCACCTGTTATATTTTTATTTGATGATACATGATGTATATTTTATGTTTAAAGTTTATTTTATTATTTTTATATTGGATCATAATATATAAATATAAATTAAAATAATTGATATTCCAATATGTTATTTAATGATAAATATATAATATCATTATTCTTTAAAATGTGTATGCTATATGAGAGTTAATAAATTAACATTATAGTTGAATTTGTTTGATTAATTACATTAACCGCATATATCTCAAAATCATTGTTTAAATAAATATTTAAAAAGATAATTTTCTATTACATTATTATAATGTTAAAATAAAATTATATATAATATAATTAACATTATGATAATATTGATAATATGTTGTTAATATAACATGAAATCAATGGCCAAATAATTTTGTAGTAATTTTACAGTAACATGTACAAATATTATCATAGCATTTATGAAATGTTTTACTAAATGTTACTGTTTTGTAATTAACAGTCTTATACAATTTTAATAATATTATTTTGCTGTTTGAGAAAATTGTTAATACTTATAATTTATAAAATACCAAACTAAGTATTTATTACAATGTAGTAGCTCTATCATATAATATATTGTATATACATTTTACATTTAAAAAATTTTGAATTGAGAAAATAAAAAGTCCCTTACTAATTTATTAATTATTAAATTTTAGCTAATGTTATTATATTTTAATTCAAATTTTTATCATCGTTTAGTAAGACAGTTATACTAATTAAACTATTAATAGTATCAATATCAACATGTATATAAATAGCTTATGTGTTAACACATTTACAATATAATCTTAGTATAATTGTTTGTTTAAGTATCCATAAAACACAATAAAAGTAGATAATTTAAATTCTTAGTGTTATAGTTTTTATATCTGCTTAATAAGAAAACTGAAAACTCACTCTGTTGTACTGCTATACGGTAGAACGGTGTGAATAGGTTTGACAGTATAAATAGCTTATAATTAATCTAAATATTTAAATATTTCATTGCTTATTGCAAATAATAATAATATATATACTACTATATTATATTAATCAATCCATGAATAGTAAAATGAATTGGAAATTTATAAATTTTTAACCACAAATTTTAATGATTAATAATTGTTGAAGCCGATATAACGTTTAATGTCAACTATTCGACAGACCGATATTACAGCAATTAAACGATATCTTATTATTATTATTTAATATCATTATCTGTATCTTCTCATGGTCTGGTCAGTATAACTACGTACCTAAATTGTATTGACCGTTAGTAACGTCATAGTTAGTAGAGCGTTCACACATATAGAATCATATAAAAATCAATTATCATATGTATTATTTATATTAATTAATTATTTAAGTATTTGTGTTTTACGCTATCAATAAAATATACTTTTACCGAAGTACGGGTTATTAGTGATATAAAACAATCCCCCTTCGGCCACAACAATAAAATCTCTAGATAAGGTTATTACACTATTTTCAAATAATCAATTCCATTTAAATATAATATAATTTCTTAATATAAAGACTAATGATCATTGTAAATTTGTAATCCCACTTTTCGAACTACCTACTTGACACTGCACGTCTGCACTTAATGACAAAAATTATACATTAACGTCACCAAAAATGATGGCTCTGGAAAATTATTAATTAAAATACTATTAAATTAAATCATAACCAAAATGCAATTTCATATATTAATATAGGTACCCACGCAAATTCGAGGGTTTAGTTATATTTATTCGAAATGATATTGTACTTCATACAATATAAATATACATAGTGGATGCTAATTGTCTTTATTTGACAACTAAATATTTTAATAAAATAAAATAGGGAAGGATTTCAGTTAACAGCTCCCTAAGTGATAATATAATAACATTTATTATGAATATAGGCATAACATTATAACTATAACGTCAATAACCAATAATGTCAATTTCTATAAACACGTTACACTTATCTTAATAGGTTAGGTTTTAAATAAAATGAAACACATTTTCATACAAGAAATATTCTACCATTATCAAAATAAAAAGACATTTGCCTTAAAATCCAACCA
This sequence comes from Rhopalosiphum padi, assembly GCF_020882245.1. NCBI lineage: Eukaryota > Metazoa > Arthropoda > Insecta > Hemiptera > Aphididae > Rhopalosiphum > Rhopalosiphum padi. The sequence goes on along the minus strand of NC_083599.1, from coordinate 72,167,703 downwards.
TTTCTTATTACCTATCGATTATTGTTAATTATCAGTTAATATAACTCATATTAATAAACAATTAAAATAATTTATAATCTTTATTTTTAAAAAATGTCTAACTCTCTTTCTGCAATACAAGCATAACTTAAAGGAGACAGATAATTGATATCTTTAAAAACAGTTATGTACATACTCTGTTTTTGATCAATAAAAAAAAATAAAACACTGGTAGATACCTACAATATATTTTGTATCTAAAATATGTAAATACAATAATAAAATGTAATTACTAATTAATATTAAACAATATTTAATTTTTATTTAATATTACAAATTTTTGCAACATAACTTATTCATCTATTTTGATGATAAATTTACAAAAATTGGACAGTAGACTATTCTTTATTACCAGAGTTTCTACTGATAAATTGTTCAAAATATCCTGATATATCAAACAATGAAGAATTTAGAATTTCAAAAGACATGAGCTTGTAATAAATAATATAATAATAATAAATTTATAATTATATCCCCTTATGTGCATCTACACAAGAAACTATCTTTATTTTATTCCACTACAGTACCATACCAATACACACCAATAAGTAAGTTTTTAATATATCCTCATTTATGACAAAAATATTTTTAATAATTATGAATCAAATATATTATTAAACACTAATATACTCAGTAATCAATTCAAAAGTTAATACAATTTACATTTATGCATTATACATATTTTAGTCTGTACAAGAAAATGGTAGAAATCAAACTATAGGTATTCACTAATTTTATAAAAAAAATTAATTAGTTTTGAACTTAATGTACTTTCCAAATTAAAATTATCCTCAATTACACATATACTATAAGATATTGAACTAGACATTATCATATTTTGTATAACATGAAATTTAAATTAAAAATACATAATACATTTACAGTAATTGTTTGGATATCCGCACATATCCTTCTATCCTTGATCAAAATTAAAGCAAATAATCAACTATATTATAATAATTAATATTATGTATTACTTTTTTAATATTTTTATCATCTTAAATTATAGTAAGAAAAATATTTGTGAAATATTTTTGTACAAAAATTTAAAAAAAACATATCGTAAGGAGATTCATATTTTTATACGATCAAAATCGGCTATTTTAATATCACAACATGTACATATATAATCAGAAAATCTACTTAATATAATATAAATAAAGGATCACATTTTTATTTCATAGTTACAATTATTACAAATCAAAAACAATTATATAAATGTGAGATTTATTAATTATTATTTAAAATAATAAACTTATTCACAGTTTTATTTGTTTAGTTGTAGTATAATAATTATCATGATTTCATTAAAAAAACAATAATTGATAGTGATAATTGAATATGTAAAAACTTATATAACTACTTAATTAATAAATTATTATACTTATCCTTCAAATGGTCTTATACAGAGGTGGACTGGGAATCGGGGGCGATTGCCCTTTTGCCTCCCTGGCTAGTTTTCTCTTTGTCTTTTACAATTATTTGGAATATTACAAGACATTGATTGCATTACGTAACCTATAGAAAATTTTGGAGAAAGGTATCTCATCTTAGCTATGTGTACCTATACTTTATTTGAGAGTAATCGGGTAATATCCATCTGTTACACGCAATACAACGACCCACTAAATTAAAGTATACCCACAGTGTACGAGGTATATCTTGTCTCTTAAATGGTATACTACAATTATCCATAAAATTGTACAATGATACATTTTTTTTTGGTTGAACAATAGTTTTTGAATAATCTTCATTTTTTTCTTTATTAGACACATCCAAATAACGATGTAGATATGATTTTTTTTGGCATTTCTTTATGGCTATTGGGCTATCTAATAAATGCCATCCAAGATTTTTTGCATAAAAAAGATTTTGAGGAACATACAATAATGCATCGTGTTCAAGATTGAAGTATAGTTTCTCAAGTTCTAGAAGACAATGAGGTAGATATGTCTGAAAAAAAAATAATTTTCTTATTATTCATAGGATTAAAACAACTAGATATTTAAATTCAGAATTTTTAAATAGTAATATTTTACATAGTTATAACCTGCATGAAAATTGAAATATCATAAAAACTCAAAGTACAAATGCAGAATATGTTTTTAAGTTTGTTTGATATTTCACAATTCACTCAAAAATTAAAGGTTACACACTACATTTGTTCTGATGACAAAAAATTTGATTTCTACAAGTTAGAAAAATAAAATAAAAAATATGAACCAGTATATATTGTCATTATTACTATTATTATGTTATCATTAGTTGAGATAATAGAATAATGCAGTTAATTATTGAAAACTAATAAAAGGTTGTTATGATTTTAAATAGGTATTTGAGTATTTATTATTGTAAATTATATCACATTTGAAACTGATTCTTGGTATAAGTGATAAACATTTTTTTTATCAAGTGCTTTAATACATTTTTAGGATTTCACCTAAAATCTCACAATTAATATATTTTTTAAATAATCTTGTTATGTACTATCCAAAAAACTAGAATCAACAAGTATACTAAAGTAATAACGCTGATTGGATGTGAAGGTGAATGGTACTGTTATACAATTTACATTAAAAACACAATACATTCAAAAGATAACGTAAAACAATTCACGCTTTATAAAAGTGTATTGTAAAAAAGACAGTTAGTAGATATAAATAGTAATAAATTCACTATATTACCAGTTCATTATATCTTGCAGATGACAATTAATATAGATTTTTCAGGAACATTATTTCAAATGGTAATCTTTTGAGGCCAGTAGAATCTAAATTTAAGTATTTTAATGTATTACAAATTGATGTCCTCGATATCCAATTTCAGAAGGTATCTTGATTAGTAGGTACCGCGTATGCTTAGCACTTCAATAGGTAAACGACCAATTCCTACAGGAATCGTTGGTAAATCACAGTTTTCCAGCTGAAGTGAAGTGAAATGTGTCTTGTTCAATACAAGCTTATAATAATAATGTGCTCCCGTAATTCATTGACCATGATTTTTCTCTTATAAGCCATAAATTGAATTATATCGTCTAAAAAATTTACATCAAGTGATTCTATTAACAATAATTTATTGGGTTTTTTGAACTCCAATTGTAACTTTCGACTATTAATATTTGAGTGGTACACAAATCTCCACATGGCAAGTTGTGGTAGATCATGCATGTCTCCATTAAACATAGGTAATTATTGATAATTATTTATTGTTTGTGTCACCACTCGCGATTTGAAAGCCCCGAGCGTAAGATTGCTTTAAGTCTAAATTTTGAATTGTAACATATGAAACCGTATTATATTCAGAGAACATAATTATTAAAATTAACGCGCACGTTTACAATTTATAAAAAATGAACAGTATTACTGACTATTGAGTACTGGTCATTATACCACAAAATTATACGGTCGACGTGGTGTTAGGTAGTGCGGTCAGGGCATCGGGCAGTTGGACCCCGAGATAACAGCTAATTTATTATCATGGAATTTTCATATACGCATAAATCTAGAACAACCAAAAATGCTAATGCACCAACTATGAAGTATAAACATTTTAAAATTCCCATTACAGTTCAATTTTTATCTTAAATTTATCTATTTTAAAATTAAATTATAAAAAAATATTTTATTTACGAGTTGTTTTCCGGAAAAACCGTGAGAGATAGGACGAAAGACGTAAGGCTTTAAGTTGGCCCTCGTAACGAGCTGCATAAGTTTTATGATTTTGATTTGTCAAAAACGTGGTATTACGACTTTTTAAAACATCGTACCTTGGCCAAGGGCTTTCAAAAACTATATATTTGAAATAACAACTTTTTGGAATAATGAAAAACTGTTAATATTGTATTTGTCTATTTACTTGTAAAATAATTCGACATCAATCGAAAATGTTTTTTTTTTTATGTAATGGCGAGTGGCAATGCTGTGCATCTTAAACCGGCGTCGGATGGTAAACTACGACAAAATTATTAATGTAAATTATACAAATAGTGAAGAAATAATAGATGGCAGATACGATATTATGTAAGATATTCACTTTATGTATTTCATCGATACAAAAAATATAACGATAAAGAATACCATTGTATAATGTACCAATAGACTGTGTTGCCTAAGATAGATAAATATAGTCTGGTCTAACCAGAAACGATTATTGTAGTTCGGACTTTTACAAACAAGATTTGGTAAATCTTAGAATAAACTATCACTGTTTGTGAGAGTCCGTAATATTTTAGGTACTAATTGTGTTATATTTTTTTCCTTGCTTTTTTGTATATCAGTATATCAATCACAATATTATATTACGATAACTTAAAAATGATATTATTATTATTATTATTTATGTATATTATATTAGGTACTACCATCAGATATATAATAATACGTATTAGCAGAGGCGAATGTAGAAATTAATTTACCTACTCTACAAACACCTACATACGTAAATTTACTGTTTGTTCTAAAAAATTCAAAAGTATTACCTAACTTTATATTTACTCGAATAACTAGTATATTCTATGCGATATCTCAAGGGATTAATATTTATAGACTTTAAGATTATTAAGTTGTGAGATTAGTTTAAAATTCAAATGATTTATAATTATTTACAAACTTAAACAGACACAAAATTTTATTTTTAATTTATTAATGGACTGTAGTTTGAATATGAACTTATTGTCATTAACACCATAATCTTGATTATAACACAAAACTAAATAACTATAAATAAAAATAAAATAACTATTTTGCATATTTATGAAAGGAATTTGCATATTTTATAGATTTTTTATCTATTCAATTTATTCTTAAAACATATAAATATATAATATAATTTATCACAAATACATTGATTTTTGTATTAAATATTTTATTTTTTTAATAAACTGAATCAATAAAGTATTAAAATCAAATTGCTTATGTTGTGGATCTCCTTTTCCTAATTGGGCTGCGTGTTGTCCCAAAGTATTTGTTTTCTTTTTCAAATGGTTCGACGGGATCCCAGGCTTTTGGGGGGTGACCAAAATTTGGGTCGCTGTACCCTGCTGTTGTGGTTGTTGGATCTGAGAACCAACTGCACCTCTTCTTCCTCAATTTTTCACCCATCACTTGTAAATATATTCATTAATTATCATTATTCATTTTTATGAAGTGATGTATAAAAATATGACAATATTACATAAGTAGGTATAAAAGCGATAGTTACTTGCGCGCCAATGTTAATAAAAAATAAATAATCATTTACATATTTCATATTTAAGAGTATGTTAGTGCAATATTTGTTTTTTCTCTCATACCCGCATGCAACATATTATGTAATAAGTTTTCACCTAAAATTGTTTTTTATGGCTGAGTTTAAACGATAAAAATCACAATGATTGCAATTGAAAAAAAAAATTTTCACATCTACAAAATAGTATTTTAATTGATGTTCCAATTTTAAATCTAAACAAAATGCAACTATATGAATAATTTTAAAAGGTATATCATTTAAATTTATTGTAATAATTAATGTATATATATAAACTTTTTTAAAGGGTTCAAATCGTATTAAAAAAAACAAGATAACACTGGACACATTACTAATTATACACAAAATGTTACCATCTCAGTGAAATTCTAACAACCAAAAACATGACGATCAAACGGGCACAAACTAACTTATTTAATTTTAATTTTTGTTATTTTTATTATTTTTTTTTTTTTTGATAATATTATTCACATCACAGAAGCAGACTTATTATTGGTTATTTAAATATTACAATTTATTAATAAAGGAACAAAGAATTTGTTCATATTATGACTATTATTTTCTAATTATTTATAGATATAAAAATGGAAATACAATGAGTATTTTAAATATCTGTTTTTCATTTTAAAATATTAAAAAATGCTTTTTCTCACAATTGTTAAATATTAAAAATATTTTTAAATGATTTATGAGATTTTTTAATCATTTGTAATCATTTAAATAATGTTTTTAAAAATATTATTTTCAAATAATATGAATCAAATGTATTTAAAATAATGTTTTAACATTTTATTTTGATTGGAAAAAAGGCCATTTGAACATTTTATTAACATTTATAAAATAATGCTTAAACCATTTTTAACTTTATTTTTAAACATTTAAAAAATATTTTTTTACTACTAGGTATAATATAAGCTTAAAATTAAATATCATTAAGTTTATATAATAGATAATATCCTCAGCATATTATATCATTTTATTACCAATTTACCATTATTATTATTTTTTATTTTTAGTGGAGTAAAATTGTGAAATATTAGATTGTAAGAAGTACTTATAAAGTATTTACAACTATCATAGTAGAAAAAAATATAAAAAATTAAAAGCAAATCAATAATATATAATGTTTAGAAATAATAAAACAAAATAAAATAATAACATTGGTAATGGTAAAATAAAGTAATAAGTCTTAACAATAAATAAAAATATACATGCACAAAAAATAATATCTATAAATATTTTATAACGATAAAGATTATAATTTTTTACCTTCTTTATGCGGGAGCTGATGCTGTGCTTTTTCTGGAATCGCGTCGGGTGCATCATTGGTCGGCATCGCCTGTACATGTACAGTGACTGCCATAATTACAAACAAGCTTAGTATGAATAATTTCATGTTGATGCAGAGCTGAAATGATACGAAAAATGTTATTGGAAAAATTCCTGAATAAAATATAAACGACAGGCAAGAGAGTATAAAATATGTCATGGGTCAAAAAAATAATGTTCGGAAATCGTGGAGTACTTACGTGTAAAAAATATTCTTGAAAATAAAGGTGACTGTTGAGACATAAATGGCGATCGGCGCTCCTACGCACCCCCTTTTATGCCCTGGCTGCGGCGGCGGCTTCTTTGGCGTCGAACTGGTGGTGGTGGTTTCCACCACCGATTACGCGTCGAAGGCCTATTAGGACAGGAGCCTACCGGATCTCGGGCGAACGGAAATTCTATTTGCTGAACTGCCCTCCGACCTTCCTGCTCACCCATCGATCGGTCAGCCCACTCAACCACCCTCATCGACAAGTACTGCGAACAAATACAGACATGCGCACAAGGTCAAACACTCTCACTAACACACATACATCTGTACAGCGGAGTTTCGGCGGTGGCGGCGGTGTTGGATGCCCGAAACCGGATGCCTGGACGACAAACGTCGAATGTAGAGTACCTACCTATATCAAATATAAAAATTTACGATGTATTCGAAATTATATATTTCAATAATATTTCGTAAAATGGAACGCGTTTACCCCTTCTCGACGTCTGACTGTACAGCGTTCACACGAATTTTCTAGTTTATAATATTATATATTATATTATATAATAGGATTATGTTAAATTATTATTATATACGTATATACATACACGGTTACACAGATTGCGGCCAAAAAAGTTTGACCGCCACTGGTTTATAATAATATATTAATATCACATTCAAAATATCCAAATCATTTAATTACCCATAAAAAGTTTTATACCATAAATTACACTAATTGTATTAATAAAATATCATAAGTATTAATATGTTTTGCTTGTTCGTAATCAGTCCCTATTTTAGTGTACAGTACATAAATGCATGTGTAATATACTGTGAACTAATAAAGTGTATACGTGTATTTACAAACGTTTTTAGTTTTTAATTATGTGCTAAACAAAATGTGCAAATTTAGTATAATTTTTAGTATGGTATTAAGTACCATATGACACAATATCACTACCGCAGAAATATAAAAACAGTCCTTTTATTCCAGTGGGTAAGTATAGAAACACCTCATATATTATATAATATATTGTATGGTGCAGTATACCGACAGAATCTTGGTGCCCGATGTTATGTAGACCCGCCAAGTACAACAATAACAATGTACCTACAAATGCCATTTTTGTAATTTACCTTTTACAGTATTCAGACGATGGCAACAATGATTTTTCTACGGTGAACATTGGACGACATGCGTTCTTATGGAAACTTTTTAAAATGGTAGGCAGGTCCTACTTAACAATATTCATTCTACGACGTGTGACCGTTTTCATTGTGCGTGGTATTTGTACCATAGCTCTTATACGTATTGCATTTTAGGTGTTATTGTTGCTTTCAATGTTTTCTACAGTGTCGTACGGCCCCTTAAGAATTCGTGACTGACCGGTTGTTTTAGAAATGAAACTATAACTGCAGGAAATTTATATTGAGATGGGTCGTCACTCGTCGCCTGCAGTGAGTTACGGTGGTTATTTTTCTATAAAGCCAAGAAAATGTTCGAATCTCACGTATTGCTCTCATTTTTCGACTTATTAGTTATTATTACCAGGCGGCCGGTGCCGTAACCCTAGACATGCAATCCCCGATGAGCGCATCATTTTAATAATGTGATAAATAATAATTTAATAATAATATTAGTTTAATGAAAATAATTATAATAATATTTTGATTTGCGCTTATTGCGCACAGCGCAAAAACAATGAATAAGATATTGTAATATTGCAAACCCTAAATTGTTAAATAGGTCTAAACCAATAAATTATTTAGTTGAGTTATAACTGAGAATTGTAATATTCACGTAATAAAGTGTATTGTATACTGAGTATATGGAGGCAACGAAATTATGACGTCACCCGTAGTATTTTTATTAATTATGGCTTGCTAAATAATTGTTATAAATATTTTTTAATGATATTTCTGTTTTCATCTTTTACACTAAATATTTTTAGTGTTTTTTTCCTAAATCTTAATGTTAAGTAATTATAATAGGTACATATTTCGTACATGAAGAAATAAAAACTATCGATAACGTTTGATACCTAGCTTGAATCGCATCATCTTGTCACTAATTTTAATACTTATATGCTTTAGATGTCAGATACACAAGTACTCAGTATAAGATAAAATATAAAATTATAAAATATAGGAATTCGAAATTCAATCGAAAAACTGCGTCGTATATGATATTAAAAATTTATTTTTATTTTGAACAAACACACACGGGGCCGACTGTGACAAACACCACCCCACACCACAATCATTGTGCGCGGGATTCCTATAACAGCGGGCACCTGTATTCTTTACATCAAAACATAATACTCAAAAGTTTAAATGCGCAGTAGAGATTGGCGGTCGCCTTTGGTGAGAAAAGAATGCCTACCCGAAGTATATCACCCCTGACTGAGCGGTGAATTTATTATAATTCCACAATTGTTACAATGTGGGTAGGTATAGTGGTACCCATCGAACCACACTATGTATAATAAACGAAGGCATTTCCGCTCTTTTATAATATAATCGAATGTACATTTTCTTTTTCACCATATAAGGGCATGCGATTTAAAAGATACCACATTCGTACGTATTGTATTATATTAAGTCCATTATTGATTATTTTTGACCGATAAAATACATTAGAAGACACCCGCCTACTTATTATTGTTATATAAATTGTAATAATATGTCCATTGGCGTCTATACAGAATGTTAACAAAGACGTCGTCTCTGCGACGCCACTGCAGACTTCGCCAAAATATGTTCCATATAGTATATTGGTGTTGAAATAACACCCTATTGTGTTGCCGTGTTGGTCGATTTTCGAACATGCGAAATAATAATGCATACCATCTGTTCATATATATAAAACTATAAATGCGTGTACAATACCTACATCCGGCCGTTAGCTTAACATTTTTTCTTAAAAATATATATTTTTTTCACGTGAAGAAAAAATACAGACTGTTTCATTATACAGAATCAAAGCAGATATGTACTGGACTTGTATTAAACACGCTATTAATTTTTCGTCTAATTTAAAATCATATAAACTGGTAATCACGGAATAGAAACATAAAAACGTATTATATTGTTTATACTCTGAAGGTCAGAAATGGTTTCTATATAATATATATATATAACTGTATAAGTTATAATTTTTGAAGTACATAGCATAGTGCGATTGGGTATATTGTATAATATTAATATTTATCAATATATGTATATTGTATATAGTACATGTTTAAATGTGTTTATGAGCACGATAATCTTTAGCAACAGACTTATTTTCTTTGTTGATTCTAAAAAGTGTTTTTATATTAACTGGGCCAAAGGCCACGGTGATGACTGATGAGATAATTCTATACGAGATCTGAACACTTTTGAACATATGTAGATAAAATGTGCACCACCATATGAAACGCCTGCACGTATTATTTTATTCTACCATCTACTGTATACTATACACATAGACATTTCGGAGTTAAATCTACAATAAATATGGGAGTTAAAAGTATATGCAGAGTATATGCAAAGTATATAAAGTAAATTTAATATGCATACTTATAGGAGGGATAGTACGATCTAAATGTATCAATGATTGAAATCACAAGCGACGTATTATGTTAGGTACATAAAGTACGTATATAATACAATATACATAATAAAAGTACGTTATAATAATATACATGACATACAGAATGCGTCAATATGACAGGCAGCGAGATGTGCGTTCAAATGACTGCAACGAATTGATCATACATTTCCGTTTAGCAGCAGTTGGAATTAAGTGTAAATAATGTTTATCTGGTTACGATGATTTCTACAATATAATACATTTATGATATTGTTATCTATTAGGTACCTTTTATATAAGTTTTTTTTTTATCGAAAACTGTTGTTAAATTTAAAGATCTTACAGATGTTTTAAATGAACATAAAACGAATATAAGCCGCTTTTACGTTATAAAAATAAAATCTATATTATCTTTATCTTCACCTAAGCTCTACAAACCAATGCAAACATATCGCGATGTGCAGCCATAAAATATTAACGGTTTTATACAATAAATATACTAGGGGTCGGTGATACTCGATTCCGGCGTATAGAAGGCGCCTTTCAGGTAATAATAAGGTGGTTTTATGAACATCGTTTCACCGGAAATTCAGTAGGGAATCAGGTGTCTAGAAATTGGTCACTAAAAATCTGATAAAGTCGATTTACCGTATTTGTGAATTATCAGTTTTTCTATAACTTAACAGTTATCATTCGGTGTAAAACTATAAAAGTTTTTCCCATCGCATGACGTTCGTGAAGTTGGCCCTTACACTTCATTAAAACAAGTTTTGCATAATGCCAAAATTTTGCAAGTAATTAGCAAGAATTTGCAAGTCCAGTCCCAGAATTTGCAAGTCTAAAACAAAGAAGTTATTAGGGGAGGAACCAAAGAAGGGCTAACTTCACGCAGCCCTTACTTGTTGTCCGAAACCTTCGAAACCGGTATCAAAACACTCGTTATAATTAGCAAGAATTTGCAAGTCCACTCCCGGAATTGGCAAGTCAAAAACCTCACCCCTACGAATTTTCAAAGTTTTCACCATTGCCCAATGTTAAGTAATTTTAATTGAATTCTTAATTATTATTTATAAACAGCTATCCTATACTCAGAATAGCCTATTGTGTATAGACACAATAAAACAATGAAATACTTTCGCAGTTATACTTAACGCTCACTAGTTTATTTTTAGAATAATTTAATATACTAGGTGAAATATATTTACAATTTTGGAATGTTTAAAATACACTCTAATATTTTGGGAATGAAATAAGTTCAATTAAACTTTAATTATACTAGATTGTATGATAATAATGTTTATATTTCCTCACTTTTTTGTATATTATATATTTATCTATGTATGTTTCTGTGATAAGGTTATTTAATAACATTTACATTTCAAACATGTGTAAAAATATTAAACTATCATTACACATGTTACGTAACTGACATCAAACAATTTGTAACTGAAAATTTTCCAAAAAAAATCAACTTTCTTCTCGGACAGTCAACTTAACATACCTATTCGTATAACATAAATACCTAGAATCTACCTGATATTTTATGAAAATCTGTCATAATTGCGCATAAATATTTATCTTTGATTTTGTTTGGCATGGGATGAATAGACATGTTGTCCAAGGCATATCAAACTAAACTAATGCTGTAAAAAGAAATATAATCATAAAAAAAAAATTATCCTTTTATTATAAGTTTTATAAATAACATTTTACAATTTTATGACATTTTTATATACATTATAAGGTGAGGGTTTATATTTTTTATAGATTCTTTGTTTCTTATTTTTTGTATTTTGAGTTGTAAATCGTTGTGAAGTTCCCAGCTGCCATTATATCTTCTTATATATGTTACGTAATGTCCAGCAACATAGTGAATGATTGATATTAGGATTTACCTGTTAAAGTCAAATATGTTAAATGATGCTTACTGTGTACAATTTAATAAAAATAATGTAATCTTCATTCGACCAAAAAACATATATATTAAATATCAAGTAGCCAATGCACAAAAACAGATTAAATCATTATAATGATGATATAAATGCAATAAATATATGAAAAATACATTTATTATAATAATTATTTACGATAGATTTTTTTTTTTGTACATTTTTAAGATGTAATAAAAATAATATTCTATACTAATATATTTTAGATAATAAAATAAAATAAAAAAATACATCTTAAATCTTTGCAATCCCATCTTTTTTCACATTTTTTTTAAAATTAATATAGGTAGTTCGTAAATTTATATATTTTTTCTGGTTGGGATGTGCGTGAAATTAAATCTTACTTTACAATCAACAATGCATTTATTTTATATAATTATGGCTATAACTAATAATTAGCTAAAAGATATATTTATAATTCTTTGACATATAATAATAATAAAAATAATAATCTTACTTGGCAGTTATTTTTAAAATAAAAACTAAGTTTTTCTTTTATATTTATTTGTTTATTTGTATTATTATTATTTATGTTAACTCAGAATTATATACTTCAATTTAATTAAAAGTCTAAAGTCTTAATATTCAATTTCAATAAATAAATATATAATATATAAATACTATTTTTATAGAATTATAACTTACTCAGTGTTTTCAATATTTATTTGCTCTGGAAAATCTGTTAATTTTTTGTCATTGCCTTCATTGCCATATAAATAATCAGCTTCAATAAATAAATGATTTTGCAGTATTCGATATGTGGTTTTGAATCCTTTACATTCCTTATTATAACAGGGCTCTGATTTTTTTTTTTATGTAATTCAGGAGAAGTTGTGTGATATGTGGAAATCCGCTTAAATGCTTATTATTTAAAATTATTGATGATGACGACAGTATTTTTTTGTTTGTGCAATTCTTTGAACGTTCAATATATTGGACAGAACTAGGAGCAGTATTTAACAAATTGTAAATTATTTTAGTGACGTTACATACAGCATCAATATATTTGACAGCAGGAATATCACCCTCTACTTTAAAACAATTTAATAATAATTTAAGTCTTGCCACATAAATTTCCTTGCTTCTTCCATGTAAAGCTATCATATTCGCCATCATTAAAAAATCATTATTGGTCTGTTCTAAAATTGCTTTATATGTAGGATAATCGTTATAGGCGACAACTATAGTCCATACCACGAGAGAACGCATACGGCTCGCGCATCCAAATGATCGCGCTCCGTCGTTCCGAGGCCAAATTTCTCCCACCATACCACCAGAGAACGCATACGAAAGTCAGCTGATTAGTGTATACAGCGGCTCAAACAATTAAACTATTACGCGCTCGCGCAATCACGTATTCACGTATATCAGTTGATGCGTATTTGGAGCAAAAAAAAATTTTTTTTTGGTTATGAAATTGTAAATAAGTATTTTATTAATTGTATTGTAAAAACAATATGTACAACAATTTTTACAAATAATAAATAATACTGCAGTAATATAGTCAAAATATTAATTAAAAAATATATAATATGTACAAAATCTTACGATTGATTTAAAAACAATATGTACAACAATTTTTACAAATAATAAATAATACTGCAGTAATATAGTCAAAATATTAATTAAAAAATATATAATATGTACAAAATCTTACGATTGATTTAAAAACAATATGTACAACAATTTTTACAAATAATAAATAATACTGCAGTAATATAGTCAAAATATTAATTAAAAAATATATAATATGTAGGTACAAAATCTTACGATTGATTTAAAAACAATATGTACAACAATTTTTACAAATAATAAATAATACTGCAGTAATATAGTCAAAATATTAATTAAAAAATATATAATATGTACAAAATCTTACGATTGATTTAAAAACAATATGTACAACAATTTTTACAAATAATAAATAATACTGCAGTAATATAGTCAAAATATTAATTAAAAAATATATAATATGTACAAAATCTTACGATTGATTTAAAAACAATATGTACAACAATTTTTACAAATAATAAATAATACTGCAGTAATATAGTCATAATTAAAAATATATATAAACTGAATTCAAATTAAATCATTTTATAATAAATGTTTTTTATTGTCAAATGATTTAATCGGAATCGAAGTCTGAACTTGTGTCACCTGTAATCGTTAAGACATGTGATCCTTGTTCTTCGTCCAGAAGTTGATCAGATACAACATCAATTTTCCAAAATTTCTCTTCTTCTTTTATCACATGGGAAACAAAGTTTTCCCACATACCTGGAGTAACCCGTTCTACGCCTTCTTCCAATAGTTTACGAACATCTGGTAATTTATATGTCGTATTATTCATACGGACATAATTTTTTACCGATGACCACGCGAGTTCTATTGGGTTTAATTCGCAGTGATATGGGGGCAAACGTAACACCGTTTTATTAGCAGCTTTCGCTAATTCATCTATTACATATAGATCGTATTGTGGCTTTAAAACTTGAACACGTTCCAATAATTGGGATTTAACTTTTGTATGATCAACTACCTCACCTTTATTTTCGAGCCAGTTGATAATATCTGCCTTTTTCCAGGAGATAACGGGGCATGGGTCCATCTTCACCGAATGATAAGACGCATTGTCCATGACGATCACGGCATTTTCATTCAATAATGGTAAAATCTTGTTGAACCACTCGTAAAAAGTATCACCGTTCATTTCGTCATGGTAATCTTGTGTATTTTTTTTCGACTCGAAGCATAGGAGACCGCCAGCAACAAAGCCGTCTGATGACCCGATGTGCACAACAATGAGCCGCTTACCCTTACCAGACGGTGCCTTTTGTCCTGTTGTAAGGCCCCGTAGAAATGCGTCCCTTGTCGATTGCACTGTATTGTCCACCCATGTACGTGTTGTAGTTTCACCTGCGTTTACCCAGGTTTCATCCAAATAATATATTGGTCTACCCAACTGACGGTAATGCTTAATGCTTTCCAAATATCTTCGACGCCAACATACAATATCATTGCGTTCAATTAACGCGCTATTCCGAGACTTACGAACATATTCAAAATTCAGATGTTTTAGTACTCGGTACAAAGACATTTTTGAAAAATCCGGCAAACTATCATCTTCGTTTATTGCTGTTAAAATTTTATTTAATGTCGGGATTTCACGGTTGTGCCAAAACTGATGTACTTTTTGTCTGATAGCATTTTGGTTGAACTCGTCAATTTTATCTGTCACTTTCGGTCTAATTTTGGTCTTGTTTGGCGATGTCACGATTCCTTTGTTGCGATATTCTGACAGAGCAATGCTCACAGTCCGTTGTCCGATACCACATTCTTCGGATATTTTTTTTATCATTTCTTTCGCCGTCAATTTTGGCCCATCTCCACTTGATTGTTGTGCAATTTTGGTTTTATACAAATTGACAATCATCATTTTTTGACCAGATCCAACAAACTAAAAATAATAGTTATATTATTAGTATAATATAATACAATATACTATATTACAAAAAAAAAAAATGGTACAGTATAATATAATACAATGATAATAGTTAAAATAATGCTTACTTTTCCACGAGGGTTTTTTTTCATTGGAGAACCGGCAGTTCCTTGTTGGATGGCTGTGTTGTCACTACCTTCTTGACTCATTTTGGATAAAATAAATTAACGTACACAATAGACAGTCAAAATAAAACAGAACGCAAACACTGGCGCAAAAAAAAAATTAAAATAACTTAAGATACTTGGTAAAAAAAACACAAGACAGTAACGTAAACGACGCGCGACGTACGAATCAACAGTTGTCAGTTGCGTAGCTAATAACAATCAGCCTGTATACACGTGCGCCAACCGAAAACCGACCAGCTCCGATAGCAATCGACTTGTTTCGGCTTAAGACTGCTTAGTGGAGGGGACACTCGTGCGCGAAAATGACGAGTTTTGGTCGGCCGCCGTATGCGTTCTCTCGTGGTATGGACTATATCCCAACTATGACTGCATCAAATGAACAAGTATTTGATATTATATAGGCAGTCTTTTTAAAATGACAAGTGGATGAGATGTTGCCGTTTAATATTAATGTATTTAAGTGAGATCTCATCCTGGATGCGTTAAGAATACGGTCTATTTCTGGACACGGTTCCATGTATTTAGTAGGACGTTTTCTATTTGTGTCTTTTTCTATTATGAGTAGTTTTTCTGACTTGAATCCTCTCCATTCTTCCTCTTCATCCACAGTTGCTTTACCGATAGAGGATGAAGAATCTGACAAAATTTCATTCATATTAGTATTCTCAGACCTCAGTATTCTCACCTAAAGTATAAACATAGTATCTTCTGTAAAGTACTATATTATTTAAATTTGTGCGTTATATATATATATATATATATACATATATATATATAATATATATATATAACAGTATTATATACCACTAAAATATTTTATATTGTTTACTGTAAATTTGATAAGTATTTTAAGATTCGATGTAAATAATTTGAATTTTACAGCCAAAAAGTTTTTTTAGAGGAAAATAAAACTAGACGTGAACTGTTGAACATTTTATAAAAAAAAATTAAATCAAGTAGGTACCACCGACCGGAAATTGAACGTAATTTAAGCCTTAAATTATAAGGTACTTCATGAAACTATTGAAAGATTTGACACCAAAAAAGTGCTTTAAAAATATATATAAATAATAATATAATCATTTTTTTTTTAATTAAGTAGCACCAGGCAAACATTTTGGATTTTTGAGGTATGTCATGGAACAAGTGGAGCAATTAATTTAACTAATTATTTTTCGCTATATACACAAGATAAAATAATTATTATGCATTTTTGAAAATTATACTTAACCTAAAAAATTTGAAAACTTTAAAAATGTTATCGTATTAAAAATAGCACAATATTGAAAATACAAATAAATAATGAACCATTTGAACAATAGAATTGATAAAAATAACATAGCCTTCTCCAGCGGCCGGCATATAGTTTTAAAAATAGAATAATAATAGTATCACAAAATAAAGGAAACCACAATTTATGTGATTTATGTGTAGATTACTGGATTTAATATTTTGTAATGCAGTTTGCGTAAAACTTACAATGATGTGTGAAGAAATTTTTATATTAGAAACATTTTAAACGTTGAAGGTGGTTTCTAGTAGCCAATTCAATCTTCTCCTATTTTTGTATGCAATAGAAAGCCGTTCAAATCATAATAAAATATTTAATAATATTTAGCATAGAGAAACAATATTATAATAAAGATAAAATAAAATATATCTTAGCATGGTTACCCACTAACAAAGGTAGAGCTCGAGACGGGAGTTTTCAAAAGGGATGTATTATATATATTGATATATAGGTAATATATGTTTTTGCTTTATTAAGCATTCTAACCATAGATAGTATAATATATTAATATACTTCTAACTTCTATTATGATCAATGATTCTAATTTTTAATCAGCCAGCGGCAAGAAGTTGTCCGACCTCTCTTTTAAGACTATGTTCCATAAAATGTTATCATATTTATTTCAATTGTCAAACGATTTATAAAAAATGATAACAAACAATAAAAATATTTTTATATCCATCTAAATAATATATAACTATAATAATTTTTAATAAACCATCAACAATAAGTATTTATGCAAAAATAATCAGATTTTCATAATACACCAGGCAGGTTCAAGGTATTTGTGCTATACGGCAAATGATCCTACTACTTGTATCGGTCGTTACAGCTTTATAATTTATTGAACCATTAAAAAAAGTAACTTAAATATGGTAGAAACCACAACACTACTACATTAGTAAGGATTTAGTAATACAAAATACATAAATTATAAATATCTATTGTGGTAAATACATATTTATTAATATAATATGTAATAGGTACTACTAATACTGAATCACTTTTACATAATAACTCAAAGGTAGTGAAAACGCTAGTAATAAAGAGTATACTTTGGTTACTGAAAAAAATATTTTAATGTTCAAACATCACCATTGTTTAATTGTGTCTATACACAATAGGCTATTCTGAGTATAGGATAGCTGTTTATATATAATAATTAAGAATTCAATTAAAATTACTTAACATTGGGCAATGGTGAAAACTTTGAAAATTTGTAGGGGTGAGGTTTTTGACTTGCAAATTCCGGGAGTGGACTTGCAAATTCTTGCTAATTATAACGAGTGTTTTGATACCGGTTTCGAAGGTTTCGGACAACAAGTAAGGGCTGCGTGAAGTTAGCCCTTCTTTGGTTCCTCCCCTAAT
Source organism: Rhopalosiphum padi (assembly GCF_020882245.1). NCBI lineage: Eukaryota > Metazoa > Arthropoda > Insecta > Hemiptera > Aphididae > Rhopalosiphum > Rhopalosiphum padi. Next base: position 72,149,068 of record NC_083599.1, on the reverse strand, counting down.
AACTTCTTTGTTTTAGACTTGCAAATTCTGGGACTGGACTTGCAAATTCTTGCTAATTATTTGCAAAATTTTGGCACTATGCAAAACTTGTTTTAATGAAGTGTAAGGGCCAACTTCACGAACGTCATCGCATGCCTGGTTCTTTTTTGAATTCAAAAATAATAAAAACATGCCAAAAATTGTAATTGAGTGTCTAGTTATCAGTCATCATCAATCAAAACATATGCGATTCGTATAATTGTGTGTAATGAAACTAGGATATTCTTATTAATTGTCTTTTTGATGAATACGTCAACAAATTACTGATTTATGTGTATTATTACTTACATATTTCATAATAATATAACTAATATATTATATACTTTTTGAATGTACCTAAATTAAATATTGAACCTAATTCATTTAAAGAATTAAATATTAATGCTCATTGCTCATACATGATCTATATAATTTTAATATGTATATATATATATTGTTTTTTATTATTATTATTAATAAAACCACAACAGCAACAAATCGTGTACGTTAGATAATCCTGTCCCGGTCATCTACCTAATTATATAAATTTCATACATTAGCGAAAACCCAATCGATATTTTATATACTAACTAGTAAAACAGAGTAATTTGTATATATTAACGAGTATATTTATGAATTTTATAGAATAAGTAGTTATTTAATAAAATATCGTATTACATACATTATCGCTAACATATATATTATGTTCGGGCCGGGAACAATAATATGCTGTACGCCCGGTCACCAAAATATATCGTTCGCGTTACACACCAACCGACCAGTATATACTATGTACTTATATGGATATAATATGGTGTATGCATGTATAGCACTCAACAGGAAGTGGACAGGGTCACCGAGCAAATCCTGCGAATAACATTAAACTAAAATGTATAATACGATTAATACGCAGTACGGCGTCGGACAGGCGGACAGCTGTTCCTTCTGTACACAATACACGAGAACTGCAGGATCTTTACATTTATTTCGTTTTATTGTTCCTGAAGTTTCTATGTAGAATGTGCAGGGTCGTCTTCTTGGTGGGTGGTAAGGAGTACTATTTGTACAAAGGACATGAACTCACTTTTGTAGTTTTGTATAGTATTTTAGATATTGTGTTATCGATGTACATATTATAAATTATAATATAGTGTATTTCGTATAAATAATTGACAAAAGACGAGTGGGTTTAGAGATGAAACGAATTGGAAATATATTTGTTTGGGCTGTTGTAGCCGACCCGCCGAACAAAGATTATTTTTCTCCAAAGCCGGATATCGTACAATTGCTGGAGGGATAATCGATTATTTATAGCAGGCATCGGCAACCCACATGTGGCCCTCGGAACTTTTTGCTGTGGCCCTCCAAATATATTTCATGGTGTTTAAAATTTCAATTTTATATCTTAAATTGATATAAGTTAAATTTAATCATGACTATAATATAACAATGTGCACATCTCATGAGATAAGACATTAAGCTATGAGTGAGGACGTAATCTAATCGTATATAATGTATAATAAACGGTCACTTTGTACGGTCCATTGCTTAAACTGCATAACGCAGACACTTTGTACTATTATATACATAAAGCATATATTAATGTATATAGTTGCATACCTAAGTGTTAAATGTATATAACTATATAATGTAAATTATTAAAATTTAAAAATTAAATATAAAAAAAGTAAATTTATAAAATACATTATAAAACATAGTACATTACTATTGTCTATTAGTCAATGTACAATATAAAATATAAATATAATTAAAAAATAATCTATGTCAAAAACATGCATAATATGTGGAATTTAAAATTTCAAAATTATTTATGTGTTTTGGAACTGGTTACGGTTACATATAGTTAATAGCTTATTATTTTCACCAGAATTAGATTTTTACTTCTTATGTAATTTATTGCCACATTCGTCCAGTTGTATTTCACGCAAAGCTGTCCAAAAACTTGGAGAATGTATAATATACTTAGATTTACCAAATAATATTTAAACTTAATAACATTTTTAATAAAATTGTATATAATATATACATATGTATATACTTTATGTATATTAATTCATAGGCGTAAATTGAGGAAGACTTAGGAGTTAAGGGTGCCCCCCTACATATTTTAAAAGTTTTTCAAGAAATTTAAAGTTATTTATTAGAGATAATTATAAAATGCAAAACGTAATTTCTAATCAAGATATCCGATAGGTATGTGTTATGTGAACATTTAAGCTTCATGTATATATTGTATGAATTTTCTATTGCAAATTTGTAATAAAATTAAAATGATTGAGCTATACGTTAATATTTTATAACGACAACGATAAAAAGTTATGTATTATATGCCGTTAAATAAAATAATTTTGAAGTTTTTGAATACATTTAATATAATAAATGTTACAATAAATTTGTAAAATGTATATGTAGGTGGAGCGAGGGGCGAAGCCATGCAAATATACGCCTAAATATATTATGTACATTGTACATATATATAGTACAAAGTGTCCGCGTTCTGCAATTTACCTTTTTACCCGACCATACAAAGTGACCTAGAGGCTAGAACCCGTCGACGTTGCCCGCATCTTTTCCGTTAGTTTAATTAGCGGTAAATGAAAATTAGTGCGAGTGTGGGCACCCAATATGATATTGCCTAAATATTTCTTCTTTTTAAATAGACAGGATTAGGGCCCTTAAAAAGAGATCAGAAATTGTAAAATCGGTTTTTAATCGTATTTTAAAAATGTCTTAGCAAAATTTTTTAGAAATTATACACATAACTTATAATATCATATTTAAGAAATTATATTAAAATCATATTTATAATTATTTAAACAGTGAGTTTTCATTTTGTCGTATCACAATATATTATAGAGTATAGACATTAGACGAGAATTTAAAAATTAAATATTAAAAATGGGTGGATAACTAGATATTATGTTTTTGAACATCGTCGTGTTGGGGGGGGAGGGGGGGGGGGGGGGGGTGGGGGGGGAGGGGGGGGGGGGGGGTGAATGATTAGATGTTTAGAATCAAAATAAATTAAAATTATTCAAACAGATGCCATAATTTTTTCTATATCATGATATGTTAGGTATATAATTGTATTTGGTTGATAAAAAATTCAACGAATTTAAAATTTAACAAAAAGGTTTATACACAATAATTTTACTTTTGCTATCGCACTTGTTCGTATTATTTACGTAGCACAGTCGCATAATAAACTCGAGTTTTCTGCAAGTAATTATAAAAACATCACTGATCGCATTATGTGACAAACTAAATTTAAAAAAATTAATATGATTCAGATTCTCGTGACTGTTTGTAATGATACGGTATATCTAGTCACTTCTCTGATTGTTATAAACCTATAACATTATTATTATAGAGAGCTGCACACCGGACGAACAAAGCTCAAATATTTACGCTTTCGTATTAGATAATCGTACTACACACGTTTTAAAGACATTGTGTATTGATTTTGCTTCACTATATCGTCCAATTTTTCAGATAATAAAAAACAAATTTTGGTTCTTAATTTTGTTATTTATTATTGTTAATCTAGTTCTAGGATTTCTATGCATTTGCATGTTTTTTTCCTTAGGTCGAAATTGATTGGTTGTCAGATATGTTCACAATTTGGCTTATTCTCGAATAAATAATACAATTTTTTTTTTTATATATTTTTGCATATTTTAAACATAATACATATAATTGCATATATATAAATTGTTGAAAATCTTGTTAATTTTGAATGGTATTTATTTAATAAAACTTCTATAATTATTGGTTTATTTTTCTAATTATCGTAAATATACTAATTATTTTAACTAAAATGAACTTAATACTAAAAAAGAATAGGTAAGGGATTAAAAATGTTTAACATTATAAACGGTGATTATAAAACGGAAGAAAAAGATGTTAATATTACTTTAAATCCGGGACAAATCACGTCATTTAAATATGCTCCAACAACATCGTGTGATGTGGAAAGCAGTTTCGGCCAATCAAAATCTTCTATAAATTGAAAATGTAAAAAACATATAGCATGTTGTTACCACGATCGGCTCTTGTCTTGAAAAAAAATACAATAAAACAAGGGTGCCTTCACAACTGTGAGTAGGCAACCGAACGTACTGCGCTACTCACACAGTAGTTTAATAGAATAAATAAAATAAATAATACCATTTATAATATGATAAAAAAACAGGTATATATTTTGACTTTGCCAGCTCATTTGAGAATACAATAAAATTAATTGACCTAAGCCGGTTCAAATATAAAAACAAAGTATAAAAATAGCAACAGTATATAATGAAAAAAAAAAAAATATGCAATTAGCCTTAGCTGGCTCTTCAATAATATAATAAATAATACTTTATGGCCTGTTTGACCCAATACACTATAATGACAAAAAATAGGAACAAATGTGTATAGTTATTACTCAATAAAAAAAATACCAACACGAGTAATATAATATTGTTGACTAATGCCAGTTCAACAAGAGTATAACAAAGTAAAAATATAATTGGCCTATGCTGGCTCACTAATATATGTCAGTAAAAAAAATATATTTAGCCTAAGCTGGCTCTACGAAAATGTATAAATAATATATAATGCGGCTCGTCAGCCGATTACCTTGGAACTGGTGTCTGTTGGCGGCTTCGAACCAAAACGCTACCGTCTCGGGATGCCCACACTTGTACAATAAAAGGAATACAATATAAAATAAAATGTGTGACAATCCCGAGAACGTACGACCAACGGGCCACCAGTTCAGACGATTAACTCAAAAACAACGAACTACAATACAAACGACTAATTCACGTGGTTCTGCAAGTATGTCTTATGGCCGCCCTGAATTGGGGAATAATATTAGCAATTTTATATAAGAATAATGACGATACTTACAGAATACCAATACATATACAAGAAAACGCTAAAACAATAAGAACACTGGTGAATAATGAATAATGAAAATGATTTTTGTACAAACAAGAGAAATATAGCCACTGGCTGAGATTGTTCTCACGCGGCTCGAACGGCAAAACAAAAACGAAGAGAGAGAGGCGCCCGTGTGCGCCGGCTTTTATAACCTTTTCAGCCAAGTTCAATCTCCACAGTGTCAACGCACACCAAAGTTCAATAAACCTGAACTTAGGCGACACTGCGAGAATGACCTGACTGAATTGGACACTGAACATTGAACATTGGAACCCTAAGAAAAACACGGACACATAATTGAAATTTTTAAAATGAAAACGAGAAAAAAACGGTCATTATCAGGCGATTGATAGTACCCACACCGCACAGCTGGCGGGCACGACACTAAGCCACCTGAAAATGATTACATAAAAGATACGATGGTGCCACGAAATTCCACATACGGCGCGAACACATGTAACAGCATTAACTAATATTTAAAAAAAATTGTTTTTGCATATTTCGATAAATAAAATGCATATTTTACAATTTTTTAGTGCATAGAAATCCTAGCCCTAGTAATGATCTTCGTTTTTTGTAATAATAATTTTATCGTCGTCGTCATCGTCAGGTTAGGCAGCGGCCCACTCCCGGTCAAGGTCGCCAAAACGTCCCAGCCCAGAGTACGGTGTCACAAAACCGCGCCGGTGAGCGCCGTCTGCGTTGATCGTTTTCGGGGGCGCGGCGTGCACGTATCGGCGGCGTAAATCAGGCGGCCAACTTCACCGCCGCAAAGCGGTTGGCGTTCCGTCGTTCACCGCCGCCGACTGCGCCCTATATTATATTATTATTATTTTCATACCGCGGCGCGTGGTGGACGAACGATGATAATAATAATAGTAATAGTAATACATTTTAACAACGATTCCCGTAGCGGCGATCCGCGATAGAGTGCAGCACGTGATTCCAACGCGAAAAATAATATCTCTCTCTCTCTCTCTCTTTTTCACTTTTTTTATTCTTTTATACGATTTTTTCGTACGGCCGGCCAACAAACGTCGTCTAGATTTTTTACATTGCCGACACGAACTGTTATAATCGTTCATTACGTACGTATTCGTTTAAAAAAACCAATCAGTGGAGTTTTTTGCCTGGTTTTTTTGTTAAGTTACCCGCAAGTATTTGATAATTTAGCACAATTACAACATCAATAAATGTATACAACAAACTCGACGTTTATTAGGGTTGGTTATATATTTATCAGTCACCGAGTAAAAACTTAAAATACGATTTATTTACACGAATCGACGATTAAATCGCGCCTATCGTGTATTTTTCGTTTTACGCTTTTCAGTGTATAATATCTATAAACGATTTCAGTGGCGTATTTACGGTGGGCGGGGGATTGTAGCACATGACGGCAATAAAAATTAAATCTAACGACGTAAACAACAAACATGTTTACGCAAAACAAACGAAACGGCATCAAAAAGTGGTTTTAGAGTGAAAATACCTATTATGAAATTTATAGAAAACAATATTTTGGAGGGAACCTCATTGGGGTTTTGCATCAATCTGAATACCCAGCTTTACTATTATGTATACACTTTATATACTACAATATAAAATAAAAAAACTCGCTCTGCTATATAGTAGGAGTGGAGTCGTGGAGAGTAGGTCACTTTAATGGATGTGTTCAATTTTAATGCAATTATAGTTAGGTACATTGTATATGAAAAACGATTCTGAATGAAGATGATTTGTCAGTCTAGGATATATTATATTATTACTTATATTTAAATACTAATATATTTTTTGTTGATACAAGTAATTTATTTTTCTCAACTACTGGATTCAAATTTCTACGACTTATACTTTTTGAATTGGTAACAATAAATATTTTAAATCGTTTTAGAATATATCGTTATTTCCTAAAAATTTAAATTTCATACCTACGTCCATAAAATGTTTTCTATATTAACGTTGGTTTTTTTTACAGTTATTTGAAGGAAAACTTATGGAGAACGTTGTATTCGGTTTTTTAATCTTAGGTATAACTCACAAATAATTTATGAATTTTCAACTTAAATAGAATACCATTGTATGATATACCAATAAGCCAATTATACCTTTTTATAATTATATATATATATAACACATTTATGTATAGAATTTATAATTCTATAATCAATAGTTTCCATGACATTAAGCATGTTATATTTTAACACTGATTTCCTTGTTTATTGAAAATTAAATCGACATAACGTTTATTTTTTTCATATAATATTTATATAATTTATAAGAAAAAATCAACATTTTTGTTTAAAAAATAGAATAATATTTTATTCCAAACAATTATAGACACTAGGTAGGTATATATTAATAATTACCTAGTGGTTGAAGATATTTAAAATGAGTGTTGATGAAGATTTATTATTACTTCAATCCAGAGTTAATTTGGTACTATTTGAAAAACCATTATTGATACCTAATAATAGCATTTCTAAACAGGTAAATACTATTTTTTTTTAAATTAGTTATAGGTAGGTACCATTTAATATTTCCTGTAAATACTTGTAATAATATTTTAGAAATTGCCAGTGTCAGAAATCTTTAACTTATATATTATTTAAATTTTAACATAAATATAATCCTATTTATAAAACCAAAAATTATAATAAAACTATTTGGGTAATGTCCAATACAAGAAGTAACAAAACTACTCCCTTCATTTTAAATTAATCATATATAAAAAATGTTTCGTAGCATAATATGATAATTTTTATTGATAATGGAAAATAATAATTAAGAAAAAAATAAACATGCCTATATTTCTTTGTACCTATTAATACAATTTGAATGAAAAAAATATATATTACTAGAGCAACATAAATACAGATTGCATGAATTATTACTGATTGGAATATAGTATTAATTTTGTAAACTTCAAAGCTTGTAATATTAACTAGTAACAAACAAGTGTATATACTTTTTGCTCACGAATAAGGCATAAATCTTGAATTTTTTAGAAAAAAAATTAATAGAAATTGTATGTAGATTCTATGTGGTATTTATATGATATACAAAAATACCAATTTTTTTTTAATTTACTTCATTAGGATAAAAGTTCTATTAAGAGCAATGCTCGTCCAATGGAATCTGGTGATAATACGGACGAATGCGAACGATATAGTTGTGATGACATTTTGAATTGTATATTACCACCTAGAGAATGGGAAGTGAACGGTAATAGGTTTCGTCAATGTGTATCCAATAAACCAGCTACAGAATTAAATGTAAAAAAACTCGGTGAGGATTTTGATACATATTTGAGACAATTTAATGCCAAAGAAGTTGGGATTTGCCCGATTAAGCAGGAATTATACGGCCAATGTTTCAGTAAGTTTGAAATACCTGAGACATACCTATATGGCTATATAAGACCTTGAAGAAGCCAGTAGATGGAATAGAATAATACGCATAGAAATTTTTTTTCTTTTTTTGTAGAAAGGGGAGGAGTACAACAAATCGATGTTGAATAATTTATTAAATTAAACGTTAATATTTAGCGTATTATTAAACGTACGTAAATATTATTTTTTACATTAGCTAGCTTAAATTTAGAAACATTTGGAATTATGTAAAGACAAAGATTACGTTTAATGATTTTGTATTTTTTATTTATTTGTCTAAGCATTATATAGTATGTTATTGTGTAAAAATTCTTGAATTATAAAAAACATTAAATAGAATCTACTAAAAAAAAAAAATAATTAAAAATCCTTAAGTAGTGTCCGGTTTACGAAAACAAATCACTTCGTATTAACAAAAGAGTGAGAAGATGAGATACACATATTTAACGTACCTATTTACAATATATATTATAATTTATAATGTACCTTTCTTGTATCGCCAGTGTTAGCCAATATGACTTCCTTGATTCTTTTAAGTGTTTTGGTTTATAATATTATACATCTATATGCATTCTATATAATATACATTAAAAATAGATATTATCAGAGCGATTTCATCGTAATTATAAATTTATATATTTATTAGCCCCGTGCACTTTGATTCTCGTAAAAAATCTGTGTTAAATTTGATTATGTACCTGATGCTAACATTTAGCGTAGTTCGTGAAGATAAATAATGTTTTTGGTTTTATGATTTGGCGCATAGATGATATTTCCGATATATTAACTCAACATAGCTGTCCCGCTCATCGTTGGATTTATTAAAAGTGTGAACCAAAAACAATATCGAAAAAGTTTTGTGCTATTATACTACATCAGATATTCAGTAAAAAAAACTAATGATTGGTAACAGGGATGAAAAAAAAACTTTATGTCCGCATCTGCTGATTGTTTAAGAAATTAATAACTCGATTTTTCATCAACTTATAGAATCAGAAATAGGCTCAAGACCTGCTCCGCGATATACTCTTTCATTAAAAATTAAAAATTAAGATAAATTAAGATGAGTATTTTAAGAGAATCGTCATGATGAAGATTTCCATTTTCACATTTAGATATGGCTCTTTCTGACAGTAGATTATGGATAAAAAAAAATTAAATATTAAAACTTATCTGGGATTTGACATTTAAATCCGTTATTAATTTAAATATTTTTTAGGCAAACATTAATTAAAAATATTTAATTAATATTACAACAATGACTATTGCATTATATTTGAGTTAAATATATTATTTTCAAAATGTGTGTTTTAAATTCATTTAACAACGAATTAATGCTCATTGAATCCATGTTTATGCAGATGAAATCATAAGACAAGTAACGTTAAACTGCACGGAACGGGGTTTCATGTTGATCCAGATCCGTGATGAAATTCAGATGACCATTGATGCATATAAAGAACTGTACGAAAGCGTATTAGCTAACGGAATACGAAAGTTATTACGGGCAAGTGTCATAATATTATATTTTGCGTACGTATTAGGTTAAATATCATAATAATAGAAAAATCAAAAGAATCCACAACGTGACAACGTGTATCTATTATTGAAAATATACAATAGTGGCGTATATTATAGTTGTCTCCCAACGTACCCTAAATTATATCGTAAACGAAAAGAGTCGAGTACCTACTAATTGACTCCTAATGGACTGGTAATAAATTTATAATTGGCACCAAATATTTCAAATATAATGTATCAACATAAGATTGCAATTTCGAATTCAAAGGATTCATTTTTCTTTCACATTTATAGGCGGAAAAAAGTTTAAGCATTCAGCGTACAAACGTATAACCAATGCACGCGAATTTTTCCATAACAAATTTAATTTCTATTTTGAGTCTCCGGTCTCCGCATAGCATACTAATACATAAACATATAAATGTATTGAAGTCTTAAACGAATTGAAACCGAGACTGTAATTTTAATACAAAGTTCTAATAAGCCTAAACCATATGGACAATAAATTGTCAAGTACAAATTAAAAACTAAAAAACTGAATTAAAATAAAATATCAAATTTTGAGTACCTACTTACAATATAGATTAAAAAACTAAACCTAAGCAATGTTATAAATATTTTTAACTATTTTATTACCATACATTTATTTTATTTAGTATTAAAAGTGTATTAAGTAGGTACTACTTACCACTTATTTTGTATTGACTTATTATAATAAAATAACCAATTTTTTTTATTATTATTGTTTTTAATATAACTGAGTAACTATTATTTGTATAAACTATATAGTATATATATAACTATACCTAAGACTGATATTTTTAATATGGTGATAGTAGTATTAGTATTATTAGTCCATTTTTGGAAGTTAACTGTATAGGACCCACAAAAACATTAAAATTTTATTATAGGAGTTTTCTTAATCAGGTATACATATTAATACAATATTATGCTCATAATCATGTGAAGCTATAGCAATATAACATCTTAAAATACGACAATTAATTGCTTTTAATCATCATATCTTGGTAATGAAAATTAAAACTAAAACCACAATAGCATCCATATACAAGTGTTCTCAACATTACATAATTTAATGTATCACACTGTTTAAATGGTTTCGTGGGTCATACAGTAACATTTTTTTAGAATAATAAAAAAATAACACATACGTGTAATATTACGTAAAATATTGATAGTCGTAAATATCACTTAATATTATTATGTGATAAGAATCATGAAATTATATCTTTTTCAATAATATATCTTTATAAAAATAGGTTTTATTTTTCAATTTTAAAAATAAAATATTAATAAACCTAATATTAATATTATTGTCTAATAAAAACAGTAATAACATTATAACAATAATAGTGGCAATCATAAATATTCATATTTATAAGGCAATGCCGCAGTGGTATGTACATCTATATTTTTAAGGAGCCCATTGTATCATTTGTATGCCTACATACACTGTGGATAAAGTCTGCGCTTGTCTATCTTAATGTTTTTTAAATTTTTATCTATAATAATTTGGTTAGAATATAATTTTGGGAACATACTTATTTAAATCAAATTCCCTAAACTAGATAACTTATTTAGCCTTTGTCTTTAGCGGGAACACAAAAAATCCGATTTATCAACAAAAGTTAACCAGCTGATTTATGAAAACAAAAATTTAGAGATTGAGCTGGCTGAAATTAATGTGAATACAGTGAAGCTTGAACAAGACGCGGCCGAACAACGCGACGCGGCGATCAAACGCCAAGCCGAAGAATTAGCATCTCTGAAAAAATCCAATCAACTGATCAAAGTAACAAATGATATAAGATATTAATATAAGTTCATATAGGGAAATTGAAATGTAATCATAGATCATTTTATTCATTGTGGATGTCACAAAAATAAGCCTACAATTGGTTTTCCCTAACAGGCCACAAAGACAATCCTCACGATACAATATACGGGAGATGGTATTTTGCGCCAATTTTATTACCTGTAATTTGCGCCACCAATAGGTAAATTTAAGTACGTATGTAGTTTGCGCCGAATTTTAAAAATATAACATGTATTTTGCGTCACATCTAAAAATTAATTTCTGTAATTTGCGCCACGACAGAAAACAAAATAGAATATGTGATCTGCGGCGGATCACACTTTTAACTTCAATTGTTGGAATTTAAGTATACTTACATACATTTATTTATAACTATAATATGGCTGAAGTTATTTTATTATTATGTACCTACATTTATTTGTAGTTATAATATAACTGATTTTTATATGCTTTTTTTAATTACAGGAATTGTAGGTACTTATATTTGATATTTTTTAAAGTAATTTTCAAGAAATGTATATCTATTAAAATTAATTTGATTGATCAATGATTAAAAATAAATAATATGTTATTTTGTAAAAAAAATTGTTTAGTTATTTAAAAGTGGCGCAAATTACAAGTTTTGAAGGTACAAAATGGTTCAGATTATACAATGTACTTTCATTTAGTTATATCTGGCGTAAACTACAACTTTAAAAGGTGGCGCAAATCAGAGCTTGCGCTAAAGAAATATTAGAGCTACACACTCTGTGTTTTTCAGAAGTGAAAAAATTTGATGCTTGCTTCGCTCGCGTATAATACATAACACATACTATATAATAAATTATATAATAAATTCATAAATATTAAATATTGTCAGTTTAAAGTTTAATTAACAACAATTAATATTAATCTAATTTTTAAATGTTTTTTCTTTTTTATGACAACCTATTCATCGATAACAATATTTTCTAATTGGAGATGGTTATTAATTTGAGCACAATCACAATATTTGGTGGCATAACACAATGGTCATGACCACGGTTTATCTTAAAGACCGTAATAGATTTAATCTCTTGATATTCATAGATAAATGATAAATGTTTCAATCATAATTTCTAATTAATTTGAAAAACAAAATATTGTCAAATGATATCTATGTTATAAGCTCATAGACATATAGAATTAATTATTAAAAATTCAAAACATATAATTTTTTATGAACTGCACAACATTTAAATAAGAACTGCACATTTTATGCACAACTGCACATTAGCGCAAGCTCTGGCGCAAATTACATACATATTTTTTTCTTCAGGTTGTTTGTGGCGCAAATTACATAGGTACGCTCGAATATACTCGTGCAGCGCAGATACAGTCATAGTTGTTTTACATTTTTATAGAGTATATTATAATATACTTATTTTAAACAAAAAATAGAAATAAAATATTATTTTTCTAAAAACCTTGCACCTACGTTGTTATACAGTTCGTTTTTTTACTGTACCTACATAAACTGCATGGCCCAAATACCCAATACCAAAAGTTACCGCACCAAACTCATATTATATGCATATATTAGGTGTCGCACACAAAAATGACACAATACCGCTTTCAAATTTATACAAATTTGTATCTCAGTATCTCGTAGGGTAGCGGTCTTCACTAAGATTTTAGAAAGGGCCAAATGTAATTTTTTTAAATTACTTGCGAGCCGCATACACTTTTAATGATAATTGATAATAATTAAAAGTATACTAATTTACAACTGTTTACTAAATTTAGTGAATAATAATAAAACGAGACAGGATATTTTGTTAGGAAAGAATATTGTAGGAAAAAGTTATAGAATTTTGGATTTTAGGATGTACAATTTAATTTTAGTGCGTGAGCCGCGTAGTGCAGTGGACTGTTGCACGCTGTCGTAGAGTGCGTATACAAATTTAATTTACTGCGCATATAGATAAATAATTAGAGATTATTTAAATCAAATTAAAATAAATTATTTTCACTAATTTAAAAAAAAATATATTTATTATAAATTAATATGCACGTTCAAAAAATAAAATTATAATTAAATAAATGGTGTTGTTTTTTTTACTTCTATAAAATATAGGAAGGTACGATACGTATATAGGAAAGTATGTATCACATGTATATTTCACGTAGATGATAAAAAGTCATATTTTACTTTTATTTAATATTTGGCAATTCAACATAGGTTATTTTTTTTATACCTGAGCACAAAATTATTTTGTTATAATTTTAAAACATTATTTGCATAGACATTGAATTTAAAACTTACTTTTACAGTCTTACGTATGTTATGAATTTCACTAGTAGACAACGATATTCTCAAAATATGTACCTACATAGATTTACTTTATGCAATTACCTATTTTTACTGTGCATCTATTCACACTGTTTTACGGACTTACGGTAAAGTGGTGCTGATTTCGAAGTTAATAACAATAATAAAATATGGTATAAATATATGTATATATATTATTGTAATTACGAATATTTAATACTAATAATGTATTAAATTCAATGTTTTCGGCAAATATTGAATTAACCTATCGAAATACTAATAGTAAAATAAATTATTTTAGGAACAATATCAAAAAAAACATATAATGAAATATACCTACTTAGTGATAGGTTTGGTTATCTATATAATGCTAACAAATATCTTCGTTTAAAACCGTTTTTTGTATGCAATGATAATATCTTGAATTCAAATTTATTAGGTACATCCACGACAGTAACTCACTCGATACCTACAAATTATTATACAGCAGAGCGATACACACTTTCATCTTTATTTTAATAACTTGTATATGCGTGGAAATCAATCTTCATCAAAAAAATTATAAAATTAAAAAAAAAAATTCTAGTTTTTTTTTCATTCTTTCTAGAACGTTTTACCATACTTTATTATTTTAACTCCCTATAAAACTATATCAGGGATTTAAAATCATCTGATTTTTTTTAAAAATGTAATAATTCTAATATACCAATAATCCTGTTTTCATTCCAAATCGTTAGATCCATTTATGATTGATTTATATACTATATAATACGAACAAGTATTAATTTGATTGATAAAATAATCTACAAATGATTTAAATATTATATTCTAAAGTACTTTTCATTAGTCTTTAGAAATATTATAATGATATTTTGTTTGATGCTTAAAACTTAATGAAATATTTTATCTCATAGGTAAACCTACTTTTTAGTTAAATATTTATCTAAATGAATTACCACTTCGATTAAATCAATAATATCTCTTTGTAATGGTTTACACAATAAAAAAGAAATGTTTAAACATTTCATCTGTAGCTAATAAACAATTAAAATATACATTAAATGTTGTATCATTTTAGCTTCTTATAAATCAATACATTTTCTATAATAGATCTATGTTTTCCTATCCACCCTGTAACACCAAATTTTATTTATTTTTCTTTCTTTAATTTTAATATATTATTTCATTCTTTACTCTGTTTACACACTGTCTTTTTAGAAGTATTTTCGTGTATTCATTATGTGCATACCGAACAATTATTTGATTAAAATTATTATTATTAGTATTTTTTTTTTGGATACACCTATGAAATAGTGAACTTTTCTATATCGTGTGTTTTTAGATTCAATTGGAGTCAATAATTTCACCGAAAAGAGTATAAAATGAAAACAACTGTTGCAGTAACATTATCACCTACATACTAACACGTATGGTGTGTAGAAGAACAGGATGAAGTGTGTTACGCATATAGTTTATATTATTGTAATTGCATAAATAATGAAATACATTTTCGACATATTTATATAGATATAATATAATTGGATATATTTTATAAAATATATTAGTTCATTTAATACCTATATAATAATTAATATACTACAACTGCACAATGCGTTGTCGGTTGCTACCACATAATATGTTGTTTTATATAAATCTGTGGTTGCTACCTATTCGAATATCACGCGCACTCGTCTGCATGGGTTACACGCAATTTGGTCGATGATCATGAATTTTATAATACATTCATCATTCATATTGTAATTTTATAAAAATCTTGTGTCGCCGAATTAAAAACCAACAAATTGTATTGTTTATTTATCATTTAATCAACGACGAAAAAAAGTAAAAATTAATAGGCATAATTATTAATATAAAATCATTACGTCATATTTACATACTACATACTATATAGTTTATAGTACAAAAGCAATATCGACAAATTTTAGAACAAAGAAAAATTAATACAATCAAACAAAAATACGTTTTTATTTATAATGCACTGGAGGAAGTTTTTGAAATTTTCTAATAGCCCAAATATATTTAAAGAAATTATTGATCACTTCATAGAAATTAAACGACATTAGTCAACGTTCCCTGGATAATAAATTGTCAAAGGCATATAATAACCGGAATAAAGTTATATGAAAAACTCCCACTTTACAGAATTGTAAATAGCATGCTCGTTTGAAATTATTAATTAAAAAATGGTTACTAAGTAACAGTTAAAGACGTTAAAGTTATATTTATATAAAAAAAACTATGTACCTACCTTAACTATTTTAATACTAAAAGATCTTCATTTGTATTACACATATTTGGCCCACAGTAATTACATTATTAAAACTATAATTATATTATACCTATAATACATATACATTTATTCTAATTAATTATACTAAGTTATACTAATTATAAAATTTATTTTATGTTATTTCTGAGTTATACTTTGATGCTAATATTATAATATGTTGAATGTTGACTCTCGCTTATCGTCACAAGGTTTACCTTAATGATAGGCGAAGCAGTAGAAAAAAAATGTTAAATCTATCTACTTTAAATTCTATTACTGCTAGCTAGTAAAAAAAACATACTTTTTATGTACATAATTTATTAAATCGTATTCATAAAATGAAGTATAATTCTTAATTTTTGTAAGGAATGTTTTAATTTCAATGCTTCTATTGGTTTAAAAAATATACTGTCTTCAATAATATTATTCTCAATTAAAAATGTATCTGAATTTTTAAAATAGCTCTAACATTTAAAAAAACAAAAAGGTATTGAGTTCATCACAAATCTCAACTATAGATCCCTATTAATACTACCTTTATTTATTATACTATTAACCTTACTTAATTTTTATATGGTTTACCTGTAACTTCTTAATAATGTTCCAAACTTATAAGACTGAGGGGATGTTACACAAGTACCAGTCGTCGCAAAAAAGGGCGGTACTCTTTTCGCCCAAAAATGACCCTTCGCTTTTCACCCACGTCTCTTTTCGCCCAAATATTTTAAAACTACTTTCCCTTTTCGCCCAAGAATATTATATAGTACTTTCCGACCAAATTTTTATAATACACATTTTGGGAACACTTACTTTAAATTATTTATATCTAACATAATAATAAATTTGTTATATTTAAATTATTTATTTGTGTTAATTAGTTTTATAAAGCCATTTAGTATTACCCAGAGACTACCACGAGGAGGCGGCTTCTACTACTCTCCAAAAATGTATTGTGTTGCCTGCAAAAACGACGGCGACCATTCTAAGCAAAAAATGAGGAAACGGGGATCCGAACTTCAACCTTACTGGTGCAATTATAAGACCTATATAGATAAATCGCGATATCTCGGCGTAGAGCTGAGGAGAAAGCTCGGCTTTCAAGCTAACCTCGAAACCGTGGCGACGCAGGCAACAAGTACCGTGACAGCTTTCAAACGTAGGTGGATCCTTACAGCGTCGCAGAAAGCTGTTGGAATCGGTAGTGAACAGTCGGTAACTATATGCTGTACCTATATGGGTTGGGTCTCTATTATACGAGTCCAACGCCTCAATATTACAAGACCACAAAGGAAAATGGCATTGAGAGTGTATGGCGTATAGAACAGAATCCTTCTAGGCGCTTGCAGTTGTATGGGGGATCATTCCCATACATCTGTTTGCTATGGAGCGTCAAGAGAAAACGACTGTTAGATAGAAACGAGGAAGACCTTAGAGCCGCCACCTATCGTAGGTGCCAGGAAGAATGGAAGACCACGGATATTGGGACCTAGACAAAGAGGCTGATTAGGGAAGTGGAGCCTTGGTTTAAGAGGAAGTTCGGTAACACGGATTTCGATTTAACTCAGATGATGACCAGCCATGGCTGCATCCAGAACTATATGATTAAGATAAATTAATGGAGGACCCGAAGTGTCTGACGATGGAGACGATGTAGAATACACAATTTTCCGCTGCGACCGTGGTGGAGAAAGCGGAGAGAACTCGAGGTGCGGATTGGTGAGGGTTTACCTGATGCTGCAGTTCCGGAAAATTGGATGAATGAAGTCGTGACGTCCAAGAACACCAAGGAGACGGTAAGGTAGTATGTGCATCATTAGTTAAAATTTTTATATTATGCGCCGAAGGCGAAATTGTATAGGGTATAACACTAATAAGCATGGTTTAAGATATTTTGTTTCTGATAATAAATTAGACGGATATAAGAGGAAGGATGGTCCGAAAGAGTAAAAGTTCCCCTTTACAACGACTTGGTTTAAATATACACTAGGTACTCTACTATCTACCTGCAGTAGGTACCCCAGTTGTTTTTCATGCTAAATAGTAGTATAGATTTCATAAAAATGTATATTCATTATTCTTATAATGCATTCAATTTAGATTTAAAGGTGGGTAACTGGTAAGTAATTAATAACAGCATTCAACTCAATATAGTTACACAGAATATACTATAATGTATAAAAATCTAAATTTGTCATAGATAGGTAATATACTAGTTAGATATAATTAATATTTGTACATGATTTCTTTTTACTGTATGACATTTAGAGATAATTACTTCTAAGAAAATGCTTTTAAATATAGACAAAATAATATGTATCTATACCTACGCTGCAAAATATGTAATCAAAAACACCGGTAACTTACCGTTTAAAAATGTTAAGAATAATAAAAAAAAAGCATGGTTTAAAAAATAACTATATAATAAAAACAGTTTCATTACTCAAAACAAATGCCCGATAATATAAGTGTCTCGTGTTTTTATCACATTATTTCAAACGTCCTGGTATATACTATAATATAATATATTATATTTGATTTATAGTATATCGTTCGTCTGTCCTACCTTTGTCCTTTGTACACATGCTAAGTTAGATTTGGGCGTTTATTTCGAAGGTTACCGGAGAAAGCATTCATTATTGTAATTTGTAGATACGGCCCCGGGCAACCAATACTCGACGGCCGACAGTATTACTTTACTGCAGTCTAGTCAGTCTACGGTAGTACGGTGTGCACTTCACATCATCAAGACGTACAGTACTCGCTAGCTAACAAACCCGCAGTCGTTATCGTTGTTGTTGTTGGTGGTCTTTAAATATGGACAAATTGAAGACTGGATGGTTCAGCGAGTTCACTGACTTGTTGCCGGGTAGAAGTTTTTCCATGGAAGTGGAACAGGTCTTGCACAAGGAACAGTCCAAATATCAGGAAATATTAGTCTTGAAAACGTAAGTTTTATACGCCTATTAAAAAAAATTGATTAATTACTAAATAATTATAATAGGTATATTTATCATAGATCTTATAATACTAATAGACTAAAGCCAGTAGGCAAGGCCGCCTATAGCATAGCTATGTGTCAAGTATAATGTACAATTGTACAATAATATGGTACTATTATCATTTTTTTTTCTTGTGGCATAATATTATAATGACATAACATATTTTATAGTATACGATACTTTTACTGTCACTCAGTCACCGAAAAGCGTCTCTATCGGCTCTATCTATGACCGTTCTTCGTGTACAAAAGTCAAAAGGCCAGTCTATTAGTATAAGGTCTATGATATTTATATAAAATAATATAATACATTACTGACGATCTATATTTCAATATATTATAATAACCTAGAGTATTAATAACGTATTTTAATTGCTAGCAATTTTATCCAATGACAAAAAATTCTTTAACATTTTTCACCAATTATTTATATGACTATTATTACCTACATGTTATAATATTATATCAATCATAAATACAATCATTAAAAAAAATAAATAATAATAATATACCAGTAGTAACAGTAGTACATAAGATTCATTTTTAGTAAACAAAACAAGTGTGAAATATAAATAATTGTATCATTTGTACCTTGTACCTATGTGACTATAATATAGTTGTTGCCAGATAAATTGACACGGCGGCGGCTGCGTGATAACGAAAAACCAGGGATTCTCCGTACTTGAATGTTATTACCGAAAATATATTATCAACAAATCCAACAATTGTCACAAAACATTTTAAAACTTATTTTACGTTATTAATTTAAAATCATCATTTATTAGCAGGAATCCATTATAATAAACTGTAAAAATTAAAAAGTGTTTCGATTAACGTTTTTTTTTTTTTGTTAACGTCGTGTTTTCTAGGAACCTAATCTCGGCGTTAAACGAGGACTTACTGTATTAATATTTCATACACTCATAACTTACTTAAATATTGAAACATCGTAAAAACCAATGATGTATAATATACACATACAGAGTGATCTATTAAACGTAAGCAACACTCTTTATTTCAGGAAATACTAATGTTTTTAAAATATTACTTTTATATAATTTTAAGTCGTTACTAAATAATATTTTCAAAAACGTTAATTGTTTTTAAAATTATGAGTGTTTTACGTAAAATGGATGATTTGGTATGTAATATATGTATAAATCGTTTTTCGATATTAATGTAATATTATAAACATTGATACCTCAATGTTGTTTTTTAATAATTTAAATATTTTATTTGTCAAAAGCAAATCGCATGGCGTCGTACTGGTACTTGATGGAATGATTCAGTGCACGGAATTCGATGAGTATTCTTATCAAGAAATGATTTCTTTTTTGCCACTCTTCAGTCACCCGAAACCGCAGAGGGTTGGTATTCTTACGATAGATCAAATATGTGTACAGTCTCTATACCTATTTTATAATAATCGTAAACATTAATCGACTTTTATCAACAGGTGCTAATCGTAGGCGGTGGTGATGGAGGGGTTGCAAGGGAAGTAGCCAAACACCCATTGGTCGAAATCATTGACCAAGTGGAAATCGATGAACGCGTAATCGAATTGTCTAAAAAATATTTACCGTTCATGGCTAAAGGATTCGACAGTCCCAAAGTCAACCTGTATGTAGCTGACGGTTTTAAATTCATGGAAGAACACTTTCAGTACTACGACGTCATTATAACTGATTCTTCTGATCCCATCGGTAATTTTTATTATTATCGATCGACTTTTTAGGTTCATAACTTCATAAGGTCATAACTCATAATAGATTATTTCACATACCCAACTAATTTTATATGACAAAATATTTCACCGATATATAATGCAAGTTCTTTTGGATGTATTTTTTATCTATAAAAAAAATAGGTGACACAAACTTCACTGGTCTATCATTAATCGTTTTGTATTTTTTTAAAAATTTTTATTGAATCTTAAAAAAAATGCTCATATTTTTTTAATCAGAACGATTAAAATAGACTAAATTAAATTTCATTTTTTAAATTATTTTAAAAAATAACAAAAGTATTAATTTTTAAAATATCTATTAATATTACAATTAGCACTATATACTATGATCATAAAATTCATCGAACGTCGAACTAGTTTTGCAGGACTATATCGGTGAATCATGATTTTGATTCGTGGTGCAAATCGTCGATTGTAATTCTTATTAATATACACGAGTAATTACCTATTATACACACGATTTTTACATTATTCTCAATATTTTTCACCAATCGAACAGGTCCGGCTGTTTCGCTATTCCAGAGGTCTTACTTTGAATTGATGAAACGCGCACTTCGGGCCGGCGGCATCGTGTGTTCGCAAGCAGATACTTTCTGGGGACATTTGAAAAACGCGGCGTCGATGCGCAACCATTGCAAAGAAGTATTCGCCAAAGCGGCATACGCGACGTCGTACGTGTCCACTTACCCGGCGGGTCAGATTGGTTTCGCACTCGGCAGTCTTGACGAGGTATACATGTTATAATATAATAATAATAATAATGATACTAGTATCGACATATTATTATGTAGTTTTAGATTTATGAATAATATTCTATTCGTCGTTAATTTAATGATTAAATCGATGACCGTTGTCGAGTGTATTTAGTGTTTACTAAAAAATGAAAACGTGTATACCTATGAATAGAAAACTTCACATAAATACCGAGTTTCATATAGAAATTGTATAATTTTTTCATTTAATGGTTATAGTTAAGATTTAATATACAAGACTAATGATATTTTAGTTATGCAAGTTAGTAAGTTACCTTTATTATAAAATATGCAATATTTATAATGTAATAATGCAATCCCTATTGGTATGCCTATTGCCTAAAATTGATATAATATTCGTAGATACTGTACCTGTAATTATTCAATTCGATTTCGATATACCTAATGTATATAATATTGTGACTTCATTAGTTCATAGACAACTCGAAGGCTATTCTGTTTTGTAGTTAAAAGTAAAGTTTAAATGTTAGATATAGGCACTCTTGATTTAGTTTAATTTAATATACTGAGTTTAAAAAAATAAATTTTCTTTTGAAAACAACCCTTAATAAATAATACTAATACGCTTCGCGGTTTTAAGGTCTAATTTCCCACACCAAGTGCACTGCGGTACGCCGAGCGCCGTCGTAAACCACCGTTTGCTATCGTCTGTTATCGAACTTTGTCAGTTCATGACGTGTGAGCCGATGTGAGCCAATCGGCGATCATACAACGGAATAGATGAATTTCATGTTTTATTTGATTTTTTTTTTGTCTTGCAGAATATCAACTTTTTAAATCCGGTGCACCAGTTGACTAATCAACAACGGAAGGATATGAAGCTTCGTTACTACACTACCGACATTCATAAAGCGGCGTTTGCACTGCCCGCGTTTGTCATTGACGCTTTGGACGACGTCGAAAACAATTTGTAATAATAAATTATGATATTATTTCTTTTGTATATCAGTATCACATAATAATGTCTTTATCAATTTTCAGTATGTGTTACGATAATATGATATATAATATATTATAATATATTGTTATATTTATATAAGATTATAAACGATTTAAATAAATCATCTGTTTATTTTCTTTACAACTATTTTGGTTGTTAATTGTTTCTATATGATTAATTTACTTAGTGGTTGGGCATACGTCTTAATCTCACCGGTACATATAATAATATTAGGTATAATATTAGGTAGAACGAATAACTAAAAAAAAAATAACCGTATCATATACTAGTATATTTATATATACCTACTTTGCGTCTTTGTCCACAATTATTATGATTTATTTTTCATTTTATATTATTATTACATACTTAGTGTATTTGTTGAGTGTAAATTGAGTAAAATGTAGAAATGCATTTTACACTATCATTTTCATATTTAATTATATTTATTTGGTTGCATTCAAAAACTGCACATTTTATCGGTCACTATATAACAAATTACCGAAAACTTAAAGTGGTTAGAACACTATTTTTATATTTTTATTTTATTTTTAATTGTGTTTATTTTTAGGAGCACTTATTAAATGTTATGAAGAATTGTTAACAGACAGAGATCGTATTAAGTTTTTAAAAACTGTCGGTAAAAAATTTCAGCCAATCAAACTTTAAATTTTTTTTTAAATTTGAATACTACCTAGGTCGGGCTAGGTATATTATACATTTTAGATTCTGAACGAGGTAAGGAATGTATTAATTTTACGATGATGTATGTTTTTTTTTATTATTGTGTCTGTCATCACGTTTTGGAGTAGAAATAATGCTTTGATTTTTGACTTCAGCCCTTCTTTGAAAAGGAAAATTCATCTAGTTGGTACTTTATCTCTATCTAGTTGGTCCAGTAGTTTTCAAAAGCGTCAGGAAAAACCCTGAAAAAGTAACGAAAAAACGGGAATTTTACGCATAATCTGTCTTCGACCAAGTCGATTTTTTTTATTTTGCTGTAACTCAAAAATAAATCATTATAAATACTTGAAATTTTCACCAAATGTTTAAATTAGCATTATCTATTTACGATTAAGTTTTAAAAATATTTTGATTTTTTTAAACTATTTAAAGACAATTGAAATTTTCGATTTTTCCAAGTTTTTTTTTTGGAATGCATATGAAAAATATTTGGCTGTCCAAAAAATCTTTAAAATTTAATACAAGATTTATTATAAGTTGTACTTAACAGTTAACATAGTAAAAAAAAAAAATCAAAAATCGTTAATTACAATTTTTGTTTATAAGCATTTAAAGTTCAAATGTTTACGAAATATATCAAAATCGCGAAAATGTCCTAATTTTGAAGTTGAAAATTCATAACATTTTTGTGATGTATATCTAAGGTTAAAAAACCCAATACAAGGTTATCCATAAGTTTTCCTTCAAGTAACTGTAAAAAAAAATTCCAGCGTCAATATAGAAAACATTTTATGAGCGTATAGAATTTAATTTTTTACGAAATCGCGTAAAATAACGATATATTACAATTTAAATATAGGTAATAATATAATAATATATCCTAGACTGACAAATCATCTCCGTTCAGAATCGTTTTTCGTAAACAATGATACCTGTCATTGCATTCAAATTTAACACATCCATTATAGTGACATATACTCTCCATCTCTACTACACAGCAGAGCGATATCCACTTTCCCACCTTTTTTTTATGTAGGATATTATTATTATTACCTTATTTTTATTTATTTAAATAATAATTAATAAATGATAGAATTTTAAAATATTATTTGTCTATTGATCTTTTTGTGGTCAAAATAATAAGTGTGTCGTTTTGGATACAACAATTTTAAAAGTTGTGCGGTTTTAATCTACCAAAAGTGTGCGGTTTTCTCCTGTATTTTAGAAAAAACGGAATCCTTACGCAAAATTTGTTATTGGCAAGATTGATTTTGATATTTAGGTTTAACTCGAAAAGTCTAAAATGAATAACCAGATGAGGTACTTGAAATAGTTGAAATGTTTACCAAACCTATATAATTAGCTTTGTTTTTACATTTCGATAAACATTTTTTCACTTGTGGGTTAAAAAGCTTGACAATTTATTCAATACTTGTCATTAGTAGTGAATTAGATACTTCCAGTGCCAGCGCTAGTCATTTGGTCACCCTGTGCCAATTCATAAAATTGCTGTCCTTTCAACCAAAAAAAAAACTACTTCACATCAGTTAAGTAAATATTTAAATCCTATAAAAACTTAAAGAGTTTAATACAAATTTTAAATACAAATATATTAAAGTAATATAATAAATGATAATATAGCTATTATTAGGAAATACGAGATTAAAAAACAATTCAATACATATTAAAAAAATTGTTTGTATAAGAATTTAAAAAATTAATTTTATCCTTCGATTTATTAATCTACTCGTATATCTATATAAAATATGTTCTTAATAATTATTAAATTTACTCAAACATATGTATGTGCAAATCTATGTAAAATTTAAAAATAGTTTCCTAGGATTATAAAATATATTTGTATTATATCACTCACATTGTTATAAAACTTATTTCTGAATAAGAATAAAAAATAATAATAGTAGGTAATCTTCTGTTTTAATTATAAATAGGGCTAGGGACTTCTAGGAGCTTGCATGTTTTTCAATAACCATTAAAAATTTAAAATACATAGGTGCAGATTTTTTTTTTATAGACATTTAAATATTTTTATTTGCACGGAATTAATATAAATATTTAAAAGATTAATAACGATTATGAATATTTTTTGTATGTTAACAAATATTAAATTGAAACTTTCATGTATATTATTATATTTTATACGCACAATGACATTTTCAAATGCAATGTTTTCGGCAAAAAATAATTCAATCAACTGTATTATTAATAGCATTAACTATAATATAAGTCTTAATGCTATTAATAATATATTCAGTTATAATAATAGTAGGATAGGGATAGGTAGGAAAATAACCTAGAATATTAATTGCCCCGGTAAAAGCAGCCCTGCAGTTATTAATACCCCTCCGTCGATAAAATTATTCTCCAGGGTATATCCTAGGTTATTTTTACCGAGGGGTATGTCATTATTCATGAGTAGGGCTGTGAATTTGTAGGAAAGTACATTTTTTATTTTTTGGTGGTTGTGAAACATAGCTTTGTAAGTATATAATTTAAATTATGTAACAACAAATCCATTTATGAAACTTTTATTTTGCATTTTTTGACGTTTTTAATTTTATAGGTAATTTATTTTTTCTTTTAGGTCATAATTTCCTTTTTTAGCTTATATTTTGGTATTTTTAATCAAATTCCATTTAAAAACTTTTAAAAAATCTTAAAAATGTTTCAGGCAAATAGCATTATTAAAGAATCAATAAATTTTAAAATCAAAATCAAAATTCAAATTAAATCAACTTTTTATTAAATAAACACATTTTTATGCAAATAATATACTATCAATACAAAAATTAAATTAAATACCATTTTAAGTGCATTTTACATTGCATTTTTTTAACATTTTAAATTCACAGCCATATTCATAAGACTGATCTGCATCAAGAAACACAAAACTTAAATTGGGGATACTACTTAGATTGTTTTGCAGTAATATACTTAGTATAGGAGTTTTAATTTAAATACTACATTTTACGTTTTTAAAAAATATATAAAATATAAAATACATAAAAATCATTGGTCAGTGCAAAACAATAATTGATTAAAATATGTATCTATATAAATATTTATCATGGAAACCGTCATATTTTCTATGATATGATATGATGATGGTTGGTCTTTAAATAACGTATATTAATGTCTTAACGTACATTTGATTTCTCAGTACTAGCAGGACTATATTAGAAAAAATTTAAATGTCACGCCATGAATCATAGCGGCTCGGCTCTGATAACATCGATGAATATTACATCATCGTCGTCGTCGTCGCTATCGAGGTTTCGATTATTGTTGACCACTTGAGTGGTGACCGTGTTGACGGATTCGTTCTCAACCGAACGTTCTGACTCATTGTTATTAGTCGTCCGATAATTTCTCGTGATGTTTTTCCGGCCTTCATCTAGTCTATCTCGGTCCAGAGACATGTAATGTTCAATGTTTGGTAAATTTTTCATGACGCACGCCGACAGCGCTGACCTGTACACTTGCATGCTTTTCGCTTCAAACCTTCATATATTTGAATAAAAAAATAAAACATAATTAAAAATCCAAATATTGATAGCACACAGATGATCAATTTAAGTGGCAACACTAATCGTTTAGTTTGTTTTGTATAATAATAAAAAAAATAATAAATGTTTTTACTCAATCCAAATTATCTGTACTTATAATAAAATATATTTTTTTTCATTTAATTGTCTTATACACTAATTTTATATGACGTTTAATTAGGTAAGTAGTAATCCAATATTGCATTACAATAGGTATCGGTCTCTAAGAATATACGTTTAGCGGCGTGTAAAGAGTCCATAAAGAGTGCATTTTAATTTAGCAGGTATAACAATAGTGAGAGGGCGATGGAATTCGATTTTTTATTTCTAGACAAAATAAAATCACGTCTTTCCAGTCATCCGTCTTGTTCTCACCATTCATCCGTGCCGTCGTTGTAGCACTCCACATTCGCTATGGTGGTCACCCCCGTTGAAACCACCGGCCACGAATATCATGTCGTCCAGTACCTCAATTGCGAAATTGCTCCGGGGATTGTACATGTCCACCACCCGTGACCAGTGGTTCGTGGTCGGGTCGAACTTCTCGCTACTGTTCATTCTCACCAGCCCGTTGAAGCCGCCTATCACGTACAGACAGCTGTGGTAGGCTATGCAAGACACGCCGCTTCGTCTGGTATGCATGGCTGGTATTAGTGTCCACTCGTTGGTGTCCAAGTTGTAAGTCTCGACCGTGTTCATACACTCTTGTCCGTTGAACCCGCCAGTAATGTATATTTTTCCTACACGATAATGTCAGGATTTTCATTTAACAAGTTAAACATGCTTTAATAAAAGGCATTTTTAATATATTATATTTTTATTTTCTACAGAAATGTCAATGAACGAAAAACAAATGGTTATAATTATAGTTTAATATAAGTATAAGTAGTATAAGTATATGATAAAATTGTTTCACGTGATTTGCAATGAAAATTAGGTAGGTGTATATTTTTTTTCCTATTTTCATATTTTTTGTCATAATTTCAATTTTTACATTATTTGTAAAAGCTTTTGATAAGAAGATGTCAGCGCACTATTTGTTTTTTCTCTCTGGCATATGCGCAACATAGACAAAACACATTTATATACAGAATCATTTTTATGTTTTTGAGTAATCTTAAAATCACCCATTAAAAAAGCAATTGAGAATAATAATTTTTGAAGGCATGGCCTATCGATTTTTATAAATATTATTATCTCAAAATAATTTAAACATCATTTAAATTTACAATATTTTGTTTTTTTATTTTAAAAGTAATTGAAATAAAAATAAAATATAAAAAAAACCGATATGTATTATCTCAAAAAAGTTATAGACGATAATTTTCGTAATAGGTGATTTTATTCAAAGATAACTCAAAATTCGTAAAAAAAAAACGATTTTAGGTGAAAACGTTTTATCTATGTTGCGCGTGGGTCCAAGAGAGAAAACAAATATGCTGCTGACATCCTTTTAAACTTACATTTTATACATTTATAGTAAATAAAAGTGAAAACTAAATTAATTTGTCAATTTATAACATCGAAATTGGTTGTTTAGACGGTTTAGTACTTTAGTAGTAATTATATTTAAATACTACTATAGTATTCGTGAAAATATTGCAAGTGTGTAGTAACTACACTGTAGTTATAGGCTTATAGGCTATAGCGTCTATACCCAAACCCAATTAATATTTAATAAGTTAATCTTAAATATATTCACAACAATTATAAACAAAAAACAAGAGTTCAAAACTGAAAACTATGTATTAAATACATAGTAAGTGATTATGTAAAAGAAGACACGATAATGCAACTTGGTTTTTCATTTAGTGAAATATCTGCTATGAATACTAGAATACTTGTGACTTGGAATGCTCATTTACTAAGTATAAGTTAGTGTTAAGTTGTCTTAGTCAAATTTCTTAAATTTAAAACATTCTACGGGTTTCCATTGTTTTACTTTGCAAAAATTATAAAATACACAGTGTTCGGAACGTTCACTAAAAAAATGAATTCGTTCAAGTTCAGTCCTTAAAAAATAAACTCTTTCAAGTTCGTGTTTTTTTCAAACGAACACGTTCATGATCATGTTTTAAAAAAATGAATACGTCGTTTACCTGGAGTCAATATAAAAATCTCTAAATATATAAGATTCAACCCAAAAATAAAAACATAATCTAGACTTTAGACTTTAGAGCATATATATTTTATAAAGTATATAAGCCTACTGTCCCATATGACGTACACAATACGTTACAATGCGTTTATAGTGTTAACTGCACTTATATTCATTTTTATTAAAACTAGCCGATTAGTTGTACCAATTTATTACAAATTCGTGGAAATCATCCTAGTTAATATTATTATTGCTGTATGTCTGTCGACCCCTGGAATTTACGTAATTATATTTTTATAATTTTTCATAAAATAAAATTTTAAAATTTTAATTTTATACATATATTTATTAAATTGTAAATAAATAGATAACCATTCGATTTCATTAAAAATATTAACATCGTTTACGTTCACGTTCGAATTTTAAAAAAAAACGAGTGACGTTTGCTTATTTTTCACTAACTATATGATCGTGAACGTTTGAACGTGCATTTTATAAACGATGTTCTTTCTGAACGCTGAAAATAAAATATACAATTGTTGAATTGTATTTCATGAAAATTCCAAAAAAGTTAAATGAACTCAATATTATTTTAAAAAATAATTGTATTTTGCTCAAATGTTAATCAAATAATGCATGTAATTCAATATTGTATAATGAATTGTAGCTTTTATTTTTTATTATATATTTAAATGTTATTATTTTATTCTTTAAGTTCTTTATTTAATATATTTTCTACTTTTTATGTAATTAAATATTTATTATATTTTGGCTTTTTAATAGATAAATATATATATTAATTCCTATCCCTTAAAATGACTATAATATTTATTGACTTTCTGTTCACCGATTAAAAATAAAATTGTTCTCGATTATCGACTACAAGCAATATCTTCTCAAATATTAGATTATATATTTTTGTATTTATAAAACATATATACGGCTACCGATCACACACGATTTAGATTAGTGATTCCTAACCTCAGAGATTTTCAAAAGTTTCACCCCTTTCTATAAATTGAAAATATTGAATATTATGTATATGATATATAATAAAATAAATACAACTTTTACTTCGTAATGACAAATTACGCATCCCCAACAATCTGTGTACGCCTCCCAGGTTGATTCAGATAGATTTTTGTGATATATTTCTTACCATTCAGTACAGCTGCACAGGCATCACTTCTCTGGGAAGTCATCGGTGCTATCATCGTCCATTGGTTTCGTTCGAAATTATATTTTTCCGCGGAGTCTAGCCGGTGATGGCCGTCGAATCCACCCATTGCATAAATTATGCCGTTTAACAACACAACGCTGACATAACATCTGCAGCGTCAGTTAATAATAATCAACAATTCATAGTAATTATAGTCATTATCAATTTTTCTCAGTATACTCATATAAATGTGATTCAATAAAAAAATGAACTTAAAAAGTACTGTAAACTTTATTCAATCTGTACAGCACTCGGTCGCAGTAACCGCCACTATACCACAAAACTAATAATTTATATTTTAAACATTATATATTTATATAAAATATGGTTACTCTTACTTCACGTAAACAGACAAAAAATATAAATCATCAATATTTTTACCACGTATCTAGATTAAACTTCATATTTTTACTTATTTACTAATTTACTTTTTAATTTTATCATATTTTTATCAAATTTACTTTAATTATGAATTTATCGTATGATAATTTTATTTGTCATGATATGATTATTTTTAATTTAATTTTTTAAAAGTTCTTTTGAATGTTTATATAAAAAAAAAATTTTTGTAAGAAGTAGGCCCTGTAATCTGCAGTCATGTCTCTCGATTAGGATTTAGGTATGACGTGTGTCAATAGGTATCAATACAATTTATCTTATATATTATTATAATATATATATATATATTTATCATATATCTAATAAGTAATATGGTATTAACTATATTATAATATATCCAAGTTAAACACCCGAACTTTACTATATTATCTATACGTATTTTATTATAACCAAATTATAGCGTGGTCTAAATGCAGGTTCTACGCAGGTTACAAATTATAAATAGTTGACAACGGTTGTCTCATAATACAATAACGTTACCGTACCTTTTACAATTCATCGGTGCTACTTCCTCCCATGTTTTCGTAACTGTGTTAAATTTTCTACAAGAGTTGAAATACTCCAATCCATCGAAGCCTCCGATTATGTAGATATACTGGTCCTTAACGATGGTACCATGGTACGCTCTAGGCCCGTGTGAGTCCTCTTCGAATATTCTCGTCCATCGATCAGATTTTGTGTCGTATGTTTCAATAATAGCTGTCGGGTTGCCACCGCTCCATCCGCCAATGGCGAACAATACTTCGGATGGGTACCTGGGACGTGCGAGCGTCGGCGCAATGGAATCAGTTATGCTCGACGTCAGCTGAAGGTCGTACATAAATTTCAGGGTCTCAATAATGTAAGGTCTACAATCGTCCCGGTTTTGTATGTAATGGTGGTCCTTGACCTGCAATAATATCATAGACAATTCGTCACGTGTTATTTAATATACCGTAATAATAAATAATAATTAGATACTGCTGGGAATTACCCTTATTTCCCACGAAAAATCCTGTTACAAAATTTACGTATAGATCGTTTCCTCAAAATGAAAAAGAAACCATTCCCATTTCCACCGAAATTTTTTTTTTCAAAAAGATGTTTCTGCTAAATATTTTTTAGGAACTATATTTAATAGTGCATACAATTTAATAGTATATATGTATGTGTACAGAACTATACAACATATTTATGTTATCATACAATCGTAGATCATAAATAATAGATATTTATTTTATCAATTATTAATAATTAGAT
This sequence comes from Rhopalosiphum padi, assembly GCF_020882245.1. NCBI lineage: Eukaryota > Metazoa > Arthropoda > Insecta > Hemiptera > Aphididae > Rhopalosiphum > Rhopalosiphum padi. The sequence continues at coordinate 72,117,110 of NC_083599.1, read as the reverse complement.
AAAAAAAAAGTAGGTACAAAACTGTGCTTGTGTTTTTGTTAAATTATTAGCTCTTATTGGTTGTTGACAAATTCAAAGCTATATTACATGTTGTATTAATTGGCACATAATACATAAAAAAAACATTTAAATTAAAAATTGAAATTTTTGGTTATCAATTTTTTTCTGGCAGAAACAGTTAATATTAATTTAGCAAAAACTGAAAAACATACATAAACAGAACTACAACTTTGTAAACAGTAAGGTATATCATAATCATTACGTTGTCGATGAAATATTTGGAGTCCATGAGACCGAAACGAACTTTGGGCAGCAGAAACAACAAATCGTTTTTCCGATTTTTGGGATCCTTGTCTACCCATTTCAACAGAACGTCCCAAACACATTCTTCCTGTTTTACGTTCAGTTGGTTGTCTTCGATTATTTGTTTGAATTCTTCTTGACGAAGTTTCATCAGCTCGTCACTTTGTTCTGCAATGGTCATAAATTCTTTGATGATGTATTTGTATGCGGCATTCGTCAACGCTCCAAAGTAATAGTAACTGTCGGATGACATATTATTATTATACAGCATATTATATTTACCTATTGACCTAAATATTAATATTATTTTCGTGGGTATCTAGTGATGTTTTTTAATTTTATTTTTTAATAGATACTAAGCGCACATACTCGGCAAATTGTAATACAGAAACACAATTGTCAGGTCCCAAGCATTCAACGACAAATTCGTGACAGAGTTGTACCAAGCCGTCTATGCATAAATAGTCAGCAGTCCGCATGATATCCATTACGTTCTCATAGTTTATGTCAATTTGTCTCATGTAAATATACTGCAAAATAAATTCCATTGTTGTACTTTCAATCGATTTTAGATTTATTTTCGTGTATTCTCCTTCATGCAACGTAGTAGTGAAAAGTATTCTAAAAACATGTCATGTACAATACACCTTTTAACACACTTTTATAAATGATTGCCTTCAAATAAGCAACCGCAAAGTAATAATACCTATCCCTTCTATTATTGTATTCATTCTAGTGTTCTACGATATAAAAAAAAATACCATACTAGAAGAAACAATTTATAATTATCTAAAAATAATAATTGTAGTAGTATGTACCTATTGTACCTACTACCTACATCTAAAGGTATTCCTCAATCACGTTTATAAAAGGTGATACAAAAATTTCTATACTACAAGAGGCCTGGTAATGGAAAGCGAAAGCCATGATTGGATAAATGTTGCCATTCATAAAAAAAAATGAATTATTTCATTAGAATTAAAATTATTTAAAAATAAACTTAATAAATAATTATACACATTATTACATACTATAGGTATACTACCTGGTGGCTAATTATAGTGATTTGCATTTTGTATCATTGCTTAGTACCATAGTATAAAACATTTACCTATTAATAATCAATGCAGGCATTAATATAGTAGTTTTAATATTATGTATAAAGAGAATTAAATCTCTCTTATATTTAAATTACCTATCTTACATTATACATAATCAATTCTAGTCAAATCTTAATCTTAATACATAATGTATATGATAAACATATTATAGCATACATACTTATAGTAATTCTTAATTACTAATTATGTTTTATAAATAAGTTAAAAATAAATAAAATTATAAGAAGAATATTAAATACCTACGCGAAGACTAAAAAAATTTATAATTTTTCAAATTAATATTAGTAACATTGAATTATTATAATAATTTTATATTATATTATTTTTATAATAACTGAATTATGAATTTTCTGTACAAAAATACTTTAAAGGTTTAATTAAATAAATAATGTGGTTGAAATGTAACATTATAATAGGTATAGTATCTACGAATATCAAACTAGAGCTTTTATTAAAAACTCTCTTATATTCATCTTTAAATAAGTTTTAGCCCAGATTCTGCTGCTTCGAATTTAAATTAAACCATTCAAAATGGCCAATAGGTATCTACTGACAAATATATATAATATTTTAATTTTAAGCTTATCACTGTTTATTGTAATGCATCATTAATAGCCGTTATTTTTGTGGATGTTTATTTAATTTGTTTTTTTTTAAAAACCTAGTTATTATAAGTAGTATATATTACTACCCATGAAATCTAAAGTTTAATTTATAAATAACTAAACAGCTGAAAGATGAAATGTATTTAATAAGACCTAAGTTTTTAATATAAATATATACTTTGGAGACATACACATTTAATACTACTTTATTGACAAATATAGTTTTAAGCAATAGACTGTATATTATAATATTATAGGTAATAAAGTATTAAAGTGTCATTAAGTACATGGGTCATGGACTATACAATGTTTTATTTGAACAGTCTTGTTTTTCAATTATCCGGGACTAGGGCAGTAGGGCTTAGTGTAGGACCTAGGTAATGAATCAAGTGAGACGTGAGTTGTAGGTATACAACTAGTTAGGTACCTACTGACCTAAAATAATCGCTTGAACCGCTCAATACTGATCGATGTATTGGAAATGTGTCACCGCTATCGAGGATCAATGACGCATCGCAGAGTTTTACGTTCAGCCGGAGTTCGTTAAAGCCATTTAGAGTGTGCATAGAAACTTGCCGGGTCAACCGACGTCTGTATGAATCCTCTGCGTCGCTTTTTTTAACAACTTCTAAAGTGTGTATAAATTTGTTTTTGTTAAAACGATGTTCAGTCGTTAAGCAATTTAAATGTCTACTTACCGTTCATAATACTATTAAGGTTAAAATTATAAATGTTAAAACTCTTCTCTTTACTAGACGTACCTATCTTTAAAATTGAAATATCAAAATAATAATATGTTTGTATAATATGCATATAAATAAAAAAGATACGTAAAAACTGACATTTGGATAGGTATTACATTTTTTTTTTCAATACCGGTGTATAAACACTTTGGTTAATATAGAAACGAATACGGTCATAATACATATAGATACAGACCCAAATACGCAATATCAATGATTGTCAATTTACACTGGACAGTGGACGGTCAACTACGGTGCATTACGAGTGTACACTATCTATCTTTTTACCTACACAAAACGGGACATACCTACCTATTTGCAGATAAAAAAATATTGGAATTGTCTATTTCACCTAACCACGGTCGGATAAATATAGGTGCAATAGGTGTTTTTGCTCCACATCTTTTGTCAATACTTAAATTAGCAATAATCAAAATTATTATGAGTTCTATGTTATACAGATTCACCAGTTGCGTCACAAACTTACTATTTTTGCACATTCAGGTTTTAAATTTTAAGTGTAGTTGACCATATAAATATATTATTATTTTTTTGTTGTTAAGCCGGGATCCCACGGCGCGTGGCGCGGCGCGAGGCGCGGGTTTGTCTATATACCGCGCCAAATTCAGGCGAGCCTGTCTAGGCGCAATCCATACGATCCCACGGCGCGGGAGATGTCGCGTGGCGTGGCGTGGCATGGCGCGGGAAAGGAATTTTCGATCTCATTTTTTTTTTTTGGCTTAAACAACCATTTTACGTCTGTAGCTCACGAAGTGTAGACGTCTATTTATTGTGTGTTTTTAATAATAATTTAATTTAACTTTTTAAATTAATACTTTAACATGGAAACGAAACAATCAAAACTTGCAATTTGTGCTGCAGCATATTATGTTATGGCAAGTGGTGAAATTTTAATAAATAATAACAAAAAAGATAAGGTGACAAGAAAGAGAAGACGATATTGGGTGAATGAATATTATAAAAGTCGAAATAAGTAAGTACCTATATAATCTTAATAATAATCTCAATTTCAATATTATATAATATCAGTAGGTATTTATTTTTTAATTTTATAAATTATCGCATTTTAATTTTCAGGTACAATGCGACAAATATGCTTTATGATTTGACTTTAAACTCTACAAAAAAATTCGAAAATTTTTGCCGAATGTCACCTGAAGATTTCGAATATTTGTTAAATAAAATTGGACCATCAATAACAAAAAATGACACCAATATGAGAAAATCTATCCCTATCCAAGAAAAATTAGCAGTTACATTAAGATATTTAGCTTCTGGAGACAGTTTTATTAGTTTATCTTATATGTTTAAATTCTCTCCACAATCAGTGTCAAGATGTGTTCAAGAAGTATGCAGTGCATTAATACAAGAATTAAAAGATGAAATTAAGGTAATTAATAACTATTATTATTTAAAAAATACATTGATACAAACAATAAGTATTATGAAAACAGCAAACTTATAAATGACATATTTCGTAAATAAAATAATTTCCTTCTAATTAGATAATAAAAAAAAATATTTCCAACTTTAGTTATATATTATAATGTACTAGGTATACACAATAAAAAACAAAATATATAAAGTAAAAAAAAAATTAATTAATTCTTTCTTGTAAATAAAAAAATTAACACATAATATTTAACTTGAGATATAATAAATAAAAAATAAATAAATAATAAAACATGAAAATAAATATTTTTTCCTCTATACTAACCAATAAAATCAAATTTAAATACTGGTAAAAAAAAAATAACACAATAATTAACAAGATATTCTAAAAAAATATAGGTAGTAACATACTTATACTCTTTATGTATTTTAAATGTCAAATGTTTCATAAGTTCTGTCATTATGTTCAAATGACGGTCCAGGTACTGGGTTTTCTATGTTGGTGGGAAACTGCGAATAACTTGAGGAAGATGACTGAGATTGTGGTGACGGTGCCGTGTATTCTGTTAGAGAGCTTGGTGATGGATTATATAATCCTGTAAATGGGTGAATTTGGTATGTATGTCCAATGTCACGATATGTTTGAGGTAGATAATTGTGTTGTGCTCTATTGTATTTAAGATTAAATAAATAGTTATCTATTTCGTGCATAGCTATCTCGCGGGTTTTATCGTTAAAATTTCTTAATTTTTTTGCAAGCAGCTCAGCATAAAGCAAACATACGTCAGGACTTTGTTCCACCGAAGCTTTTTTTAAAATATTATATGCTTCATCCATTCGACTTTCAATTTCTATAAAGTGGTCATTCGCTTTGCGTTTTTTCTTCATGGTGGATGCTGCAGGCGATTTAAAAATTTTTTCGGTAGTTGATGTCGATGTAGTTTCTTTATCTTCTTCCTCGGTATCGTGTTGGTCTTCATCTATTCCAATAACATCAACAGTCGATTGATCTAATAATTCCTAAAAAACCAAAAGTAAAATTTCATTTTAAAAATAATTTTTGGAATTAAAACAATTTTTGAACATTAATGAATTATAATAAAACTTCTATTTAACGAATTATATTTCAGAACTATGATCTTGATTTTTAATAATGCGTAAATTTAAATTTAATGTTTCTATATAACAAATAAACTATTTGATAACAAACCCGTTATTGTAAACAAAGTCAGAAAATTTTACAAAAAAAGTACAATTTATAAAAATAATAAACATAAGAAACTCACTAATTATTTCTCAATAATAAATTAAATAGACAAGTATGATAAATGTTAAATGAGATAATAAGATTTATAATATAATATGAATTTAATGTTTATTTTTTAATAATTTATATTTTTTTTATATACAATTAATGTAATTATGTTTTATAATATGTTATTTTTACCTATGTCCTTTTTGCATTATATATAGGTAAAAAGTAAAATGTTCCAACAGTTTTCAAAAAAATTGGGAAAAACAAAAAAAAGTAACGGAAAAACGGGAATTTTTACGTAAAACCTATATTTTTACAAAATCTATTTATTTTTTTATGTTTTTGCAACTCATAAATTCTTTCATTGTAAAATGTAAATACTTGAAAATTTCCCCAAATGTTTATGTTAGTGTTATCTATATACAGTTAAATTTTCAAAATATTTTGACTCTTTTTGAGTTATTTTATTTTTTTGGTTTATAGACCACTGAAATTTTCGATTTTTATGAGAATTTTTTTTTAAAATAACGATAAAAATTTTTTGGCTGGCCAGAAAATCTTGAAAATTTAATACAAGGTTTCTTATAATTTGTTCTTAAAGTGATAAAAAAATAATACGAAATCGTTAGTCACAATTTTTTTTTATAAGTGCTTAAAGTTCGAATTTATACGAAATATGTCAAAATTGCGAAAATTTGCAAGTAATTTTGTGGTTGAAAATGTATTATACATTTTTTGTCAGTGGCGGATCTAAGATTTTTTTATGGTGGGTGCTACTTTGTTAATAATAAAAAATAATTTGGATACGATTTGGGGGGGAAAAAAATTAATACTTTAGTATTTAAACATAATTAAGCAATATAAAAATTTTAAACAATTTAACATATATTATTTTTTTTTTAATTGGCGAATTATTAGTAATTTTTAATAAAAATACGCGGAAGATATACATTTACGCAAAATAAAACTAAATTAAATAAATAATATTTGTTACACAATACTATTCTATAGTTATTATTTATTATTTATTATATTTATTCTAAATCATTATTATTATTTTTAGTTGCCCCAAACAACAGACGAATGGCTGAAGGTTGCTCATGAGTTTAATGAAAGGTGGAATTTTCCTCACTGTTTGGGTGCAGTCGATGGAAAACATATTGTTATTCAATGTCCAATAAATAGTGGCACGGAATTTTACAATTATAAAGGAACATTTAGCATTGTCCTTATGGCATTAGTTGACGCAAACTATATGTTCACCTATGTCGATATTGGTTGCCAAGGTCGCTTAAATGACAGTGGGGTTTTTAAAAACACGTCTTTGTGGCATAAATTAGAGGCAAATGAAATAATGTTGCCATTAGATGAGCCACTCCCCTCAAAAACAGAATTAATGCCTTATGTATTCATAGGAGATGGTGCATTTTCATTGGGAAGAAATATGATGAAGCCATACTCAGGAGTTCACGAAAAAGGCAGTATGAAACGGATATTTAATTACCGATTATCAAGAGCTCGACGGATCGTCGAAAATGCGTTCGGAATTATATCGTCTGTTTTTCGTGTTTTCCGAAAACCTATTTTACTGAACGAACAGAAAGTTACCGATATAACAATGACGTGTGTATTATTACACAACTTTTTGAGGAAAAGCAAAACTTCTAAATCAAGTTATTCACCCCCGGGAACATTTGATTCAGAAAAAGAAAATGAATTTTGTCCGGGATCCTGGAGAAATGATCAAGATGATATGTCCTCTTTTGTACCACTAAGGATATTGCCTCGTAGATCAGGACTTGGGGCAATGAGGATAAGAGATTTGTTTGCAGAATATTTTGTTTCGAATGGTGCGGTCACTTGGCAGAATGATAAATAAATATAATAATAAAAAAAGAAAATGTCACTTTACATTATATTTGAATATTTCACTACTTTTTAATATTTTTTATTTAAACTAATATATTTATATAATTAAAATATATTATGTACATTATTATTACTTTTACAGTTTTAAGTTAAGTAATCAATAAATATTTGTCATTAATATATTATTTTTTAAGAACTTACTATTGGAATTGGTGTTAATTATATATTAATATGACTTTATTTACCTATACAATGATATTTTGAAATTAAATGTCTTCAATAAAAGTTAATCGAATATTTTTTTATTCAAATAATTGTGAAATAATCATTCGAATAAAATATTATCTAAATACAATGTAATTCGAATAATGCACAACTCTGCCTAATACAAGTATCAAAAAACAAAATATAAATAAAATGAAACATACTTAGTGATATCACTGACAAAACCTCAGCTATAAAAAAAATATAATATAATACAATATAAACGTTTTTCCTATATAACAATGATCGGCAACTGGCGGACCGCGGTCTGGATCCGGACTTTGTATACTATATACAATAACCTTCGGACCCTTAACATACAGCAGAGCGGTACTTACTTGTCTACCTAGTACCTTTATATCCTTCTCATTTTTATCGTCCTTAATTCATATAATGTAACAAACGTACGATTTTAAATGAATTAAATAGTATCCAATCGATCTGTTTGCAACCAATAATGTTGCTTTGAGGAAATTTGTGGAATTCGTTGAACGGTTAAAAGATAAAATTTCGGTAATTGTATTCTATTATTTTGGTTCTGAATATAACCGTAGGTCTTATGTGCTGATCGAGTGGTGTGTAAAATGTTTTTTTATTATAACTATTATAATATTTTTAAAATACAAAATATGTATGTACCTATAATATTATGCGTATAAATATTATGTATTAAATTAAAATCAAAATAGTATAAAATATAAAAATAATTGTATGAAATACAAAATTTGTATTAAATAAATAATAATAAAAATATAAAAAAATAAAATATTATTAATATTTAATTATAATAATTAATTTTATATTTGTTTAATATAATATAAACAAAATACTCAGTTAGGTAGGTACCTAAAAACCCTTTTAATATTTCTTTTAAGTTTTTCTCAATTCTCAATAATTATTCAGAAAATGCCACAAAAAAAATATTGTTTTTATATTGTATTGTATTATTTGTATCATATTTAAAAATATACGAATATTATAGCTAAATAAAATTATATTTACCTCTGAAGTTATCGTAGTTCGAGGTTGAACAACTGCGTGTAAAAATTTTGCCATTTTTTCATATGCAAACCAGTCTGGTTTGTATACATCATCTGAACCCGATCCAGTTTTTTTGCTTGCTCGAACTTTTGAGGCCAATTTACGATAAGTAGACATCAAGGAATCTTTTTTCTTTTTTAATTCTGAGATTGATAATTTAATGCTTAAGTTGTCAGAAATATTTCTCCATGAGTCTTGAACGTGGTTCCTATTTTTATGCCGAGGATCACTCGGATTCCATATGCAAGATTCTTTTTCATATAACTCCAAAAATTCAACTATAAGATCATTTGACCATTCCATTGTAAATTTAAATAAAAATATTGAAAAAAAATACACAAAAAAAACAATTGCTAAGCACGTTCAATTCACAGGTCGTGGGATTGGCGTAGGTCGTATGACGAGCCGCGCAACATTTCCTTTGGCGCGTGTCACAGAAACCGACAATCGTTGGGAAGTTTACTGCATTTCTATGCAGTAAAAATTGTAAAATATGCATTTTATTTACCAATTTTTTTTTAAATATTAGTTTATATTATTATTTATAACTTATTGTTAATACATGCTATTAGTATATTTTTTTTTTAAATTGTCTAATGTGAACGATTGGCAATTAGATTTATATTGGCTGAAACTCCTTTCCACATCCCACGATGTTGTTGAAGCATATATTTAAACGACGCGATTTGCCCTGAATTTAAAGTAATATTAACATATTTTTCTTCCATTTCATATTCATTGTTTATATTGCCACACATTTTCAGAAGTATTTTGAATCCCTTATTCTTCTTTAGTACTAAGTCGATTTTAGTTTAGACAGGTTGTATACTTTCAATAATTTGTCAAATAGCCCAATAATAATAGACGTTCATTAAATAAATTCCATTTAAAATTTACAGAATTCTCAAAAATTTATATACAATACAATTATATGCATTATGTTCAAAATATGCAAAAAAAAATTGTTCTATTTAATCAAAGTAAATCAAATCGTGGACATATTTCATTATTTGACAATCAATCAGTTTGGACTTTAGAAAAAAAAACATGTAAATGTATATAAATCTTAGCCCTATCTATCACCTTTAATGCTTATGGCGATTGAAAAAGATAACAAGATTCAGAAAACGCTAATTATATTGATACTATAGCTAAGTCATCTTAAATGTTACAGGAATTACTCATTTAGTAGTTTAGTACTACTTACTAGAAAAATGTCCACTATTCTATGAACAACTTTGTTCATAGTAAATGAAGAAAAAAATATTGAGGCCCCAAAAGAAAATTGCGGCCAAGTCCTTTTATATGCCAGGCCGACACTGGTTTTCATTCTATTTTTGCGTTCCGGAACGGCGGCAGCAACCACTACAATAAATAATCCGTTTGGATCGCGGCGGTCAGCTTCCAGTTATCGTGTCACCGACAATACCTAACCACGACGACCGTAATGCTCAGTACTCAGTTAATAGTCCATATCACTGTTGTTTTTTTATAAATCGTGAACGTGTGCGTCGATTTTAATAATAATGTCTGAATATAATACAGTTTTATATGTTACAATCCAAAATTTAGAATTGAAGGAGTCGAACGCACGTGCTTTCAAAACGCGAGTGATGACGCAAACAATAAATAACAAACACTATTTATGTTTTACGGATCCACGTATGATCTACTTCAACTTCGCCATGCTGAAATTTGTGTACCACGGAAATATTGGTAGTGGGAGGTTAGAATTGGAGTTCAAAAAACCCAATAAACTATTGCTAATAGAATCACTTGAAGTACACTTTTTAGACGAAATAATTCAAAATATGGCTGATGAGAGAAAAATCATGGTCACTGAATTAAGGGAGCGCATTATTAACCGTTTTGATCCAACTGCACTCCAGTGTATAGCTCTTGATAGTTTTGATAAGCGAATATTGAACATGACACATTTGACTTCACTTAAGCTGGAAAGCTGTGATTTACCAACGATTCCTGTAGAAATTGGTCGTTTACCCATTGGAATGCTAAGCATACGCGGTAGTAAACTACCTACTAATCAAGATACCTTCTGGAATTGGATATCAATGTCATCAATTTGCAATACATTAAAATCCTTAAATTTTGATTCTACTGGCCTCAAAAGATTACCACTTGAAATAATGTTCCTGAAAAATTTAAATTTGTTATCTGCAAGATATAATGAACTGGTAATTTAGTGAATTTATTACTATTTATATCTATTAAATGGCTTTTTTACAATGCGCTTTTATAAACCATGATTTTGTTCTGTTATTTCTTTCTCCAATGCATTGATTAGCTGTGGATAGTCATGCTATTGTTTTACATTATCTTTTGAATGTATTGTATTTATAATGTAAATTGTACAACAATACTATCTACCTTCATATCCAATCAGTGTTATTAATTTAGTATACTTGTTGATCCTAATTTTTTTGGATAGTACATAACAAGATTATTTAAAAAATGTATTAATTTTGAAATTTTAGGTAAAATCCTAAAAATGTATTATTCTTCATTATTAATTTAGAACTTGGAATTATAATATGTCTTTAAAAATTAATGTAATAAATTTCGTAGAGAAAAAGTGAATATCTAAATAGTTATGCAGTTATAAAAATTATATTTATATTTAATGTAAGCACTTGATAAAAAAAATGTGTATAACTTATACCAGGAATCTATTAATAGTTTTCAATAATTAACTGCATTATGCTATTATCTCAACTAATGATAACATTATTATAGTAACAATGACAATATTTACTGGTTCTTATTTTTTATTTTATTTTTCTAACTTTTAAAAATCAAATTTTTTGTCAACAGAACAAATCTAGTGTGTAACCTTTAATTTTTGAGTAAATTGTGAAATATCAAGCAAACTTAAAAACATATTCTGCATTTGTACTTTGAGTTTTTATGATATTTCAATTTTCATGCAGGTTATAACTATGTAAAATATTACTATTTAAAAATTCTGAATTTAAATATCTACTTGTTTTAATCCTATGAATAATTAGAAAATTATTGTTTATTTTTTTTCAGACATATATACCTCATTGTCTTCTAGAACTTGAGAAACTATTTTTCAATCTAGAACACAATGCATTATTATATGTTCCTCAAAATCTTTTTTATGCAAAAAGTCTTGGATGGAAATTATCAAATAACCCAATGGTCGTAACGAAATGCCAAAAAAAATCATACCTACATCAATATTTGGATGTGTCTAATAAAGAAAGAAATGAAAATTATTCAAAAACTACCATTCAACCATTAAAAAATTTATCATTGTACAATTTTATGGATAATTGTAGTATACCATTTAAGAGACAAGATATACCTCGTACACTGTGGGTATACTTTAATTTAGTGGGTCGTTGTATTGTGTGTAATAGATGGATATTACCTGATTACTCTCAAATAGAGTACACACATAGCAAAGATGAGATACCTTACTCCGAATTTTCTTTTGGTTACGTAATGCAATCAATGTCTTGTAGTATTCCAAATAATTGTAAAATACTAAGAGAAAACTAGCCAAGGAGGCAAAGGGGCAATCGGCCACGATTCTCAGTCCACCTCTGTATAAGACCATTTGAAGGATAAGAATAATAATTTATTAATTAAGTAGTCATATAAGTTTTTACATATTCAATTATCACTATCAATTATTGTTTTTTTAATGAAATCATGATAATTATTGTATTACAACTAAACAAATAAAACTGTGAATAAGTTTATTATTTTAAATAATAATTAATATATCTAACGTTTATATAAATGTTTTTGATTTGTAATAATTGTAACTATGAAATAAAAATGTGATCCTTTATTTATAATATATTAAGCAGATTTTCTGATTATATATGTACATGTTGTGATATTAAAATAGCCGATTTTGATCGTATAAAAATATGAATCTCCTTACAATATGTTTTTTTTAAATTTTTGTACAAAAATATTTCACAAATATTTTTTTTACTATAATTTAAGATGATAAAAATTGATAATTGTATTCTTCAATAATATTAAAAATATTAAAAAAGTAATACATAATATTAATTATTTTAATATAGTTGATTATTTGCTTTAATTTTGATCAAGGATAGAAAGATTTGTGCGGATATCCAAACAATAACTGTAATTGTACTATATATTTTTAATTTAAATGTCATGTTATACAAAACATGATAAAGTCTAGTTTATTATCTTATAGTGTATGTGTAATTGAGGGTAATTTTAATTTAGAAACTACATTAAGTTCAAAACTAATTATTTTTTTTATAAAATTAGTGAAATGGTCTTACCTATAGTTTGATATCTACCGTTTTCTTGTACAGACTAAAATATGTATAATGCATAAATGTAAATTGTATTAACTTTTGAATTGATTACTGAGTATATTAGTGTTTAATAATATATTTAATTCATAATTATTAAAAATATTTTTGTCATAAATGAGGACATATTATAAACTTACTTATTGGTATGGTACTGTAGTGGAATAAAATAAAGATAGTTTCTTGCGTAGATGCACATAAGGGGATATAATTATAAATTTAAAGATGTTTTTTTAAACGATGATAATAATTTCTGTTTTATTAACACTTATAAGAATGCAATTGATAAAATTAACTTGTTATAAATATTTATTACAAGCTTATGTTTTTTAAAATTCTAAACTCTTCAATGTTTGATATTTTGAACAATTTATCAGTAGAAACTCTGGTGATAAAGAATAGTCTACCGTCCAATTTGCGTAAATTTATCATCAAAATAGATGAATAAGTTATGTTGCAAAAATTTGTAATATTAAATAAAAAAATTAAATATTAATTAGTAATTACATTTTTTAATTGTATTTACATATTTTAGATACAAAATATATTGTAGGTATCTACCAGTGTTTTTTTTTTTTTTTTATTGATCAAAAACAGAGTATGTACATAATTGTTTTTAAAGATATCAATTACAATTATCTGTCTCCTTTAAGTTATGCTTGTATTGCAGAGAAAGAGTTAGAGATTTTTAAAAATATAGATAATATATTAAAAAAAAACTAATAAACAAATGTACTACTACTACATGATAAATAAAATTGCAGTATAAAAATTATTCAGCATAACATTATTTAATAAACAACTTAATATATTAAAATTAAAATATGAAAAAAAATATATACATACCATAATCATAATGTGTACAATAACTTCTTATTTTTTTTTTACATAAAAATCCAATTAATTAAACGTAGTAAACCACTTTAGCATCTAATGCCCTGTGTTGTGTTTTATTTTTGTATATTTGTATACTGTACCATGTTTTTTCTATTTTTGTTCTACACAATTTTTCTCATTATTTTTGTAAACGAATCTTATTGGCCAAAACTTAAAATCTTTATAATTTTGATTGGTAGAGCCTAGTTAGATATTACTAGAATTATTTATTATTTATACAAGTAGGATTAATTTAAGTTTTAAAATTATTTTAACAGGTAACTGCAGTACTTGGAAGGTGGATGGGGACAAAGCCCCCTCACATCCATTTTTCTAGCTCCTCTAAATTTACACTTAATGTAAGCCTATGATTTATTTTGCTTAATAATATTTATAATATATTTATAATATATTTTTTAATATTTTGATGCATATTTTATAATTTAAATAAGTTTCCTGTTTCTGGAGTAGACGAAGGTTGGGTTAACTTGCAAATTGATGTAGTATTGATTAGAAAATCAAATCTTGTTTAATATGAATTACTTATTAGATAAAATTTACAATTTTATTTTACATATTTTAAATATAAAAAAATATATTATACCCACTATAGTTTTTTTTTTATTTTTCAAAAATAAATAGTAATTAAATAGAAAATAAATAAAAGTATTTAAAGATAACATTTTTGATATCTCCTTTAAGCTATGTCTGTATTGGAAACAGTTAGAAATTAAATAAAAAAATATTATAAATTATTTAAATTGTTTATGCGTTATATTAACTGATAATTAACGATAATCGATAGGGAATAAGAAATGGTTGAATTTTAAGGCAAATGTCTTTTTGTTCAGATAATGGTAGAATAGTTCTTGTATGAAAATGTGTATTTTATCTAAAACTAATGATTAAATATTATTTTCATTCATTTTTTGTTTAATTATCAATTGATGATAATAATTTTATACTTTTTAACGATAGATACAAATGGATATAAAGTTGTGAAGACTACGCGTCGTTTAAAATTACCTTTATTTAATTGATCTTTCCCAGGAGCAAAGTTACCTCTCATGAGAGAAATAATATTACTAAGTTGATTCTGTTGATTATATTTTGTTTTCTCATATCTAAAATAATTTAATAGGTTTTATATAATTTTTATAAAAAGTGCTACCATATTATTTTCATTGAGTTTAATTTTATTTATCTCATTCCAATTAATTTTAGTGATCTTATTTTTTTAATTCATTAAAATGTGTATACCTATTTGGTTTTTATTGATAATGGTATTTGCAAGTGCCATAAAATGATTCAATTGTAGAATTAAGGGCTAGTGATCGGTAATTACAGAATCTGTAACAGCTGAGTTAATAATATAATGATTGTGATTGTCTCTAACAAATATAATATGATCGATACAAGTATACAACTAATGGATAATATGGGTTAAGACAATTAATTTATATTGGTTGAAATTGAATTAATTTAGTAAATCTAAATATATTGTTATTGAATTAGTAGTATCAGGTAGATTTATATGTTAATATAAAACCTAACCTATTAAGATAAGTGTAACATGTTTATAGAAATTAACTTTATTGGTTATTGACGTTATAGTTTTAATGTTATGACTATTCACAATCAATGTAATTATATTAACACTTAGGGAGCTGTAAACTGAAATTCTTCCACATCTTATTTTGTTAAAATGTAGTTGTTGTAAACAAACAATTAGAGCATCCACTATTTATATTTATATTGTATGAAGTACAATATCATTCTGAATAAATATAATTAAACCCTCAAATTTACGTAGGTACCTATATTAATATATGAAATTGCATTTTGGTTATAATTCAGTTTAACAGTATTTTAATTAATAATTTTCCATTTTTGGTGACATTGATATATAATTTTTTTCATCAAGTGCAGGCGTGCAGTGTTAAGTAAGTAGTGAAGTTCGAAAAGTTGGTTTACAATGATCCTTAGTCCTTTATTAAGAAATTATATGTTCAAATTGAATTGATTATTTGAAAATAGTGTATTAACCTTATTCAAATATTTTATTGTTTTGTTAAAATTCATAGATATCACAAAAAGTTAAAAATTATTAATTATTAAAATTTGTGGTTAAAAATTTATAAATTTCTAATTAATTTTACTATTCATGGATTGAATACTATAATAATATAATAATTATAATAGTATATATATATATATATATATATATATTATTTGCATTAAGCAATGAAATATTTAAATATTTAGATTAATTTTAAGCTATGTATACTATCAAACCTATTTACACCGTTCTACCGCATGGCAGTATAACAAAGCGAATTTTCAGTTTTCTTTTTATGTAGATATAAAAATTATAATACTATAAATTTAAATTATCTACTTTAATTGTGTTATATGGATACTTAAACAAACAATTAAACTAAGATTATTGTAAATGTGTTAACACATAAGTTATTTATATACATGTTGATATTGATGTATAAGTATTAATAAACAATTAATAGTTTAATTAGTATAACTATCTTACTAAACATTGATAAAAATTTGAATTAGAATATAATAAGAATAACACTACATGTTAGCTAAAATTCAATAATAAATAAATTAGTAAGGGGTCTTTTTTATTTTCTCAGTTCAAAATCTTTTAAATATAAAATGTTTATACAATTTATAATATGATACAGCTACTACATTGTAATAAATACTTAGTTTGGTATTTTATAAATTATAAGTATTAAAAACTATCTCAAACAGCAAAATAATATTCTTTAAATAGTATAAGACTGTTAATTATAAAACAATAACATTCAGTAAATAAAAAAATAACATTTAGTAAAACATTTCATAAATACTATGATAATATTTGTACATGTTTCTGTAAAATTACCACAAAATTATTTGGCCGCTGATTTCATGTTATCTTAACAATATATTATCAATATTACCATTATGTTAATTAATGTTCAGTTAATAATAGGTTTATTCAAATATTATAACAATATAATAGAAAATTATCTTTTTAAATATATGCTGTTATTGTAATTAATCAAACAAATTCTACTAAAATGTTAATTTATTGACTCATATAGCAATATAGTATATACATTTTAAAGTATAATGATATAATATATTTATCATTAAATGAAATATTGGAATTTTAATTTATAATTATATATTATGATCCAATATAAAAATAATAAAATAAATTTTAAACGTAAAATGTACATCATGTATCATCAAATAAAAATAAAAATATAACTGGTGAGTATTATTAATATTAACTATATTATATATTATAAAAAGTAAATAAAAAATTGTCAAAGAATTAAAAAAATTTAAAAATTCTCAAGTTTTTCTTGTTTTCAAAATAGCTTTTTGATACGGAAGGGAGCATGGGATAGCTAAATGCCCAATGAATTGTTGATTTATTTTTCAGGAACAACACTGTACTTTACATTAACTAGTATAGCATCTAGAATATACAATAATAATGTTAGATTAATAAAATAAAATGTAGCACATTTCAATATTTAATAATAATATCTATCAACTACCTATAGTGATATTATGTTAAATAGGTTTAGTTTTATTGTTGACTTACACCAAATAAATCAGTTTTATATGCTTTACCTACTCAATAGTTGTTTAAGCTTGAAAAACATAGCTTTGATTTAAATCCATGTAATGAATATTCAGATTGTAAAAAATTACTTAACATTCTTGATACAATTCTTTGAACACTATTTCCAACATTATTGACACCTATTAACTCTGCTAACCAAGTAACCTAAAACATAAATACATTTTACAAGACAATTGTAAATAGAGAATAGTTTTAAAAATTATAAAGTATAATACCAATGTATTTTTAATGTTTTCATCAGCCTTAATTTTTGTTTTCAGTGACTAACTATTATGACTTTTAATAGGAAATATTTTATCAAGATTTATGATATTTTTGGCTGATGTATTTTTATTAGCCATTAATACTAATACTATTTGATTGTACAATACTGAAAATACTGCCAATGTCATATTTTATATTTACTGAAGTGTTAGTAATAAACTATTGAAAATCTGTCAAATCAATACAATTTATTAGAAATTAGGCAAGTATTTAAGTGTAAATTAGTATAATACAAAAAATTTACAAACAACTTAATTGTTATTCAATAAATAGCATTTGGTTACAATAATAACTATATTATATAGTTTAATAGTTATGACTAGAGACCGGATTTTTATGCTATTACATATTTTTACTGAGCGTATGCAGTTCCAATTGGATAAGATTTGTCGACGATTCATATACCTATGAACTGATGTACAAAAGTTTTTAGCGCATAAAAAAGAATATTTCGGCATTTTGAGGTTTAATTTGAATATTTTATAAAAAAAATGCAAAAATATTTTTAATATATCATATTTATCAATTATCATGACGAAATATTGGCGCAACTCAATATTGATAAGAAAATCAGTAGTTCCCGCGTTCAACGTGCGTAGCACTGATCGTGATTTGCACACTTCATTGTTCTATGCTTTTGCGTATGTGCGTAGACCACGCTAACATTTCTCTCTGTGCAAGGTGTATTGATATATCAATAGTCAATACCCCTTGTCTCTGTGATATCACAGAATAGATACTGATATCAACAAATTTCTTAATAATTATTGTTAGGTGTACTAACTACATGTGTAGTCGTGTACTAAGTGTCGAGTTTTAGTATATCGTGTATGTTATTTGTTAATTAAAATGCCTAAAATCCCCTCTAGCTTTAAATGTTTATTATATCAATGGATCCAACCATTTAATAAACTTACAATGCAATAGTTAAATGTATTTACTACAGATAGATTAATTTCAAAAAATCCTGGCTATCAAAAGATGAAACAGTTGTCTTTGATTCTAAGTGGCGAATCTGAAAGAGAACTCCCATCAAAGTTTACACCTACTATGGCAGCTGACATGAAATATGCCAAAATTACATCAGTAGATGTTGAAAGGTCCTTCAGCAAATATAAACTTATATTGACCGAAAGAAGAACTAACATGTCTTCAGAACATATGGAGCAGAATATGGTCATAAATTGTTTGAATACTTAATATTCAATAATTTGCAATTTTTCTTTATTTGTATTATATAAAACTTGTTATTATTATTTTTTTTTTGAATTTATAAGGCTGAACTATTTAAGTTAGAGTTGTTTTAATACACACCATTATTTTATGAAAAAGAATATTTATTCATAAAAGAATATTTTGATGGAATTATAGAGCATAAAAACATCTTATTTTTAGGTTTTTAAGAGCACATAAATCCTGTCTCTAGTTATGACTTATGATAGTATATTACTTAATAGTACACATACCATCAGATATATTTGACTGTTTTTGTAATAAACTATTATCTTGTGGCAGTTTTAAAATATCAGCTGTAGTACCAGATCCTATAAAGTATTATAAAAAAAAATAAGTACCATTATTTATATAAGAATATCTATTTACACGGGTAGGTACATGGAATATATTTGTATGTGAACATTGTATAAGTTTATTTTTTTTTTTAAGCAATGGCAAACTAATTATAATATTTTGTGTATTGCCTACCTGAGTTTTCAATATTTTGATCACAAAATAATACTTTTTAACTTTAATGTCATTGCAATCAGAACTTGTTTTGTATAATAATTGAGTATCCTCGTCTTTTTGAATTGTCCAAGTCCCAACAGGAGATAAAATTTTATTATATATTGTCAATATGTTCAACTAATAAAGAGGCATGTTTTTCAGGTGTTATACAATTAATACCAGCAATAACAGTTCTCTATAAAATAAAAGAGTTGTTGTCAGAAGTTTAAATATACAATAACATAATTATTACTAGAAAAAATACACTATTTTTTAAAGGCCTAAATAACTTGATAATAAGACTAAAAATATAATTTCAATTTTAATACTGCTTATAGCAATGGAAATTTAGCGAGACATAATACCAACAACTTTTACAGCTTAAATGAAAACCAATATATAAGACCATCATAAAAGATATATTAATAAAATATTTAAATAAAACAAATCATAATTATTGTGTCAGAGTTAGATTAAGTTAAACATTATATTATAACATTTAACATTATGTATAAATTATGTAATAATTAATGGATAAAAATTAATTATTTAATAGATAATGATTAATGTATATAATATAATATAAATTCTTTTTTGAACATATTTCTTTACTTATCACATTATTAACTAATAAATATTTCAGTCAACCTTAAAATTTTGCTGTATTCTTGGAATAAAGGCCGTGGAGACTCAGCATGATGTAACTGTAACGTCATTTTAAATTCATATTAAAACATGTTCTATGATGATTCTAAGTCTTCGCTGCCAACATCATGTCAAGCATCCGGTAAAATTAAAACAGATCAGCTGTTGGACTGTTTCTTCTATTATGTTCTATGATACCACTTCAACACTTTCATCATCACAAAACTCCACAACAATCCAACTCATTTGATCATCCATTTAAATTTAAAAAAAGAAACAATTCAATTTATGAAGTTTTAAATATTGAATTTAATTTTGTACCTATTTAAAAATATGTTGATATTTTGAAGTAATAAATTATATTCGTCTATACCTACCCTATTTATTAAAGAGCATTAATTGCATAATTTGTATTTACTTATTTATATAATTTACAAATTACAATTTATTTAAATGTCTGTATGAATAATATTAATATTTTAATGATAATAGGAGTATAACAGATGCTGTTAATTGTCATGGGCGAATTTTAGAATTAAATGAAAATTTTTCATTGGAAATCTTAGCTAATGGATCTAATAATCCAATTTATAGAAATGTTCAAAATTGTTCAATGAGTGACAATTGAAAAATTTAGGTCCACAGTCTAGAACCAGTTATTGATTGAGGTAATTTTTATAATTTTACAAATATTTCGATATTTAATGGTTTAAGAAAGTAGTTGAACATTTCATAGACAATTTATTATTAGTTATAACACTTTTGGATTTATACTATATGCGTTCCACCTCATCTGAGTGCTATATATGAATATATAAAATATTTTACTTTAAATTAAAACGAACCTGGCATATAATGTCTTGTTTGAAGAAACGGACGATTAAATGGTACTTGGGAGTATCATATTTCTTCTTGTCTTGGACGATCAAATGTTGGCATGCATAATAATTAGTTTTACCTTTACGGCGCCTCTTGAATTTGACTTGATAACATTTAAAGTATTGTTCGTTCTTAATAAGTAATTATTAATATTAATAATTAGTTTTTTACCATTCGGTAAATATTAATATTAATATCCAATAAAAAAACAAATTAAATCCAGCAACCCGAGGATTTAAATTATTTTAGGCAAGTGTAAAAAGTATTTATTTTTATGTCCATCTCTCCGCCTTGTAACTCTTTAAGACACCCGTCTTTGGCTGCCACAACACAAACAAAAATCCATAAGAGAAAACCACTTACGTCTTTTTTTATTACGAATATCCCAATAGTAATATTATATACATGGTAATTTTCATTTACTTTTCAATTTAATAAAATTGTATTAATATTATTGTATAATATTTTTAATTATTATAATATTTGTATTGCGCTATACTAACTTTCCAATACTATAAAATAAAAATAATATATATAAATTATATAATTTAAAAAAAATGTGGTTTTGTGGTCTAAATAGATCATAGACTGATCATAAAATGTTAGCATAATGTAATACTTATCAAAACATATTCAGGAACTAGTGTAATACCTAAAATAATTCGGACGTGTAGTAATAGTGTAGTTAGTGTAGTAATTTTAAATTCGTTTCTTTTCTACAAAAACTCTAGAATCAGTGCTACTTTTCATCAAACCGACTTCTAGATTGCAACGGAAAGCATCTGGACTTACATCTGGAGGTTCAATGTAGTATTCTTCACTATTTTTCATACAAACCATTTAACAATAGCCATATATTAAAAGCTTTTTATCTAATAACCCAAAATGATTAAAAGCTTTTAATGAGTTTTAAATGTTTTATTGATATGATACATACAGTTATAGAGCTTTCAGCTTTCATACTATGTTGGGAAATATTTATTTATTTACTGAAAATGGACTTAACATTGAAAATTGTAAAGGGAATGCTACAGATGGAGCAGCTAATATGCAGGGCAAATATAATGGTTTTTCTGATAGACTATCTAAATCATCACCCAAACAAGTGCACGTGTGGTATTAGTCATATTTTTAATTAAGTTTTAATTGATGCTACAAGTATAACACTACCAGCATTTTCATTATTTATTTTATTAAACGATATTGCTGTTTATTATAAAGAATCATATAAACGTATGGATATCTGCTAATCAATTATTGGAAAAAAAATGACAAAAGACGACTAGCAACAATTGGAAACACACGCTGGTGGTCCAAAGAAAAGACATTAGACCGAATTTTTGGAGACAATGGGCTTTGTACATCGATTTAATTATAGCATTAAATAATATTGAATTGCAGAATATTTTAATTCTGATATCAAAGTGAAGGCCAGAAATTTTAAAGAATCCTTTTTACAATACAAAACTATTTTAACAGCATTTATTTTTATAAATATATATCAAATTTCTTGGTCCATTATCTATAGATATCTTCTGACCAAGGGTATGCATTTGATAAAGGCCCGGAAATTAGTCAATTGTTCATTAACACAGTTAAAACAAATTCAAAGAGATTTTTGAGATGTAAAATTAGAAGCCGATAATTTTATAAATTATATAAATGAACAATTTGATGAAAAACATGATATGGATGTATTAATTGAGAAACAATTTCTAAATTGTGTTTACAAAAGTATATAATAATTATATATAGGTATATAAATATATAAAAAAGGGCCGTTAGTATACTGAGAGCCGCTAAAATTATGATTTTTCCTAGGCTGTTATTTTCTCCCAGTCCGCCACTGGTTTCAAAGGAACCAAAATGAAGAAACGCTAAGAAATTAACTTTATGCTGAGTAACTAACTATACTAACTTAGTATGAAATAGCATGATCACATACAATCAACCGAGACATTTAAATAAATAAAATAAAAATGATATATAATAGTACGTCACAGACGATGACAAATAATAATAATTGATAATGATCAGGGCTCGGATTTTATAGCATTTTCTAATTATTATAGGATACAGATAAAAATAGCAGAGTGAGCTATAAATTTGTTTTATGCACCAGGGACTCCAAATATGAAATTTTATAATGATATTTATTGTATATTTGAAGTATTTTAGGTTTTTAGTGCTATTTTTCAAGTTTTGGTGCAATATTTTGCTAATTTGCATACTATAATGTTTTATTTAGTATTTTAAAATTTTCAAAATTGGCAAAACATTTAATCATATAGTATAACTCAGGTAAAATAATTTAATATATTAATAAATAATAATTTATTTTATTTTATTTTATTTCCAGATAATTTTGAATAATCACCATGACTAATTCAAGTAATTTTAGTAATTAAAAAAATTTAAACAAACATTAGTTTCTAATTAATTATAAATGTACCTATTAATTCATAAATAATCTTTAGTCAATAAATATAAGTATTTTTTAATTATGACCAGAATACATTTTTATTTTTGCTATTTTTATGTTTTTAGGGCAGTGGTCAGCAACCGGCGGCCCGCTTTAAATTTTTTTTTTTTGATAAATAATTTGTAATATAACTTTTTTATTTTTGTCTGGCCCGCAAACTCTTATTAATTTATGAATGTGGCCCGGGAGTCCAAAAAGGTTGCCGACCACTGTTTTAGGGCATATTGTGGCGCATATTTCATTTATTTTTAGTGCTATAAAATCCGAGCCCTGATAATGACGATGAGTTGTTCGGTGATAACACGACGACGGTGCTCTGCACTTAACCTGGAACGACGGCTGCTGACTTGATTGCGACACTTGCACTGCTGTTGAATTTGACGAAATGGTCGACGCCCGACGGTTGTATGGAGGTGATGCAAACAGGACGACGCGGGCGTTGATTGAACGTGATTACTATTGAGGTTGCAAGCTTTCACACCGAAATAACGTCACGCGTGTACGTCCGTGATTGTCGCGGCTCAAACGAGAACAAAATTATTACGTGACGGTTCGCACTGCGTAAAATGGACGGGCTGAACAAGTGGGCGAGTGAACGAGCGGGGCTCAAATGGCACGGCGAAGGTCGAAAAAAAAATAATAAATTAAATAACAACACGTCGTGAACACGGGGACGGTCGCACTAAAACCACGCGGACGTCGTAAATGTCCACGGATTGGGGTCGCACAGCGAAAATCGGACGGGCGACGGACACGAAAATTGTCGTGGATTTTCGGTACAGGCGGCTGGGGCGCGAATCGCGGACACGAGGACGTGCGCGACGAGTCCGGTGAGCGCGAGCGCTTGGATTCGCGGAACAAACAATAAACGTAATGACGGCAGCGGCGGCGCACCGGTCCGCGAGCGACAATGAAGCAAAAGGTCTAAACTCTAAAAGGCCAAGACGGCGCTGAGTAACCGCAAAACATGGCGGCGGGTATAGATTCTCTGGAGGCGAGACAGTCCGCTCTCCGGGGGTACAACGGTCGTCGGCGGTACACTCCGGCATGGCAAACGTTGCGACGCGGGACGTGACGGTCGCGTCGCGCGAAATTCGAATAAACGGGTTTTGTATCCTACAAACATGATAGGCATTTCATGAAAATAATAATATTGAATCCACTTATAATTGACATTATTTTTCATTTTCAATTCTAATTTTCGTATACATATTTTATTATACCAACCTATCAGGATAATATAATATTTAAAAACATTTAGATATGAAATTGTCGAATTTTAATATTTTTCAAGGAATAAAATAATACTATACTTATAAAATTATTTTATATCTAAGAAACACGAGGAAACAGACAGTACTAATATATTAGACAAATACCAGATTGCCAATCACTATAAACAAATAGTAAATTAATTGTAAATTACGCTCCTTAAAATAGTTTTTACAACTACCTAGTAGGTATATATTATTCCGTTACATCGATTGATTTAGAATAAGCAAATCATTAATAACTAAACTGTTTATACTTTTCAAGAATATTTTTATGTAATTTAATTTTAATGATCTTAAAATATTATGGATTTACTAAAGTATGCAGGATTTAAAAGTAAGCAATTATAAATCACAAGGAAGTCATTTTATTGTTATTGTAGTTCCTAGATGAAATGTTTACATTATTCTTATAAGTAATTCGTAGACCGTGTTTTATAGTTTAGCATAATTTTGAATTTTTGTTCTTATCGTACTAAAAAAACAGATTAAACCGACTAATTCGGTAATTCATATTTATTGGCGTACTATTTGTATTTTCTTATAATAAATTATAATATTTTAGAGGATTTTGCTGCTGCGGTGTCTATCACTTACTCCGCTTTAAACTTTTAATTATCATATTTATAATTATTTGTCATTTATTTTATTTAGTTACAAACTATTTAAAAGCTTATAATTAGCTTATACTACTTCTCTACAATGCTTTTAAGTTAATGGTTTGTCATTAATCAAAAATAAAAATATGTTAAGTCAATTATATATTTAAATTAATATATAAAACTTATAAAGTTGCAAATGTTTTGTCTAGCATACCATTTTTTAAATCCTGCTTAACCATTTTATGTAACAAACTATTATGACTAGCATTTGTTTTTGTTACTAGATTATATGATTGAATTATTTATAATCAAAAATATTTCATCTTGATTTGATTTAATTTCACATAATTCTTTTAAAGCCAAATGAAGTCTGCTAAATTTTTAGCAACTTTGGATTCACACTTAAACGTTTATAGTGAATATTTTTTCTTATATTATATCCATGATATCTATAATTGTCAAACTATTAATATTCTCTTCACGTATCACATAATTCCGTGACATTAATAAGTATATTGCTTCATATTACCATAGAAAATTAAACTATGATAATTGATAATATATAATATATTGACAAGTGCACCTGTATGCTTACTATGTATGCATACTAATATCAATTGTATATTTAAAAAAATTTACTTTTAGCCGTGAATTAATAATAATCGATTATTAATATTAGCATTAAATCACCTATAGATTACAGGCTACAATAGACAAGTAATTTAAGATTGTTAACAATGTTAACCAAACCTGACTAAAATTTTAAATTTTAAATATTATAGTTATGATTCAATGTATTTAAAAAATGTATTTTTATATACATTTGTGGGAAATATTCTTTCCATGCCTTCTTAATAATTTGTAAATTTGTAACAGTACACTGCACTACCTACTATGTGTCTATTTTATTTTATTTTATAGACAGAATGTATTTGTATTTTTTATATGCCTACCTACATTTTATATTATTTTAAAATAGATTTGAACAGCATTTCATACACATAAAATATAGTCATGGTCCATGAAGTTATTCCGCACAATAAAACAAACTTCGATAGATACATATTTTAAATAATATAGTAAAATATATACTTTTTTAAATTATAAATATACATACATATATTTTTCGCGTATTTTTCATTTTTTTTTGTTCTTAGTACAAATCAAACCAATCGCTTATTAGAAACAATAATCGGTTAATTTACACATTTCACCTTGGTCCTAAAGTGTTTCTATTAAGCGTCTTCTACTGTATATAGTATACGTTTGATAAGTCTAATTTATATACTTTACTCAATAAAACAGTTTAATAGAATCACCTATATCGTGTTAGTTTCACACTGTCCAACTGTACGTCATCAGTACTTAGCACGTCATACAATGACTGCTAGCTATAAGAGTTTTTACTTGTCACTTGTTAACTAATTTTTGATTTTTGACTTTTGTTTAAATATGACTCTTACTTTTATTAAAAGTCAAAAAGGTAATAACCTATTATTACATAACGGATATCTCCACATTTTTTATAATAATGGTAAAAACAAATATATTTGGCGCTGTACTGAGTACAATAAATATAAATGCACTTCATGTTTTACAAATACTAAAGATGAAACAGGTAATTATTGTATTATAAAAATATCATTATTCACGAAATTTATTAATCATACACATAATATATTATAGGCATAATATTAAAGGAATCCTGTCATTCTCATGCTCCAAACGGTGCCAAAATTCAAGTAAGAGAAATTTTGGAAAAAATCAAAGATGATGCTAAAACTAATCAAGTGTGCACAAGGAATTTGATTAGTGAAGCTGTTACTAATGTTCCATTAGTTGTTGCTGCTCAATTACCAAGCCAGACATTGATTTCTCGCACAATCTGTAGAGTGAGATCTAAAGTTAAAGTTTGTCCTCAAAATCCATTAACAGTTAACGATTTAAATATACCTCTCGAATATCAGATAGTTAATAATAAACAATTTTTACTTTACGACAATAAAAACGAAAAAAGAATTTTGATTTTTTCGACCGTTCATAATTTAAAAATACTTAAAAACTGTAATACTTGGATGGCAGATGGGACATTTCGAACAGTTCCAAAGTTGTTTTCACAATTATATACTATACATGTTTGTTATAACCGAACAACTTATCCAGTTGTTTACGTATTAATGACTGATCGTACAAAACAATCCTACATAGAATTTTTAAATGTTTTAAAAAGATTTGAACCGGATTTGAACCCGGACAGTATTATGATTGATTTCGAACAATCATTTATATTAGCATTTAAAGACGTGTTTCCCAATTCAGAAATAAAAGGGTGCTTTTTTCATTTCCAACAATGTATGTGGCGTAAAATACAAGAAAATGGACTACAAAATATGTACGCTGAAGATGCAGAATTTGCATTACAAATTCGACATCTATGTGCACTTGCTTATGTTCCAATAAATAAAAGTGTACAATATTTTAATGATTTAATTGAATCAAATTATTTTGTTGAAAACGAAGATGTTTTATCCACGATGATAAATTATTTTGAGGATACGTGGATCGGACGTCCCAACCGTCGGAATGGTCGACGCCCGCCAATATTTAGTATCAATATGTGGAATTGCTATGATTCAGTAATACAGGATCTTCCGCGTACGAATAATTCGGTAGAAGGATGGCATCATGCTTTCAATGCAGCACTTGGAGCAAACCATGTTTCAATATGGAAATTCATACGCTTCTTAAAAAAAGAACAAGTGTTACAAGAGGTATTTATATTTTATCTTATTTAAATTTAATTAATTAATTAAATTAACAAATAGAATAATTACGTGATATCAGGTTCGATTGGAAAAACGATTATCGGGAGAATCAAGTCCACCACGCCGTAAAAAGTACAACGATCATGATATAAAAATAAAAAAAATTGTGGAAAATTGCTCAGAAATACCAGCAGCTCAATATTTAAGGGGTTTATCTTACAATATTCAGTATTAAGTAATTGGTACTAATTTTAATTTAATTAATTAAGTTTTTAATATTTATGATAATAATAATTTTACCTATATTTTTGGATTTTGAAGAGATGTTACTTTTTACCTATTTTTTATACTTATAATATGTGTAACAATTTATTAAATTTATTATATAAATAAACATTTTTTTTTAAATCAATTTAAAAGATATATTGATCAAAGATATTTTTGTCATAAGATATTTTCACAAAAGATATTTTTACCGAGTTATTTTGACCAAAGATATTATTTCGAAGATATTATGACATGGAACCGTAGATACACGTCCTTATGTAAGTGTACGTATGTCCTGCAATTTTAGGTCACTATTTCGAATATGGCCGAACGTCTCAAGTCTTAGCCGCAAAGTAATAACTAATAAGTCATTAGGCCAATCGGGGGTCTATTAACGATTAAAAAAAAAAATCCGAATCGACTGAGTTTGCGGCGTTCGATTGAATTTTCTACTAAAATATATTAGGTATATTAAATTATATATTTTTGCGGTGCAAATAGAGCTGTTTTTACTCTTAAAATGTTTAACACACGTCGTGTAATTTTACGCGCACGATACACCGACGCCTATCCTAATCCCAATACCCTTTATCTTTACAAACACACTCGGGGGCGTTGGGTTTATATATTTATTAAAATACGATTGCTGCAATGTTGTGGTGGCGACGATGCGCATAGTATAAAAAATCAACTCGGACGGTGTTTCGTGAAATATTTTATTCGTTCGTCGGGGGCTGTCTGTGTTAACAGCTGCCCATATCAAGGTTATATAATCTACATGGCGACCCGTACCTAACTGAATATTATTTTTATTTTCATAAGCGATACACGGATCATATATTATAATATTATGAATTGACTGTACCAATCGTGAACTATAAAAACTATAAGACTGAATCTATAACACAAACTAATTATGATCTTGTAAAAACAATTTCTGCATATTCGCGGTAATTTTATGAGCACGGAGGGCTGTAGGAATATGAGTATAACAATAACACCAGGTGCATACGTAGGTATATACATGCTTAATAAAACGCGGTTCACACGGTTACTCGGCGGACAAAGGAAACGGAACGAAATATAGTATAGTATACTACCATATTTGTGAACGCCCTTGTCGAATGGCGGCCTTGGAAGTGGTAATACGACAACGTATATACATACAATATGCTTGCGCCCCCGTCGATAAATTCTTAGTCGCGGGTACCAGTATTTCTATACATGTCGTATACTCGTATAGCTGTACTAAACAACGTATGTATAATATTTGGTTTGACCGACCGCACACGTCGTTTCAGCTATAAACAAGACAATCGTTCAACGTATAGCGTGCCGCATTCGTATAATATTATGTATATTATGACGATGATCCTGACGCGCAATCGGTGGTAGGGACCACCACCTGCACGACCGCCGCCGTAGTGGCTTATAGAAAAGCACGTAGAGTGCGGTTCAGAATCAGTGTGTTACCGTCAGTTTTTTAGTTCACTCTTTGGTTTTTGTCCAACTGTAATCTTTAAACGTTTTTTACGCCCGTTACAGACGTAATCGCGGTCGTTTTCAACAAATGATGGAGTCAATATCAAAAACATTCTGCATTTTACTTTTTATCACATCCTCCTGGGTGGCAGCCGAGACAAAACAAAGTGAGTAATGACTAATGAGTGTATATTAATTTATTATAAATATTATTTTATATTTTTTCTCATTTATAATTTCGATTTGTTAATTTGTTATCATAGGCATGTTTACGGGTCTTGCCTGTCCTACACAGGTATGACCTGCGAAATTTGATCTAACTTTCATTATAAATTGTGGTGCATAATATAATTTTTTTTTAACTTTCATCATGTGGATTTGTAGTGTTTATATTTATAAGACTATAAAAATTGATAATTCTAGTGCAGTAACCCCATCCTCCTGATTATTTAATTAGGTATTTTACAATTTTACTCCACTAATTTATGATAATAATAATAATTATTATTATTATGAAATAGTATACAGATATCTAATTATTGTTTTATGGATTTAAATATCTGATAAATACGTGTTTTATATAATTTATATGAAATGAGTGTACAGAATATCTGAATATCATCTGCTGTATTACAGTAACTAAATATGTCTCGTGACAACAATCTTAATTCTTGATGACTGTCATCTATTTAGTAAATTATATTCTCATAATTTGTATTAACTTGTATTTCATTGTTACTTGTCTATATATTTATGTAGGTATCAGATATGATAACTGTATAGGTATATTATTCTAATTGATATTGATTAAGTTTATTTATGTATAACTGCCTCCAGAGATCCATCCAAAATTTTAATAGAACCAATGTTTAAAAATATTTAAAAAAAACTGTACAAGAGTATACATATACATATACAAATATAGGAAATTTATAATTAGTAGTAAAAGTGAATTCTTATTATATAGACTCAAAATCTCATAGGTTTTTATTGAAGACTATTATGAGCATTTAAAAGTTATAATACTTTACATAACCATAACTCACTTAAAAATTAAAATATCAATAAAAACGTTCTAGAATTCTAGATCACGGGTCATCAAATGGCGGCCCGCGAACCCATTTTATCCGGCCCGCAAACAAAGAATAAAATAACACATATTACGACAGCATTATAATTATGTGGTATTATTGTAAATTATTATTTTTGTTAAATATTATTGGTTTTTAAATAATGTAAATATGTCTTCCAATTTTGATTGTCCTTCAAAAATATTAATTGGTGATCCATGTTTTAGATAATAGATTAATCGACTCTAACATTAATATTAATGCTAACAGCATAAAATTGATTATGCCGAACGTAAATTGTCTATGTTTTACGTTCGTAATAAGACGTTCATTAATATTATATAATAAACCTCGAAAAATATGCACCTACTTAAAATAATCGCTGGCAAAATACCTACACAAACATAAACATATATTGACTATACTAAAGCCAACGAGAGAGTACTATTCCTTCGCGCATCCAAATGATCGAGCTCCGCGGTTTCGTACCCAAATTTCTCCCACTCTACCATCTAGTTGCCGCCGTAAATACCCCCACTCACTAAACGGCGGCTGTCGACTAATTCCACGGCCGCCGCCAACCACTGGTTGTATACACCGGCTCAAGTAACACACCACCCAAAAAAAAATAACAGCTGGCGTCTGCCGTAGTGCCGAAACTATTATGTACCTAATACAGCAACAATACAAATAATGTGTGTGTAATATCAATATTTTAATTATGCATTTATTTATTTTAACAAAAATGTCCAATTGTGCATTACATAATTTTTATACACATAACAAAATCATTAAATTACAAAAAAAAAAAATTATAATAAAAAAATATTCGAATGATAAAAAATAAAATACAAAGAAATCAATCCGAATCGAAGTCTGATTCCGAACAACTCGTATCACCTGTTATCGTCATGATATGACGTCCTTCTGCTTCGGGAAGTTCGTCAAATACTTCATCTGTTATATGTTCAATGTTCAAAAACTTTTCTTCCTCCTTGACGACATGTCCCACAAAATTCGTCCACATTTCCGCTGTCACATGTTCCACGCCTTTTTTTAATAACTCCAGTACATCCTTTATTTTAAACGTATTATTATGTGTCCGGACATAGCTTTTTACAGAAGACCACGCGAGCTCGATAGGGTTTAGCTCGCAGTGGTATGGGGGTAATCGCAATACGATTTTGCCATTGTCTTTTGCGTACTCGTCTATTACGTACTTGTCGTATTGGTTTTTTATTTTTTTAACTCTTATTATTAAATCATTTTTGACTATTGGATGGTTAACGATTTCACCTTTCATTTCAAGCCAATCGATAATATCTTTTTTTTTCCAAGACATAGTTGGTATTTTGCATTTCTTTACGGAGTGATACGAAGCATTATCCATCACTATGACGGCGTTTTCTTTTAATAGTGGTAGAATTCGTACAAACCATTCATAGAATGTATCGCCATTCATCTCGTCATGGTAGTCCGTAGAATTGGTCTTTGATTCGAAACACAAAAGACCCCCCGGGACAAAACCATCTGTCGACCCGATGTGTAAGACAATGAGACGCTTACCTTTTCCCGAGGGTTCTTTTTGTCCTGTGGTTAGGCCCTTGAGGAATGCATCTCGTGATGAATTTATTGTGGTATCGGTCCACGTTCTACTGTGTGCCTCGCCTGCGTTGACCCACGTTTCGTCCAAATAATAAATTGGTCTGTTTTGCTCTCTATAATGCTTTATTTTGACCAAATAACTTCGGCGCCAAGTTATTAAATCTTCTCTTTCGAGTAGTGCACTATTACGTTTTTTTTTTACGTATTGAAATTGTAAATCTTTCAACACTTTTTGAAATGACGACCGCTTAATGTTTGGAAGTGTTTCATCTTCATTAATGGCGATTAACATTTTATCGACTGTTGGTACTTCGCGGTTCCTCCAAAAATTGTGTATTTTCTGTCTTATTGCATTTTTATCGAATTCATCGATTTTTTCGATTATTGTAGGTCGAATTTTTTTCTTGTTCGGCGATGTAATTGTTCCTTGATTCTTATACTCCGATAATATGTTTTGAACTGACCGCTGTCCAATACCCGAAGATTTTGAGATATCGACGATCATTTCTCTTAAGGTCATTCGAGGGCTGTCAGGATTTTCAAGCTGGTGTTTAACTATTTTCTTATATAAATTGACAATAATTTTTCTTTGACCAGTGCCGATGAACTAAAAAAAAAATTAAAATTTAAGAATTTAAGAATTTAAAAAATAGTATAAAAAAATAAATAAAAAAATAAATAGTAAAAAAAATAGTATAAATACAAACACTTACTTTTCCACATGGATTTTTTTTGGAAGGAGACACAGCTGCGACATCCATATTGTACTTATTGTTATACGTAAAACTATTAAACAATTGTTAAGTAAAAAACGTAAAAAAGTTAAATAAAACCGTATAAAACACCGGGGTGCGCGAAAAAACAAAAATGTTGTGTTTAAAATATCGGAGATGCTATTATAGTTCACGCTGTATACAAACACTGTCACAGTTTCCTGGTCGGCGGCGGCGACGGTGGTGGCAGCAGCGTCGGCGATGGTGGCGACATCGGTGTCGGCGGCCAGCGTTGACGGCGGCCAGCAGTTAGGGAGTTTTAGTGGTGGGAATGCGCGAGAACGGATGAGTTTTGGTCGCCGCCCAATAGTACTCTCTCGTTGGCTCGACTATATAACCTATTCTTTGACCATTGTGATAATATTGGTGATGACATTATCTCCTCTAAACAGCTATATTTGCATGTGAAATAAACAAAACCAATGAAAACAATAAAATACGCGTATAGCTTAATTCATTATTTATATTTTGTGTCTAGATATCACAGGTTATGCCCAGCAACCATTATGTCCTCCACTTGGACTAGGAGAATACTTTGAGGTTTCCACGATACAAACAAGGTCGCGAATGTACGGTTGCGCTTACTTGGATAAAGATACGGTATTGAGCAAAACTCCATTATTGAATATGTGGCTTGAACGTCCCGTGGAAACAAGTGTACACGGACATTGCGATGACCTGACTTGTACGTATAACAAATCATTATTATTGCAGTCATAAATCACTATACGTGAAAGGTTATGTATAGTGCGGGTCCGCGTATTGGGCTAAGCGTATTTCTTGTAGAATATGTTACTAATTACTGTGAATGTCCACAGTTGATAAATGCCGACAGTCACCTAGTGAATATCGCATATACATTCTAAATTGGCGAATTTTGAAAAATTAAAAAAAAAAAATTTAGACATTTACTAGTGAATCAATACAAATTTAATCATTGTCAACACTGACTTTGGAATACGACGACATTCACAGTAACATATAGGTATCGGGTGTGCAATAAGTGTAGGAACTCTTAATAACTGTATGCACATGAAAATATCTATAAGGGCTACAGATAACACTACTGTATACATTTATAATATAAAATATTTAATAACCTCATTAATTACATATATCACATTATCAGTATCAGTGCAGACTGCCGAGTTAGTTTAATTACCGTTTCCAAACTTGTTAAATTATCACATTCATTTTCACAGTTTTAGAATACATCATATACTACTTAATTTTTAATTTTTATTATTAATCGAATAAGAATATACACATAATAATTTTAACAAAAATATATATACATATAACATTTTATCAATTAGGTATCTATTTCCTTTAAGCTAGGTAGCTGGGCTTGTGTTGGAGATAGAGTTAGACACGCATGGAATATAAAATTGACATAGCTATATTGAATGTAAATTACCATGTATGTGTTTTAGGTAAACGTTAAATATTGTCCGTAATATGACATAGATATCTATTTAGCGGTGGATCCAGGAATTTTGTTAAGGGGAAGGAGACATTATTTATATTATCAATAAATCAATATAAAATATATGAATTAAGTTTCAATAACGACTGTCCGACTATTATATAGGTATTTATATAGTTTTTAAAATCATATAAATAAAATAATAAAAAAAAAAGACATTTCAACATTTTGTTGTTGTCCATAATTGACGGAGCCTTTGTGCAACTGACAACTTCCAACCTGGATCCGCCATTGACTCCATATATAATAAAATGCAACTAAAACTTATCTTCTTAGTTGGGGAAATAGTATTTTCTTTAATTATTTTATACCTACCTACTTTAATTGTTTAAAGATAATTAATTAATAAATATTTATTCATTAAATAATGCGGTGCGATAAGAGTACAATATAAACACTAAACAAAGTTATAAACAATGTATGAACTATGAATATTTCACATAATATTTAATACATAAGAACATGTATGACAATAATTAATTAAATATCAACCTACATTTAAGATACATTATTTTAATTTAGAAATAAAAACAAATATACTTATCAATTATCATACTCGTGTATTTGTTCTGTTGTTATGCTCTATCAGCTATGGACCACTTCGTTTTTAAGTGTATTCCAAAACATTATCCACACCGTACTAACGAGTATATTAAAGGCTGGCATTATATAACGCTGTTAGAACGTAGGCCAACCATGAAAAATAATACGGAAATCAGATCAACATTGTTCTTCAGATGTGCCGTGAGTATACAATATTTACATATTATTATAATGGACAAATTCGTACAACAACCTATTTTATTATTTTATTTATGGAGAGGGGAAGCACACGATTGATGATCATTATAATACATACAATATAGGTTTTGTGTTTTCAGACGAATGATTGTTGATACAATATTTGTTATTGGTAACTTAGATCATTATAAAAAAAAATGTATTTTCAGCAGGTAAAAAATAATTATAAACAAACAATAGGTCTAATAGGCATAGGCATATACCAAAAAAGTAGAAATAGATACCACCGGCAAACGATAAATATGCTCATACACCTCCCTCAACTTAAAAATGTATACAGTCAAATTTATGAGGTCCTCGTGTTGTGCCAATATATAAATTATTAACCAAAGTTATTTGACGGTTAGATTATGCCAATAATAACAATACATAGGTATTTTTACAATAAATAAATATAATATGATATGTTAAACATAACGTTTAATTGTTAACGGATACCAATCTAAAACTATTCAAGAACCTTTTAAAAAAAAATATAGAATGGAAAAATCATTTAAATTTTATAGTAGTATCATTGATAGCTTGTTATCGTTTTCTTTAAACTAAAATTTAACACGTAATTAGCATAAATATTACAGTTGAATTTATAGGTGTTAAACAGAATATCATCGACGGTTGTGGAATGGGAGGGGGGCGTTTCAGTGTACTTGCACTATTTATATAAGTTAAAGTTAATTGATTTTTTCTCTTTATACCTTTTGGTCCACAGGTTTACGATGTGCATAACGCTACTTCTGAGGGAGTGAAGATAATTAGAATGGCGATCAGCGCACCAAGAGTAGGGATGATGCATGAAAGCCAGTGCGATGGCCTTTCGAAAACCATGGGACAGGATAACTTATCATACGTCCCCGAAGGTCGACGAACATGGCCAAATGGTTCATTGTATTTATACCTGTTGGGAAAATCATTAAAAGAACCCCCCCAAAAAACAGAACAACCCAAAGTAAGTACCTTACTAGTTGTTCAATGTTTAAGGTTTAGTGTGAAGCCTTATTTATTTTTTATGAGTGACCAAAGTTCAAATGTAAATAACATTAAATATTTATCCATATAGGTAATAACAATTTGTTCACTTAAGGTCCTTGTTATTAATTATTCAAAATTTAAAACATCCATTACAGTGGTTACTCAATGACAGAGTATACTTGACACTTTCTATATAGTAGAGAAAGTTCCTCGGATTTTTTTTAATAATAAAATTATAATATTAAACAAATAGTTTGTGTTGGGCTTTAAAATAGCGTTATGATCAGAATATTATTGTGTTGCTAATGGCAATGTAATTTAGAAAATAAATATAATATATATTAATTTTGATTGTACACAAATTAATTTTATGTTGTAATATTTTTAGGTCCAATAAAAGGATGACTACGTAGTTATAACAAGTCGTCCAACAACTAAAACCACTCCAGCTACTACAACTACAACAGTACCCACCTTTACAAAATATCACTTTTTATATATTTTACCGTCTCAATAAGTGAATTATACATAATATTTATATAACTTAAAAATTGCATAACAATCATATATATTATTTTTTTTAATAGAGGCATTTATATAATTAATTTTTTATTATTTGAATTACCTTTATGATTTATTCCCTTAATTTGCATGAGTTTTTTTGAGGAGAAGAGAATAAATATATTTTTATAACAAAAATCAATATTTTTTTTATATATATGTTACGGTAAAAGTACGAATACCGGTTAAACCTAGAATTTACCGGTAAATCCTAGGTTTCGCAGACTACTGATGGTAAATGTCCGAAAATCGGATATAATATAATATATAATAATTTATTTTTCGTTGTTATGAATATTATGGCATTCGTCGTGTATTTGTAAAATAATTGATAACTATATACAAATAACTTAATGGTGACTTCTAATACAACTACACCTATTGCCATTTGCTTGTTTAGCAAAATACAATGATTGAATAGAATAAATGCTTTTTGAACTCTCAAGAAAAAAATGATTAAGAATAATAGACTGTGTTTAAGTGGATATGTGGTCTACCAAAATATAATGTAAAGTAAACATGCCCAGTTCAGCACCAGACTGGTTATTGGTATTGATGAAGTATTTTTTTTTCAAAACAATGTTCATAGTACTTAAAAAATATCAACGATTTATTAGTCTTACTAATTCTATTATTAATAGATTCGATAAATATTATTGTAATTGGTGAAACGTTACAGAAGAAAGAGTTTAATTTAAAAGTATATGAATATTAAATTTTACATTCTTAATCTTTGTTTAACAAAGGTGATGGTATAAGTATATAACCTTGTTAATAAAATATAATGTATGTAAGATAAAAAGCACTAATACTGTAGTTTTAAAAGAATGTAATTCCATGAAGTTGATTACTAACAAAAATAATGAGTAATGTATTATTATAGGTTTATTATATAAATGTCCTTAATTTATAGATACAACTAACTTAATTGAATCTCTTGAAACATTTTAATTAATACTTAGAACAAAAACAAAAAAATCTTCTAAAAGATAATAATGTAAAACCAATTCATCTAAAAAATAAATATGCACTATTTTTTTATAGACATTTTAATTTCTAATTTGGACGAACATACATATTAAAATTATAAAAATTAATTAATTAATTATTTTGTAGTAATTAAAAAAATTATTCGTAAGGACATAAAAATTGTATGCTTTTAACGTTATTTTTAAATACAATATATATTCGGAAAAAATTAATTCCACATATGTGTGGGTGTATGTCTTGCATGTCCCTCCCGAAATGTCAAACGACAATAATTTTATTAATTTAATTACCGTTGCAATTACAAGCCCGGATTAAAATAACGTTGGGCCGCCAAACAATTTTAGGGCCCATCGACCATAACCATAATCAAAATATTGGTGACCCACAAATAAAAATATTTCAGACCAAAATAAAATTATATTCATAAATTTATTTCTTACTTTTTTAAATGCAAAAATAAAAATTTTATTTGTATAAATAATTTTACATGTTTCTTTTGATATACAAAATATACTATTATTATTATATCCAAAAATTGTTGAATTAATAAAAAAAACTATACTATTCGTCAGGAGCCCACTATTGTTTGATATCCATTGGCGTATATAGGGGGGGTAGAGGTTCAAACCCCTCCCAAAATGTATGGTTGGTACGGGCATTGATTTTGATTGTATAATTAATTGGAATTTAAGAATGGACATTTTTTTAACCCCCCCCCCCACGAAAAAAATTCTGACTATGGCACTGTTTATTATAATAATAGGTACGATTGCTGCGGTCACGACGACGCGCGTAGTATAAAAAAATCAACTCGGACGGTGTTTCATGGAATTTTGGAATTTAATATATTCGTTCGTCGGGGGCTGTTGTCCGCTGTCGTATAATTATAATTAAAATGATATCTTCATATTGCATGTATTGAATAACTATACAACTAAATTTAGTAAATACGTATAATTCAACGGTAAAATATATCAATTTTCTTAAAAAAAAAAACTAGATTACATATACACTATTATCGTATTAAACATTATTATATTCCATCCACTATTTTATATCTGATAGGTACAAGCCAATATATAGATATATGATGATTATGGAATGTTTGTTCAAGTAGCATCCTCGTATTTGTATTATATATATTTATATATATATATATTGTTTTGATAATGATGATTTAAAAATGTAAAAAATGCTACTTATTTCCCACAAGATGTTATCGGAATACTCGAGAAGAATGTTTAAAACAAACCCTTGTTATACAAGCATATTGTCGGCCAACTTTTCAAAGATGGAGGTTACGAGTAACGATACAACGAGTAAATACAAACGATTGAAAACATGAAATGGATTAATAAATAAGGATTATTGACTCCGTTTCTATCTTTAACTAATACACCAATCTAATACTTATTTTTCCAATAGTTTTCGTCAATTAGTGTTGGGCTTAACCCGGTAATAATAAAATTGTTATTGTTTATAAAAAAATATCTGAATCTGATTAAATTGCTCGTCAAAACGTAATGGTACAGGTGATAATATTAATAATTATTTTTACAATCTTAATACTTAGTGTTTTATATTTTGTTATAATAATGTATATAATACCTATTAATAAATTATATTTAATATATAAATTATATTTTTTTTTGTCTAATAACTTTCTGATATCCTATTAAACAGCATTTGTACCATTCTGACTATAAAAATGCTTACTTAAATAAGTCTAATCGACGAGTGTGTATTTTATAAATATGAAATAAAACAATTCAATAGTTTTTAAATCTATGTAGAAAAATAAAACAAAAATAATATGTTAAATAAAAACATTTTTTAACGAAAATTGTATGGCTCTATAAAATATTTCGTGATAAAAGTTATTTTAATAAAGATTTCACTGCAATGAATATTCATATTAATATTGTGCGCTACTACGGCAATGGTACAGATTTTGTGTACGTGTATACGCATAAGAGAGAAAAAGAGCGAGTGTGTGAGAGTGAGATAGAGTGTGAAAGAGAGAGACAATGATAGAGAGTGTAAGGGAGTGAGAGAATGAATATTTGTTGAGAAAAAAACCAAAACGAGTTTTACAGTTAGAAAATAATAATAACTAATAAGGTGTTGTGTACTTGTAGTGGCGGATGGGTTTTGTATGCGGAGGCGGTGGTGGCGAGTGGCAACCGACAAAATCATGATTCGTTTATTTTTCTCTTTTATGTAATATATATATTTATTATGTACATATGTATGTGTGTATTCGTAAGTTTGTTTGTGTGTATATATTAGGGTGAACAGATCGTTTTATGAAATAATAATTTAGTATGAAAAACATGTTATCTAGCTATATCAATGTCACAATGTTTTCTAACTATAGGTTGAAAATATTTGTATGGGTCAGTGTTTGTAAAATAACAAGAAAAACACAAAACCGATTTGAATTTAAAAATAATAATCTTTAAAAAAATATAAGTATTACATAGCATTACATTAAAATTAAATGATAAAATTGCATAAGAAAAATAAAATAATAATAATAAAATATTATTAGTATTAACACTATATTATATTATATGGCATACTAGCATACTTGATATTTTTGAGTCATGGGCCATGGGGCACCTATCCAACAAAAAGTAAATTTAAGTGTATTCATACCAAAAAGGTTGAGAAACACTGGGCTACATTAAAGAGTAAGTTTCTATATAGTTGCAAGACATACGTGCAAGATATCCCCCTATATAACGAAAGAATATCGTGTTTTCTTACATTCCTTCGTGCTCGATCTTCGAACCGACTGATGGTAATAATCATTATTATCCAACAGGCAATATCGGAGTAGTCTTGAGGATTATTTTTTTATATTTCATATGTGTTTAACGTGTCGGACCGAAATTATTGAAATTAATGTGGACGATGTGGTTGTATGTTAATAAAAAATATTGAATCGTAAAAACCAGTTGTTAGTGTGATGGGAGGGGGGGGGGTGAACAAGTTCTGTCAGAGTACCTAGAGATAATTTATATAGATCTAACTGTAAAAAAAGAAAATGTATAAGACGATTACTTCCAACGAATAGCCGTATAGATACTAATAAACACACACAAATTAAGAACGAATAATGACATAAAACAAAACAAAAAATTACGTACAAAATAATAAAATAATAAAAAAAATTAACGCAAAATATGGAGAAAAAAAATTATACAATTATGAAAACAATTATTCCAAATTAAAAAAAAAAATGTTATTAATATACACAAAAATATGGGAAAAAATGCATTGGTAATATTTAAAATATAATGTAAAACTGATTGAATTTTTAACACCTTACTAAAAAAACTACTATAAAATGTCAATAATGTACAACGAATAAACAATAAATAGATTTACAATAAGTCAAATACGATAGATAGAATTTCGGCGTATTGGCGGGCAGGGGCGGACTGGCCCAGGGTGCTATATACCAAGTAGCACCCCGGGCCCCCATTCGTATTTATGATCTGGGCCCCCGATTACTACTGTCGGGCCCTCTTTAATTTAATTCTTATAGTAATGTAAAATAGAAAGATAAATTATAATAGAAATCTTCAATACTGTTGTTATTATATTTATAATGTTAGATCGCAACGCGTCTACGTTATTAAAACAAATGTAGATAAAATAACTGCATAGAAGTAAAAACTAAAAATATCATTGAATCACGCCATCACGGTTGTACATGTTGATATTATTATGGTCCTACTGCCGCTAAACGCTGTTATGATTGTAATCAATAAAATATGTGGTTTATTTATATTTATATACTTTTTTTATGGTGGTTTTATTTATAATAATATGTTTTAATTATATATTTTATATTTTAATAATTTATAAATACTTGTCATTTTTATTATTACATAAATTAACTAAATATGATAATGGATCATTTATTTTATCGCATTCGTTTCTTTGAGCTTAGACGTTTTGTATAATTGTATTATTCAAGCTTTGCAATTAAAATTGGTAAGTAGGAAAACATTTAACATTACTTTATTATAATGCGTATGTATTTATTGTGTAAATATAATAAACAATTAGAATATTATTGGATATAGACATCTAGTACCATTTAATATTTTTAAATATTATTTTATTAAATAAAAATTTGATCTAGTTTAAGGTATTGATAATTTTAAGGTATGAACGAAATGGTATATAAAGGACAAAGGTTAATAATATTGATACATATTAACATATTCAAAAATAACAACTACATTTCTAGCTATTTATTATATATAATTAGAGAACGGATTTAAATGCTCTAAAAAACAAGAAAATGCCTTAAAAAATACGATTTAATGCACTCGTAACTAACATTTTTTTTAAAAAAATTCTTTTAAAAATAAAAATAAATACTTTTAAGATTGAAAAAATTCTTATTCTTATTAATTATTTGTTTAATTGCATACATGTATATAAATACCGAAGTGTCAACAATAATTTCGTTTGTAAAACCGTATTATAGGTGGCGACGCTATTATATATATCTGATCGATAAAAACATAACAAATAATAAAAATAGAAGTACGACACGGCAAAATAAATAATATTTTATTTTATTTTTTTATA
Organism: Rhopalosiphum padi; assembly: GCF_020882245.1. Classification (NCBI taxonomy): domain Eukaryota; kingdom Metazoa; phylum Arthropoda; class Insecta; order Hemiptera; family Aphididae; genus Rhopalosiphum; species Rhopalosiphum padi. The sequence goes on along the minus strand of NC_083599.1, from coordinate 72,074,362 downwards.
ATTTTAACTAAATTTTTATAAAATGTTTTATTGTTATTCATTTTTATATAAAAATGACTTAAAAACATATAAATGTACTAAAAATTTCTAAAAAATAAAAAATAAAAGTTTCATTTTTTTAATTCCTGGATGTATGAAATTAATTTTTTACTTGAAAATGTTTTTGGATATTCAGAAAAAAATGCAATTTACATCCAAATCCGTTCCTTAATTATAATAATTAATATTAAGAATACGTCACAACCTCAACTCACGTCCCACATGTATTGTCTTACAAACGTAATTATTTTGTTATTATTCCAACACATTTATTGCTTATTTAACAGTTAATACATAAACATTTCACCAATATTTTGTCTTTGGATTTATCATTTAAATTCTAAAAAAAAAAAAATGGTTACATAACCATTATGGCGGCTTTGCTAAGATTCAAATATTTGTGAATTTTATTTTGTAAATTAGTATATCTTGTATTAAAAATTAATTTTCTACCTATCTATATTTATTATACATTTTCAAGTTGAAGTATTATATTAGATACCTATATGGGCATATGGTCATGTATAAATACCTACTAAATCAAAATAAAGTTAACCATCTCATAACATTGCAAATTTTTATTCAGAAGAATTAATTTTACTTTGTTATTTTTAATAATAAAGTGAAATGACTTTGTATCAGATTTAATTCAAACATCTTTATTTGTTAGTTCATTATGTAACATATTTTTTATTAAACTACAATCATGTAGGTTCATAAATACAAATATAAAACAGGTATTAATTTCAATGTTTGACAAAATTGAATTCTTTATTAATATTATTAAAATTTTAATTAGGAATACAAATTATTAATTATTAGTATTAAGAAAACAAATTCATTATTAATTAGTTAATAACTTAAGAGTTAAGGGCAACATAAGAATAGAAAATTACCTATTAGCTATTGTTGCTTATATGTTATATTATAGAAATAGGGCAGGTATATATGCTTTTATACTTCATGAAGTAGAGCTATACTAATGAATTTGCTATCTGTTGGTATATGTATAGACACTTATTTTTTAAACAGTCCAAAAAGTCAATTAATTTAGTATAATTATAAATATTGTTGTTAATATAAAACGATCTTATTAAACAAATTTAAATAATATTTTGATACATAACACAATAATTTAATGGAGTTACAATAAAATGTATTTGCTTATTTAAATTTTTAATAATTTTGTTAACTTAAACTATTTGATTGTTTTTGAAATAAAATATTTTCCCTGAATATTTTTGAACTTACTGATAACTGATATATTATATGTACTTAGATACTTAAATAGTTAGATATACTACTAATTACTATAGTAGATACCATATTAAAAAAGTAAAGAACATTTTATAAACTCAGAATAACTACAATTTTTTTTCGCTTAGTTTTGTTTCAAATTTGACATGGAAGGCAAAAAAAAAATCATCATACCAACACATTAGTGGCAACGCTAAAAGGAAAATGCGTGAAAAAAAAGAACTTGAAAAAGTAAAAAATAATCCTAAGCAGTGTAAACTTAATTTTAACCTAACAATAGAAAAACCACAAAATGTTTCTGTTTCTCCAACTACTAACTTAAGTACTTCCGAGTCATCTTCAAAATCGCTCCCCTATTCTGAAACTAAACCTTCATCAAAATTATTACCACATATTACTACGTTAGAATCAAATTCAAAAAGTAACTCAACTTTTATTTCGTCGCCAGCAAAGATGTTACCGCCTCAAATTGACACATTAGAGCCATTGCCTAAAATAAAAGCATTTGATATAACTTTTCATGTAGAGTCAACAATATTAACAGAATCCACCACAGCAGTTCCAATTTCAAATTCTTCTACTTTAAATTCACTTACGAAAATACCTTCAACAACTAGTGTACTTCAGGATATATCTCCTGAAAAAATATTAAGATCTACTGTAAGCTCTACAAAATTAATAATTCCGATAAATTTGAACTTGCTTCCTTCACTAACACAAGTCAGCGATTTCAAAAATCAAAGAGAACCAAATAATGATAAAAATAGTAGTTCATTATCAGCAGATAGTCTTTTTATAGCGCCATCAAATACTAATACTATTCAATATAAACTAGCATTTTTAAGAAATCATCCAATTCAACCATCCAATAATACACATAAACTACCATTTGACGCATTTAGAGTATACAACAGACAATTTCACAATTTTCACCATGATAAACCAGAAATAGAAACAAAAAAACGAAATTGGCTATCATATAATTTAGCTAATCAACATTTTTACTGTTGTATATGCATGGCGTTTTCTTCAGATCAATCCAGTGCATGGGTCAAAGGAGTGTACTGTAATATTAAAAATGTTTATGAAAAAATAAGCAAACATGAAAATTCATGTACACACGACATTCCAGTACAAACTTATATACAAGCGTCGTCAAAAACTGGTATTCAAGATTTACTAAATACCGAGAGGCGTACAAATGTGGCAAAAAATCAGGAAATAGTCAAAAGAGTAATTGATGTAATTTTATTTTTAGCAAAACAAAGCCTTGCTTTTCGAGGAAAACGAAATGAAAGTTCCTTAAATTTTAACATGGAACATTTAAAAGATTTAGACATTACAACAGGAATAAACATTAATAGAGGGAATTTTATTGAACTTATAAGATTATTATCAAAATACGACCCTGTCTTACAAAATCACCTGGAAAGTGCTGAGAAAAAAAGTAAAAAACAGAAATTAGAAAACAATTTTAAAACTGGAAGAGGAAGTCGCATAACGTTTTTATCAAAAAATACAGTAAATAAATTACTTTTACTAATGAGTTCAAAAGTGAAAGAAACCATTTCGACTCAACTATCTTCAGTGAAACATTTTTCTCTGGAAATTGATTCTACTCAAGATGTAGCAGTGATAGATCAGTTATGTATTTGTTTGAGGTATGTATTTAACGGTAAAGCTGAGGAACGTGTTTTAGCATTAATACCACTAGATTCAGGAACAGGTGTTCACCAATTCACAAAAGTAAAGGAAGTGTTAGTAAATAATAATATTGATATTCAACATTTAATAAGTGTATCATTTGATGGAGCGGCTAATATGAGTGGCCACTATAATGGCGTTAGAGCATTTATCCAAGAAGAAATCCCACAAACAGTATACACACATTGTCATGCACATGCTTTAAATTTGGTGATATCAGATGCTTCTAAATGCTGTATCCAAGTACAAGATCTATTTTCCCTTTTAAAACTTACTACTGCATTCATAAGCCAGTCATATAAAAGAACAAATTTATGGAAAGGATTGTTATCTACTAAAATTGGACCAGAAAGACTTCGAAAATTGCAGAAAGTTGGAGATACCCGTTGGAATAGTAAAGATGCAGCTTTACAAGCAATATTCCATGGTTTTTATGAAGATCACAATAAAAGAGACAGATTTGCCATACTTCTTGAAGTTTTACACACACTGGGTTATGATACTTCAACTGACAGTGATAGTCGATCGGAAGCCCGAGATTTGCTAGTTAAATGGTGTTCTTTTGAAACTATTATGACAGTTTGGATATTCCTGAATATATTCTGTATTACAACGCCAATTTCCAAGTATCTTCAGTCAAAAGGTTTAAATTATTTGTAAGCTTGGAATCAAATTGTAGCTTTTAAAAAAGAGTTGAAAAAGATATCGACAAATGAATATTTTCAGAATATTTTTACGGAGGTTAAAAAGTTTATCAATATTATGGTTAAAAAAACAAACCATTTAGAACACGTGTAGATTGAAGAAGATTTTAAAATAAAAAGAAAAAGAAAGATTAGAATGATGCCAGGAGAAAAATCAAAGGACGAAACATCAAATTTTGACAGTAAAGATAAATATCGTATAGAAGTGTTTCGAAATATTATGGATACAATTTTGATGGCCATAGATTTAAGATATACCAAAAAAAAAAATCAAAACATTTTAATAGGGCTTTCTCTGATTTGTCCAGGACCTATCTATTTTGAAAACATACATAATCGTGTCGAAACATTTGGAAACAATCTAGAAGTTTTTGCATTAATGACTAACGTTGAAGTTACTGAAGTTTTAGAAGAACTAATAGCTTTTGCTACATCGTATAAGACCATGATACCTCTTTGTAATTTAAATGACAATATGGCAGTTGAAGAAAAACAAGAATTGAGTGAATATGAATCTGGAGATGATGACTACAGCATAGTAAATGAAGGTAAATTTCCAAGTTCTATATAATAAAAAACATAAATGTAATTTTTGTATTACATTTTTATTTCAGGTAATTGTAAAAATAATGGCTGGTGCATTCCATGCACATTTTCTATATTACACAAATATTATTACATGGGATCCTCGCCTTCAGCATTCAAGAACCTATATAAAATATATGTAGTTGCTATGACATTAGCTTGCACACAAGTCAACTTAAAAAAAAAATCAAAACATTTTAATAGGGCCTTCTCTAAATTAAAAATTATTAAAACCCGTTTAAGAGCAGCAATCAATCAAGAGTATCTTGAAGCTTTAATGCTGTTATCCATTGAAAGTGATCTTATTTCAAGTAGCGATGAAACTATAAATTTATTGGGTGAAAGTTCTAATGAACTAAGTAGATTACTTTTATTTTAAAGTATTTAATTTTAATATTTAAAATATGATTATTATATTTGTATTATTTACTCATTCATTTAAATCTTTAGTAATTATATAAAGATACATTATACCCGTATATAGGTTATAGGTACGTAAGCTATATTATATTTTTAATATTGTATAGTATATTTTAATTAATAATGTATGTTTAAAATAATTTTAAATATTAAAGTTTACTTATTAAACTATGAAGATGTATGAATAGAAAACATTTGTTCTTATTCATAACATTATATGGGTACCTAGTTTTTATGTCAAAATGTCAAATTTAAAACTATACATTTTATTAATAATTGAGTATTCAATAAAATAAACGTATTCCTTTGAGTGAGTTGAAATCGAATAAAGGTCTAAGAATGCATTTACTCTAAACTACTTAATTTAAGTAGAATTGCAAAAAAATGTACGGGCCCCTAATTATTTTGCACCCTGGGCCAAAAATTGCCAGTCCGCCCCTGTTGGCGGGAGATTAAATGTGCATTGCAACGTAGTCGAAAAATTAATATTTGACTGCGAATCTGCGACGATAATTATTATATAATACAAACCTACGTTCAATAATCTTATAATAATTAGATAATAAAATCTAATAAGTCTTTTATTCATTATAATTTAAAATACATCGGTTAAGAGAGAAAACAAATTAATTATTTTAGAAAGTGTTATATGTACCCGATATGAATATAATATTGTATTTAATTACATATATATAAATTGTTGAGAATCTTGTTAATTTTAAATGGTATTTATCTAATAAACGTCTATAATTACTGGTTTATTTGACGAATTATCGTAAATACTACCTATTACTAAAATGAACTTAATACTAAAGAAGAATAAGGGATTCAAAACATTTCTAAAAATGTTTAACATTATATAAACAGTGATTAAAAAACGGAAGAAAAAGATGTTAATATTACTCTAAATTCGGCACAAATCACGTCATTTAAATATGCTCAGTAAATAGTTTCATTCAATATAAATCTTTGATTTAATCGCCGGTCGTTCACATTTGAAAATTTAAAAAACATAATTCAATAATAGCGTGTAATAATTAACTGATACTTAAAAAAATTGGTTTTTGCATATTTTTACATATTTTTACATATTTTGGTAAATAAAATGCATATTTTACAACTGATTACTGCATAGCAATCCTAGCCCTATAGGGCTATAGTTATGACGTATATAGTTTCGCTTAGACAACTAATATAGTATATGCTAGTTGCGCAACCGGTAGGGGGAGGAGGTTTTAGGTGCCCCCTGAAATTTCTCCGAGGTCAAGTACAATAACCTATATACTTATCTTATATGTATATTATATTTTTTAATAATGTAACCCCCCTCCCACTCCCGACATTTTTTTTTAGTTACGCCACTGGTATATGCATGCGATGATGAAATAAACAATAATAACAGTATAATTTGCTTACCCGTGTGTTGCAGACAAGGAAAGACGCATTGGCCGATTATATCCTCCGATGGGATACAGGGAAAAATATGAGATAGCTTTCATACAAAACGCGCCCGCGATGTACGGATGTACGGATATACATGGATCACGACTGGGTACTCACCGATACGCCGTTGCTTCATTTGTGGATGGAAAAGCAACCATAAGCATCTCACACGCGTATTACAAAAACACAAGTAGTACGCGTCTATAATAACGAAACATCGTTGTCACGGGGTTATATGTGCACACCGGCAAAGCTCTTCCTGACTAAAACCATACGCAAATTATATTATTTTCTTCGTATATTATACTACACGCTCACGATTTTTATTACCTTTTAATATCACCACAAGTTATTTATATGCAATCGTGCGCCCGAAGTCGAATGTATCCGTGACAACTTTTGAATGTAATATAGTACCTACTGTCTATACTGTATATAATAGTAATGCGCACTTGCACAGAATAAATAAACTTCATGTTTTAACATCTAAATATTGTATGTAAATTACCACGTGTGTGGTGTGTATTTCATGTCCGACATTGTCTGCAATACGACATAGGTTTCGGTGTAATAAAATACAGTTAAAAACGAACGGTTGAAATTTACCTGTTGTGCGTGGATAGGTTTTCCTCTTAATTTCCTCACTCATATAGTCATAATAGAGAATTAATTTACCTACTTAAATATTATGCACAATAATGATGCACATATTTTACGGTGCCGGTGATATCAAAAAGACTGACCCATTTCCCTGTAATAAATTACAACAAAAATAAAAACGTAATATTTATAGCTTGTGAATAATAAAAATCCAAAATGTTACTCAAAATATATTCAAAAGTACCTATTATTTTAATATAAACATTCACTAGAAAATATCGGCATTTAATAATTGATATTGGTGAATATAGGTAATGTTGATTTTGTTTTATTTACCATTGGGATAACTAAAAGTCAATAAAATAATAGGCAGTAATAACATTATAATTTATATATAGTAGGCGCACCTTTGATATATTAGATATTATAAAAAAATTACAAGTTAATAATTTTGATAAAATATTTTATTACTTTACCCAATAACTTTTATAATATTTTGCCATTCATACCTTGATAAAGGGCTTGTCCGTACTCGCTATAGTGCCATTGTCATGTTATAACAAAATTTTCGTTATAACACAAAAAAATTCGGTCCCTTGGAGTTCGTTGTAACGGGATTTTATTGTATTAATCATTAATATAAGAGATCAAAAAAATTTTAAAATAAAATAAAAATAATTTAAATGAATAATACATGTAATATTATCTAATAATAATAATTCATTGATTAAATGAAATATGTTATTTTCATAGTAATACATAATCTATAGTTTAAATAATATATATATATATTAACATTAACCAAAACTGTTTTATGTATGTCTACATTAACTAAAATCATCATATAAATGTTGACATTCAATAGAAAATGTCCACATTTTTTAATTTGTCAACATTCGCCAACTGTAGATATACACTATAATATATCATGTATGTAAAATATTGTTAATACCTAATTATTCTATATGTATCCACTATCCCTATATACAGATATATAACATTTAATTATATCAATGAATAATTTCTTATATGCCTTTAAATTTTTCCTTTAATTGCTAAGACATGTGATAGTATTGCTGGCTGTAGGTCGACATTTTCGTTTACATAATCCATGTCAAATTTACAATAATCATCATTCGTCTAGCTGCGTTACAAATGATAAACATATCAATTAGACACGAGGATGATAAAATATATATTATATTATTAAAACCATCATATTAAGTTATTTTTCACTAAATAAAATACATTAAAAAATATTAATATAATATATAAAATATTAAAATGTATAATATATATCCATAGGTACCTATACACTATACAGAATAAGGTTGATAAAAAAAACCGTCTGCTCTTCGGTAATCGGAAAAAAGCTGTTAACATTCACTAGAAAAAAAAGCCCTGTACCAACTAAATACATTATTCGTTATTTTATTATAATTTGCATAATTCAATATAATCATTACATTTATTTATTATTATTTATTATTTTTTATATGTACACTTCTTTAACATATGCCATTGATGCCATGGTAAACTACCACTATTATTAACTTTTAGTCTTAAGTCAAAAACCGGCGTGTTATAGAGCAAAACGTACAGTGTGAATAGATTAGTGATATAAAACGCTAAAAACTAATTTAAATGTTTTATAAAAATATAGTATATATAGGTAGTATTATAAAAATAATAACAAATGTAAATGCGTGCGTAATGGCGACAAGGTTCAAGTTTCTATGAATAATATTTTATTTTGAAGTATAACCAATTTAAAATTTTGTAAAAATTTAAAAATTATATTGCAATGTCTATTCAATAAAATATATGCAAATAAATTTTTAATATTATTAAATTGTTAAAAGATCTACTATCGAAGGATTTAAATTAATATTTACAAGATTTTTAACTTAGCATAGGTACGCATTTTTATGAACATTTATAAAATTTAATTTAAAATTAAGAAAGCATATAAAATGCTAATGTTCATAGAAAATAAAAATTTAATTATGTATCATAAGTACTTAATAACTATTAGAATATTTTAAGTTCCTGAAGAAATTGTACGATGATAAATCGTTGTTTTCCTTTGTATATCTAATTTCGTCATATATTAATTTTCATACGCTCATAAAAAATTAAATCTATGTAGCTTATTCTTAACATAATTATTATAAACATTTTTTAATTTAATTTAATTGAGGAACATAGAGAGGTTTAAAGTTGTTAGTGAATAATATTATACATTAATACAATCAATTAAAAAATATTTTGTATTCGTAAACAATGTAAAGTTAACACATTTTGACGGCCGGTTTTACGAATCGAATCTAAAATCACATACTCATAAAAAACCAAATAAAAACATTATGCAATACAATTGCATTCAGTATAATGAAATAGTCTGTGTTTTTTCTACACGTGAAAATTTTTTTAAGAAATATGTTAAACTAACGGCCGGATGTAAACGTATGCAAAATCCAAAGCTATTTTAGTGGTGATTACAGTTATGACTGCAGTAGCCAGTAATTCTTCAGGCGTGAGTCATTTGCTGACATCTCTGAATTCGCATTTCTCCTAAATTAGTCCTGCAAAGTAATCTGAGCTGGTGTTATAGTAGTATAGTAATTTTCTGTAAGAAAAATATAAAACAAACTATAAAACATTAGTGTTTAATAACTTTATTAAAAATAACAATTAATAACTATAGTTTTGGCCGTCGTTTAGAACCACACCCTTATATACCTTAATACCACATATTTTCCCCAAAACAAACCGTTCAATACCGCACCCATTGATATATATTAATAACGTATTAAATAACATTATATCGTTTAGTATCACACACCAGTTTATAATGTTTAATCAATATCACAAAATCATTAAAATAAAACTTTCGAGATTATACAGAAAAATCAGTTCTATTTCAGTATTAAATTAAAATTACAATAATAATAATTTACAATCTGGATTATGGTTGTAACTTTTTTTGATTTGCCACATTTGATTCCTAAGGCGTTTGTTGAGATTATAGCTACTTGTCCAGATGAAAAACAATTTTATGATTTTGCTGTTTAATTTGCTGTGAATAAATAATATGTGAGGTATTGAACGGTGTAAAATGTGCGGTTATGAACGGTAAGTTTATATTATGACGACTGCCGATAGTTATTTATTCCTTGTTTAAGTGGAAATAATTAATAAAGTAGGTATAACAAATAAAAAACATCTTATCGGTCATTATCATTTTATAAAAATCATGATTTGTATAAAAATCTTAATATCTTGATAAAAAAAAATACAAAAACACACAAATATAGTAGTAACTCAACTTTTTAAACTGTAAAAAAATGTAAATCCTAAATTAGTTTTTGTAAATTTACCTTACCGGTAAAATTTTACAACATAAACCTACGAGATTCACATCACTATAAAATATATGAAGATATGATTAAATGAAGTAATATTGTATTATTTACTATACCTACTTTCAAGTTTAATTGTAAGACTTCTATAAATTTCGAAGACCCAATTTTTGTATTATTTGAAGCCACTTGGTGGTGCTGAACATTAAACACCCTCGGTCACACTGTATTAGTTGCGGCACTGAGCGTCTTGCTCAGTCGTCTTGACTTTGCCGGTCTTAAAATAATAAGCATATCATTTTTTTTTCATATATAAAAAAAAGTATTTTTGATGAGCCAATAATAATTGTATAATAATATTTTATAATAAATATTAATAATAATATATTAAGTATAGTTAATAATCGTCGTCGTATTAATAGTATATGTGCTTTATTAATAATATAATATTTATATCATGATTTATTAATCTAAGCATTACCAGTTATGGGCCTTAGGTCATAGTGTACTAATAAAGTATAAAAGTAAACAAAATCAATAAGACGTATAATAGATTATATGACTTTTATTTTGTTAATATAATTACTGAATTATAAACATACTTTTGTAGTTTTGTATAATAATAAAATAATAATTTGTACCAAATATGTAACAAAACTCAAAAATCTCATGAAAACTTTATTTTAATTTTAGATTTTTCAGGTTAGATTTATTCATTTAAAATATTTATTTAGTATATATTACAATATACTATATAGTCATTAGAATGTACAAATAAATGGTTAGGTTAGGTCTTAACAGGGCCAGATCTTAACTTTTTAAGACACGGGAAAAATGAAAAATATACGCTCATTTCAGGAAATTTCAGGGAAATGACCAGATTTAGTATTTTTTTTGTATGAAAAATCAAGCACACTCACATAGTAGTCTGAGCACCCACTATTTATAAAGCTGTTTGCAATATACTGGACCAATAAATTATTTACCACAAATTATATTTTGAACGATTTTTTCTTAAAAATCAAAACATTTTAATTTTAAATTAATCAAGTAATATTTTTAGAAGCACTTTTTACTATGGTGTATTTAATAAATGTAATAAAATTATTTTACTTTTCAAATAGAAAAGTAACTACGTTACTTTCTTGTTACAATTTTATTTTTAATTTTTTAGCAGTTATCATTCTGCCAAACAATAATATAACTAGAAAAACATCTACAGTGTAAAAAGATGTACAAAAATAATTGTTGCCGCTATCGGCTCTTGTATTAGGAAAATAAAATAAAAAAACAAGGGTGCCTTCACGACTGTGAGTAGGCAACCGCACGTGATGCGCTACTCACATAATAATTTAATAGAATAAATAATACTATTTAATAATATGATAAAAACATGTATATATTTTGCCTTTGCCAGCTCACTGAAATAATTGACCTAAGCCGGTTCAATAATAATATAAAATAATATAATATTGTTGGCCCATGCAAGCTCAACAAGAGTACAAGAATAACAAAAATGTAAAAATATAATGGTAACAATATTATTATATGATTGACCTAAGCTGGTGCAATACACAGTAATAATAATTAAAGTATGTACGATAAATATTTGTTGGCTTATGCCAGCTCAACAAGAGTAACAATAATAACAAAATGTAAAAATATAATTGGCCTATGCTGGCTCACTAATAATGACAGAGTAAAAAAATATTTTGGCCTAAGCTTGCTCACTATGACAATGTATATAAAAAAAGTAACTATGTAATAATATAATGTACAATATAATGCGACTCGTCAGCCGATTACCTGGGAACTGGTGTCTGTTGGCGGCTTTGAACCAAACGCTACCGTCTCAGGATACCCACACTTGTACAATAAAAAGAATACAATATCAAATAAAATGTGTGACAATCCCGAGAACGTACGACCAACGGGCCACCAGTTAAGACGATTAACTCAAAAACAACGAACTACAATACAAACGACTAATTCACGTGGTTCTGCAAGTATGTCTTATCACATGGCCGCCCTGAATTGGGGAATAATATTAGCAATTTCATATAAGAAAAATGACGATACATACAGAATACCAATACATATACAAGAAAACGCTAAAACAATAAGAACATTGGTGAATGATGAAAATGATATTTGTACAAACTAAAAAAAGAAATATAGCCACTGGCTGAGATCGTTCTCACACAGCTCGAACGGCAAAACAAAAACGAAGAGAGTGAGACGCCCGTGCGCGCCGGCTTTTATAACCTTTTCAGCCAAGTTCAATCTCCACAGTGTCAACGCACACCAAAGTTCAATAAACCTGAACTTAGGCGACACTGCGAGAATGACTTGACTGAATTGGACACTGAACATTGAACATTGGAACCTTAAGAAAAACACGGACACATAATTGAACCTATTAAATGAAAACGGAAAAAAACGGTCATTATCAGGCGACTAATAGTACCACACCGCACAGCTGAAGGGCCCGACACTAAGCCACCTGAAAAATGATAACATACAACAAGATACGATGGTGGCGCGAAATTCAAAAATACACATACGACGTATTGAATATTATACGATGTCTATAGTGTCGTATTTTTAGGTATTTTAGATTTCAGTTGGAAAATAATTGTTATTTTTCGACGCGCCGCTCGGTCAGGGTGGATATATATATAAAGGCATTCTTTGTGTATGTGTTTACGATTATGATTTTGAAAAAAATTATATGTAAAGCATTTGGAACAATTTCACATTAAATTTATAAAAAACCAAAAAAAAATATGAATCGAAAAATTATTAAAATGAGCGACAAGATGGTGCGATTCAAGCTATTAATAAACGTTGTCGATAGTTTTTATTTATTCATGTACATAATACGCACCTATTCTAATTACTTAATATTAGGATTTAGGCCAAAAACACAATAAAAAAAAAAAACAACATTTAGTATCAAAAGAGATGAAAACAGAAATAGTGAAATACCATTAAAAAATATTCACAACAATTATTTAGCAAGACATAGTTAATAAAAAATACACATGACGTCATTATTTTGTTGCTGCTATATATATATATTATAATATACTCAGTACACAGTACACTTTATTACGTGAATATTACAATTCTCAGTTATAACTCAACTAAATAATTTATTGGTTTAGACCTATTTTAACAATTTAACAATTTAAGGTTTAAAATAATATCTTATTCATATTTCATTGTGTTTACGCTGTGCGCAATAAGAGCAAATTAAAATATTATAATTATTATTTTCATTAACCTAATATTATTATCAACTTATTATTTATCATATTATTAAAATTGTGCGTTCATCGGTGATTACCTACATGTCTGGGGTTTCATGCTTATAGTCAGTCACAGAACACGGCACCGGACGCGTACGGTTAGTCACAGAACACGGCACCGGCCGCCTGGTAATAATAAACCGAAGGTCGAGAACAATACGTGAGATTAGGACATTTTCTCGGCTTTACAGAAAAATAACCATTGTAACGCACTGGACACGGCCCATTTCAATATATATTTCCCGCAGTTCGTTTCATTTCTAAAACGACCCGTCACACAATTCTTAAGTGGGCCGTGCGGCACTGTATAAAATATGGAAAGCAACAATTCACCTAAAATTCCATACGTATAAAAGCTATGGTACAAATACCACCCACAAAGAAAACGGTCACGCGTTCAATAAGCAGAAAGTATTCAGAGGTCGATTTATTTTACTTGTCGCTGACCGCTGTATAGGGTAGAATAAAGAAACGAGAAACACAAAGAAGACGACAAGATCTTGCAGTGCACGTATGTTTCCACAGGGATCCAAATGTCCGACTTTCTGACGCCGTACTGCGTACTGCATTACTTTTGTTCAAAAAATATAATACCTGTCGAAATAATATTTTAGCTCGTCGTAGAATGAATATCTATATACGTAGGACCTACCTACCATTTTAAAAGGTTTCCATAAGAACGCACGTCGTGTGATGTGAACCGTAGATAAAATCATTGTTGCAATCGTCCGACTCTATAAATCTTTATAATTTAAAAGGTAAAATACAAAACGTAGGTACGTTATTATTGTTGTACTTGGCAGGTCTACATAACATCGGGCGCCAAGATTCTGTCGGTATACTGCACCATATAATATATAATATATATGAGATGTTACTATACTTATCCACTGGAATAAAAGAACTGTTTTTGTATTACTATAGTATAGTGATATTTTAATATACTTAATACCATATTACAATTTTTACTACTTGTTTTATATATTTACACATTTTGTTTTGCACAAAAGTAAAAACTAAATAATTTTGTAAATATACGTATACACTTTTTTAGTGCATATATCACACATGCATTTCGGTACTCCATGCTAAAATAGGAGCGGATTACGTATAAAATATATAACCGTTGCATATCAATATAAAACTACAATAAATAATAAAATTAGTGTACTTATGCAAAGTATAAAGCTCTTATTCTATACTATATCACACGACGTGACGACCAACACCTTCCGAAAATATTTTAAACTCACAGCCCCTTCGATGCTAAACACAGTTATAGACACAACGAGTACCATAAAACAGCTTTCAAAATATTTTAATTTACACCGTGATAAAATAATAATAATAAAAAAAAATTTTTTTGTATACATTTTTTATTGTAATATATATATATAGGCACTTATAGGTATACAATAAATTGAACCATTGAATCATTTCGAAACGATATTTAGAAAATACCGTTTGAAAAATATATTTTATTGTTTTTACTAATCCATCATAGTCGCAATTTTAATAAAAAAAATTAAAAAAAACAGAGTGCTAAGCTTTTAATTTTCCAGTCATAACATTGAAATGTATCCTAATAATATAATACAATCCTATTATAACGTATAATATAATATTAAATAAAATTCGTGTGAACGCTGTACAGTTATGCGTCGAGAAGGGCCGGGCCGGATTTAGAAAAAGTGCCGCCCTTGGCCCTTTTAAATATGCCGCCCCTACCCAAAATAAAAAAATGTTGTAATTATTTCTAATAATTATATTTAATTTTAAAGAAATTAGGTAAATAGTCATTATAAACAAAACAAATAATTATAATATAAAAATAATAAATAATATTATTATTTAATATTATATAATATTAATTTACGCAGTTACATAAAGGCATAAAATATTTATATGATTTTTTTTTATTTCTTACAAAATTTGCCGCCTTAGGCCCGAGCCTCACGGGACTAGGCGTAAATACGGCCCTGGAGAAGGGGTATACAACTATTATTTATCTTAATCTGAGATAATTTATCAGATGATCAATTTTATCAATTTAAAAAGATAACTATTTTTTATCTAAATCATTTATTTAGATAATTTATCTAGAAATGTTTAACTCTGGTGGCGTACCGAAATATGATGAATTTACATCGTGGAGTCGTACAATTTAGGCCGATATTTCAGGCGTACGTATATATATAATATTATATATTAGAAAATTCGTGTGAACGCTGTACAGTCAAGCGTCGAACAGAGGTAAACGCGTTCTATTTTACGAAATATTATTGAAATATATAATTTCGAATATATCGTAAATTTTTATATTTAATATAGGTAGGTACTCTACATTCGACGTTTGTCGTCCAGGCATCCGGTTTCGGGCATCCAACACCGCCGCCACCGCCGAAACTCCGCTGTACAGATGTATGTGTGTTAGTGAGAGTGTTTGACCTTGTGCGCATGTCTGTATTTGTTCGCAGTACTTGTCGATGAGGGTGGTTGAGTGGGCTGACCGATCGATGGGTGAGCAGGAAGGTCGGAGGGCAGTTCAGCAAATAGAATTTCCGTTCGCCCGATGCTCCGGTAGGCTCCTGTCCTAATAGGCCTTCGACGCGTGATCGGTGGTGGAAACCACCACCACCAGTTCGACGCCGAAGAAGCCGCCGCCGCAGCCAGGGCATAAAAGGGGGTGCGTAGGAGCGCCGATCGCCATTTATGTCTCAACAGTCACCTTTATTTTCAAGCATATTTTTTACACGTAAGTACTCCACGATTTCCGAACATTATTTTTTTGTCCGTGACATATTTTATAATCTCTTACCTGTCGTTTATATTTTATTCAGGAATTTTTCCAATAATATTTTTCGTATCATTTCAGCTCTGCATCAACATGAAATTATTCATACTAAGCTTGTTTGTAATTATGGCAGTCACTGTACATGTACAGGCGATGCCGACCAATGATGCACCCGACGCGATTCCAGAAAAAGCACAGCATCAGCTCCCGCATAAAGAAGGTAAAAAATTATAATCTTTATCGTTATAAAATATTTATAGATATTATTTTTTGTGCATGTATATTTTTATTTATTGTTAAGACTTATTACTTTATTTTACCATTACCAATGTTATTATTTTATTTTGTTTTATTATTTCTAAACATTATATATTATTGATTTGCTTTTAATTTTTTATATTTTTTTCTACTATGATAGTTGTAAATACTTTATAAGTACTTCTTACAATCTAATATTTCACAATTTTACTCCACTAAAAATAAAAAATAATAATAATGGTAAATTGGTAATAAAATGATATAATATGCTGAGGATATTATCTATTATATAAACTTAATGATATTTAAAAAAGCTTATATTATACCTAGTAGCAAAAAAATATTTTTTAAATGTTTAAAAATAAAGTTAAAAATGGTTTATGCATTATTTGATAAATGTTAAATGGCCTTTTTTCCAATCAAAATAAAATGTTAAAACATTATTTTAAATACATTTGATTCATATTATTTGAAAATAATATTTTTAAAAACATTATTTAAATGATTACACATGATTAAAAAATCTCATAAATCATTTAAAAATATTTTTAATACTTAACAATTGTGAGAAAAAGCATTTTTTAATATTTTAAAATGAAAAACAGACATTTAAAATTCTCATTGTATTTCCATTTTTATATCAATAAATAATTAGAAAATAATAGTCATAATATGAACAAATTCTTTGTTCCTTTATTAATAAATTGTAATATTTAAATAACCAATAATAAGTCTGCTTCTGTGAAATGAATAATATTATCAAAAAAAAAAAATAATAAAAATAACAAAAATTAAAATTAAATAAGTTAGTTTGTGCCCGTTTGATCGTCATGTTTTTGGTTGTTAGAATTTCACTGAGATGGTAACATTTTGTGTTGATAATTAGTAATGTGTCCAGTGTTATCTTGTTTTTTTTAATACGATTTGAATCCTTTAAAAAAGTTTATATATATACATTAATTATTACAATAAATTTAAATGATATACCTTTTAAAATTATTCATATAGTTGCATTTTGTTTAGATTTAAAATTGGAACATCAATTAAAATACTATTTTGTAGATGTGAAATTTTTTTTTTTCAATTGCAATCATTGTGATTTTTATCATTTAAACTCGGCCATAAAAAACGATTTTAGGTGAAAACTTATTACATAATATGTTGCATGCGGGTATGAGAGAAAAAACAAATATTGCACTAACATACTCTTAAATATGAAATATGTAAATGATTATTTATTTTTTATTAACATTGGCGCGCAAGTAACTATCGCTTTTATACCTACTTATGTAATATTGTCATATTTTTATACATCACTTCATAAAAATGAATAATGATAATTAATGAATATATTTACAAGTGATGGGTGAAAAATTCAGAAAGAAGAGGTGCAGTTGGTTCTCAGATCCAACAACAACAACAGCAAGGTACAGCGACCCAAATTTTGGTCACCCCCCAAAAGCCTGGGATCCCGTCGAACCATTTGAAAAAGAAAATAAATACTTTGGAACGACACGCAGCCCAATTAGGAAAAGAGATCCACAGCATAAGCAATTTGATTTTAATGCATAATTGATTCAGTTTATTAAAAAAATAAAATATTTAATACAAAAATCAATGTATTTGTGATAAATTATATTATATATTTATATGTTTTAAGAATAAATTGAATAGATAAAAAATACAGAATTGTTAGTTATTATTAGACATAAACATATTGTTATAACAATAAAAATATTATGTTTTAATCAATGAATTCTTTTTTTATTTAAATAGTTAATATAACACAACATACATACTGGAAACATACGTTTTGTTGAAGAATAGAAATTTTTAATGTCTTGCTTTATAGTTCTCCAAATCATCCAAATTATAACTAAAAAAAATAAATTGTTTATGTTTATACGTTATTTTTAAGGCCCAGATTAATATACTATAAAAATCTATAAAATATGTAAATTCCTTTCATAAATATGCAAAATAGTTATTTTATTTTTATTTATAGTTATTTAGTTTTGTGTTATAATCAAGATTATGGTGTTAATGACAATAAGTTCATATTCAAACTACAGTCCATTAATAAATTAAAAATAAAATTTTGTGTCTGTTTAAGTTTGTAAATAATTATAAATCATTTGAATTTTAAACTAATCTCACAACTTAATAATCTTAAAGTCTATAAATATTAATCCCTTGAGATATCGCATAGAATATACTAGTTATTCGAGTAAATATAAAATTAGGTAATACTTATGAATTTTTTAGAACAAACAGTAAATTTACGTATGTAGGTGTTTGTAGAGTAGGTAAATTAATTTCTACATACGCCTCTGCTAATACGTATTATTATATATCTGATGGTAGTACCTAATATAATATACATAAATAATAATAATATCATTTTTAAGTTATCGTAATATAATATTGTGATTGATATACTGATACACAAAAAAAAGCAAGGAAAAAAATATAACACAATTAGTACCTAAAATATTACGGACTCTCACAAACAGTGATAGTTTATTCTAAGATTTACCAAATCTTGTTTGTAAAAGTCCGAACTACAATAATCGTTTGTGGTTAGACCAGACTATATTTATCTATCTTAGGCAACACAGTCTATTGGTACATTATACAATGGTATTCTTTATTGTTATATTTTTTGTATCGATGAAATACATAAAGTTAATACCTTACATAATATCGTATCTGCCATCTATTATTTCTTCACTATTTGTATAATTTACATTAATAATGTTGTCGTAGTTTACCATCCGACGCCGGTTTAAGATGCACAGCATTGCCACTCGCCATTACATAAAAAAAAAAACATTTTCGATTGGTGTCGAATTATTTTACAAGTAAATATACAAATACAATATTAACAGTTTTTCATTATTCCAAAAAGTTGTTATTTCAAATATATAGTTTTTGAAAGCCCTTGGCCAAGGTACGATGTTTTAAAAAGTCGTAATACCACGTTTTCGACAAATCAAAATCATAAAACTTATGTAGCTCGTTACGAGGGACAACTTAAAGCCTTACGTCTTTCGTCCTATCTCTCATGGTTTTTCCGGAAAACAACTAGTAAATAAAATATTTTTTTATAATTTAATTTTAAAATAGATAAATTTAAGATAGCAATTGAACTGTAATGGGAATTTTAAAATGTTTATACTTCATAGTTGGTGCATTTATAGATAAGAAATAATAATTTTGATAAGCCATAGAAGATAGTACAAATCTACCAGAATGTTTTATTAAACTATTGAATGTAAAATAAGTGTATCTAAAGAATACACTTGTACAATAACTTAAAATTACTCCTTTTTGATATGAAAAATGTATTAAAAATTTTAAGATTGAAAATTACAAGCTAAAGGTTATGTTTATTTTTCAGAGAATATGTTATTCTTTCAATTCTTAACAAATTTCAATTTTTTCACTACTATTAAATTTACTATCAATTACATTCATTCAGCATTAAACGTACATTGCATAAGTCCATTATTATTATCTGTATCTTCTTGTTTATTTTCAACATAGAATCTTGTTATATTCCCCAAGTGGTATGAATGCCAATGATCTGCTTTACTGCCATCTAAAAAAAAGTAGTCAATCAAATACATAATATAAAGGTTGGATAATAACTTGAGAATTCAGTGTTTTATAAGTGGTTAAAAATATATATAATTTTACTGAGGTAAAATATAACGAATTGTCTCTCAATGTATAATAGGCACCATAAATTGTATTGTTAGCAACACGGATAATTAGATATATTACAGGATACAAAACGAATGTGTGATAAAACTTGTCTAAATTATTATTCTCATACCTACTTATTTAACATAATTGTTGACGGGTTTAATAAATATTTAGATATTTATTAAGAAAATATGTACCTAAGTATTAAAATAATATAATATTATTATTAATGATATAATACGTAATTAGTAAAAATAACTTTCAAACCATAGCAGTCAAAGATAGCGGCTAGTCACAACAACGTTCATTAATATTTATTTTAAGTTTAAAAATAATTCAGAATAACTCATAAACTTGTAGTCATTTTACCATAGAATGGCGATAAAACAACTTTCCCATTTATATGTAAAAATAACATCATGTATTATAATGGAATAACACTTTTTAATTTGAATAACTTTGGAGTTTAATCAACACTCTTTTGGTGTTATATCTACTGACTACTTATTAAAGTAATAGTTAAAATAATGTGATTATTCATTTGTAAAATTTACTATTTCTTTATGTTTAAAATGATGCTCGGTGCTGTTAAATTAAAGTTATTTTGGTAATCAAATCTACTAACTATGGAAGTTATAATGGAATTACTATAATATTATAGATTGACGCTAATATAATAAATAGTATAAATTGAAATTCCCCGGGAAATGCGTATATCGGGAAAAAATATGATTGTTTATGGACTTTGTTTTTATCAGCCAATAGGTAACGCGTGTATATATACGAGTAGGTATGTAAGGATAATATATATATAAGTAATAATACATCTATTTAAACCTATTATTAAATAGTATTAATAAATAATAATGTGATGTATATCGTAATATAATATTTATAATATACACATTATATACATGTATGATGTATAATATATATGTTATGTTAATTTTTGAAATATTATTTAAACTATATTAATAGTTTTTCTATAAAAGCCCGTGGATTCATATATATATCATATGCTTACATTAAATATATATATATATATATAATATATTATAAACTGATTTAGAATTTCACATATTATTATATTAATAATCATTGGTAGGTAACTTCTTTGTGAAGTCATATACACATATTATCAATAACTGCAGATACTTAATTGATACCAATTAATAACTTCTACAAAACTACTTATTGTATTCACATAGACCACTGTTGCGTGACGTAATATAGATATCGCAATATAATACTATTTTTCTCTAAATCTATTTGATGGCACATAGGTCATAGATATTACAATAATGTGATGTCACTTTTGAGAACTAAAAGTCAAAAACAGATATCGCATAGATTTCATTATCATCTTAATGCACGTAGGGCTTATACATATTTTATACCAACACACGAGAGTTTCAAAATAACTATTTATTGTTTCTTAATTTACGCTAACGTCGCTAACTATATTCACGACAATTTATAATAATTGTCAAGCGATATATATATTCACTATGACTCCCAAAAAAGTGTTATCACGAATAGAACCAACTATTAACTTGATATTTTACTTTTAACTCCCATATTTATTGTAGATTTAACTCCGAAATTTGTATGTGTATAGTATACAGTAGATGGTAGAATAAAATAATACGTGCAGGCGTTTCATATGGTGGTGCACATTTTACCTACATATGTTCAAAAGTGTTCAGATCTCGTATAGAATTATCTCATCAGTCATCACTGTGGCCTTTGGCCCAGTTAACATAAAAACACTATTTAGAATCAACAAGGAAAATAAGTCTGTTGCCACAGATTATCATCCTCGTAAACACATTTAAACATGTACTATATACAATATACATTTATTGATAAATATTAATATTATACCCAATCGCACTATGTACTTCAAAAATTAAAACTTATATAGTTATACATACATAATATATATTATATAAAAACCATTCTATAGTCTATAGTTATAGGATTTGAAAAACTAGTCTGGTGCTACTAACTATCGTGCTCACAAAAACATTTAAATATGTACACGATATAAATATATTGATATATATATATATATGTATATATTGATATTACCAAATCGCACCAGGCGATTTTATTATATGTATATACTTTAAAAATTGAAACGTATACATATTATATATTACATAATAACCATTTCTGATCTTCAAAATATAAAAAATATAATACGTTTTTATGTTTCTATTCCCGTTTTCAGTTTATATGATTTTAAATTACACGAAAAACTGATAGCGTGTTTAATACACGTCCAAGATATATCTGCGTATTGATTTTGTATAATGAAACAGTCTCTACACGTGAAAAAAAATATTTTTAAGAAAAGATGTTAAGCTAACGGCCGGATGTATGTATTGTATACACATTTATACATCTGGACAGATGGTACGTGATATTAATTCGTGTGTCCGAAAATTGACCACCACAATAGGGTGTGTTATTTCAACACCGATGTATTATGGAACATATTTTGGCGAAGTCTGCAGTGGCGTCGCAGAGACGACGTTTTTGTTAACTTTCTGTAATCTGTATAGACGCCAATGAACATATTATTACAATTTATATAACAATAATAAGTAGGCGGGTGTCTTCTAATGTATTTTTTCGGTCAAAAATAATCAATAATGGACAATACAATAATATAATACAATACGTACGAATGTAGTATCTTTTAAATCGCATGCCCTTATATGGTGAAAAAGAAAATGTACATACTACATTAGTACATTCGATTATATTATATAGAGCGGAAATGCCTTCGGTCGGTGAGTACCACTATACCAATCCATATTGTAACAACAGAGGAATTATAATGGGTACATTTAATACCTTAATAATATGATCGAACTACAGCTTATTTTTTTCAACTGACGTCTGTTGTCATAATGGTACCTTATTTATGTTCTATATTTATATTTTATATATTATATTAACTATTAAGTGAGTACATTATTTTGTACTTTATTTATGAATTTATACTTAGAAATTCTCGCAGAATATAGGTCTATATTTATGTCTTAATTGTTTATTTATATTGAATTCGTATATCAATATTATTATAAAACGCTAAAATTTTACCGGAGATATTATAAAAATATTTAAAAATTATTTATTTATCTATATGTATTGCAGTCAGCTGAAACGTAAGAGAAATCCAAAACTATTTAAGTGATGATAATGCCTGCAGTATAGCCAGCAATTCTTCAGGCGTGAGGCACTGAGGCATTTGCTGGTTGACAAAAGTTCCTATAGTTGCGGCGTATAGGTACCTACGCAGCTCTGATTTCGCACTTCACCTGTATTATAATATTGGTCCTGCAAAATAATCTGAGCTGGTGCTATAGTACTTTTCTGTACATTAGTAAATTAGTTTATTTGATTCCCCATACCCCAATTAGATATCCTGTGTCCTGTATCCGTGTCTGTCTACTAATAGTAAGACGGTGAATACATTTTTCCTTAGTGTACTGGAACGTTTTTTGTGTGCGACGATTAATCACTAAATTTTATACATGTATTGCAACGGTAACCTGATGGTCAATGATGCAGTATACAATTGAAACCTATATAGCACAGCAAAACCAGTGCCGCAACTAGGTTTTGTAGGGTTCATGGTGTAAAAATTGTTATGTGGCCCCTGTTGTGTACTTAAGTCTAAAATTAAACAAAGTAAATAATACGTATAATATAATATTATATGACTTTTTTTTTTATATAATTACTGAATTATAAACATACTTTTGTATATTAATAAAATAATAATTTGTACCAAATATTGAAGTATGTAACAGAACTCAAAAATCTCATGAAAAATGTATTTATTTTTAGTTATTTTTGGGTTAGATTTATTCGTTTATATTATTTATTTAATATTACAATACATTAATTACAATATATACATAAATGGTGTGACATTACGTCTCAGTAATATGACGAAGGTGGATTCAAAAATGGATATTGCAAAAGATAAATGAGAAATAGAGCATGCAAAATAGGTAAATATTCAAATATAGGTATACTTATAATTTATTTTGACTTACGATCTTTAAATATTGTAAAAGTTCAACAGAAATTAAAATTAAATAATTGTTTAGTTTTAAAAAAAATATAGTTTAAAATAAATATTTAATACAGTTTAAATTACTTTTGTATTAATATTTAATAATATGTATAATAATTAATCATTGTTATACCTGTTCGAATACGGATCCTCTCGGCGCGTTTCGAACGGATTAAAGGCGGCGGCAGCGCTAATGACAGTCCGGGCTTTAAAGTTATTTTTCCCTTCCGGGTGGTCATGCTGCGTGATCGCCGCCAACTTGTCGTCGCCGTCCCGGCCGGATCGTCGATTCGTGTCGCGTACCAGTCGCGCCGTTGAAAGTGCAGCAGTACTGTTGTTGCCGTACCTTTTTGGCCGGTGTGGGCATTCGTTTGTATATTATGGGCAAAACGTGTCTTCGGGCCAAGTCCATGTTTGTTTTGTCGCGATGTGTCGTTACTCGTTAGTGTCAACTGTCAACATCGTAAGCCGCCGCCATATTATCCTAAAGTCGGTTGAAAGATTGTAATATAATATATGAATGTCTATGATATTCTGTCTAATATAGATATATATGATAGTGTGTGTGTAGTGTGTGATACACTGATACGCATACGTCTATATAGTCAATTATAATATTCGTTACTCGTGTCGTGTGCGAACCGCGTACTTGTGCATTATGGTTACTGTGCGATCACGTTCTGGCCAATGGCCATATTATATCGGCCTTTTATTCAGTGTGTAGCGTGTCATTTTTAGCCGCATTAATATTTAATACATGAAGCAACCGCCGCGGACATGTGTTCTATATATGTATATGTTACGGGCAATGTGGAGTACCGGTCAATGTGGTCCTGCCCGGGCAATGTAGGTAAATCACGAATTTTTTTTTAACCAACTAATATTATTTTTTATTATTATAAATTATAATTATTACCTACCTATTTATAGTATTGATTTTTTTTTTAAAACAATGATTAGGTATTAATTTTATTCGTGTATCATAATATTACAAATATTTTGATGGAATAACAAAATAAATTAACAAGTATGTATCATCATTCTATTTTTATAAACGACACTATATTATATTTCGTTACTTAGTACATATTTTAAAAATTGAATCCAAATTTTACGAACATTCGAACAAAGTTATCGAAACAAAAAAGACTAACAGTACTTTTATTAGTAAATCTAAATATTATGAAATAATTAATTATTTATAATTATTTAAAACAACTAGAGAAAGAGCTAGAGAAGAAAATCAATTCAAAATTAATGAAAAAATATGATGTAATGACAGTACTAAAGGAGTTGAAAAATTAATTGTGCCAGTAACTGCAGAAGGTAATTTATTGTATGCTATTGAAAATTATATGCTTATAATGAAGAGTTATTTAAAAGTTTACATGAAATATATTTATCTATTGGGTACGGTGATAGAAATCGTATGGAATATGAAATAAATATAATATTTAAAAATATAACTAGAGAAACAATAATGTTATATTTAAATTTTTGCTAGTCATGTGCAAGAAAAGGAAATACAGTGAATCTCACTACGTCAACGAGCACGGCCTATTAGTCTGTTCCGCCAGTACTAGTGATGGTAAACTGCTAATTATTTATTTAGCATTACCTATTGCTAATGCTATTTCAAAATAGTAGTGAAAAATAGCAGCTATTGCTATTTTCTTAAAAATCACCTAATTGTTGTTATTTGAATGTATGTTGCTAATAGCAGGTATTACCACAGAATAGATTAAATACTAATAGCAGCATACTGGGTAATAGATAATTTGCCAATATAATAAAAGACTATATAACTATTTTCTAAGTAAAATAAATGAGTTAAATGAAATAAAATAAAAAAGTAATACCACATAATTTTTAAGGTAAATAGCAGTGGCGAATGCTGCCTCTGATGTATGGGCATGCTCATTAATTATCATAATTTATTATAGTTCTATGTAATTTATAATTAATAAATAATACACAAATTTGTATTAATTTATAAATAAGACTTTAATTTAATATATATACATATACAATAGCACTTACTTAAATAATACATACACTATACACATTTAATACACTAGAACCTGTTAACCAAATAGTATTATCATATGTGAATTATTAAAATGTCGAATATATTCTCTTTTTTTATCTTTGTGAACACTTGTCAGATTAGGAATTACTGGGCAAGGCCTACCTATTTTAATAATTTCATTTTTTTTCAGAAAAAGATCTCCTTGAAAAAGGCTTAAAAATCAAGTCACTTATAACACAATATTCAGTTTCAACGATAGCCATAATATTATTTAAAATAATAAACTTATTATAGTACTAAATAGTAAACACTAGTAAACTAAGTAATATTTAAAAATAGCAAAATAAAACAGAACGAGAAAAAATTGTCTTAACTAGTACACGTAAATTACGTACGTTGACGAAGCGCAACAGAATGAGCATGCCCTGGGTGATTAATACTGCGGCTGCTAGTAGAGCTGGTATTGGAATAACTGGTTTTTTTACAGCGATAACAAGGGTCGTATAGCTTGCGCACACATCTATCGCATGCTCTGGCATTAAATGTTACAATAAAGATATACACAGATAAGTATAACAGAAATAAATTAATTATTGTAACACATTATATTTCTTTTAAAATTCGTAATATAATATTGATTGTAAAATAATTTTTGTATTTTGATTAATAACGTTTTTATTTCTAAGCATGCGGCGTATGCTGAGCATGCCTGGAGAATTCGCCACTGGTAAATAGTATATACCTACCTATTTATGAACACTACAATACTAGGTAGAATACTACATTAAATCTTAATACAAATGAAAATCAAATCCCAAAACTCATTCCTTGTTCAGTTGTTCTTACTAAACTCTATTCTGCAGTGAAGTATTAGTGGGTGTTTTATAATAATATATTAAATATTATAATAATAAAAATGAGTAATGTTTGATCACATTTTTATGTGATTGATGATTCTACTTTTGCTAAATCTGACATTTGTAAACGAAAATAGTCCTTTAAAACAAGTGTCACCAATTTAAAAACGCATCTTGCTAAGGCACATTGGATCCAAATGACTGCAAATCAAGTAAATATTTTAAATTTTAAAAATTAACGGGAAGGTAACCTTAATATGATTATTAATTAATATATTTTTCCTTAAAAACAAAAACAATTGAAAATTTTATACCAATTAAACTGATACAAAAGTTGAATATTTAATTAATAATTAACATTGTATATTTGTTTTGAAATCGAGGGACTACTTGCACAATATAAAATATAAATACATAGTAAAAACTAAAAAATTAACGTTGTAGGTACTTAATAATATTATAATCACTTAACCCAATAAAATTAAATATATTTAATATTAAATATTATAATGAAACGTATGTCTTATTATACAAGCTACAGATTCCTAAGAAAATTATATAAAAAAAATTAATAATTATAATACTTAAATTTTATTATTTATTAGGTGTAATTGTACATTAATAATAATAACAAATCAAGCAAATTAAAATAAAAACACTACATATAAAATACTATTTAAATAAAATGAGTTGTTTAGTTTTAATCAATAATTTACAGTAAATAAATTTCTATACACAGTTGAAAATGACCAGTTAATTGATGATCCATCCTCAGCTTCAATTTCACAATGTGTACCTTCAACTTCTACATCGTTATCTATAACATCACAGACAGATATTAATAATCCTGATCAACCTATTACTCGTAAAAGGAAACAGACTGCAATCACCTCATTTGTGCCCAAAAAAATGACATATGATGTTCAAAAAAAGATTGACGAGAGTCTTCTTAAATTCTTTACTAAAGATTTTCAGCCTTTTAACTTAATTGTCCAAGATGCATTAAAGTTACAATTTTGTTTAATTGAGAAAATAAAATGTAATGTTACTCACTTCCGAAAAAGCAGTAAAGCTAATCATAAACTCAATGTGTACCAAACAAGCAATGGATCTAAAGTACCAAAGAAGTTGTTGCAAGACATTAGTACACGGTGGAATTCAATATATTATATGTTAGATCGTTTTGTTGAATTGGAGGATGCAATTAGAGCTACTCTAAGATTATTAGATAGCCCTCCTAATGGGCTTACTACAGACAAATGGACAGTTGTTAAGGAGCTAGTTCAAGTGCTACATCCTTTTGAGCTACAAAGGCGGTTAGTGGCAGCAAGTATATGACCACTTCTATAATTATAGTAATTGCTCATGCGCTTAAAAATGTTTGTGAGCAGATGATTAAAAACAATTTTAGAAAAGAAGGAATAAATGTTCTACAAGAGTTAATAAATAACATGAAACATAGTGACAGATGGGGTACAATAGAAAATAGTAAGACATATTTTTTCTGGCGTTGTACATATTATTTCTCTTAACATATCGAATGTCACATGCTTGCAGATCTCGAGTGTCAGGTTTATTGTTTATTGCACTACCAGTAATTTTTTGAAATTAACAACAAAATATATAATACATCATTAAACAATTATATTATTTAATTTTTTTTTATAGATATTGTTAGTTGTAAATTAAAAATATTATTTTGAAAGTATAAATATAAATACCTTCAATTACTAATTCTTTTCTACATGCTGGTTTTGAAGGATCGTTGTAACCTCTGTGTTTCGAATTGTCCGTTTTACATGTTCTTATTTTGGCAATTCAACTAATACTTCATGTGGTACATTACTCACAGACTCGGCAAATATTTGACTCGGTGTTGCATAGGATATTTGTGCTTTTTCGTTCATTTTGTTTTGTAATTTTAAAGCAGCGACTGCATTTTTATTAGAAGTATGAACACGATCATGGTCAATACTAATAAATATTGGTTTTTCAATACCCAAACTCGTCTTAAGTACACTCGGACACTTTAACGTGGTAAATTTAGAACATCGCTAACGTATAAAATTGGAGCACTCTTTTTGAAAATAATAAAGAAATCCGATGTGCGCAATTTTAGGTTTTTTACTATTAGTTTTAATAATTTCAATAGCCTGTTCCATGTTTGTGTGTAGGTATACTATCGTGTACTAAGTGTGTACTGCACAGACATATAATATGTGGTCCACTACAAATCGTTGCTAATTTTTCTTGAACAATACAATATTTGAACATGGTCATACCCATTTATTTTAAGATAGCGAGTATCCAGATTATGTTCGTGAGCCCATTACAGATAATATAGATAGGTGTTACTTTTTACCTTATTTTATATAATATCAAAGATACACACTACACCACATAATAATATAACAATTACTGTAACATTTGAAGTTCTCATATCTATACATTATGGTCAAAATGTTATAGAAGACGTAATATTTTATTTCAGGCTATTATATATATATATATATATATAATTTTTTTCAAGGCTGGGCATTAACGAATTAAAAGTAAAAATTAAGTTAAAACGTTAAATTAATTAAATCGTTGCTTTTTTTTCAAATAAACTTTTAACTTAATAAGTTACTTTTTTTTAAAATTAATGTGTTAACTTCGAGTTAATTTTATTCAAACATCTAAGTTAAGTTAATTTTCGTCCAAAAAATAATGCAAATTTTTTAATGAGATTTTTAGAAAAGTAGGTTTTTGATAGCTAGTTAATATTTAATGTGTTATACAAATAATAATAATTAATATAAATTAATGTAATCTGGGGATTTTTTTTCCCGGGGATTTTTATTCCGGGATTCCAATTGTTATTTGGAATTTTATTTTAAAACCCATTGGTTAAAAAAGTTGCTTGAAAGTTTTTAAGTCAAAATATTTTGAGTTGTTTAATATACATAAGTTATCTTACTAAAAAATATCAGCTCAGTTAAAATTTTTGGTTTTTAATTATTATAATTTAATTTTGTAATTGTATTTTTATGTTTATAAATGGTATACGACATTCGATTTTGAAATATGTTATTATAGTTTAAATATTAATAATAATTTGGTTCATAAACTGTACTTTTATTTATTTGTACTTTTAATATTTTGCTAGAAAGAGAAAGGATTTTTAAAAATCGTAAAAACTGAGGTCGCAATTAGGAATAACCTTTTTTTCTAGATTTCTTTGGGACGAAACTAGTATGCACGCGGCTTAACGACATTATAATGATTTTTATCATAAGCGCGTACTTCACTACTTACCATCAAATTCATAAGTGTTGGATCCTATAGAACATAGTCGGTATTGTATACTTGTAAATAAATAAATCATATTACTTTATTCCTATAATACTCGTGATGGTTGTGTTCGGAACACTGTAGGCGTGTTATATGCGTAGGGCCGTAGGCACTAGGCAAAGAACATACATAGTTGAAAAAAAAATGATCACTCCATGATAGGTATAATTAATATGAAGCTAATAGTATTAATATGGCTAATTATATTTACTATGAATCGTCGTTTAATTATTTAAGCTGCAACTGTACTGTTCGAAATACTAAAATTCATCATAATAATATGCTATTGTGTATTTGTGTTTTATTCATGTTCTACAAACGCACAACACATTATGTTTTCTTTTTTTAATATATATTATCATCTAGAATCTAGATTTATTTATAGTGAAGAGTATTTAAGAGTTTAAAAACATTTTAAAAATGAATTATTCGATAAAAAATTATAAATATACCCATAAATAATATTATATAATATTAAATACAAATATTGTATCGTACTATTTGTACATCAATTTAACCTTTGTATCATAATTCATAATTAATAATATGTAATATACTCGTACGACCTATAATATACATTTTTTTGAATATTTTATTGAAATTTATTCGTGTTTCGTTAACTATTTAATGGATCGTTCAGTATACATTTTATAATTCGTATAGGTTTTGTAAAATTAAAAATTCGATTATCCTGTATAGCCTTATATATATAAAAATAAATAAATATATAAGGTTTTATGATTTTCGGTAAAAAACCTGCTTGGTTTAAATTGAAAGACGTAAGTTCCGATCGTGGCCGTATTATTATAAATTATAATCGGTATTCGATAAAGAAGACGGTCCCATACTCCCACAAATAAGTCGAAGGTGGAGAGCAATACGTGAGATCCAAATATTTTCATGGCTTTATAGAAAAATAACTATTGTAACGCACTGGACACGACCCATTTCAATATATATTTCCTGTAGTTCGTTTCATTTCTAAAACGACCCGTCAGTTACCATTCTTACGGGGCGGGGTACGGCACTGTATAAAACATGGAAAGCAACAATAACACCTAAAATGCCATACGTATAAAAGCTATGGTACAAATACCACCCACAAAGAAAACGGTCACACGTTTTATAAGCAGAAACTATACATGAGGTCAATTTATTTTACTTATCACTGAATGGGGTAGACTAAAGAAACGAGAAACACAATGGAGAAGACAAGATCTTGCAGTGCACGTGTTTCCAAGGGGATCCAAATGCCCGACTTTCTGATGCCGTACTGCGTACTGCGTTATTTTTGTTCAAAAATATGTCTGTCGAAATAAAATTTCGGCACGTCGTGGAATGAATATCTATTAATAAGTATGACCTACCTACCATTTTAAAAGGTTTCCATAAGAACGCACGTCGTACGATGTGAACCGTAAAAAAATCATTGTCGCCATCAGTCTATAAATCTTTATATTGTAAAAAGTAAAATACAAAAGTGTCATTTGTAGTTACGTTATTATTGATGTACTTGGCGGTTCTACATAACATCGGGCGCCAAGATTCTGTTGGTATACTGCACTATACAATATATAATATATATGAGGTGTTTCTATACTTACCCACTGGAATAAAAGGACTGTTTTTGTATTACTGTGGTAGTGATATTGTGTTATATGGTACTTAATACCATACTAAAAATTATACTACATTTGCACATTTTGTTTTGCACATAAGTAAAATTACATTTACGTTTGTAAATACACGTATACACTTTAGTATATTACACATAAATTTCTGTACTGTACACTAAAATAGGAACTGATTACGAACATGCAAAACATATTAATACTTATAATATTTTATTAATAAAATTAGTTTAATTTATGGGTAAATAAACGTTTTGGTTATTTTGAATGTGATATTAATATATTATTATAAACCAGTGGCAGTTAAACTTTTTTGGCCGCAAATCTACTAAAAATATACTTCACTTTTGAGGATCGACTTCCATAAAAAACCTAACCACCATGATTTTCGTAAGCATAGGCTAAAAATAAATTCTAACACAATCGACTTTGAAATCGTTTGCGATCGACCGTTTGGCCGCCCCTGTTATAAACAAAGATTTGAAAGTGCTAATTTTAAAATTGGATTTCCGAACATTATTTTTTTGTCACACGACATATTTTATACTCTTTTGCCTGTCGTTTATATTTTATTCAGGAATTTTTCCAATAACATTTTTCGTATCATTTCAGCTCAACATCAACATGAAATTATTCATTCTAAGTTTGTTCGTAATTATGGCAGTCACTGTACATGTACAGGCGATGCCGACCAATGATGCAACCGACGCGATTCATCAAACACCAGAAAAAGTACAGCATCAGCTCCCGCATAAAGAAGGTAAAAAAATTATAATCTTTATCGTTATAAAATATTTATAGATATTATTTTTTGTGCATGTATATTTTTATTTATTGTTAAGACTTATTACTTTATTTTACCATTACCAATGTTATTATTTTATTTTGTTTTATTATTTCTAAACATTATATATTATTGATTTGCTTTTAATTTTTTATATTTTTTTCTACTATGATAGTTGTAAATACTTTATAAGTACTTCTTACAATCTAATATTTCACAATTTTACTCCACTAAAAATAAAAAATAATAATAATGGTAAATTGGTAATAAAATGATATAATATGCTGAGGATATTATCTATTATATAAACTTAATGATATTTAAAAAAGCTTATATTATACCTAGTAGCAAAAAAATATTTTTTAAATGTTTAAAAATAAAGTTAAAAATGGTTTATGCATTATTTGATAAATGTTAAATGGCCTTTTTTCCAATCAAAATAAAATGTTAAAACATTATTTTAAATACATTTGATTCATATTATTTGAAAATAATATTTTTAAAAACATTATTTAAATGATTACAAATGATTAAAAAATCTCATAAATCATTTAAAAATATTTTTAATACTTAACAATTGTGAGAAAAAGCATTTTTTAATATTTTAAAATGAAAAACAGATATTTAAAATACTCATTGTATTTCCATTTTTATATCTATAAATAATTAGAAAATAATACTCATAATATGAACAAATTCTTTGTTCCTTTATTAATAAATTGTAATATTTAAATAACCAATAATAAGTCTGATTCTGTGATGTGAATAATATTATCAAAAAAAAAAAATAATAAAAATAACAAAAATTAAAATTAAATAAGTTAATTTGTGCCCGTTTGATCGTCATGTTTTTAGTTGTTAGAATTTCACTGAGATGGTAACATTTTGTGTTGATAATTAGTAATGTGTCCAGTGTTATCTTGTTTTTTTTAATACGATTTGAACCCTTTAAAAAAGTTTATATATATACATTAATTATTACAATAAATTTAAATGATATACCTTTTAAAATTATTCATATAGTTGCATTTTGTTTAGATTTAAAATTGGAACATCAATTAAAATACTATTTTGTAGATGTGAAAATTTTTTTTTTCAATTGCAATCATTGTGATTTTTATCGTTTAAACTCAGCCATAAAAAACAATTTTAGGTGAAAACTTATTACATAATATGTTGCATGCGGGTATGAGAGAAAAAACAAATATTGCACTAACATACTCTTAAATATGAAATATGTAAATGATTATTTATTTTTTATTAACATTGGCGCGCAAGTAACTATCGCTTTTATACCTACTTATGTAATATTGTCATATTTTTATACATCACTTCATAAAAATGAATAATGATAATTAATGAATATATTTACAAGAGATGGGTGAAAAATTCAGAAAGAAGAGGTGCAGTTGGTTCTCAGATCCAACAACAACAACAGCAGGGTACAGCGACCCAAATTTTGGTCATCCCCCAAAAGCCTGGGATCCCGTCGAACCATTTGAAAAAGAAAATAAATACTTTGGGACGACACGCAGCCCAATTAGGAAAAGAGATCCACAGCATAAGCAATTTGATTATGGTGTTAATGACAATAAGTTCATATTTGACATTTGGAAAAAAAAATAAATACTTTGGGACGACACATAGCACCCAATAAGAAAATAAGAAGATTACAAACTAAATTTATTTATCATGTTAAATATTAAAATTCTTAACAAATTCTAATTTTTTGTCTGCTATTAAATTAAGTATGACTTACATCAATTAAACATTACATAAATAATAAATAAATCGATTATTATTATCTGTATCTTGTTGTTATTTTAAACATAGAATCTTGTTAATTTCCACAAGTGGTATGAACGCCAATGATCTGCTTTACTGCTATCTAAAAAAATATAGTAAGTTAAATATATATATAAGATGAATAATAACTTGTGATTTAGTGTTTAATAAGTAGTTAAAAATATGAATTGGTAATATTCGTCAAAATAATTATATAAATGATTATTTTATATTGTTTATGAAGTATCAGTTTTAATGAAACATATAAAAGATAATAATGAAAAATAAGAATAATTTTCCTAATCTAGTAGTCAAGGTTTCAAGACACTAACTTGAGAATTGATTGTATTAAAAACAGTTAAAAATATGAATTGGTAATATTCGTCAAAATTATTATATAAATGATTATTTAATATTGTTTATGAAGTATCAGGTTTAATGAAACATATGAAAGATAACAATGAAAAATAAGAATAATTTTCCTAATCTAGTAGTCAAGATTTCAAGACACTAACTTGAGAATTGATTGTTTTATACACAGTTAAAAATATGAATTGGTAATATTCGTCAAAAATAATATACAAATATGTTTTATAGTGTACTCTTTATATCAGCATAAATGAAATATAGGAAAGTTAATAACAAAAAATTATAATCATTTTCCTTAAC
The DNA here is from genome assembly GCF_020882245.1 of Rhopalosiphum padi. Taxonomy (NCBI): domain Eukaryota; kingdom Metazoa; phylum Arthropoda; class Insecta; order Hemiptera; family Aphididae; genus Rhopalosiphum; species Rhopalosiphum padi. Next base: position 72,038,996 of record NC_083599.1, on the reverse strand, counting down.
TAGTAGTCAGAGTTTCATGACACTAACTTGAGAAATGCTTGTTATATAAAAAGTTAAAATTATGATTTAATAACATTCGTCAAAATTATCATATAAACGTAGCAAAAATAAAAAGATTTATATAGCTATGGCAAATTTTATGTTTGAAGATTACAAGCTAAATGTCTTTACCAAATTATTTATTCAGATTATTAACAAATTCTTATTTTTTTAACTACTAATAAAATCAGTATGAATAACATTCATTCAGCATTTCACGTACATTGCATAAATCGATTAGTATTATCTGTTTCTTGTTGTTATTTTTAACATAGAATCTTGTTAATTTCTCCAAGTGGTATGAACGCCAATAAACTGCTTTACTGCTATCTAAAAAAATGTAGTGAGTTAAATATATATATAAGATGAATAATAACTTGTGATTTAGTGTTTAATAAGTAGTTAAAAATATGAATTGGTAATATTCGTCAAAATTATTATACAAATATGTTTTATAGTGTACTCTTTATATCAGCATAAATGAAATATATGGAAGATAATAATGAAAAATAAGAATAATTTTCCTAATCTAGTAGTCAAGGTTTCAAGACACTAACTTGAGAATTGATTGTTTTATAAACGGTTAAAAATATGAAATGGTAATATTCATCAAAACTATTATACAAATATGTTTTATAGTGTACTCTTTATATCAGCATAAATGAAATATAGGAAAGTTAATAACGAAAAATTAGAATCATTTTCCTTAACTAGTTGTCAGAGTTTCATGACACTAACTTGAGAATTGCTTGTTTTATAAAAAGTTAAAATTATGATTTAGTAACATTCGTCAAAATTATCATATAAACGTAGCAAAAATAAAAAGATTTATATAGCTATGGCAAATTTTAAGTTTGAAGATTACAAGCTAAATGTCTTTACCAAATTATTTATTCAGATTATTAACAAATTCTTATTTTTTTAACTACTATTAAAATCAGTATGAATAACATTCATTCAGCATTTCACGTACATTGCATAAATCGATTAGTATTATCTGTTTCTTGTTGTTATTTTTAACATAGAATCTTGTTAATTTCTCCAAGTGGTATGAACTCCAATGAACTGCTTTACTGCTATCTAAAAAAATGTAGTAAGTTAAATATATATATAAGACGAGTAATAACTTGTGATTTAGTGTTTAATAAGTAGTTAAAAATATGAATTGGTAATATTCGTCAAAATAATTATATAAATGATTATTTTATATTGTTTATGAAGTATCAGTTTTAATGAAACATATGAAAGATAATAATGAAAAATAAGAATAATTTTCCTAATCTAGTAGTCAAGGTTTCAAGACACTAACTTGAGAATTGATTGTATTAAAAACAGTTAAAAATATGAATTGGTAATATTCGTCAAAATTATTATATAAATGATTATTTAATATTGTTTATGAAGTATCAGGTTTAATGAAACATATGAAAGATAACAATGAAAAATAAGAATAATTTTCCTAATCTAGTAGTCAAGATTTCAAGACACTAACTTGAGAATTGATTGTTTTATAAACAGTTAAAAATATGAATTGGTAATATTCGTCAAAAATAATATACAAATATGTTTTATAGTGTACTCTTTATATCAGCATAAATGAAATATATGGAAGATAATAATGAAAAATAAGAATAATTTCCTAATCTAATAGTCAAGGTTTCAAGACACTAACTTGAGAATTGATTGTTTTATAAACGGTTAAAAATATGAAATGGTAATATTCGTCAAAACTATTATACAAATATGTTTTATAGTGTACTCTTTATATCAGCATAAATGAAATATAGGAAAGTCAATAACAAAAAATTATAATCATTTTCCTTAACTAGTAGTCAGAGTTTCATGACACTAACTTGAGAACAGCTTGTTTTATAAAAAGTTAAAATTATGATTTAGTAACATTCGTCAAAATTATCATATAAACGTATCAAAAATAAAAAGATTTATATAGCTATTGCAGATTTTAAGTTTGAAGATTACAAGCTAAATGTCTTTACCAAATTATTTATTCAGATTATTAACAAATTCTTATTTTTTAACTACTATTAAAATCAGTATGAATAACATTCATTCAGCATTTCACGTACATTGCAAAAATCGATTAGTATTATCTGTATCTTGTTGTTATTTTTAACATAGAATCTTGTTAATTTCTCCAAGTGGTATGAACGCCAATGAACTGCTTTACTGCTATCTAAAAAAATGTAGTAAGTTAAATATATATATAAGATGAATATTAACTTGTGATTTAGTGTTTAATAAGTAGTTAAAAATATGAATTGGTAATATTCGTCAAAATTATTATACAAATATGTTTTATAGTGTACTCTTTATATCAGCATAAATGAAATATATGGAAGATAATAATGAAAAATAAGAATAATTTTCCTAATCTAGTAGTCAAGGTTTCAAGACACTAACTTGAGAATTGATTGTTTTATAAACTGTTAAAAATATGAAATGGTAATATTCGTCAAAACTATTATACAAATATGTTTTATAGTGTACTCTTTATATCAGCATAAATGAAATATAGGAAAGTTAATAACAAAAAATTATAATCATTTTCCTTAATAGTAGTCAGAGTTTCATGACACTAACTTGAGAAATGCTTGTTTTATAAAAAGTTAAAATTATGATTTAGTAACATTCGTCAAAATTATCATATAAACGTAGCAAAAATAAAAAGATTTATATAGCTATGGCAAATTTTAAGTTTGAAGATTACAAGCTAAATGTCTTTACCAAATTATTTATTCAGATTATTAACAAATTCTTATTTTTTTAACTACTATTAAAATCAGTATGAATAACATTCATTCAGCATTTCACGTACATTGCATAAATCGATTAGTATTATCTGTTTCTTGTTGTTATTTTTAACATAGAATCTTGTTAATTTCTCCAAGTGGTATGAACGCCAATGAACTGCTTTACTGCTATCTAAAAAAATGTAGTAAGTTAAATATATATATAAGATGAGTAATAACTTGTGATTTAGTGTTTAATAAGTAGTTAAAAATATGAATTGGTAATATTCGTCAAAATAATTATATAAATGATTATTTTATATTGTTTATGAAGTATCAGTTTTAATGAAACATATGAAAGATAATAATGAAAAATAAGAATAATTTTCCTAATCTAGTAGTCAAGGTTTCAAGACACTAACTTGAGAATTGATTGTATTAAAAACAGTTAAAAATATGAATTTGTAATATTCGTCAAAAAAATTATACAAATATGTTATATAGTGTACTCTTTATATCAGCATAAATGAAATATAGGAAAGTTAATAACGAAAAATTAGAATCATTTTCCTTAACTAATTGTTAGAGATTCATGACACTAACTTGAGAATTGCTTGTTTTATAAAAAGTTAAAATTATGATTTAGTAACATTCGTCAAAATTATCATATAAACGTAGCAAAAATAAAAAGATTTATATAGCTATGGCAAATTTTATGTTTGAAGATTACAAGCTAATTGTCTTTACCAAATTATTTATTCAGATTATTAACAAATTCTTATTTTTTTAACTACTAATAAAATCAGTATGAATAACATTCATTCAGCATTTCACGTACATTGCATAAATCGATTAGTATTATCTGTTTCTTGTTGTTATTTTTAACATAGAATCTTGTTAATTTCTCCAAGTGGTATGAACGCCAATAAACTGCTTTACTGCTATCTAAAAAAATGTAGTGAGTTAAATATATATATAAGATGAATAATAACTTGTGATTTAGTGTTTAATAAGTAGTTAAAAATATGAATTGGTAATATTCGTCAAAATTATTATACAAATATGTTTTATAGTGTACTCTTTATATCAGCATAAATGAAATATATTGAAGATAATAATGAAAAATAAGAATAATTTTCCTAATCTAGTAGTTAAGGTTTCAAGACACTAACTTGAGAATTGATTGTTTTATAAACGGTTAAAAATATGAAATGGTAATATTCGTCAAAACTATTATACAAATATGTTTTATAGTGTACTCTTTATATCAGCATAAATAAAATATAGGAAAGTTAATAACAAAAAATTATAATCATTTTCCTTAACTAGTTGTCAGAGTTTCATGACACTAACTTGAGAAATGCTTGTTTTATAAAAAGTTAAAATTATGATTTAGTAACATTTGTCAAAATTATCATATAAACGTAGCAAAAATAAAAAGATTTATATAGCTATTGCAGATTTTAAGTTTGAAGATTACAAGCTAAATGTCTTTACCAAATTATTTATTCAGATTATTAACAAATTCTTATTTTTTAACTACTATTAAAATCAGTATGAATAACACTCATTCAGCATTTCACGTACATTGCAAAAATCGATTAGTATTATCTGTATCTTGTTGTTATTTTTAACATAGAATCTTGTTAATTTCTCCAAGTGGTATGAACGCCAATGAACTGCTTTACTGCTATCTAAAAAAATGTAGTAAGTTAAATATATATATAAGATGAATAATAACTTGTGATTTAGTGTTTAATGAGTAGTTAAAAATATGAATTGGTAATATTCGTCAAAATAATTATATAAATGATTATTTTATATTGTTTATTAAGTCTCAGTTTTAATGAAACATATGAAAGATAATAATGAAAAATAAGAATAATTTTCCTAATCTAGTAGTTAAGGTTTCAAGACACTAACTTGAGAATTGATTGTTTTATAAACGGTTAAAAATATGAAATGGTAATATTCGTCAAAACTATTATACAAATATGTTTTATAGTGTACTCTTTATATCAGCATAAATAAAATATAGGAAAGTTAATAACAAAAAATTATAATCATTTTCCTTAACTAGTTGTCAGAGTTTCATGACACTAACTTGAGAAATGCTTGTTTTATAAAAAGTTAAAATTATGATTTAGTAACATTTGTCAAAATTATCATATAAACGTAGCAAAAATAAAAAGATTTATATAGCTATTGCAGATTTTAAGTTTGAAGATTACAAGCTAAATGTCTTTACCAAATTATTTATTCAGATTATTAACAAATTCTTATTTTTTAACTACTATTAAAATCAGTATGAATAACACTCATTCAGCATTTCACGTACATTGCAAAAATCGATTAGTATTATCTGTATCTTGTTGTTATTTTTAACATAGAATCTTGTTAATTTCTCCAAGTGGTATGAACGCCAATGAACTGCTTTACTGCTATCTAAAAAAATGTAGTAAGTTAAATATATATATAAGATGAATAATAACTTGTGATTTAGTGTTTAATGAGTAGTTAAAAATATGAATTGGTAATATTCGTCAAAATAATTATATAAATGATTATTTTATATTGTTTATTAAGTATCAGTTTTAATGAAACATATGAAAGATAATAATGAAAAATAAGAATAATTTTCCTAATCTAGTAGTCAAGGTTTCAAGACACTAACTTGAGAATTGATTGTTTTATAAACGGTTAAAAATATGAAATGGTAATATTCGTCAAAACTATTATACAAATATGTTTTATAGTGTACTCTTTATATCAGCATAAATAAAATATAGGAAAGTTAATAACAAAAAATTATAATCATTTTCCTTAACTAGTTGTCAGAGTTTCATGACACTAACTTGAGAAATGCTTGTTTTATAAAAAGTTAAAATTTTGATTTAGTAACATTCGTCAAAATTATCATATAAACGTAGCAAAAATAAAAAGATTTATATAGCTATTGCAGATTTTAAGTTTGAAGATTACAAGCTAAATGTCTTTACCAAATTATTTATTCAGATTATTAACAAATTCTTATTTTTTAACTACTATTAAAATCAGTATGAATAACATTCATTCAGCATTTCACGTACATTGCAAAAATCGATTAGTATTATCTGTATCTTGTTGTTATTTTTAACATAGAATCTTGTTAATTTCTCCAAATGGTATGAACGCCAATGAACTGCTTTACTGCTATCTAAAAAAATGTAGTAAGTTAAATATATATATAAGATGAATAATAACTTGTGATTTAGTGTTTAATGAGTAGTTAAAAATATGAATTGGTAATATTCGTCAAAATAATTATATAAATGATTATTTTATATTGTTTATTAAGTATCAGTTTTAATGAAACATATGAAAGATAATAATGAAAAATAAGAATAATTTTCCTAATCTAGTAGTCAAGGTTTCAAGACACTAACTTGAGAATTGATTGTAATAAAAACGGTTAAAAATATGAAATAGTAATATTCGTCAAAACTATTATACAAATATGTTTTATAGTGTACTCTTTATATCAGCATAAATGAAATATAGGAAAGTTAATAACGAAAAATTAGAATCATTTTCCTTAACTAGTTGTCAGAGTTTCATGACACTAACTTGAGAATTGCTTGTTTTATAAAAAGTTAAAATTTTGATTTAGTAACATTCGTCAAAATTATCATATAAACGTAGCAAAAATAAAAAGATTTATATAGCTATTGCAGATTTTAAGTTTGAAGATTACAAGCTAAATGTCTTTACCAAATTATTTATTCAGATTATTAACAAATTCTTATTTTTTAACTACTATTAAAATCAGTATGAATAACATTCATTCAGCATTTCACGTACATTGCAAAAATCGATTAGTATTATCTGTATCTTGTTGTTATTTTTAACATAGAATCTTGTTAATTTCTCCAAGTGGTATGAACGCCAATGAACTGCTTTACTGCTATCTAAAAAAATGTAGTAAGTTAAATATATATATAAGATGAATAATAACTTGTGATTTAGTGTTTAATAAGTAGTTAAAAATATGAATTGGTAATATTCGTCAAAATAATTATTTAAATGATTATTTTATATTGTTTATGAAGTATCAGTTTTAATGAAACATATGAAAGATAATAATGAAAAATAAGAATAATTTTCCTAATCTAGTAGTCAAGGTTTCAAGACACTAACTTGAGAATTGATTGTATTAAAACCAGTTAAAAATATGAATTGGTAATATTCGTCAAAATTATTATATAAATGATTATTTTATATTGTTTATTAAGTATCAGTTTTAATGAAACATATGAAAGATAATAATGAAAAATAAGAATAATTTTCCTAATCTAGTAGTCAAGGTTTCAAGACACTAACTTGAGAATTGATTGTAAAAAAAACGGTTAAAAATATGAAATAGTAATATTCGTCAAAACTATTATACAAATATGTTTTATAGTGTACTCTTTATATCAGCATAAATAAAATAAAGGAAAGTTAATAACAAAAAATTATAATCATTTTCCTTAACTAGTTGTCAGAGTTTCATGACACTAAATTGAGAATTGCTTGTTTTATAAAAAGTTAAAATTATGATTTAGTAACATTCGTCAAAATTATCATAAAAACGTAGCAAAAATAAAAAGATTTATATAGCTTATGCAAATTTTAAGTTTGAAGATTACAAGCTAAATGTCTTTACCAAATTATTTATTCAGATTATTGACAAATTCTTATTTTTTAACTACTATTAAAATCAGTATGAATAATATTCATTCAGCATTTCACGTACATTGCAAAAATCGATTAGTATTATCTGTATCTTGTTGTTATTTTTAACATAGAATCTTGTTAATTTCTCCAAGTGGTATGAACGCCAATGAACTGCTTTACTGCTATCAAAAAAAATGTAGTAAGTTAAATATATATATAAGATGAATAATAACTTGTGATTTAGTGTTTAATAAGTAGTTAAAAATATGAATTGGTAATATTCGTCAAAATTATTATACAAATATGTTTTATAGTGTACTCTTTATATCAGCATAAATGAAATATATGGAAGATAATAATGAAAAATAAGAATAATTTTCCTAATCTAGTAGTCAAGGTTTCAAGACACTAACTTGAGAATTGATTGTTTTATAAACGGTTAAAAATATGAAATGGTAATATTCGTCAAAACTATTATACAAATATGTTTTATAGTGTACTCTTTATATCAGCATAAATAACATATAGGAAAGTTAATAACAAAAAATTATAATCATTTTCCTTAACTAGTTGTCAGAGTTTCATGACACTAAATTGAGAATTGATTGTTTTATAAACGGTTAAAAATATGAAATGGTAATATTCGTCAAAACTATTATACAAATATGTTTTATAGTGTACTCTTTATATCAGCATAAATAAAATATAGGAAAGTTAATAACAAAAAATTATAATCATTTTCCTTAACTAGTTGTCACAGTTTCATGACACTAACTTGAGAAATGCTTGTTTTATAAAAAGTTAAAATTTTGATTTAGTAACATTCGTCAAAATTATCATATAAACGTAGCAAAAATAAAAAGATTTATATAGCTATTGCAGATTTTAAGTTTGAAGATTACAAGCTAAATGTCTTTACCAAATTATTTATTCAGATTATTAACAAATTCTTATTTTTTAACTACTATTAAAATCAGTATGAATAACATTCATTCAGCATTTCACGTACATTGCAAAAATCGATTAGTATTATCTGTATCTTGTTGTTATTTTTAACATAGAATCTTGTTAATTTCTCCAAGTGGTATGAACGCCAATGAACTGCTTTACTGCTATCTAAAAAAATGTAGTAAGTTAAATATATATATAAGATGAATAATAACTTGTGATTTAGTGTTTAATGAGTAGTTAAAAATATGAATTGGTAATATTCGTCAAAATAATTATATAAATGATTATTTTATATTGTTTATTAAGTATCAGTTTTAATGAAACATATGAAAGATAATAATGAAAAATAAGAATAATTTTCCTAATCTAGTAGTCAAGGTTTCAAGACACTAACTTGAGAATTGATTGTATTAAAACCAGTTAAAAATATGAATTGGTAATATTCGTCAAAATTATTATATAAATGATTATTTTATATTGTTTATTAAGTATCAGTTTTAATGAAACATATGAAAGATAATAATGAAAAATAAGAATAATTTTCCTAATCTAGTAGTCAAGGTTTCAAGACACTAACTTGAGAATTGATTGTAATAAAAACGGTTAAAAATATGAAATAGTAATATTCGTCAAAACTATTATACAAATATGTTTTATAGTGTACTCTTTATATCAGCATAAATAAAATATAGGAAAGTTAATAACAAAAAATTATAATCATTTTCCTTAACTAGTTGTCAGAGTTTCATGACACTAAATTGAGAATTGCTTGTTTTATAAAAAGTTAAAATTATGATTTAGTAACATTCGTCAAAATTATCATAAAAACGTAGCAAAAATAAAAAGATTTATATAGCTATGGCAAATTTTAAGTTTGAAGATTACAAGCTAAATGTCTTTACCAAATTATTTATTCAGATTATTAACAAATCCTTATTTTTTAACTACTATTAAAATCAGTATGAATAACATTCATTCAGCATTTCACGTACATTGCATAAATCGATTAGTATTATCTGTATCTTGTTGTTATTTTTAACATAGAATCTTGTTAATTTCTCCAAGTGGTATGAACGCCAATGAACTGCTTTACTGCTATCAAAAAAAATGTAGTAAGTTAAATATATATATAAGATGAATAATAACTTGTGATTTAGTGTTTAATAAGTAGTAAAAAATATGAATTGGTAATATTCGTCAAAATTATTATACAAATATGTTTTATAGTGTACTCTTTATATCAGCATAAATGAAATATATGGAAGATAATAATGAAAAATAAGAATAATTTTCCTAATCTAGTAGTCAAGGTTTCAAGACACTAACTTGAGAATTGATTGTTTTATAAACGGTTAAAAATATGAAATGGTAATATTCGTCAAAACTATTATACAAATATGTTTTATAGTGTACTCTTTATATCAGCATAAATAACATATAGGAAAGTTAATAACAAAAAATTATAATCATTTTCCTTAACTAGTTGTCAGAGTTTCATGACACTAAATTGAGAATTGATTGTTTTATAAACGGTTAAAAATATGAAATGGTAATATTCGTCAAAACTATTATACAAATATGTTTTATAGTGTACTCTTTATATCAGCATAAATAAAATATAGGAAAGTTAATAACAAAAAATTATAATCATTTTCCTTAACTAGTTGTCAGAGTTTCATGACACTAACTTGAGAAATGCTTGTTTTATAAAAAGTTAAAATTTTGATTTAGTAACATTCGTCAAAATTATCATATAAACGTAGCAAAAATAAAAAGATTTATATAGCTATTGCAGATTTTAAGTTTGAAGATTACAAGCTAAATGTCTTTACCAAATTATTTATTCAGATTATTAACAAATTCTTATTTTTTAACTACTATTAAAATCAGTATGAATAACATTCATTCAGCATTTCACGTACATTGCAAAAATCGATTAGTATTATTTGTATCTTGTTGTTATTTTTAACATAGAATCTTGTTAATTTCTCCAAGTGGTATGAACGCCAATGAACTGCTTTACTGCTATCTAAAAAAATGTAGTAAGTTAAATATATATATAAGATGAATAATAACTTGTGATTTAGTGTTTAATGAGTAGTTAAAAATATGAATTGGTAATATTCGTCAAAATTATTATATAAATGATTATTTTATATTGTTTATTAAGTATCAGTTTTAATGAAACATATGAAAGATAATAATGAAAAATAAGAATAATTTTCCTAATCTAGTAGTCAAGGTTTCAAGACACTAACTTGAGAATTGATTGTAATAAAAACGGTTAAAAATATGAAATAGTAATATTCGTCAAAACTATTATACAAATATGTTTTATAGTGTACTCTTTATATCAGCATAAATAAAATATAGGAAAGTTAATAACAAAAAATTATAATCATTTTCCTTAACTAGTTGTCAGAGTTTCATGACACTAAATTGAGAATTGCTTGTTTTATAAAAAGTTAAAATTATGATTTAGTAACATTCGTCAAAATTATCATAAAAACGTAGCAAAAATAAAAAGATTTATATAGCTATGGCAAATTTTAAGTTTGAAGATTACAAGCTAAATGTCTTTACCAAATTATTTATTCAGATTATTCACAAATCCTTATTTTTTAACTACTATTAAAATCAGTATGAATAACATTCATTCAGCATTTCACGTACATTGCATAAATCGATTAGTATTATCTGTATCTTGTTGTTATTTTTAACATAGAATCTTGTTAATTTCTCCAAGTGGTATGAACGCCAATGAACTGCTTTACTGCTATCAAAAAAAATGTAGTAAGTTAAATATATATATAAGATGAATAATAACTTGTGATTTAGTGTTTAATAAGTAGTAAAAAATATGAATTGGTAATATTCGTCAAAATTATTATACAAATATGTTTTATAGTGTACTCTTTATATCAGCATAAATGAAATATATGGAAGATAATAATGAAAAATAAGAATAATTTTCCTAATCTAGTAGTCAAGGTTTCAAGACACTAACTTGAGAATTGATTGTTTTATAAACGGTTAAAAATATGAAATGGTAATATTCGTCAAAACTATTATACAAATATGTTTTATAGTGTACTCTTTATATCAGCATAAATAACATATAGGAAAGTTAATAACAAAAAATTATAATCATTTTCCTTAACTAGTTGTCAGAGTTTCATGACACTAAATTGAGAATTGATTGTTTTATAAACGGTTAAAAATATGAAATGGTAATATTCGTCAAAACTATTATACAAATATGTTTTATAGTGTACTCTTTATATCAGCATAAATAAAATATAGGAAAGTTAATAACAAAAAATTATAATCATTTTCCTTAACTAGTTGTCAGAGTTTCATGACACTAACTTGAGAAATGCTTGTTTTATAAAAAGTTAAAATTTTGATTTAGTAACATTCGTCAAAATTATCATATAAACGTAGCAAAAATAAAAAGATTTATATAGCTATTGCAGATTTTAAGTTTGAAGATTACAAGCTAAATGTCTTTACCAAATTATTTATTCAGATTATTAACAAATTCTTATTTTTTAACTACTATTAAAATCAGTATGAATAACATTCATTCAGCATTTCACGTACATTGCAAAAATCGATTAGTATTATTTGTATCTTGTTGTTATTTTTAACATAGAATCTTGTTAATTTCTCCAAGTGGTATGAACGCCAATGAACTGCTTTACTGCTATCTAAAAAAATGTAGTAAGTTAAATATATATATAAGATGAATAATAACTTGTGATTTAGTGTTTAATGAGTAGTTAAAAATATGAATTGGTAATATTCGTCAAAATAATTATATAAATGATTATTTTATATTGTTTATTAAGTATCAGTTTTAATGAAACATATGAAAGATAATAATGAAAAATAAGAATAATTTTCCTAATCTAGTAGTCAAGGTTTCAAGACACTAACTTGAGAATTGATTGTAATAAAAACGGTTAAAAATATGAAATAGTAATATTCGTCAAAACTATTATACAAATATGTTTTATAGTGTACTCTTTATATCAGCATAAATAAAATATAGGAAAGTTAATAACAAAAAATTATAATCATTTTCCTTAACTAGTTGTCAGAGTTTCATGACACTAAATTGAGAATTGCTTGTTTTATAAAAAGTTAAAATTATGATTTAGTAACATTCGTCAAAATTATCATAAAAACGTAGCAAAAATAAAAAGATTTATATAGCTTATGCAAATTTTAAGTTTGAAGATTACAAGCTAAATGTCTTTACCAAATTATTTATTCAGATTATTGACAAATTCTTATTTTTTAACTACTATTAAAATCAGTATGAATAATATTCATTCAGCATTTCACGTACATTGCAAAAATCGATTAGTATTATCTGTATCTTGTTGTTATTTTTAACATAGAATCTTGTTAATTTCTCCAAGTGGTATGAACGCCAATGAACTGCTTTACTGCTATCAAAAAAAATGTAGTAAGTTAAATATATATATAAGATGAATAATAACTTGTGATTTAGTGTTTAATAAGTAGTTAAAAATATGAATTGGTAATATTCGTCAAAATTATTATACAAATATGTTTTATAGTGTACTCTTTATATCAGCATAAATGAAATATATGGAAGATAATAATGAAAAATAAGAATAATTTTCCTAATCTAGTAGTCAAGGTTTCAAGACACTAACTTGAGAATTGATTGTTTTATAAACGGTTAAAAATATGAAATGGTAATATTCGTCAAAACTATTATACAAATATGTTTTATAGTGTACTCTTTATATCAGCATAAATAACATATAGGAAAGTTAATAACAAAAAATTATAATCATTTTCCTTAACTAGTTGTCAGAGTTTCATGACACTAAATTGAGAATTGATTGTTTTATAAACGGTTAAAAATATGAAATGGTAATATTCGTCAAAACTATTATACAAATATGTTTTATAGTGTACTCTTTATATCAGCATAAATAAAATATAGGAAAGTTAATAACAAAAAATTATAATCATTTTCCTTAACTAGTTGTCAGAGTTTCATGACACTAACTTGAGAAATGCTTGTTTTATAAAAAGTTAAAATTTTGATTTAGTAACATTCGTCAAAATTATCATATAAACGTAGCAAAAATAAAAAGATTTATATAGCTATTGCAGATTTTAAGTTTGAAGATTACAAGCTAAATGTCTTTACCAAATTATTTATTCAGATTATTAACAAATTCTTATTTTTTAACTACTATTAAAATCAGTATGAATAACATTCATTCAGCATTTCACGTACATTGCAAAAATCGATTAGTATTATTTGTATCTTGTTGTTATTTTTAACATAGAATCTTGTTAATTTCTCCAAGTGGTATGAACGCCAATGAACTGCTTTACTGCTATCTAAAAAAATGTAGTAAGTTAAATATATATATAAGATGAATAATAACTTGTGATTTAGTGTTTAATGAGTAGTTAAAAATATGAATTGGTAATATTCGTCAAAATAATTATATAAATGATTATTTTATATTGTTTATTAAGTATCAGTTTTAATGAAACATATGAAAGATAATAATGAAAAATAAGAATAATTTTCCTAATCTAGTAGTCAAGGTTTCAAGACACTAACTTGAGAATTGATTGTAATAAAAACGGTTAAAAATATGAAATAGTAATATTCGTCAAAACTATTATACAAATATGTTTTATAGTGTACTCTTTATATCAGCATAAATAAAATATAGGAAAGTTAATAACAAAAAATTATAATCATTTTCCTTAACTAGTTGTCAGAGTTTCATGACACTAAATTGAGAATTGCTTGTTTTATAAAAAGTTAAAATTATGATTTAGTAACATTCGTCAAAATTATCATAAAAACGTAGCAAAAATAAAAAGATTTATATAGCTTATGCAAATTTTAAGTTTGAAGATTACAAGCTAAATGTCTTTACCAAATTATTTATTCAGATTATTGACAAATTCTTATTTTTTAACTACTATTAAAATCAGTATGAATAATATTCATTCAGCATTTCACGTACATTGCAAAAATCGATTAGTATTATCTGTATCTTGTTGTTATTTTTAACATAGAATCTTGTTAATTTCTCCAAGTGGTATGAACGCCAATGAACTGCTTTACTGCTATCAAAAAAAATGTAGTAAGTTAAATATATATATAAGATGAATAATAACTTGTGATTTAGTGTTTAATAAGTAGTTAAAAATATGAATTGGTAATATTCGTCAAAATTATTATACAAATATGTTTTATAGTGTACTCTTTATATCAGCATAAATGAAATATATGGAAGATAATAATGAAAAATAAGAATAATTTTCCTAATCTAGTAGTCAAGGTTTCAAGACACTAACTTGAGAATTGATTGTTTTATAAACGGTTAAAAATATGAAATGGTAATATTCGTCAAAACTATTATACAAATATGTTTTATAGTGTACTCTTTATATCAGCATAAATAACATATAGGAAAGTTAATAACAAAAAATTATAATCATTTTCCTTAACTAGTTGTCAGAGTTTCATGACACTAAATTGAGAATTGATTGTTTTATAAACGGTTAAAAATATGAAATGGTAATATTCGTCAAAACTATTATACAAATATGTTTTATAGTGTACTCTTTATATCAGCATAAATAAAATATAGGAAAGTTAATAACAAAAAATTATAATCATTTTCCTTAACTAGTTGTCAGAGTTTCATGACACTAACTTGAGAAATGCTTGTTTTATAAAAAGTTAAAATTTTGATTTAGTAACATTCGTCAAAATTATCATATAAACGTAGCAAAAATAAAAAGATTTATATAGCTATTGCAGATTTTAAGTTTGAAGATTACAAGCTAAATGTCTTTACCAAATTATTTATTCAGATTATTAACAAATTCTTATTTTTTAACTACTATTAAAATCAGTATGAATAACATTCATTCAGCATTTCACGTACATTGCAAAAATCGATTAGTATTATCTGTATCTTGTTGTTATTTTTAACATAGAATCTTGTTAATTTCTCCAAGTGGTATGAACGCCAATGAACTGCTTTACTGCTATCTAAAAAAATGTAGTAAGTTAAATATATATATAAGATGAATAATAACTTGTGATTTAGTGTTTAATGAGTAGTTAAAAATATGAATTGGTAATATTCGTCAAAATAATTATATAAATGATTATTTTATATTGTTTATTAAGTATCAGTTTTAATGAAACATATGAAAGATAATAATGAAAAATAAGAATAATTTTCCTAATCTAGTAGTCAAGGTTTCAAGACACTAACTTGAGAATTGATTGTAATAAAAACGGTTAAAAATATGAAATAGTAATATTCGTCAAAACTATTATACAAATATGTTTTATAGTGTACTCTTTATATCAGCATAAATAAAATATAGGAAAGTTAATAACAAAAAATTATAATCATTTTCCTTAACTAGTTGTCAGAGTTTCATGACACTAAATTGAGAATTGCTTGTTTTATAAAAAGTTAAAATTATGATTTAGTAACATTCGTCAAAATTATCATAAAAACGTAGCAAAAATAAAAAGATTTATATAGCTATGGCAAATTTTAAGTTTGAAGATTACAAGCTAAATGTCTTTACCAAATTATTTATTCAGATTATTAACAAATCCTTATTTTTTAACTACTATTAAAATCAGTATGAATAACATTCATTCAGCATTTCACGTACATTGCATAAATCGATTAGTATTATCTGTATCTTGTTGTTATTTTTAACATAGAATCTTGTTAATTTCTCCAAGTGGTATGAACACCAATGAACTGCTTTACTGCTATCAAAAAAAATATAGTAAGTTAAATATATATATAAGATGAATAATAACTTGTTATTTAGTGTTTAATAAGTAGTTAAAAATATGAATTGGTAATATTCGTCAAAATTATTATACAAATATGTTTTATAGTGTACTCTTTATATCAGCATAAATGAAATATATGGAAGATAATAATGAAAAATAAGAATAATTTTCCTAATCTAGTAGTCAAGGTTTCAAGACACTAACTTGAGAATTGATTGTTTTATAAACGGTTAAAAATATGAAATGGTAATATTCGTCAAAACTATTATACAAATATGTTTTATAGTGTACTCTTTATATCAGCATAAATAACATATAGGAAAGTTAATAACAAAAAATTATAATCATTTTCCTTAACTAGTTGTCAGAGTTTCATGACACTAAATTGAGAATTGATTGTTTTATAAACGGTTAAAAATATGAAATGGTAATATTCGTCAAAACTATTATACAAATATGTTTTATAGTGTACTCTTTATATCAGCATAAATAAAATATAGGAAAGTTAATAACAAAAAATTATAATCATTTTCCTTAACTAGTTGTCAGAGTTTCATGACACTAACTTGAGAAATGCTTGTTTTATAAAAAGTTAAAATTTTGATTTAGTAACATTCGTCAAAATTATCATATAAACGTAGCAAAAATAAAAAGATTTATATAGCTATTGCAGATTTTAAGTTTGAAGATTACAAGCTAAATGTCTTTACCAAATTATTTATTCAGATTATTAACAAATTCTTATTTTTTAACTACTATTAAAATCAGTATGAATAACATTCATTCAGCATTTCACGTACATTGCAAAAATCGATTAGTATTATCTGTATCTTGTTGTTATTTTTAACATAGAATCTTGTTAATTTCTCCAAGTGGTATGAACGCCAATGAACTGCTTTACTGCTATCTAAAAAAATGTAGTAAGTTAAATATATATATAAGATGAATAATAACTTGTGATTTAGTGTTTAATGAGTAGTTAAAAATATGAATTGGTAATATTCGTCAAAATAATTATATAAATGATTATTTTATATTGTTTATTAAGTATCAGTTTTAATGAAACATATGAAAGATAATAATGAAAAATAAGAATAATTTTCCTAATCTAGTAGTCAAGGTTTCAAGACACTAACTTGAGAATTGATTGTAATAAAAACGGTTAAAAATATGAAATAGTAATATTCGTCAAAACTATTATACAAATATGTTTTATAGTGTACTCTTTATATCAGCATAAATGAAATATAGGAAAGTTAATAATGAAAAATTAGAATCATTTTCCTTAACTAGTTGTCAGAGTTTCATGACACTAACTTGAGAATTGCTTGTTTTATAAAAAGTTAAAATTATGATTTAGTAACATTCGTCAAAATTATCATATAAACGTAGCAAAAATAAAAATATTTATATAGCTATGGCAAATTTTAAGTTTGAAGATTACAAGCTAAATGTCTTTACCAAATTATTTATTCAGATTATTAACAAATTCTTATTTTTTAACTACTATTAAAATCAGTATGAATAACATTCATTCAGCATTTCACGTACATTGCAAAAATCGATTAGTATTATCTGTATCTTGTTGTTATTTTTAACATAGAATCTTGTTAATTTCTCCAAGTGGTATGAACGACAATGAACTGCTTTACTGCTATCTAAAAAAATGTAGTAAGTTAAATATATATATAAGATGAATAATAACTTGTGATTTAGTGTTTAAAAAGTAGTTAAAAATATGAATTGGTAATATTCGTCAAAATAATTATATAAATGATTATTTTATATTGTTTATGAAGTATCAGTTTTAATGAAAAATATGAAAGATAATAATGAAAAATAAGAATAATTTTCCTAATCTAGTAGTCAAGGTTTCAAGACACTAACTTGAGAATTGATTGTTTTATAAACAGTTAAAAATATGAATTGGTAATATTCGTCAAAAATATTATACAAATATGTTATATAGTGTACTCTTTATATCAGCATAAATGAAATATAGGAAAGTTAATAACGAAAAATTAGAAACATATTCCTTAACTAGTCGTCAGAGTTTCATAACACTAACTTGAAAATTGATTGTTTTATAAACGGTTAAAAATATGAAATGGTAATATTCGTCAAAACTATTATACAAATATGTTTTATAGTGTACTCTTTATATCAGCATAAATGAAATATAGGAAAGTTAATAACAAAAAATTATAATCATTTTTCTTAACTAGTTGTCAGAGTTTCATGACACTAACTTGAGAAATGCTTGTTTTATAAAAAGTTAAAATTATGATTTAGTAACATTCGTCAAAATTATCATATAAACGTAGCAAAAATAAAAAGATTTATATAGCTATGGCAAATTTTAAGTTTGAAGATTACAAGCTAAATGTCTTTACCAAATCATTTATTCAGATTATTAACAAATTCTTATTTTTTAACTACTATTAAAATCAGTATGAATAACATTCATTCAGCATTTCACGTACATTGCAAAAATCGATTAGTATTATCTGTATCTTGTTGTTATTTTTAACATAGAATCTTGTTAATTTCTCCAAGTGGTATGAACGCCAATGAACTGCTTTACTGCTATCTAAAAAAATGTAGTAAGTTAAATATATATATAAGATGAATAATAACTTGTGATTTAGTGTTTAAAAAGTAGTTAAAAATATGAATTGGTAATATTCGTCAAAATTATTATACAAATATGTTTTATAGTGTACTCTTTATATCAGCATAAATGAAATATATGGAAGATAATAATGAAAAATAAGAATTATTTTCCTAATCTAATAGTCAAGGTTTCAAGACACTAACTTGAGAATTGATTGTATTAAAAACAGTTAAAAATATGAATTGGTAATATTCGTCAAAATTATTATATAAATGATTATTTAATATTGTTTATGAAGTATCAGGTTTAATGAAACATATGAAAGATAACAATGAAAAATAAGAATAATTTTCCTAATCTAGTAGTCAAGATTTCAAGACACTAACTTGAGAATTGATTGTTTTATAAAAAGTTAAAATTATGATTTAGTAACATTCGTCAAAATTATCATATAAACGTAGCAAAAATAAAAAGATTTATATAGCTATGGCAAATTTTAAGTTTGAAGATTACAAGCTAAATGTCTTTACCAAATTATTTATTCAGATTATTAACAAATTCTTATTTTTTAACTACTATTAAAATCAGTATGAATAACATTCATTCAGCATTTCACGTACATTGCAAAAATCGATTAGTATTATCTGTACCTTGTTGTTATTTTTAACATAGAATCTTGTTAATTTCTCCAAGTGGTATGAACGCCAATGAACTGCTTTACTGCTATCTAAAAAAATGTAGTAAGTTAAATATATATATAAGATGAATAATAACTTGTGATTTAGTGATTAAAAAGTAGTTAAAAATATGAATTGGTAATATTCGTCAAATTAATTATATAAATGATTATTTTATATTGTTTTTGAAGTATCAGTTTTAATGAAAAATATGAAAGATAATAATGAAAAATAAGAATAATTTTCCTAATCTAGTAGTCAAGGTTTCAAGACATTAACTTGAGAATTGATTATATTAAAAACAGTTAAAAATATGAATTGGTAATATTCGTCAAAATTATTATATAAATGATTAATTAATATTGTTTATGAAGTATCAGGTTTAATGAAACATATGAAAGATAACAATGAAAAATAAGAATAATTTTCCTAATCTAGTAGATTTCAAGACACTAACTTGAGAATTGATTGTTTTATAAAAAGTTAAAAATATGAATTGGTAATATTCGTCAAAAATATTATACAAATATGTTATATAGTGTACTCTTTATATCAGCATAAATGAAATATAGGAAAGTTAATAATGAAAAATTATAATCATTTTCCTTAACTAGTTGTCAGAGTTTCATGACACTAACTTGAGAAATGCTTGTTTTATAAAAAGTTAAAATTATGATTTAGTAACATTCGTCAAAATTATCATATAAACGTAGCAAAAATAAAAAGATTTATATAGCTATGGCAAATTTTAAGTTTGAAGATTACAAGCTAAATGTCTTTACCAAATCATTTATTCAGATTATTAACAAATTCTTATTTTTTAACTACTATTAAAATCAGTATGAATAACATTCATTCAGCATTTCACGTACATTGCAAAAATCGATTAGTATTATCTGTATCTTGTTGTTATTTTTAACATAGAATCTTGTTAATTTCTCCAAGTGGTATGAACGCCAATGAACTGCTTTACTGCTATCTAAAAAAATGTAGTAAGTTAAATATATATATAAGATGAATAATAACTTGTGATTTAGTGTTTAAAAAGTAGTTAAAAATATGAATTGGTAATATTCGTCAAAATTATTATACAAATATGTTTTATAGTGTACTCTTTATATCAGCATAAATGAAATATATGGAAGATAATAATGAAAAATAAGAATTATTTTCCTAATCTAATAGTCAAGGTTTCAAGACACTAACTTGAGAATTGATTGTATTAAAAACAGTTAAAAATATGAATTGGTAATATTCGTCAAAATTATTATATAAATGATTATTTAATATTGTTTATGAAGTATCAGGTTTAATGAAACATATGAAAGATAACAATGAAAAATAAGAATAATTTTCCTAATCTAGTAGTCAAGATTTCAAGACACTAACTTGAGAATTGATTGTTTTATAAAAAGTTAAAATTATGATTTAGTAACATTCATCAAAATTATCATATAAACGTAGCAAAAATAAAAAGATTTATATAGCTATGGCAAATTTTAAGTTTGAAGATTACAAGCTAAATGTCTTTACCAAATTCTTTATTCAGATTATTAACAAATTCTTATTTTTTAACTACTATTAAAATCAGTATGAATAACATTCATTCAGCATTTCACGTACATTGCAAAAATCGATTAGTATTATCTGTACCTTGTTGTTATTTTTAACATAGAATCTTGTTAATTTCTCCAAGTGGTATGAACGCCAATGAACTGCTTTACTGCTATCTAAAAAAATGTAGTAAGTTAAATATATATATAAGATGAATAATAACTTGTGATTTAGTGTTTAAAAAGTAGTTAAAAATATGAATTGGTAATATTCGTCAAATTAATTATATAAATGATTATTTTATATTGTTTATTAAGTATCAGTTTTAATGAAACATATGAAAGATAATAATGAAAAATAAGAATAATTTTCCTAATCTAGTAGTCAAGGTTTCAAGACACTAACTTGAGAATTGATTGTAATAAAAACGGTTAAAAATATGAAATAGTAATATTCGTCAAAACTATTATACAAATATGTTTTATAGTGTACTCTTTATATCAGCATAAATGAAATATAGGAAAGTTAATAATGAAAAATTAGAATCATTTTCCTTAACTAGTTGTCAGAGTTTCATGACACTAACTTGAGAATTGCTTGTTTTATAAAAAGTTAAAATTATGATTTAGTAACATTCGTCAAAATTATCATATAAACGTAGCAAAAATAAAAATATTTATATAGCTATGGCAAATTTTAAGTTTGAAGATTACAAGCTAAATGTCTTTACCAAATTATTTATTCAGATTATTAACAAATTCTTATTTTTTAACTACTATTAAAATCAGTATGAATAACATTCATTCAGCATTTCACGTACATTGCAAAAATCGATTAGTATTATCTGTATCTTGTTGTTATTTTTAACATAGAATCTTGTTAATTTCTCCAAGTGGTATGAACGACAATGAACTGCTTTACTGCTATCTAAAAAAATGTAGTAAGTTAAATATATATATAAGATGAATAATAACTTGTGATTTAGTGTTTAAAAAGTAGTTAAAAATATGAATTGGTAATATTCGTCAAAAATATTATACAAATATGTTATATAGTGTACTCTTTATATCAGCATAAATGAAATATAGGAAAGTTAATAACGAAAAATTAGAAACATTTTCCTTAACTAGTTGTCAGAGTTTCATAACACTAACTTGAAAATTGATTGTTTTATAAACGGTTAAAAATATGAAATGGTAATATTCGTCAAAACTATTATACAAATATGTTTTATAGTGTACTCTTTATATCAGCATAAATGAAATATAGGAAAGTTAATAACAAAAAATTATAATCATTTTTCTTAACTAGTTGTCAGAGTTTCATGACACTAACTTGAGAAATGCTTGTTTTATAAAAAGTTAAAATTATGATTTAGTAACATTCGTCAAAATTATCATATAAACGTAGCAAAAATAAAAAGATTTATATAGCTATGGCAAATTTTAAGTTTGAAGATTACAAGCTAAATGTCTTTACCAAATCATTTATTCAGATTATTAACAAATTCTTATTTTTTAACTACTATTAAAATCAGTATGAATAACATTCATTCAGCATTTCACGTACATTGCAAAAATCGATTAGTATTATCTGTATCTTGTTGTTATTTTTAACATAGAATCTTGTTAATTTCTCCAAGTGGTATGAACGCCAATGAACTGCTTTACTGCTATCTAAAAAAATGTAGTAAGTTAAATATATATATAAGATGAATAATAACTTGTGATTTAGTGTTTAAAAAGTAGTTAAAAATATGAATTGGTAATATTCGTCAAAATTATTATACAAATATGTTTTATAGTGTACTCTTTATATCAGCATAAATGAAATATATGGAAGATAATAATGAAAAATAAGAATTATTTTCCTAATCTAATAGTCAAGGTTTCAAGACACTAACTTGAGAATTGATTGTATTAAAAACAGTTAAAAATATGAATTGGTAATATTCGTCAAAATTATTATATAAATGATTATTTAATATTGTTTATGAAGTATCAGGTTTAATGAAACATATGAAAGATAACAATGAAAAATAAGAATAATTTTCCTAATCTAGTAGTCAAGATTTCAAGACACTAACTTGAGAATTGATTGTTTTATAAAAAGTTAAAATTATGATTTAGTAACATTCGTCAAAATTATCATATAAACGTAGCAAAAATAAAAAGATTTATATAGCTATGGCAAATTTTAAGTTTGAAGATTACAAGCTAAATGTCTTTACCAAATTATTTATTCAGATTATTAACAAATTCTTATTTTTTAACTACTATTAAAATCAGTATGAATAACATTCATTCAGCATTTCACGTACATTGCAAAAATCGATTAGTATTATCTGTACCTTGTTGTTATTTTTAACATAGAATCTTGTTAATTTCTCCAAGTGGTATGAACGCCAATGAACTGCTTTACTGCTATCTAAAAAAATGTAGTAAGTTAAATATATATATAAGATGAATAATAACTTGTGATTTAGTGTTTAAAAAGTAGTTAAAAATATGAATTGGTAATATTCGTCAAATTAATTATATAAATGATTATTTTATATTGTTTATTAAGTATCAGTTTTAATGAAACATATGAAAGATAATAATGAAAAATAAGAATAATTTTCCTAATCTAGTAGTCAAGGTTTCAAGACACTAACTTGAGAATTGATTGTAATAAAAACGGTTAAAAATATGAAATAGTAATATTCGTCAAAACTATTATACAAATATGTTTTATAGTGTACTCTTTATATCAGCATAAATGAAATATAGGAAAGTTAATAATGAAAAATTAGAATCATTTTCCTTAACTAGTTGTCAGAGTTTCATGACACTAACTTGAGAATTGCTTGTTTTATAAAAAGTTAAAATTATGATTTAGTAACATTCGTCAAAATTATCATATAAACGTAGCAAAAATAAAAATATTTATATAGCTATGGCAAATTTTAAGTTTGAAGATTACAAGCTAAATGTCTTTACCAAATTATTTATTCAGATTATTAACAAATTCTTATTTTTTAACTACTATTAAAATCAGTATGAATAACATTCATTCAGCATTTCACGTACATTGCAAAAATCGATTAGTATTATCTGTATCTTGTTGTTATTTTTAACATAGAATCTTGTTAATTTCTCCAAGTGGTATGAACGACAATGAACTGCTTTACTGCTATCTAAAAAAATGTAGTAAGTTAAATATATATATAAGATGAATAATAACTTGTGATTTAGTGTTTAAAAAGTAGTTAAAAATATGAATTGGTAATATTCGTCAAAATAATTATATAAATGATTATTTTATATTGTTTATGAAGTATCAGTTTTAATGAAAAATATGAAAGATAATAATGAAAAATAAGAATAATTTTCCTAATCTAGTAGTCAAGGTTTCAAGACACTAACTTGAGAATTGATTGTTTTATAAACAGTTAAAAATATGAATTGGTAATATTCGTCAAAAATATTATACAAATATGTTATATAGTGTACTCTTTATATCAGCATAAATGAAATATAGGAAAGTTAATAACGAAAAATTAGAAACATTTTCCTTAACTAGTTGTCAGAGTTTCATAACACTAACTTGAAAATTGATTGTTTTATAAACGGTTAAAAATATGAAATGGTAATATTCGTCAAAACTATTATACAAATATGTTTTATAGTGTACTCTTTATATCAGCATAAATGAAATATAGGAAAGTTAATAACAAAAAATTATAATCATTTTTCTTAACTAGTTGTCAGAGTTTCATGACACTAACTTGAGAAATGCTTGTTTTATAAAAAGTTAAAATTATGATTTAGTAACATTCGTCAAAATTATCATATAAACGTAGCAAAAATAAAAAGATTTATATAGCTATGGCAAATTTTAAGTTTGAAGATTACAAGCTAAATGTCTTTACCAAATCATTTATTCAGATTATTAACAAATTCTTATTTTTTAACTACTATTAAAATCAGTATGAATAACATTCATTCAGCATTTCACGTACATTGCAAAAATCGATTAGTATTATCTGTATCTTGTTGTTATTTTTAACATAGAATCTTGTTAATTTCTCCAAGTGGTATGAACGCCAATGAACTGCTTTACTGCTATCTAAAAAAATGTAGTAAGTTAAATATATATATAAGATGAATAATAACTTGTGATTTAGTGTTTAAAAAGTAGTTAAAAATATGAATTGGTAATATTCGTCAAAATTATTATACAAATATGTTTTATAGTGTACTCTTTATATCAGCATAAATGAAATATATGGAAGATAATAATGAAAAATAAGAATTATTTTCCTAATCTAATAGTCAAGGTTTCAAGACACTAACTTGAGAATTGATTGTATTAAAAACAGTTAAAAATATGAATTGGTAATATTCGTCAAAATTATTATATAAATGATTATTTAATATTGTTTATGAAGTATCAGGTTTAATGAAACATATGAAAGATAACAATGAAAAATAAGAATAATTTTCCTAATCTAGTAGTCAAGATTTCAAGACACTAACTTGAGAATTGATTGTTTTATAAAAAGTTAAAATTATGATTTAGTAACATTCGTCAAAATTATCATATAAACGTAGCAAAAATAAAAAGATTTATATAGCTATGGCAAATTTTAAGTTTGAAGATTACAAGCTAAATGTCTTTACCAAATTATTTATTCAGATTATTAACAAATTCTTATTTTTTAACTACTATTAAAATCAGTATGAATAACATTCATTCAGCATTTCACGTACATTGCAAAAATCGATTAGTATTATCTGTACCTTGTTGTTATTTTTAACATAGAATCTTGTTAATTTCTCCAAGTGGTATGAACGCCAATGAACTGCTTTACTGCTATCTAAAAAAATGTAGTAAGTTAAATATATATATAAGATGAATAATAACTTGTGATTTAGTGTTTAAAAAGTAGTTAAAAATATGAATTGGTAATATTCGTCAAATTAATTATATAAATGATTATTTTATATTGTTTTTGAAGTATCAGTTTTAATGAAAAATATGAAAGATAATAATGAAAAATAAGAATAATTTTCCTAATCTAGTAGTCAAGGTTTCAAGACATTAACTTGAGAATTGATTATATTAAAAACAGTTAAAAATATGAATTGGTAATATTCGTCAAAATTATTATATAAATGATTAATTAATATTGTTTATGAAGTATCAGGTTTAATGAAACATATGAAAGATAACAATGAAAAATAAGAATAATTTTCCTAATCTAGTAGATTTCAAGACACTAACTTGAGAATTGATTGTTTTATAAAAAGTTAAAAATATGAATTGGTAATATTCGTCAAAAATATTATACAAATATGTTATATAGTGTACTCTTTATATCAGCATAAATGAAATATAGGAAAGTTAATAATGAAAAATTATAATCATTTTCCTTAACTAGTTGTCAGAGTTTCATGACACTAACTTGAGAAATGCTTGTTTTATAAAAAGTTAAAATTATGATTTAGTAACATTCGTCAAAATTATCATATAAACGTAGCAAAAATAAAAAGATTTATATAGCTATGGCAAATTTTAAGTTTGAAGATTACAAGCTAAATGTCTTTACCAAATCATTTATTCAGATTATTAACAAATTCTTATTTTTTAACTACTATTAAAATCAGTATGAATAACATTCATTCAGCATTTCACGTACATTGCAAAAATCGATTAGTATTATCTGTATCTTGTTGTTATTTTTAACATAGAATCTTGTTAATTTCTCCAAGTGGTATGAACGCCAATGAACTGCTTTACTGCTATCTAAAAAAATGTAGTAAGTTAAATATATATATAAGATGAATAATAACTTGTGATTTAGTGTTTAAAAAGTAGTTAAAAATATGAATTGGTAATATTCGTCAAAATTATTATACAAATATGTTTTATAGTGTACTCTTTATATCAGCATAAATGAAATATATGGAAGATAATAATGAAAAATAAGAATTATTTTCCTAATCTAATAGTCAAGGTTTCAAGACACTAACTTGAGAATTGATTGTATTAAAAACAGTTAAAAATATGAATTGGTAATATTCGTCAAAATTATTATATAAATGATTATTTAATATTGTTTATGAAGTATCAGGTTTAATGAAACATATGAAAGATAACAATGAAAAATAAGAATAATTTTCCTAATCTAGTAGTCAAGATTTCAAGACACTAACTTGAGAATTGATTGTTTTATAAAAAGTTAAAATTATGATTTAGTAACATTCATCAAAATTATCATATAAACGTAGCAAAAATAAAAAGATTTATATAGCTATGGCAAATTTTAAGTTTGAAGATTACAAGCTAAATGTCTTTACCAAATTATTTATTCAGATTATTAACAAATTCTTATTTTTTAACTACTATTAAAATCAGTATGAATAACATTCATTCAGCATTTCACGTACATTGCAAAAATCGATTAGTATTATCTGTACCTTGTTGTTATTTTTAACATAGAATCTTGTTAATTTCTCCAAGTGGTATGAACGCCAATGAACTGCTTTACTGCTATCTAAAAAAATGTAGTAAGTTAAATATATATATAAGATGAATAATAACTTGTGATTTAGTGTTTAAAAAGTAGTTAAAAATATGAATTGGTAATATTCGTCAAATTAATTATATAAATGATTATTTTATATTGTTTTTGAAGTATCAGTTTTAATGAAAAATATGAAAGATAATAATGAAAAATAAGAATAATTTTCCTAATCTAGTAGTCAAGGTTTCAAGACACTAACTTGAGAATTGATTATATTAAAAACAGTTAAAAATATGAATTGGTAATATTCGTCAAAATTATTATATAAATGATTAATTAATATTGTTTATGAAGTATCAGGTTTAATGAAACATATGAAAGATAACAATGAAAAATAAGAATAATTTTCCTAATCTAGTAGATTTCAAGACACTAACTTGAGAATTGATTGTTTTATAAAAAGTTAAAAATATGAATTGGTAATATTCGTCAAAAATATTATACAAATATGTTATATAGTGTACTCTTTATATCAGCATAAATGAAATATAGGAAAGTTAATAATGAAAAATTAGAATCATTTTCCTTAACTAGTTGTCAGAGTTTCATGACACTAACTTGAGAATTGCTTGTTTTATAAAAAGTTAAAATTATGATTTAGTAACATTCGTCAAAATTATCATATAAACGTAGCAAAAATAAAAATATTTATATAGCTATGGCAAATTTTAAGTTTGAAGATTACAAGCTAAATGTCTTTACCAAATTATTTATTCAGATTATTAACAAATTCTTATTTTTTAACTACTATTAAAATCAGTATGAATAACATTCATTCAGCATTTCACGTACATTGCAAAAATCGATTAGTATTATCTGTATCTTGTTGTTATTTTTAACATAGAATCTTGTTAATTTCTCCAAGTGGTATGAACGACAATGAACTGCTTTACTGCTATCTAAAAAAATGTAGTAAGTTAAATATATATATAAGATGAATAATAACTTGTGATTTAGTGTTTAATGAGTAGTTAAAAATATGAATTGGTAATATTCGTCAAAATAATTATATAAATGATTATTTTATATTGTTTATTAAGTATCAGTTTTAATGAAACATATGAAAGATAATAATGAAAAATAAGAATAATTTTCCTAATCTAGTAGTCAAGGTTTCAAGACACTAACTTGAGAATTGATTGTAATAAAAACGGTTAAAAATATGAAATAGTAATATTCGTCAAAACTATTATACAAATATGTTTTATAGTGTACTCTTTATATCAGCATAAATGAAATATAGGAAAGTTAATAATGAAAAATTAGAATCATTTTCCTTAACTAGTTGTCAGAGTTTCATGACACTAACTTGAGAATTGCTTGTTTTATAAAAAGTTAAAATTATGATTTAGTAACATTCGTCAAAATTATCATATAAACGTAGCAAAAATAAAAATATTTATATAGCTATGGCAAATTTTAAGTTTGAAGATTACAAGCTAAATGTCTTTACCAAATTATTTATTCAGATTATTAACAAATTCTTATTTTTTAACTACTATTAAAATCAGTATGAATAACATTCATTCAGCATTTCACGTACATTGCAAAAATCGATTAGTATTATCTGTATCTTGTTGTTATTTTTAACATAGAATCTTGTTAATTTCTCCAAGTGGTATGAACGACAATGAACTGCTTTACTGCTATCTAAAAAAATGTAGTAAGTTAAATATATATATAAGATGAATAATAACTTGTGATTTAGTGTTTAAAAAGTAGTTAAAAATATGAATTGGTAATATTCGTCAAAATAATTATATAAATGATTATTTTATATTGTTTATGAAGTATCAGTTTTAATGAAAAATATGAAAGATAATAATGAAAAATAAGAATAATTTTCCTAATCTAGTAGTCAAGGTTTCAAGACACTAACTTGAGAATTGATTGTTTTATAAACAGTTAAAAATATGAATTGGTAATATTCGTCAAAAATATTATACAAATATGTTATATAGTGTACTCTTTATATCAGCATAAATGAAATATAGGAAAGTTAATAACGAAAAATTAGAATCATTTTCCTAATCTAATAGTCAAGGTTTCAAGACACTAACTTGAGAATTGATTGTATTAAAAACAGTTAAAAATATGAATTGGTAATATTCGTCAAAATTATTATATAAATGATTATTTAATATTGTTTATGAAGTATCAGGTTTAATGAAACATATGAAAGATAATAATGAAAAATAAGAATAATTTTCCTAATCTAGTAGTCAAGGTTTCAAGACACTAACTTGAGAATTGATTGTTTTATAAACAGTTAAAAATATGAATTGGTAATATTCGTCAAAAATATTATACAAATATGTTATATAGTGTACTCTTTATATCAGCATAAATGAAATATAGGAAAGTTAATAACGAAAAATTAGAAACATTTTCCTTAACTAGTTGTCAGAGTTTCATAACACTAACTTGAAAATTGATTGTTTTATAAACGGTTAAAAATATGAAATGGTAATATTCGTCAAAACTATTATACAAATATGTTTTATAGTGTACTCTTTATATCAGCATAAATGAAATATAGGAAAGTTAATAACAAAAAATTATAATCATTTTCCTTAACTAGTTGTCAGAGTTTCATGACACTAACTTGAGAAATGCTTGTTTTATAAAAAGTTAAAATTATGATTTAGTAACATTCGTCAAAATTATCATATAAACGTAGCAAAAATAAAAAGATTTATATAGCTATGGCAAATTTTAAGTTTGAAGATTACAAGCTAAATGTCTTTACCAAATCATTTATTCAGATTATTAACAAATTCTTATTTTTTAACTACTATTAAAATCAGTATGAATAACATTCATTCAGCATTTCACGTACATTGCAAAAATCGATTAGTATTATCTGTATCTTGTTGTTATTTTTAACATAGAATCTTGTTAATTTCTCCAAGTGGTATGAACGCCAATGAACTGCTTTACTGCTATCTAAAAAAATGTAGTAAGTTAAATATATATATATAAGATGAATAATAACTTGTGATTTAGTGTTTAAAAAGTAGTTAAAAATATGAATTGGTAATATTCGTCAAAATTATTATACAAATATGTTTTATAGTGTACTCTTTATATCAGCATAAATGAAATATATGGAAGATAATAATGAAAAATAAGAATTATTTTCCTAATCTAATAGTCAAGGTTTCAAGACACTAACTTGAGAATTGATTGTATTAAAAACAGTTAAAAATATGAATTGGTAATATTCGTCAAAATTATTATATAAATGATTATTTAATATTGTTTATGAAGTATCAGGTTTAATGAAACATATGAAAGATAACAATGAAAAATAAGAATAATTTTCCTAATCTAGTAGTCAAGATTTCAAGACACTAACTTGAGAATTGATTGTTTTATAAAAAGTTAAAATTATGATTTAGTAACATTCGTCAAAATTATCATATAAACGTAGCAAAAATAAAAAGATTTATATAGCTATGGCAAATTTTAAGTTTGAAGATTACAAGCTAAATGTCTTTACCAAATTATTTATTCAGATTATTAACAAATTCTTATTTTTTAACTACTATTAAAATCAGTATGAATAACATTCATTCAGCATTTCACGTACATTGCAAAAATCGATTAGTATTATCTGTACCTTGTTGTTATTTTTAACATAGAATCTTGTTAATTTCTCCAAGTGGTATGAACGCCAATGAACTGCTTTACTGCTATCTAAAAAAATGTAGTAAGTTAAATATATATATAAGATGAATAATAACTTGTGATTTAGTGTTTAAAAAGTAGTTAAAAATATGAATTGGTAATATTCGTCAAATTAATTATATAAATGATTATTTTATATTGTTTTTGAAGTATCAGTTTTAATGAAAAATATGAAAGATAATAATGAAAAATAAGAATAATTTTCCTAATCTAGTAGTCAAGGTTTCAAGACACTAACTTGAGAATTGATTATATTAAAAACAGTTAAAAATATGAATTGGTAATATTCGTCAAAATTATTATATAAATGATTAATTAATATTGTTTATGAAGTATCAGGTTTAATGAAACATATGAAAGATAACAATGAAAAATAAGAATAATTTTCCTAATCTAGTAGATTTCAAGACACTAACTTGAGAATTGATTGTTTTATAAAAAGTTAAAAATATGAATTGGTAATATTCGTCAAAAATATTATACAAATATGTTATATAGTGTACTCTTTATATCAGCATAAATGAAATATAGGAAAGTTAATAATGAAAAATTATAATCATTTTCCTTAACTAGTTGTCAGAGTTTCATGACACTAACTTGAGAAATGCTTGTTTTATAAAAAGTTAAAATTATGATTTAGTAACATTCGTCAAAATTATCATATAAACGTAGCAAAAATAAAAAGATTTATATAGCTATGGCAAATTTTAAGTTTGAAGATTACAAGCTAAATGTCTTTACCAAATCATTTATTCAGATTATTAACAAATTCTTATTTTTTAACTACTATTAAAATCAGTATGAATAACATTCATTCAGCATTTCACGTACATTGCAAAAATCGATTAGTATTATCTGTATCTTGTTGTTATTTTTAACATAGAATCTTGTTAATTTCTCCAAGTGGTATGAACGCCAATGAACTGCTTTACTGCTATCTAAAAAAATGTAGTAAGTTAAATATATATATAAGATGAATAATAACTTGTGATTTAGTGTTTAAAAAGTAGTTAAAAATATGAATTGGTAATATTCGTCAAAATTATTATACAAATATGTTTTATAGTGTACTCTTTATATCAGCATAAATGAAATATATGGAAGATAATAATGAAAAATAAGAATTATTTTCCTAATCTAATAGTCAAGGTTTCAAGACACTAACTTGAGAATTGATTGTATTAAAAACAGTTAAAAATATGAATTGGTAATATTCGTCAAAATTATTATATAAATGATTATTTAATATTGTTTATGAAGTATCAGGTTTAATGAAACATATGAAAGATAACAATGAAAAATAAGAATAATTTTCCTAATCTAGTAGTCAAGATTTCAAGACACTAACTTGAGAATTGATTGTTTTATAAAAAGTTAAAATTATGATTTAGTAACATTCGTCAAAATTATCATATAAACGTAGCAAAAATAAAAAGATTTATATAGCTATGGCAAATTTTAAGTTTGAAGATTACAAGCTAAATGTCTTTACCAAATTATTTATTCAGATTATTAACAAATTCTTATTTTTTAACTACTATTAAAATCAGTATGAATAACATTCATTCAGCATTTCACGTACATTGCAAAAATCGATTAGTATTATCTGTACCTTGTTGTTATTTTTAACATAGAATCTTGTTAATTTCTCCAAGTGGTATGAACGCCAATGAACTGCTTTACTGCTATCTAAAAAAATGTAGTAAGTTAAATATATATATAAGATGAATAATAACTTGTGATTTAGTGTTTAAAAAGTAGTTAAAAATATGAATTGGTAATATTCGTCAAATTAATTATATAAATGATTATTTTATATTGTTTTTGAAGTATCAGTTTTAATGAAAAATATGAAAGATAATAATGAAAAATAAGAATAATTTTCCTAATCTAGTAGTCAAGGTTTCAAGACACTAACTTGAGAATTGATTATATTAAAAACAGTTAAAAATATGAATTGGTAATATTCGTCAAAATTATTATATAAATGATTAATTAATATTGTTTATGAAGTATCAGGTTTAATGAAACATATGAAAGATAACAATGAAAAATAAGAATAATTTTCCTAATCTAGTAGATTTCAAGACACTAACTTGAGAATTGATTGTTTTATAAAAAGTTAAAAATATGAATTGGTAATATTCGTCAAAAATATTATACAAATATGTTATATAGTGTACTCTTTATATCAGCATAAATGAAATATAGGAAAGTTAATAATGAAAAATTAGAATCATTTTCCTTAACTAGTTGTCAGAGTTTCATGACACTAACTTGAGAATTGCTTGTTTTATAAAAAGTTAAAATTATGATTTAGTAACATTCGTCAAAATTATCATATAAACGTAGCAAAAATAAAAATATTTATATAGCTATGGCAAATTTTAAGTTTGAAGATTACAAGCTAAATGTCTTTACCAAATTATTTATTCAGATTATTAACAAATTCTTATTTTTTAACTACTATTAAAATCAGTATGAATAACATTCATTCAGCATTTCACGTACATTGCAAAAATCGATTAGTATTATCTGTATCTTGTTGTTATTTTTAACATAGAATCTTGTTAATTTCTCCAAGTGGTATGAACGACAATGAACTGCTTTACTGCTATCTAAAAAAATGTAGTAAGTTAAATATATATATAAGATGAATAATAACTTGTGATTTAGTGTTTAAAAAGTAGTTAAAAATATGAATTGGTAATATTCGTCAAAATAATTATATAAATGATTATTTTATATTGTTTATGAAGTATCAGTTTTAATGAAAAATATGAAAGATAATAATGAAAAATAAGAATAATTTTCCTAATCTAGTAGTCAAGGTTTCAAGACACTAACTTGAGAATTGATTGTTTTATAAACAGTTAAAAATATGAATTGGTAATATTCGTCAAAAATATTATACAAATATGTTATATAGTGTACTCTTTATATCAGCATAAATGAAATATAGGAAAGTTAATAACGAAAAATTAGAATCATTTTCCTAATCTAATAGTCAAGGTTTCAAGACACTAACTTGAGAATTGATTGTATTAAAAACAGTTAAAAATATGAATTGGTAATATTCGTCAAAATTATTATATAAATGATTATTTAATATTGTTTATGAAGTATCAGGTTTAATGAAACATATGAAAGATAACAATGAAAAATAAGAATAATTTTCCTAATCTAGTAGTCAAGATTTCAAGACACTAACTTGAGAATTGATTGTTTTATAAAAAGTTAAAATTATGATTTAGTAACATTCGTCAAAATTATCATATAAACGTAGCAAAAATAAAAAGATTTATATAGCTATGGCAAATTTTAAGTTTGAAGATTACAAGCTAAATGTCTTTACCAAATTATTTATTCAGATTATTAACAAATTCTTATTTTTTAACTACTATTAAAATCAGTATGAATAACATTCATTCAGCATTTCACGTACATTGCAAAAATCGATTAGTATTATCTGTATCTTGTTGTTATTTTTAACATAGAATCTTGTTAATTTCTCCAAGTGGTATGAACGACAATGAACTGCTTTACTGCTATCTAAAAAAATGTAGTAAGTTAAATATATATATAAGATGAATAATAACTTGTGATTTAGTGTTTAAAAAGTAGTTAAAAATATGAATTGGTAATATTCGTCAAAATAATTATATAAATGATTATTTTATATTGTTTATGAAGTATCAGTTTTAATGAAAAATATGAAAGATAATAATGAAAAATAAGAATAATTTTCCTAATCTAGTAGTCAAGGTTTCAAGACACTAACTTGAGAATTGATTGTTTTATAAACAGTTAAAAATATGAATTGGTAATATTCGTCAAAAATATTATACAAATATGTTATATAGTGTACTCTGTATATCAGCATAAATGAAATATAGGAAAGTTAATAACGAAAAATTAGAATCATTTTCCTAATCTAATAGTCAAGGTTTCAAGACACTAACTTGAGAATTGATTGTATTAAAAACAGTTAAAAATATGAATTGGTAATATTCGTCAAAATTATTATATAAATGATTATTTAATATTGTTTATGAAGTATCAGGTTTAATGAAACATATGAAAGATAACAATGAAAAATAAGAATAATTTTCCTAATCTAGTAGTCAAGATTTCAAGACACTAACTTGAGAATTGATTGTTTTATAAAAAGTTAAAATTATGATTTAGTAACATTCGTCAAAATTATCATATAAACGTAGCAAAAATAAAAAGATTTATATAGCTATGGCAAATTTTAAGTTTGAAGATTACAAGCTAAATGTCTTTACCAAATTATTTATTCAGATTATTAACAAATTCTTATTTTTTAACTACTATTAAAATCAGTATGAATAACATTCATTCAGCATTTCACGTACATTGCAAAAATCGATTAGTATTATCTGTATCTTGTTGTTATTTTTAACATAGAATCTTGTTAATTTCTCCAAGTGGTATGAACGACAATGAACTGCTTTACTGCTATCTAAAAAAATGTAGTAAGTTAAATATATATATAAGATGAATAATAACTTGTGATTTAGTGTTTAAAAAGTAGTTAAAAATATGAATTGGTAATATTCGTCAAAATTATTATACAAATATGTTTTTTAGTGTACTCTTTATATCAGCATAAATGAAATATATGGAAGATAATAATGAAAAATAAGAATTATTTTCCTAATCTAATAGTCAAGGTTTCAAGACACTAACTTGAGAATTGATTGTATTAAAAACAGTTAAAAATATGAATTGGTAATATTCGTCAAAATTATTATATAAATGATTATTTAATATTGTTTATGAAGTATCAGGTTTAATGAAACATATGAAAGATAACAATGAAAAATAAGAATAATTTTCCTAATCTAGTAGTCAAGATTTCAAGACACTAACTTGAGAATTGATTGTTTTATAAAAAGTTAAAATTATGATTTAGTAACATTCGTCAAAATTATCATATAAACGTAGCAAAAATAAAAAGATTTATATAGCTATGGCAAATTTTAAGTTTGAAGATTACAAGCTAAATGTCTTTACCAAATTATTTATTCAGATTATTAACAAATTCTTATTTTTTAACTACTATTAAAATCAGTATGAATAACATTCATTCAGCATTTCACGTACATTGCAAAAATCGATTAGTATTATCTGTACCTTGTTGTTATTTTTAACATAGAATCTTGTTAATTTCTCCAAGTGGTATGAACGCCAATGAACTGCTTTACTGCTATCTAAAAAAATGTAGTAAGTTAAATATATATATAAGATGAATAATAACTTGTGATTTAGTGTTTAAAAAGTAGTTAAAAATATGAATTGGTAATATTCGTCAAATTAATTATATAAATGATTATTTTATATTGTTTTTGAAGTATCAGTTTTAATGAAAAATATGAAAGATAATAATGAAAAATAAGAATAATTTTCCTAATCTAGTAGTCAAGGTTTCAAGACACTAACTTGAGAATTGATTATATTAAAAACAGTTAA
Source organism: Rhopalosiphum padi (assembly GCF_020882245.1). NCBI lineage: Eukaryota > Metazoa > Arthropoda > Insecta > Hemiptera > Aphididae > Rhopalosiphum > Rhopalosiphum padi. Next base: position 72,002,113 of record NC_083599.1, on the reverse strand, counting down.
AAATATGAATTGGTAATATTCGTCAAAATTATTATATAAATGATTAATTAATATTGTTTATGAAGTATCAGGTTTAATGAAACATATGAAAGATAACAATGAAAAATAAGAATAATTTTCCTAATCTAGTAGATTTCAAGACACTAACTTGAGAATTGATTGTTTTATAAAAAGTTAAAAATATGAATTGGTAATATTCGTCAAAAATATTATACAAATATGTTATATAGTGTACTCTTTATATCAGCATAAATGAAATATAGGAAAGTTAATAATGAAAAATTATAATCATTTTCCTTAACTAGTTGTCAGAGTTTCATGACACTAACTTGAGAAATGCTTGTTTTATAAAAAGTTAAAATTATGATTTAGTAACATTCGTCAAAATTATCATATAAACGTAGCAAAAATAAAAAGATTTATATAGCTATGGCAAATTTTAAGTTTGAAGATTACAAGCTAAATGTCTTTACCAAATCATTTATTCAGATTATTAACAAATTCTTATTTTTTAACTACTATTAAAATCAGTATGAATAACATTCATTCAGCATTTCACGTACATTGCAAAAATCGATTAGTATTATCTGTATCTTGTTGTTATTTTTAACATAGAATCTTGTTAATTTCTCCAAGTGGTATGAACGCCAATGAACTGCTTTACTGCTATCTAAAAAAATGTAGTAAGTTAAATATATATATAAGATGAATAATAACTTGTGATTTAGTGTTTAAAAAGTAGTTAAAAATATGAATTGGTAATATTCGTCAAAATTATTATACAAATATGTTTTATAGTGTACTCTTTATATCAGCATAAATGAAATATATGGAAGATAATAATGAAAAATAAGAATTATTTTCCTAATCTAATAGTCAAGGTTTCAAGACACTAACTTGAGAATTGATTGTATTAAAAACAGTTAAAAATATGAATTGGTAATATTCGTCAAAATTATTATATAAATGATTATTTAATATTGTTTATGAAGTATCAGGTTTAATGAAACATATGAAAGATAACAATGAAAAATAAGAATAATTTTCCTAATCTAGTAGTCAAGATTTCAAGACACTAACTTGAGAATTGATTGTTTTATAAAAAGTTAAAATTATGATTTAGTAACATTCGTCAAAATTATCATATAAACGTAGCAAAAATAAAAAGATTTATATAGCTATGGCAAATTTTAAGTTTGAAGATTACAAGCTAAATGTCTTTACCAAATTATTTATTCAGATTATTAACAAATTCTTATTTTTTAACTACTATTAAAATCAGTATGAATAACATTCATTCAGCATTTCACGTACATTGCAAAAATCGATTAGTATTATCTGTACCTTGTTGTTATTTTTAACATAGAATCTTGTTAATTTCTCCAAGTGGTATGAACGCCAATGAACTGCTTTACTGCTATCTAAAAAAATGTAGTAAGTTAAATATATATATAAGATGAATAATAACTTGTGATTTAGTGTTTAAAAAGTAGTTAAAAATATGAATTGGTAATATTCGTCAAATTAATTATATAAATGATTATTTTATATTGTTTTTGAAGTATCAGTTTTAATGAAAAATATGAAAGATAATAATGAAAAATAAGAATAATTTTCCTAATCTAGTAGTCAAGGTTTCAAGACACTAACTTGAGAATTGATTATATTAAAAACAGTTAAAAATATGAATTGGTAATATTCGTCAAAATTATTATATAAATGATTAATTAATATTGTTTATGAAGTATCAGGTTTAATGAAACATATGAAAGATAACAATGAAAAATAAGAATAATTTTCCTAATCTAGTAGATTTCAAGACACTAACTTGAGAATTGATTGTTTTATAAAAAGTTAAAAATATGAATTGGTAATATTCGTCAAAAATATTATACAAATATGTTATATAGTGTACTCTTTATATCAGCATAAATGAAATATAGGAAAGTTAATAATGAAAAATTAGAATCATTTTCCTTAACTAGTTGTCAGAGTTTCATGACACTAACTTGAGAATTGCTTGTTTTATAAAAAGTTAAAATTATGATTTAGTAACATTCGTCAAAATTATCATATAAACGTAGCAAAAATAAAAATATTTATATAGCTATGGCAAATTTTAAGTTTGAAGATTACAAGCTAAATGTCTTTACCAAATTATTTATTCAGATTATTAACAAATTCTTATTTTTTAACTACTATTAAAATCAGTATGAATAACATTCATTCAGCATTTCACGTACATTGCAAAAATCGATTAGTATTATCTGTATCTTGTTGTTATTTTTAACATAGAATCTTGTTAATTTCTCCAAGTGGTATGAACGACAATGAACTGCTTTACTGCTATCTAAAAAAATGTAGTAAGTTAAATATATATATAAGATGAATAATAACTTGTGATTTAGTGTTTAAAAAGTAGTTAAAAATATGAATTGGTAATATTCGTCAAAATAATTATATAAATGATTATTTTATATTGTTTATGAAGTATCAGTTTTAATGAAAAATATGAAAGATAATAATGAAAAATAAGAATAATTTTCCTAATCTAGTAGTCAAGGTTTCAAGACACTAACTTGAGAATTGATTGTTTTATAAACAGTTAAAAATATGAATTGGTAATATTCGTCAAAAATATTATACAAATATGTTATATAGTGTACTCTTTATATCAGCATAAATGAAATATAGGAAAGTTAATAACGAAAAAATTAGAATCATTTTCCTAATCTAATAGTCAAGGTTTCAAGACACTAACTTGAGAATTGATTGTATTAAAAACAGTTAAAAATATGAATTGGTAATATTCGTCAAAATTATTATATAAATGATTATTTAATATTGTTTATGAAGTATCAGGTTTAATGAAACATATGAAAGATAACAATGAAAAATAAGAATAATTTTCCTAATCTAGTAGTCAAGATTTCAAGACACTAACTTGAGAATTGATTGTTTTATAAAAAGTTAAAATTATGATTTAGTAACATTCGTCAAAATTATCATATAAACGTAGCAAAAATAAAAATATTTATATAGCTATGGCAAATTTTAAGTTTGAAGATTACAAGCTAAATGTCTTTACCAAATTATTTATTCAGATTATTAACAAATTCTTATTTTTTAACTACTATTAAAATCAGTATGAATAACATTCATTCAGCATTTCACGTACATTGCAAAAATCGATTAGTATTATCTGTATCTTGTTGTTATTTTTAACATAGAATCTTGTTAATTTCTCCAAGTGGTATGAACGACAATGAACTGCTTTACTGCTATCTAAAAAAATGTAGTAAGTTAAATATATATATAAGATGAATAATAACTTGTGATTTAGTGTTTAAAAAGTAGTTAAAAATATGAATTGGTAATATTCGTCAAAATAATTATATAAATGATTATTTTATATTGTTTATGAAGTATCAGTTTTAATGAAAAATATGAAAGATAATAATGAAAAATAAGAATAATTTTCCTAATCTAGTAGTCAAGGTTTCAAGACACTAACTTGAGAATTGATTGTTTTATAAACAGTTTAAAAATATGAATTGGTAATATTCGTCAAAAATATTATACAAATATGTTATATAGTGTACTCTTTATATCAGCATAAATGAAATATAGGAAAGTTAATAACGAAAAATTAGAATCATTTTCCTAATCTAATAGTCAAGGTTTCAAGACACTAACTTGAGAATTGATTGTATTAAAAACAGTTAAAAATATGAATTGGTAATATTCGTCAAAATTATTATATAAATGATTATTTAATATTGTTTATGAAGTATCAGGTTTAATGAAACATATGAAAGATAACAATGAAAAATAAGAATAATTTTCCTAATCTAGTAGTCAAGATTTCAAGACACTAACTTGAGAATTGATTGTTTTATAAAAAGTTAAAATTATGATTTAGTAACATTCGTCAAAATTATCATATAAACGTAGCAAAAATAAAAAGATTTATATAGCTATGGCAAATTTTAAGTTTGAAGATTACAAGCTAAATGTCTTTACCAAATTATTTATTCAGATTATTAACAAATTCTTATTTTTTAACTACTATTAAAATCAGTATGAATAACATTCATTCAGCATTTCACGTACATTGCAAAAATCGATTAGTATTATCTGTATCTTGTTGTTATTTTTAACATAGAATCTTGTTAATTTCTCCAAGTGGTATGAACGACAATGAACTGCTTTACTGCTATCTAAAAAAATGTAGTAAGTTAAATATATATATAAGATGAATAATAACTTGTGATTTAGTGTTTAAAAAGTAGTTAAAAATATGAATTGGTAATATTCGTCAAAATAATTATATAAATGATTATTTTATATTGTTTATGAAGTATCAGTTTTAATGAAAAATATGAAAGATAATAATGAAAAATAAGAATAATTTTCCTAATCTAGTAGTCAAGGTTTCAAGACACTAACTTGAGAATTGATTGTTTTATAAACAGTTAAAAATATGAATTGGTAATATTCGTCAAAAATATTATACAAATATGTTATATAGTGTACTCTGTATATCAGCATAAATGAAATATAGGAAAGTTAATAACGAAAAATTAGAATCATTTTCCTAATCTAATAGTCAAGGTTTCAAGACACTAACTTGAGAATTGATTGTATTAAAAACAGTTAAAAATATGAATTGGTAATATTCGTCAAAATTATTATATAAATGATTATTTAATATTGTTTATGAAGTATCAGGTTTAATGAAACATATGAAAGATAACAATGAAAAATAAGAATAATTTTCCTAATCTAGTAGTCAAGATTTCAAGACACTAACTTGAGAATTGATTGTTTTATAAAAAGTTAAAATTATGATTTAGTAACATTCGTCAAAATTATCATATAAACGTAGCAAAAATAAAAAGATTTATATAGCTATGGCAAATTTTAAGTTTGAAGATTACAAGCTAAATGTCTTTACCAAATTATTTATTCAGATTATTAACAAATTCTTATTTTTTAACTACTATTAAAATCAGTATGAATAACATTCATTCAGCATTTCACGTACATTGCAAAAATCGATTAGTATTATCTGTATCTTGTTGTTATTTTTAACATAGAATCTTGTTAATTTCTCCAAGTGGTATGAACGACAATGAACTGCTTTACTGCTATCTAAAAAAATGTAGTAAGTTAAATATATATATAAGATGAATAATAACTTGTGATTTAGTGTTTAAAAAGTAGTTAAAAATATGAATTGGTAATATTCGTCAAAATTATTATACAAATATGTTTTTTAGTGTACTCTTTATATCAGCATAAATGAAATATATGGAAGATAATAATGAAAAATAAGAATTATTTTCCTAATCTAATAGTCAAGGTTTCAAGACACTAACTTGAGAATTGATTGTATTAAAAACAGTTAAAAATATGAATTGGTAATATTCGTCAAAATTATTATATAAATGATTATTTAATATTGTTTATGAAGTATCAGGTTTAATGAAACATATGAAAGATAACAATGAAAAATAAGAATAATTTTCCTAATCTAGTAGTCAAGATTTCAAGACACTAACTTGAGAATTGATTGTTTTATAAAAAGTTAAAATTATGATTTAGTAACATTCGTCAAAATTATCATATAAACGTAGCAAAAATAAAAAGATTTATATAGCTATGGCAAATTTTAAGTTTGAAGATTACAAGCTAAATGTCTTTACCAAATTATTTATTCAGATTATTAACAAATTCTTATTTTTTAACTACTATTAAAATCAGTATGAATAACATTCATTCAGCATTTCACGTACATTGCAAAAATCGATTAGTATTATCTGTACCTTGTTGTTATTTTTAACATAGAATCTTGTTAATTTCTCCAAGTGGTATGAACGCCAATGAACTGCTTTACTGCTATCTAAAAAAATGTAGTAAGTTAAATATATATATAAGATGAATAATAACTTGTGATTTAGTGTTTAAAAAGTAGTTAAAAATATGAATTGGTAATATTCGTCAAATTAATTATATAAATGATTATTTTATATTGTTTTTGAAGTATCAGTTTTAATGAAAAATATGAAAGATAATAATGAAAAATAAGAATAATTTTCCTAATCTAGTAGTCAAGGTTTCAAGACACTAACTTGAGAATTGATTATATTAAAAACAGTTAAAAATATGAATTGGTAATATTCGTCAAAATTATTATATAAATGATTAATTAATATTGTTTATGAAGTATCAGGTTTAATGAAACATATGAAAGATAACAATGAAAAATAAGAATAATTTTCCTAATCTAGTAGATTTCAAGACACTAACTTGAGAATTGATTGTTTTATAAAAAGTTAAAAATATGAATTGGTAATATTCGTCAAAAATATTATACAAATATGTTATATAGTGTACTCTTTATATCAGCATAAATGAAATATAGGAAAGTTAATAATGAAAAATTATAATCATTTTCCTTAACTAGTTGTCAGAGTTTCATGACACTAACTTGAGAAATGCTTGTTTTATAAAAAGTTAAAATTATGATTTAGTAACATTCGTCAAAATTATCATATAAACGTAGCAAAAATAAAAAGATTTATATAGCTATGGCAAATTTTAAGTTTGAAGATTACAAGCTAAATGTCTTTACCAAATCATTTATTCAGATTATTAACAAATTCTTATTTTTTAACTACTATTAAAATCAGTATGAATAACATTCATTCAGCATTTCACGTACATTGCAAAAATCGATTAGTATTATCTGTATCTTGTTGTTATTTTTAACATAGAATCTTGTTAATTTCTCCAAGTGGTATGAACGCCAATGAACTGCTTTACTGCTATCTAAAAAAATGTAGTAAGTTAAATATATATATAAGATGAATAATAACTTGTGATTTAGTGTTTAAAAAGTAGTTAAAAATATGAATTGGTAATATTCGTCAAAATTATTATACAAATATGTTTTATAGTGTACTCTTTATATCAGCATAAATGAAATATATGGAAGATAATAATGAAAAATAAGAATTATTTTCCTAATCTAATAGTCAAGGTTTCAAGACACTAACTTGAGAATTGATTGTATTAAAAACAGTTAAAAATATGAATTGGTAATATTCGTCAAAATTATTATATAAATGATTATTTAATATTGTTTATGAAGTATCAGGTTTAATGAAACATATGAAAGATAACAATGAAAAATAAGAATAATTTTCCTAATCTAGTAGTCAAGATTTCAAGACACTAACTTGAGAATTGATTGTTTTATAAAAAGTTAAAATTATGATTTAGTAACATTCGTCAAAATTATCATATAAACGTAGCAAAAATAAAAAGATTTATATAGCTATGGCAAATTTTAAGTTTGAAGATTACAAGCTAAATGTCTTTACCAAATTATTTATTCAGATTATTAACAAATTCTTATTTTTTAACTACTATTAAAATCAGTATGAATAACATTCATTCAGCATTTCACGTACATTGCAAAAATCGATTAGTATTATCTGTACCTTGTTGTTATTTTTAACATAGAATCTTGTTAATTTCTCCAAGTGGTATGAACGCCAATGAACTGCTTTACTGCTATCTAAAAAAATGTAGTAAGTTAAATATATATATAAGATGAATAATAACTTGTGATTTAGTGTTTAAAAAGTAGTTAAAAATATGAATTGGTAATATTCGTCAAATTAATTATATAAATGATTATTTTATATTGTTTTTGAAGTATCAGTTTTAATGAAAAATATGAAAGATAATAATGAAAAATAAGAATAATTTTCCTAATCTAGTAGTCAAGGTTTCAAGACACTAACTTGAGAATTGATTATATTAAAAACAGTTAAAAATATGAATTGGTAATATTCGTCAAAATTATTATATAAATGATTAATTAATATTGTTTATGAAGTATCAGGTTTAATGAAACATATGAAAGATAACAATGAAAAATAAGAATAATTTTCCTAATCTAGTAGATTTCAAGACACTAACTTGAGAATTGATTGTTTTATAAAAAGTTAAAAATATGAATTGGTAATATTCGTCAAAAATATTATACAAATATGTTATATAGTGTACTCTTTATATCAGCATAAATGAAATATAGGAAAGTTAATAATGAAAAATTAGAATCATTTTCCTTAACTAGTTGTCAGAGTTTCATGACACTAACTTGAGAATTGCTTGTTTTATAAAAAGTTAAAATTATGATTTAGTAACATTCGTCAAAATTATCATATAAACGTAGCAAAAATAAAAATATTTATATAGCTATGGCAAATTTTAAGTTTGAAGATTACAAGCTAAATGTCTTTACCAAATTATTTATTCAGATTATTAACAAATTCTTATTTTTTAACTACTATTAAAATCAGTATGAATAACATTCATTCAGCATTTCACGTACATTGCAAAAATCGATTAGTATTATCTGTATCTTGTTGTTATTTTTAACATAGAATCTTGTTAATTTCTCCAAGTGGTATGAACGACAATGAACTGCTTTACTGCTATCTAAAAAAATGTAGTAAGTTAAATATATATATAAGATGAATAATAACTTGTGATTTAGTGTTTAAAAAGTAGTTAAAAATATGAATTGGTAATATTCGTCAAAATAATTATATAAATGATTATTTTATATTGTTTATGAAGTATCAGTTTTAATGAAAAATATGAAAGATAATAATGAAAAATAAGAATAATTTTCCTAATCTAGTAGTCAAGGTTTCAAGACACTAACTTGAGAATTGATTGTTTTATAAACAGTTAAAAATATGAATTGGTAATATTCGTCAAAAATATTATACAAATATGTTATATAGTGTACTCTTTATATCAGCATAAATGAAATATAGGAAAGTTAATAACGAAAAATTAGAATCATTTTCCTAATCTAATAGTCAAGGTTTCAAGACACTAACTTGAGAATTGATTGTATTAAAAACAGTTAAAAATATGAATTGGTAATATTCGTCAAAATTATTATATAAATGATTATTTAATATTGTTTATGAAGTATCAGGTTTAATGAAACATATGAAAGATAACAATGAAAAATAAGAATAATTTTCCTAATCTAGTAGTCAAGATTTCAAGACACTAACTTGAGAATTGATTGTTTTATAAAAAGTTAAAATTATGATTTAGTAACATTCGTCAAAATTATCATATAAACGTAGCAAAAATAAAAAGATTTATATAGCTATGGCAAATTTTAAGTTTGAAGATTACAAGCTAAATGTCTTTACCAAATTATTTATTCAGATTATTAACAAATTCTTATTTTTTAACTACTATTAAAATCAGTATGAATAACATTCATTCAGCATTTCACGTACATTGCAAAAATCGATTAGTATTATCTGTATCTTGTTGTTATTTTTAACATAGAATCTTGTTAATTTCTCCAAGTGGTATGAACGACAATGAACTGCTTTACTGCTATCTAAAAAAATGTAGTAAGTTAAATATATATATAAGATGAATAATAACTTGTGATTTAGTGTTTAAAAAGTAGTTAAAAATATGAATTGGTAATATTCGTCAAAATAATTATATAAATGATTATTTTATATTGTTTATGAAGTATCAGTTTTAATGAAAAATATGAAAGATAATAATGAAAAATAAGAATAATTTTCCTAATCTAGTAGTCAAGGTTTCAAGACACTAACTTGAGAATTGATTGTTTTATAAACAGTTAAAAATATGAATTGGTAATATTCGTCAAAAATATTATACAAATATGTTATATAGTGTACTCTGTATATCAGCATAAATGAAATATAGGAAAGTTAATAACGAAAAATTAGAATCATTTTCCTAATCTAATAGTCAAGGTTTCAAGACACTAACTTGAGAATTGATTGTATTAAAAACAGTTAAAAATATGAATTGGTAATATTCGTCAAAATTATTATATAAATGATTATTTAATATTGTTTATGAAGTATCAGGTTTAATGAAACATATGAAAGATAACAATGAAAAATAAGAATAATTTTCCTAATCTAGTAGTCAAGATTTCAAGACACTAACTTGAGAATTGATTGTTTTATAAAAAGTTAAAATTATGATTTAGTAACATTCGTCAAAATTATCATATAAACGTAGCAAAAATAAAAAGATTTATATAGCTATGGCAAATTTTAAGTTTGAAGATTACAAGCTAAATGTCTTTACCAAATTATTTATTCAGATTATTAACAAATTCTTATTTTTTAACTACTATTAAAATCAGTATGAATAACATTCATTCAGCATTTCACGTACATTGCAAAAATCGATTAGTATTATCTGTATCTTGTTGTTATTTTTAACATAGAATCTTGTTAATTTCTCCAAGTGGTATGAACGACAATGAACTGCTTTACTGCTATCTAAAAAAATGTAGTAAGTTAAATATATATATAAGATGAATAATAACTTGTGATTTAGTGTTTAAAAAGTAGTTAAAAATATGAATTGGTAATATTCGTCAAAATTATTATACAAATATGTTTTTTAGTGTACTCTTTATATCAGCATAAATGAAATATATGGAAGATAATAATGAAAAATAAGAATTATTTTCCTAATCTAATAGTCAAGGTTTCAAGACACTAACTTGAGAATTGATTGTATTAAAAACAGTTAAAAATATGAATTGGTAATATTCGTCAAAATTATTATATAAATGATTATTTAATATTGTTTATGAAGTATCAGGTTTAATGAAACATATGAAAGATAACAATGAAAAATAAGAATAATTTTCCTAATCTAGTAGTCAAGATTTCAAGACACTAACTTGAGAATTGATTGTTTTATAAAAAGTTAAAATTATGATTTAGTAACATTCGTCAAAATTATCATATAAACGTAGCAAAAATAAAAAGATTTATATAGCTATGGCAAATTTTAAGTTTGAAGATTACAAGCTAAATGTCTTTACCAAATTATTTATTCAGATTATTAACAAATTCTTATTTTTTAACTACTATTAAAATCAGTATGAATAACATTCATTCAGCATTTCACGTACATTGCAAAAATCGATTAGTATTATCTGTACCTTGTTGTTATTTTTAACATAGAATCTTGTTAATTTCTCCAAGTGGTATGAACGCCAATGAACTGCTTTACTGCTATCTAAAAAAATGTAGTAAGTTAAATATATATATAAGATGAATAATAACTTGTGATTTAGTGTTTAATGAGTAGTTAAAAATATGAATTGGTAATATTCGTCAAAATAATTATATAAATGATTATTTTATATTGTTTATTAAGTATCAGTTTTAATGAAACATATGAAAGATAATAATGAAAAATAAGAATAATTTTCCTAATCTAGTAGTCAAGGTTTCAAGACACTAACTTGAGAATTGATTGTATTAAAAACGGTTAAAAATATGAAATGGTAATATTCGTCAAAATTATTATATAAATGATTATTTAATATTGTTTATGAAGTATCAGGTTTAATGAAACATATGAAAGATAACAATGAAAAATAAGAATAATTTTCCTAATCTAGTAGTCAAGATTTCAAGACACTAACTTGAGAATTGATTGTTTTATAAAAAGTTAAAAATATGAATTGGTAATATTCGTCAAAAATATTATACAAATATGTTATATAGTGTACTCTTTATATCAGCATAAATGAAATATAGGAAAGTTAATAATGAAAAATTATAATCATTTTCCTTAACTAGTTGTCAGAGTTTCATGACACTAACTTGAGAAATGCTTGTTTTATAAAAAGTTAAAATTATGATTTAGTAACATTCGTCAAAATTATCATATAAACGTAGCAAAAATAAAAAGATTTATATAGCTATGGCAAATTTTAAGTTTGAAGATTACAAGCTAAATGTCTTTACCAAATCATTTATTCAGATTATTAACAAATTCTTATTTTTTAACTACTATTAAAATCAGTATGAATAACATTCATTCAGCATTTCACGTACATTGCAAAAATCGATTAGTATTATCTGTATCTTGTTGTTATTTTTAACATAGAATCTTGTTAATTTCTCCAAGTGGTATGAACGCCAATGAACTGCTTTACTGCTATCTAAAAAAATGTAGTAAGTTAAATATATATATAAGATGAATAATAACTTGTGATTTAGTGTTTAAAAAGTAGTTAAAAATATGAATTGGTAATATTCGTCAAAATTATTATACAAATATGTTTTATAGTGTACTCTTTATATCAGCATAAATGAAATATATGGAAGATAATAATGAAAAATAAGAATTATTTTCCTAATCTAATAGTCAAGGTTTCAAGACACTAACTTGAGAATTGATTGTATTAAAAACAGTTAAAAATATGAATTGGTAATATTCGTCAAAATTATTATATAAATGATTATTTAATATTGTTTATGAAGTATCAGGTTTAATGAAACATATGAAAGATAACAATGAAAAATAAGAATAATTTTCCTAATCTAGTAGTCAAGATTTCAAGACACTAACTTGAGAATTGATTGTTTTATAAAAAGTTAAAATTATGATTTAGTAACATTCATCAAAATTATCATATAAACGTAGCAAAAATAAAAAGATTTATATAGCTATGGCAAATTTTAAGTTTGAAGATTACAAGCTAAATGTCTTTACCAAATTATTTATTCAGATTATTAACAAATTCTTATTTTTTAACTACTATTAAAATCAGTATGAATAACATTCATTCAGCATTTCACGTACATTGCAAAAATCGATTAGTATTATCTGTACCTTGTTGTTATTTTTAACATAGAATCTTGTTAATTTCTCCAAGTGGTATGAACGCCAATGAACTGCTTTACTGCTATCTAAAAAAATGTAGTAAGTTAAATATATATATAAGATGGATAATAACTTGTGATTTAGTGTTTAAAAAGTAGTTAAAAATATGAATTGGTAATATTCGTCAAATTAATTATATAAATGATTATTTTATATTGTTTTTGAAGTATCAGTTTTAATGAAAAATATGAAAGATAATAATGAAAAATAAGAATAATTTTCCTAATCTAGTAGTCAAGGTTTCAAGACACTAACTTGAGAATTGATTATATTAAAAACAGTTAAAAATATGAATTGGTAATATTCGTCAAAATTATTATATAAATGATTAATTAATATTGTTTATGAAGTATCAGGTTTAATGAAACATATGAAAGATAACAATGAAAAATAAGAATAATTTTCCTAATCTAGTAGATTTCAAGACACTAACTTGAGAATTGATTGTTTTATAAAAAGTTAAAAATATGAATTGGTAATATTCGTCAAAAATATTATACAAATATGTTATATAGTGTACTCTTTATATCAGCATAAATGAAATATAGGAAAGTTAATAATGAAAAATTAGAATCATTTTCCTTAACTAGTTGTCAGAGTTTCATGACACTAACTTGAGAATTGCTTGTTTTATAAAAAGTTAAAATTATGATTTAGTAACATTCGTCAAAATTATCATATAAACGTAGCAAAAATAAAAATATTTATATAGCTATGGCAAATTTTAAGTTTGAAGATTACAAGCTAAATGTCTTTACCAAATTATTTATTCAGATTATTAACAAATTCTTATTTTTTAACTACTATTAAAATCAGTATGAATAACATTCATTCAGCATTTCACGTACATTGCAAAAATCGATTAGTATTATCTGTATCTTGTTGTTATTTTTAACATAGAATCTTGTTAATTTCTCCAAGTGGTATGAACGACAATGAACTGCTTTACTGCTATCTAAAAAAATGTAGTAAGTTAAATATATATATAAGATGAATAATAACTTGTGATTTAGTGTTTAATGAGTAGTTAAAAATATGAATTGGTAATATTCGTCAAAATAATTATATAAATGATTATTTTATATTGTTTATTAAGTATCAGTTTTAATGAAACATATGAAAGATAATAATGAAAAATAAGAATAATTTTCCTAATCTAGTAGTCAAGGTTTCAAGACACTAACTTGAGAATTGATTGTAATAAAAACGGTTAAAAATATGAAATAGTAATATTCGTCAAAACTATTATACAAATATGTTTTATAGTGTACTCTTTATATCAGCATAAATGAAATATAGGAAAGTTAATAATGAAAAATTAGAATCATTTTCCTTAACTAGTTGTCAGAGTTTCATGACACTAACTTGAGAATTGCTTGTTTTATAAAAAGTTAAAATTATGATTTAGTAACATTAGTCAAAATTATCATATAAACGTAGCAAAAATAAAAATATTTATATAGCTTTGGCAAATTTTAAGTTTGAAGATTACAAGCTAAATGTCTTTACCAAATTATTTATTCAGATTATTAACAAATTCTTATTTTTTAACTACTATTAAAATCAGTATGAATAACATTCATTCAGCATTTCACGTACATTGCAAAAATCGATTAGTATTATCTGTATCTTGTTGTTATTTTTAACATAGAATCTTGTTAATTTCTCCAAGTGGTATGAACGACAATGAACTGCTTTACTGCTATCTAAAAAAATGTAGTAAGTTAAATATATATATAAGATGAATAATAACTTGTGATTTAGTGTTTAAAAAGTAGTTAAAAATATGAATTGGTAATATTCGTCAAAATAATTATATAAATGATTATTTTATATTGTTTATGAAGTATCAGTTTTAATGAAAAATATGAAAGATAATAATGAAAAATAAGAATAATTTTCCTAATCTAGTAGTCAAGTTTCAAGACACTAACTTGAGAATTGATTGTTTTATAAACAGTTAAAAATATGAATTGGTAATATTCGTCAAAAATATTATACAAATATGTTATATAGTGTACTCTTTATATCAGCATAAATGAAATATAGGAAAGTTAATAACGAAAAATTAGAAACATTTTCCTTAACTAGTTGTCAGAGTTTCATAACACTAACTTGAAAATTGATTGTTTTATAAACGGTTAAAAATATGAAATGGTAATATTCGTCAAAACTATTATACAAATATGTTTTATAGTGTACTCTTTATATCAGCATAAATGAAATATAGGAAAGTTAATAACAAAAAATTATAATCATTTTCCTTAACTAGTTGTCAGAGTTTCATGACACTAACTTGAGAAATGCTTGTTTTATAAAAAGTTAAAATTATGATTTAGTAACATTCGTCAAAATTATCATATAAACGTAGCAAAAATAAAAAGATTTATATAGCTATGGCAAATTTTAAGTTTGAAGATTACAAGCTAAATGTCTTTACCAAATCATTTATTCAGATTATTAACAAATTCTTATTTTTTAACTACTATTAAAATCAGTATGAATAACATTCATTCAGCATTTCACGTACATTGCAAAAATCGATTAGTATTATCTGTATCTTGTTGTTATTTTTAACATAGAATCTTGTTAATTTCTCCAAGTGGTATGAACGCCAATGAACTGCTTTACTGCTATCTAAAAAAATGTAGTAAGTTAAATATATATATATAAGATGAATAATAACTTGTGATTTAGTGTTTAAAAAGTAGTTAAAAATATGAATTGGTAATATTCGTCAAAATTATTATACAAATATGTTTTATAGTGTACTCTTTATATCAGCATAAATGAAATATATGGAAGATAATAATGAAAAATAAGAATTATTTTCCTAATCTAATAGTCAAGGTTTCAAGACACTAACTTGAGAATTGATTGTATTAAAAACAGTTAAAAATATGAATTGGTAATATTCGTCAAAATTATTATATAAATGATTATTTAATATTGTTTATGAAGTATCAGGTTTAATGAAACATATGAAAGATAATAATGAAAAATAAGAATAATTTTCCTAATCTAGTAGTCAAGGTTTCAAGACACTAACTTGAGAATTGATTGTAATAAAAACGGTTAAAAATATGAAATAGTAATATTCGTCAAAACTATTATACAAATATGTTTTATAGTGTACTCTTTATATCAGCATAAATGAAATATAGGAAAGTTAATAATGAAAAATTAGAATCATTTTCCTTAACTAGTTGTCAGAGTTTCATGACACTAACTTGAGAATTGCTTGTTTTATAAAAAGTTAAAATTATGATTTAGTAACATTCGTCAAAATTATCATATAAACGTAGCAAAAATAAAAATATTTATATAGCTATGGCAAATTTTAAGTTTGAAGATTACAAGCTAAATGTCTTTACCAAATTATTTATTCAGATTATTAACAAATTCTTATTTTTTAACTACTATTAAAATCAGTATGAATAACATTCATTCAGCATTTCACGTACATTGCAAAAATCGATTAGTATTATCTGTATCTTGTTGTTATTTTTAACATAGAATCTTGTTAATTTCTCCAAGTGGTATGAACGCCAATGAACTGCTTTACTGCTATCTAAAAAAATGTAGTAAGTTAAATATATATATATAAGATGAATAATAACTTGTGATTTAGTGTTTAAAAAGTAGTTAAAAATATGAATTGGTAATATTCGTCAAAATTATTATACAAATATGTTTTATAGTGTACTCTTTATATCAGCATAAATGAAATATATGGAAGATAATAATGAAAAATAAGAATTATTTTCCTAATCTAATAGTCAAGGTTTCAAGACACTAACTTGAGAATTGATTGTATTAAAAACAGTTAAAAATATGAATTGGTAATATTCGTCAAAATTATTATATAAATGATTATTTAATATTGTTTATGAAGTATCAGGTTTAATGAAACATATGAAAGATAACAATGAAAAATAAGAATAATTTTCCTAATCTAGTAGTCAAGATTTCAAGACACTAACTTGAGAATTGATTGTTTTATAAAAAGTTAAAATTATGATTTAGTAACATTCGTCAAAATTATCATATAAACGTAGCAAAAATAAAAAGATTTATATAGCTATGGCAAATTTTAAGTTTGAAGATTACAAGCTAAATGTCTTTACCAAATTATTTATTCAGATTATTAACAAATTCTTATTTTTTAACTACTATTAAAATCAGTATGAATAACATTCATTCAGCATTTCACGTACATTGCAAAAATCGATTAGTATTATCTGTACCTTGTTGTTATTTTTAACATAGAATCTTGTTAATTTCTCCAAGTGGTATGAACGCCAATGAACTGCTTTACTGCTATCTAAAAAAATGTAGTAAGTTAAATATATATATAAGATGAATAATAACTTGTGATTTAGTGTTTAAAAAGTAGTTAAAAATATGAATTGGTAATATTCGTCAAATTAATTATATAAATGATTATTTTATATTGTTTTTGAAGTATCAGTTTTAATGAAAAATATGAAAGATAATAATGAAAAATAAGAATAATTTTCCTAATCTAGTAGTCAAGGTTTCAAGACACTAACTTGAGAATTGATTATATTAAAAACAGTTAAAAATATGAATTGGTAATATTCGTCAAAATTATTATATAAATGATTAATTAATATTGTTTATGAAGTATCAGGTTTAATGAAACATATGAAAGATAACAATGAAAAATAAGAATAATTTTCCTAATCTAGTAGATTTCAAGACACTAACTTGAGAATTGATTGTTTTATAAAAAGTTAAAAATATGAATTGGTAATATTCGTCAAAAATATTATACAAATATGTTATATAGTGTACTCTTTATATCAGCATAAATGAAATATAGGAAAGTTAATAATGAAAAATTAGAATCATTTTCCTTAACTAGTTGTCAGAGTTTCATGACACTAACTTGAGAATTGCTTGTTTTATAAAAAGTTAAAATTATGATTTAGTAACATTCGTCAAAATTATCATATAAACGTAGCAAAAATAAAAATATTTATATAGCTATGGCAAATTTTAAGTTTGAAGATTACAAGCTAAATGTCTTTACCAAATTATTTATTCAGATTATTAACAAATTCTTATTTTTTAACTACTATTAAAATCAGTATGAATAACATTCATTCAGCATTTCACGTACATTGCAAAAATCGATTAGTATTATCTGTATCTTGTTGTTATTTTTAACATAGAATCTTGTTAATTTCTCCAAGTGGTATGAACGACAATGAACTGCTTTACTGCTATCTAAAAAAATGTAGTAAGTTAAATATATATATAAGATGAATAATAACTTGTGATTTAGTGTTTAATGAGTAGTTAAAAATATGAATTGGTAATATTCGTCAAAATAATTATATAAATGATTATTTTATATTGTTTATGAAGTATCAGTTTTAATGAAAAATATGAAAGATAATAATGAAAAATAAGAATAATTTTCCTAATCTAGTAGTCAAGGTTTCAAGACACTAACTTGAGAATTGATTGTTTTATAAACAGTTAAAAATATGAATTGGTAATATTCGTCAAAAATATTATACAAATATGTTATATAGTGTACTCTTTATATCAGCATAAATGAAATATAGGAAAGTTAATAACGAAAAATTAGAAACATTTTCCTTAACTAGTTGTCAGAGTTTCATAACACTAACTTGAAAATTGATTGTTTTATAAACGGTTAAAAATATGAAATGGTAATATTCGTCAAAACTATTATACAAATATGTTTTATAGTGTACTCTTTATATCAGCATAAATGAAATATAGGAAAGTTAATAACAAAAAATTATAATCATTTTCCTTAACTAGTTGTCAGAGTTTCATGACACTAACTTGAGAAATGCTTGTTTTATAAAAAGTTAAAATTATGATTTAGTAACATTCGTCAAAATTATCATATAAACGTAGCAAAAATAAAAAGATTTATATAGCTATGGCAAATTTTAAGTTTGAAGATTACAAGCTAAATGTCTTTACCAAATCATTTATTCAGATTATTAACAAATTCTTATTTTTTAACTACTATTAAAATCAGTATGAATAACATTCATTCAGCATTTCACGTACATTGCAAAAATCGATTAGTATTATCTGTATCTTGTTGTTATTTTTAACATAGAATCTTGTTAATTTCTCCAAGTGGTATGAACGCCAATGAACTGCTTTACTGCTATCTAAAAAAATGTAGTAAGTTAAATATATATATATAAGATGAATAATAACTTGTGATTTAGTGTTTAAAAAGTAGTTAAAAATATGAATTGGTAATATTCGTCAAAATTATTATACAAATATGTTTTATAGTGTACTCTTTATATCAGCATAAATGAAATATATGGAAGATAATAATGAAAAATAAGAATTATTTTCCTAATCTAATAGTCAAGGTTTCAAGACACTAACTTGAGAATTGATTGTATTAAAAACAGTTAAAAATATGAATTGGTAATATTCGTCAAAATTATTATATAAATGATTATTTAATATTGTTTATGAAGTATCAGGTTTAATGAAACATATGAAAGATAATAATGAAAAATAAGAATAATTTTCCTAATCTAGTAGTCAAGGTTTCAAGACACTAACTTGAGAATTGATTGTAATAAAAACGGTTAAAAATATGAAATAGTAATATTCGTCAAAACTATTATACAAATATGTTTTATAGTGTACTCTTTATATCAGCATAAATGAAATATAGGAAAGTTAATGAAAAATTAGAATCATTTTCCTTAACTAGTTGTCAGAGTTTCATGACACTAACTTGAGAATTGCTTGTTTTATAAAAAGTTAAAATTATGATTTAGTAACATTCGTCAAAATTATCATATAAACGTAGCAAAAATAAAAATATTTATATAGCTATGGCAAATTTTAAGTTTGAAGATTACAAGCTAAATGTCTTTACCAAATTATTTATTCAGATTATTAACAAATTCTTATTTTTTAACTACTATTAAAATCAGTATGAATAACATTCATTCAGCATTTCACGTACATTGCAAAAATCGATTAGTATTATCTGTATCTTGTTGTTATTTTTAACATAGAATCTTGTTAATTTCTCCAAGTGGTATGAACGACAATGAACTGCTTTACTGCTATCTAAAAAAATGTAGTAAGTTAAATATATATATAAGATGAATAATAACTTGTGATTTAGTGTTTAAAAAGTAGTTAAAAATATGAATTGGTAATATTCGTCAAAATAATTATATAAATGATTATTTTATATTGTTTATGAAGTATCAGTTTTAATGAAAAATATGAAAGATAATAATGAAAAATAAGAATAATTTTCCTAATCTAGTAGTCAAGGTTTCAAGA
Organism: Rhopalosiphum padi; assembly: GCF_020882245.1. Lineage (NCBI taxonomy): Eukaryota > Metazoa > Arthropoda > Insecta > Hemiptera > Aphididae > Rhopalosiphum > Rhopalosiphum padi. The sequence goes on along the minus strand of NC_083599.1, from coordinate 71,981,983 downwards.
CACTAACTTGAGAATTGATTGTTTTATAAACAGTTAAAAATATGAATTGGTAATATTCGTCAAAAATATTATACAAATATGTTATATAGTGTACTCTTTATATCAGCATAAATGAAATATAGGAAAGTTAATAACGAAAAATTAGAAACATTTTCCTTAACTAGTTGTCAGAGTTTCATAACACTAACTTGAAAATTGATTGTTTTATAAACGGTTAAAAATATGAAATGGTAATATTCGTCAAAACTATTATACAAATATGTTTTATAGTGTACTCTTTATATCAGCATAAATGAAATATAGGAAAGTTAATAACAAAAAATTATAATCATTTTCCTTAACTAGTTGTCAGAGTTTCATGACACTAACTTGAGAAATGCTTGTTTTATAAAAAGTTAAAATTATGATTTAGTAACATTCGTCAAAATTATCATATAAACGTAGCAAAAATAAAAAGATTTATATAGCTATGGCAAATTTTAAGTTTGAAGATTACAAGCTAAATGTCTTTACCAAATCATTTATTCAGATTATTAACAAATTCTTATTTTTTAACTACTATTAAAATCAGTATGAATAACATTCATTCAGCATTTCACGTACATTGCAAAAATCGATTAGTATTATCTGTATCTTGTTGTTATTTTTAACATAGAATCTTGTTAATTTCTCCAAGTGGTATGAACGCCAATGAACTGCTTTACTGCTATCTAAAAAAATGTAGTAAGTTAAATATATATATATAAGATGAATAATAACTTGTGATTTAGTGTTTAAAAAGTAGTTAAAAATATGAATTGGTAATATTCGTCAAAATTATTATACAAATATGTTTTATAGTGTACTCTTTATATCAGCATAAATGAAATATATGGAAGATAATAATGAAAAATAAGAATTATTTTCCTAATCTAATAGTCAAGGTTTCAAGACACTAACTTGAGAATTGATTGTATTAAAAACAGTTAAAAATATGAATTGGTAATATTCGTCAAAATTATTATATAAATGATTATTTAATATTGTTTATGAAGTATCAGGTTTAATGAAACATATGAAAGATAACAATGAAAAATAAGAATAATTTTCCTAATCTAGTAGTCAAGATTTCAAGACACTAACTTGAGAATTGATTGTTTTATAAAAAGTTAAAATTATGATTTAGTAACATTCGTCAAAATTATCATATAAACGTAGCAAAAATAAAAAGATTTATATAGCTATGGCAAATTTTAAGTTTGAAGATTACAAGCTAAATGTCTTTACCAAATTATTTATTCAGATTATTAACAAATTCTTATTTTTTAACTACTATTAAAATCAGTATGAATAACATTCATTCAGCATTTCACGTACATTGCAAAAATCGATTAGTATTATCTGTACCTTGTTGTTATTTTTAACATAGAATCTTGTTAATTTCTCCAAGTGGTATGAACGCCAATGAACTGCTTTACTGCTATCTAAAAAAATGTAGTAAGTTAAATATATATATAAGATGAATAATAACTTGTGATTTAGTGTTTAAAAAGTAGTTAAAAATATGAATTGGTAATATTCGTCAAATTAATTATATAAATGATTATTTTATATTGTTTTTGAAGTATCAGTTTTAATGAAAAATATGAAAGATAATAATGAAAAATAAGAATAATTTTCCTAATCTAGTAGTCAAGGTTTCAAGACACTAACTTGAGAATTGATTATATTAAAAACAGTTAAAAATATGAATTGGTAATATTCGTCAAAATTATTATATAAATGATTAATTAATATTGTTTATGAAGTATCAGGTTTAATGAAACATATGAAAGATAACAATGAAAAATAAGAATAATTTTCCTAATCTAGTAGATTTCAAGACACTAACTTGAGAATTGATTGTTTTATAAAAAGTTAAAAATATGAATTGGTAATATTCGTCAAAAATATTATACAAATATGTTATATAGTGTACTCTTTATATCAGCATAAATGAAATATAGGAAAGTTAATAATGAAAAATTAGAATCATTTTCCTTAACTAGTTGTCAGAGTTTCATGACACTAACTTGAGAATTGCTTGTTTTATAAAAAGTTAAAATTATGATTTAGTAACATTCGTCAAAATTATCATATAAACGTAGCAAAAATAAAAATATTTATATAGCTATGGCAAATTTTAAGTTTGAAGATTACAAGCTAAATGTCTTTACCAAATTATTTATTCAGATTATTAACAAATTCTTATTTTTTAACTACTATTAAAATCAGTATGAATAACATTCATTCAGCATTTCACGTACATTGCAAAAATCGATTAGTATTATCTGTATCTTGTTGTTATTTTTAACATAGAATCTTGTTAATTTCTCCAAGTGGTATGAACGACAATGAACTGCTTTACTGCTATCTAAAAAAATGTAGTAAGTTAAATATATATATAAGATGAATAATAACTTGTGATTTAGTGTTTAATGAGTAGTTAAAAATATGAATTGGTAATATTCGTCAAAATAATTATATAAATGATTATTTTATATTGTTTATTAAGTATCAGTTTTAATGAAACATATGAAAGATAATAATGAAAAATAAGAATAATTTTCCTAATCTAGTAGTCAAGGTTTCAAGACACTAACTTGAGAATTGATTGTAATAAAAACGGTTAAAAATATGAAATAGTAATATTCGTCAAAACTATTATACAAATATGTTTTATAGTGTACTCTTTATATCAGCATAAATGAAATATAGGAAAGTTAATAATGAAAAATTAGAATCATTTTCCTTAACTAGTTGTCAGAGTTTCATGACACTAACTTGAGAATTGCTTGTTTTATAAAAAGTTAAAATTATGATTTAGTAACATTCGTCAAAATTATCATATAAACGTAGCAAAAATAAAAATATTTATATAGCTATGGCAAATTTTAAGTTTGAAGATTACAAGCTAAATGTCTTTACCAAATTATTTATTCAGATTATTAACAAATTCTTATTTTTTAACTACTATTAAAATCAGTATGAATAACATTCATTCAGCATTTCACGTACATTGCAAAAATCGATTAGTATTATCTGTATCTTGTTGTTATTTTTAACATAGAATCTTGTTAATTTCTCCAAGTGGTATGAACGACAATGAACTGCTTTACTGCTATCTAAAAAAATGTAGTAAGTTAAATATATATATAAGATGAATAATAACTTGTGATTTAGTGTTTAAAAAGTAGTTAAAAATATGAATTGGTAATATTCGTCAAAATAATTATATAAATGATTATTTTATATTGTTTATGAAGTATCAGTTTTAATGAAAAATATGAAAGATAATAATGAAAAATAAGAATAATTTTCCTAATCTAGTAGTCAAGGTTTCAAGACACTAACTTGAGAATTGATTGTTTTATAAACAGTTAAAAATATGAATTGGTAATATTCGTCAAAAATATTATACAAATATGTTATATAGTGTACTCTTTATATCAGCATAAATGAAATATAGGAAAGTTAATAACGAAAAATTAGAAACATTTTCCTTAACTAGTTGTCAGAGTTTCATAACACTAACTTGAAAATTGATTGTTTTATAAACGGTTAAAAATATGAAATGGTAATATTCGTCAAAACTATTATACAAATATGTTTTATAGTGTACTCTTTATATCAGCATAAATGAAATATAGGAAAGTTAATAACAAAAAATTATAATCATTTTCCTTAACTAGTTGTCAGAGTTTCATGACACTAACTTGAGAAATGCTTGTTTTATAAAAAGTTAAAATTATGATTTAGTAACATTCGTCAAAATTATCATATAAACGTAGCAAAAATAAAAAGATTTATATAGCTATGGCAAATTTTAAGTTTGAAGATTACAAGCTAAATGTCTTTACCAAATCATTTATTCAGATTATTAACAAATTCTTATTTTTTAACTACTATTAAAATCAGTATGAATAACATTCATTCAGCATTTCACGTACATTGCAAAAATCGATTAGTATTATCTGTATCTTGTTGTTATTTTTAACATAGAATCTTGTTAATTTCTCCAAGTGGTATGAACGCCAATGAACTGCTTTACTGCTATCTAAAAAAATGTAGTAAGTTAAATATATATATATAAGATGAATAATAACTTGTGATTTAGTGTTTAAAAAGTAGTTAAAAATATGAATTGGTAATATTCGTCAAAATTATTATACAAATATGTTTTATAGTGTACTCTTTATATCAGCATAAATGAAATATATGGAAGATAATAATGAAAAATAAGAATTATTTTCCTAATCTAATAGTCAAGGTTTCAAGACACTAACTTGAGAATTGATTGTATTAAAAACAGTTAAAAATATGAATTGGTAATATTCGTCAAAATTATTATATAAATGATTATTTAATATTGTTTATGAAGTATCAGGTTTAATGAAACATATGAAAGATAACAATGAAAAATAAGAATAATTTTCCTAATCTAGTAGTCAAGATTTCAAGACACTAACTTGAGAATTGATTGTTTTATAAAAAGTTAAAATTATGATTTAGTAACATTCGTCAAAATTATCATATAAACGTAGCAAAAATAAAAAGATTTATATAGCTATGGCAAATTTTAAGTTTGAAGATTACAAGCTAAATGTCTTTACCAAATTATTTATTCAGATTATTAACAAATTCTTATTTTTTAACTACTATTAAAATCAGTATGAATAACATTCATTCAGCATTTCACGTACATTGCAAAAATCGATTAGTATTATCTGTACCTTGTTGTTATTTTTAACATAGAATCTTGTTAATTTCTCCAAGTGGTATGAACGCCAATGAACTGCTTTACTGCTATCTAAAAAAATGTAGTAAGTTAAATATATATATAAGATGAATAATAACTTGTGATTTAGTGTTTAAAAAGTAGTTAAAAATATGAATTGGTAATATTCGTCAAATTAATTATATAAATGATTATTTTATATTGTTTTTGAAGTATCAGTTTTAATGAAAAATATGAAAGATAATAATGAAAAATAAGAATAATTTTCCTAATCTAGTAGTCAAGGTTTCAAGACACTAACTTGAGAATTGATTATATTAAAAACAGTTAAAAATATGAATTGGTAATATTCGTCAAAATTATTATATAAATGATTAATTAATATTGTTTATGAAGTATCAGGTTTAATGAAACATATGAAAGATAACAATGAAAAATAAGAATAATTTTCCTAATCTAGTAGATTTCAAGACACTAACTTGAGAATTGATTGTTTTATAAAAAGTTAAAAATATGAATTGGTAATATTCGTCAAAAATATTATACAAATATGTTATATAGTGTACTCTTTATATCAGCATAAATGAAATATAGGAAAGTTAATAATGAAAAATTATAATCATTTTCCTTAACTAGTTGTCAGAGTTTCATGACACTAACTTGAGAAATGCTTGTTTTATAAAAAGTTAAAATTATGATTTAGTAACATTCGTCAAAATTATCATATAAACGTAGCAAAAATAAAAAGATTTATATAGCTATGGCAAATTTTAAGTTTGAAGATTACAAGCTAAATGTCTTTACCAAATCATTTATTCAGATTATTAACAAATTCTTATTTTTTAACTACTATTAAAATCAGTATGAATAACATTCATTCAGCATTTCACGTACATTGCAAAAATCGATTAGTATTATCTGTATCTTGTTGTTATTTTTAACATAGAATCTTGTTAATTTCTCCAAGTGGTATGAACGCCAATGAACTGCTTTACTGCTATCTAAAAAAATGTAGTAAGTTAAATATATATATAAGATGAATAATAACTTGTGATTTAGTGTTTAAAAAGTAGTTAAAAATATGAATTGGTAATATTCGTCAAATTAATTATATAAATGATTATTTTATATTGTTTTTGAAGTATCAGTTTTAATGAAAAATATGAAAGATAATAATGAAAAATAAGAATAATTTTCCTAATCTAGTAGTCAAGGTTTCAAGACACTAACTTGAGAATTGATTATATTAAAAACAGTTAAAAATATGAATTGGTAATATTCGTCAAAATTATTATATAAATGATTAATTAATATTGTTTATGAAGTATCAGGTTTAATGAAACATATGAAAGATAACAATGAAAAATAAGAATAATTTTCCTAATCTAGTAGATTTCAAGACACTAACTTGAGAATTGATTGTTTTATAAAAAGTTAAAAATATGAATTGGTAATATTCGTCAAAAATATTATACAAATATGTTATATAGTGTACTCTTTATATCAGCATAAATGAAATATAGGAAAGTTAATAATGAAAAATTAGAATCATTTTCCTTAACTAGTTGTCAGAGTTTCATGACACTAACTTGAGAATTGCTTGTTTTATAAAAAGTTAAAATTATGATTTAGTAACATTCGTCAAAATTATCATATAAACGTAGCAAAAATAAAAATATTTATATAGCTATGGCAAATTTTAAGTTTGAAGATTACAAGCTAAATGTCTTTACCAAATTATTTATTCAGATTATTAACAAATTCTTATTTTTTAACTACTATTAAAATCAGTATGAATAACATTCATTCAGCATTTCACGTACATTGCAAAAATCGATTAGTATTATCTGTATCTTGTTGTTATTTTTAACATAGAATCTTGTTAATTTCTCCAAGTGGTATGAACGACAATGAACTGCTTTACTGCTATCTAAAAAAATGTAGTAAGTTAAATATATATATAAGATGAATAATAACTTGTGATTTAGTGTTTAAAAAGTAGTTAAAAATATGAATTGGTAATATTCGTCAAAATAATTATATAAATGATTATTTTATATTGTTTATGAAGTATCAGTTTTAATGAAAAATATGAAAGATAATAATGAAAAATAAGAATAATTTTCCTAATCTAGTAGTCAAGGTTTCAAGACACTAACTTGAGAATTGATTGTTTTATAAACAGTTAAAAATATGAATTGGTAATATTCGTCAAAAATATTATACAAATATGTTATATAGTGTACTCTTTATATCAGCATAAATGAAATATAGGAAAGTTAATAACGAAAAATTAGAATCATTTTCCTAATCTAATAGTCAAGGTTTCAAGACACTAACTTGAGAATTGATTGTATTAAAAACAGTTAAAAATATGAATTGGTAATATTCGTCAAAATTATTATATAAATGATTATTTAATATTGTTTATGAAGTATCAGGTTTAATGAAACATATGAAAGATAACAATGAAAAATAAGAATAATTTTCCTAATCTAGTAGTCAAGATTTCAAGACACTAACTTGAGAATTGATTGTTTTATAAAAAGTTAAAATTATGATTTAGTAACATTCGTCAAAATTATCATATAAACGTAGCAAAAATAAAAAGATTTATATAGCTATGGCAAATTTTAAGTTTGAAGATTACAAGCTAAATGTCTTTACCAAATTATTTATTCAGATTATTAACAAATTCTTATTTTTTAACTACTATTAAAATCAGTATGAATAACATTCATTCAGCATTTCACGTACATTGCAAAAATCGATTAGTATTATCTGTATCTTGTTGTTATTTTTAACATAGAATCTTGTTAATTTCTCCAAGTGGTATGAACGACAATGAACTGCTTTACTGCTATCTAAAAAAATGTAGTAAGTTAAATATATATATAAGATGAATAATAACTTGTGATTTAGTGTTTAAAAAGTAGTTAAAAATATGAATTGGTAATATTCGTCAAAATAATTATATAAATGATTATTTTATATTGTTTATGAAGTATCAGTTTTAATGAAAAATATGAAAGATAATAATGAAAAATAAGAATAATTTTCCTAATCTAGTAGTCAAGGTTTCAAGACACTAACTTGAGAATTGATTGTTTTATAAACAGTTAAAAATATGAATTGGTAATATTCGTCAAAAATATTATACAAATATGTTATATAGTGTACTCTTTATATCAGCATAAATGAAATATAGGAAAGTTAATAACGAAAAATTAGAATCATTTTCCTAATCTAATAGTCAAGGTTTCAAGACACTAACTTGAGAATTGATTGTATTAAAAACAGTTAAAAATATGAATTGGTAATATTCGTCAAAATTATTATATAAATGATTATTTAATATTGTTTATGAAGTATCAGGTTTAATGAAACATATGAAAGATAACAATGAAAAATAAGAATAATTTTCCTAATCTAGTAGTCAAGATTTCAAGACACTAACTTGAGAATTGATTGTTTTATAAAAAGTTAAAATTATGATTTAGTAACATTCGTCAAAATTATCATATAAACGTAGCAAAAATAAAAAGATTTATATAGCTATGGCAAATTTTAAGTTTGAAGATTACAAGCTAAATGTCTTTACCAAATTATTTATTCAGATTATTAACAAATTCTTATTTTTTAACTACTATTAAAATCAGTATGAATAACATTCATTCAGCATTTCACGTACATTGCAAAAATCGATTAGTATTATCTGTATCTTGTTGTTATTTTTAACATAGAATCTTGTTAATTTCTCCAAGTGGTATGAACGACAATGAACTGCTTTACTGCTATCTAAAAAAATGTAGTAAGTTAAATATATATATAAGATGAATAATAACTTGTGATTTAGTGTTTAAAAAGTAGTTAAAAATATGAATTGGTAATATTCGTCAAAATTATTATACAAATATGTTTTTTAGTGTACTCTTTATATCAGCATAAATGAAATATATGGAAGATAATAATGAAAAATAAGAATTATTTTCCTAATCTAATAGTCAAGGTTTCAAGACACTAACTTGAGAATTGATTGTATTAAAAACAGTTAAAAATATGAATTGGTAATATTCGTCAAAATTATTATATAAATGATTATTTAATATTGTTTATGAAGTATCAGGTTTAATGAAACATATGAAAGATAACAATGAAAAATAAGAATAATTTTCCTAATCTAGTAGTCAAGATTTCAAGACACTAACTTGAGAATTGATTGTTTTATAAAAAGTTAAAATTATGATTTAGTAACATTCGTCAAAATTATCATATAAACGTAGCAAAAATAAAAAGATTTATATAGCTATGGCAAATTTTAAGTTTGAAGATTACAAGCTAAATGTCTTTACCAAATTATTTATTCAGATTATTAACAAATTCTTATTTTTTAACTACTATTAAAATCAGTATGAATAACATTCATTCAGCATTTCACGTACATTGCAAAAATCGATTAGTATTATCTGTACCTTGTTGTTATTTTTAACATAGAATCTTGTTAATTTCTCCAAGTGGTATGAACGCCAATGAACTGCTTTACTGCTATCTAAAAAAATGTAGTAAGTTAAATATATATATAAGATGAATAATAACTTGTGATTTAGTGTTTAATGAGTAGTTAAAAATATGAATTGGTAATATTCGTCAAAATAATTATATAAATGATTATTTTATATTGTTTATTAAGTATCAGTTTTAATGAAACATATGAAAGATAATAATGAAAAATAAGAATAATTTTCCTAATCTAGTAGTCAAGGTTTCAAGACACTAACTTGAGAATTGATTGTATTAAAAACGGTTAAAAATATGAAATGGTAATATTCGTCAAAATTATTATATAAATGATTATTTAATATTGTTTATGAAGTATCAGGTTTAATGAAACATATGAAAGATAACAATGAAAAATAAGAATAATTTTCCTAATCTAGTAGTCAAGATTTCAAGACACTAACTTGAGAATTGATTGTTTTATAAACAGTTAAAAATATGAATTGGTAATATTCGTCAAAAATATTATACAAATATGTTATATAGTGTACTCTTTATATCAGCATAAATGAAATATAGGAAAGTTAATAACGAAAAATTAGAATCATTTTCCTTAACTAGTTGTCAGAGTTTCATGACACTAACTTGAGAATTGCTTGTTTTATAAAAAGTTAAAATTATGATTTAGTAACATTCGTCAAAATTATCATATAAACGTAGCAAAAATAAAAAGATTTATATAGCTATGGCAAATTATATGTTTGAAGATTACAAGCTAAATGTCTTTACCAAATTATTTATTCAGATTATTAACAAATTCTTATTTTTTTAACTACTATTAAAATCAGTATGAATAACATTCATTCAGCATTTCACGTACATTGCATAAATCGATTAGTATTATGTGTTTCTTGTTGTTATTTTTAACATAGAATCTTGTTAATTTCTCCAAGTGGTATGAACGCCAATAAACTGCTTTACTGCTATCTAAAAAAATGTAGCAAGTTAAATATATATATAAGATGAATAATAACTTGTGATTTAGTGTTTAATAAGTAGTTAAAAATATGAATAGGTAATATTCGTCAAAATTATTATACAAATATGTTTTATAGTGTACTCTTTATATCAGCATAAATGAAATATATGGAAGATAATAATGAAAAATAAGAATTATTTTCCTAATCTAATAGTCAAGGTTTCAAGACACTAACTTGAGAATTGATTGTATTAAAAACAGTTAAAAATATGAATTGGTAATATTCGTCAAAATTATTATATAAATGATTATTTAATATTGTTTATGAAGTATCAGGTTTAATGAAACATATGAAAGATAACAATGAAAAATAAGAATAATTTTCCTAATCTAGTAGTCAAGATTTCAAGACACTAACTTGAGAATTGATTGTTTTATAAACAGTTAAAAATATGAATTGGTAATATTCGTCAAAAATATTATACAAATATGTTATATAGTGTACTCTTTATATCAGCATAAATGAAATATAGGAAAGTTAATAACGAAAAATTAGAATCATTTTCCTTAACTAGTTGTCAGAGTTTCATGACACTAACTTGAGAATTGCTTGTTTTATAAAAAGTTAAAATTATGATTTAGTAACATTCGTCAAAATTATCATATAAACGTAGCAAAAATAAAAAGATTTATATAGCTATGGCAAATTATATGTTTGAAGATTACAAGCTAAATGTCTTTACCAAATTATTTATTCAGATTATTAACAAATTCTTATTTTTTTAACTACTATTAAAATCAGTATGAATAACATTCATTCAGCATTTCACGTACATTGCATAAATCGATTAGTATTATGTGTTTCTTGTTGTTATTTTTAACATAGAATCTTGTTAATTTCTCCAAGTGGTATGAACGACAATGAACTGCTTTACTGCTATCTAAAAAAATGTAGTAAGTTAAATATATATATAAGATGAATAATAACTTGTGATTTAGTGTTTAAAAAGTAGTTAAAAATATGAATTGGTAATATTCGTCAAAATAATTATATAAATGATTATTTTATATTGTTTATGAAGTATCAGTTTTAATGAAAAATATGAAAGATAATAATGAAAAATAAGAATAATTTTCCTAATCTAGTAGTCAAGGTTTCAAGACACTAACTTGAGAATTGATTGTTTTATAAACAGTTAAAAATATGAATTAGTAATATTCGTCAAAAATATTATACAAATATGTTATATAGTGTACTCTTTATATCAGCATAAATGAAATATAGGAAAGTTAATAACGAAAAATTAGAATCATTTTCCTTAACTAGTTGTCAGAGTTTCATAACACTAACTTGAAAATTGATTGTTTTATAAACGGTTAAAAATATGAAATGGTAATATTCGTCAAAACTATTATACAAATATGTTTTATAGTGTACTCTTTATATCAGCATAAATGAAATATAGGAAAGTTAATAACAAAAAATTATAATCATTTTCCTTAACTAGTTGTCAGAGTTTCATGACACTAACTTGAGAAATGCTTGTTTTATAAAAAGTTAAAATTATGATTTAGTAACATTCGTCAAAATTATCATATAAACGTAGCAAAAATAAAAAGATTTATATAGCTATGGCAAATTTTAAGTTTGAAGATTACAAGCTAAATGTCTTTACCAAATCATTTATTCAGATTATTAACAAATTCTTATTTTTTAACTACTATTAAAATCAGTATGAATAACATTCATTCAGCATTTCACGTACATTGCAAAAATCGATTAGTATTATCTGTATCTTGTTGTTATTTTTAACATAGAATCTTGTTAATTTCTCCAAGTGGTATGAACGCCAATGAACTGCTTTACTGCTATCTAAAAAAATGTAGTAAGTTAAATATATATATAAGATAAATAATAACTTGTGATTTAGTGTTTAAAAAGTAGTTAAAAATATGAATTGGTAATATTCGTCAAATTAATTATATAAATGATTATTTTATATTGTTTTTGAAGTATCAGTTTTAATGAAAAATATGAAAGATAATAATGAAAAATAAGAATAATTTTCCTAATCTAGTAGTCAAGGTTTCAAGACACTAACTTGAGAATTGATTATATTAAAAACAGTTAAAAATATGAATTGGTAATATTCGTCAAAATTATTATATAAATGATTATTTAATATTGTTTATGAAGTATCAGGTTTAATGAAACATATGAAAGATAACAATGAAAAATAAGAATAATTTTCCTAATCTAGTAGTCAAGATTTCAAGACACTAACTTGAGAATTGATTGTTTTATAAACAGTTAAAAATATGAATTGGTAATATTCGTCAAAAATATTATACAAATATGTTATATAGTGTACTCTTTATATCAGCATAAATGAAATATAGGAAAGTTAATAACGAAAAATTAGAATCATTTTCCTTAACTAGTTGTCAGAGTTTCATGACACTAACTTGAGAATTGCTTGTTTTATAAAAAGTTAAAATTATGATTTAGTAACATTCGTCAAAATTATCATATAAACGTAGCAAAAATAAAAAGATTTATATAGCTATGGCAAATTATATGTTTGAAGATTACAAGCTAAATGTCTTTACCAAATTATTTATTCAGATTATTAACAAATTCTTATTTTTTTAACTACTATTAAAATCAGTATGAATAACATTCATTCAGCATTTCACGTACATTGCATAAATCGATTAGTATTATGTGTTTCTTGTTGTTATTTTTAACATAGAATCTTGTTAATTTCTCCAAGTGGTATGAACGCCAATAAACTGCTTTACTGCTATCTAAGAAAATGTAGCAAGTTAAATATATATATAAGATGAATAATAACTTGTGATTTAGTGTTTAATAAGTAGTTAAAAATATGAATAGGTAATATTCGTCAAAATTATTATACAAATATGTTTTATAGTATACTCTTTATATCAGCATAAATGAAATATATGGAAGATAATAATGAAAAATAAGAATTATTTTCCTAATCTAATAGTCAAGGTTTCAAGACACTAACTTGAGAATTGATTGTATTAAAAACAGTTAAAAATATGAATTGGTAATATTCGTCAAAATTATTATATAAATGATTATTTAATATTGTTTATGAAGTATCAGGTTTAATGAAACATATGAAAGATAACAATGAAAAATAAGAATAATTTTCCTAATCTAGTAGATTTCAAGACACTAACTTGAGAATTGATTGTTTTATAAAAAGTTAAAAATATGAATTGGTAATATTCGTCAAAAATATTATACAAATATGTTATATATTGTACTCTTTATATCAGCATAAATGAAATATAGGAAAGTTAATAATGTTAAATTAGAATCATTTTCCTTAACTAGTTGTCAGAGTTTCATGACACTAACTTGAGAATTGCTTGTTTTATAAAAAGTTAAAATTATGATTTAGTAACATTCGTCAAAATTATCATATAAACGTAGCAAAAATAAAAAGATTTATATAGCTATGGCAAATTTTAAGTTTGAAGATTACAAGCTAAATGTCTTTACCAAATTATTTATTCAGATTATTAACAAATTCTTATTTTTTTAACTACTATTAAAATCAGTATGAATAACATTCATTCAGCATTTCACGTACATTGCATAAATCGATTAGTATTATGTGTTTCTTGTTGTTATTTTTAACATAGAATCTTGTTAATTTCTCCAAGTGGTATGAACGCCAATAAACTGCTTTACTGCTATCTAAAAAAATGTAGCAAGTTAAATATATATATAAGATGAATAATAACTTGTGATTTAGTGTTTAATAAGTAGTTAAAAATATGAATAGGTAATATTCGTCAAAATTATTATACAAATATGTTTTATAGTGTACTCTTTATATCAGCATAAATGAAATATATGGAAGATAATAATGAAAAATAAGAATTATTTTCCTAATCTAGTAGTCAAGGTTTCAAGACACTAACTTGAGAATTGATTGTTTTATAAAAAGTTAAAATTATGATTTAGTAACATTCGTCAAAATTATCATATAAACGTAGCAAAAATAAAAAGATTTATATAGCTATGGCAAATTTTAAGTTTTAAGATTACAAGCTAAATGTCTTTACCAAATCATTTATTCAGATTATTAACAAATTCTTATTTTTTAACTACTATTAAAATCAGTATGAATAACATTCATTCAGCATTTCACGTACATTGCAAAAATCGATTAGTATTATCTGTATCTTGTTGTTATTTTTAACATAGAATCTTGTTAATTTCTCCAAGTGGTATGAACGCCAATGAACTGCTTTACTGCTATCTAAAAAAATGTAGTAAGTTAAATATATATATAAGATGAATAATAACTTGTGATTTAGTGTTTAAAAAGTAGTTAAAAATATGAATTGGTAATATTCGTCAAATTAATTATATAAATGATTATTTTATATTGTTTTTGAAGTATCAGTTTTAATGAAAAATATGAAAGATAATAATGAAAAATAAGAATAATTTTCCTAATCTAGTAGTCAAGGTTTCAAGACACTAACTTGAGAATTGATTATATTAAAAACAGTTAAAAATATGAATTGGTAATATTCGTCAAAATTATTATATAAATGATTATTTAATATTGTTTATGAAGTATCAGGTTTAATGAAACATATGAAAGATAACAATGAAAAATAAGAATAATTTTCCTAATCTAGTAGTCAAGATTTCAAGACACTAACTTGAGAATTGATTGTTTTATAAACAGTTAAAAATATGAATTGGTAATATTCGTCAAAAATATTATACAAATATGTTATATAGTGTACTCTTTATATCAGCATAAATGAAATATAGGAAAGTTAATAACGAAAAATTAGAATCATTTTCCTTAACTAGTTGTCAGAGTTTCATGACACTAACTTGAGAATTGCTTGTTTTATAAAAAGTTAAAATTATGATTTAGTAACATTCGTCAAAATTATCATATAAACGTAGCAAAAATAAAAAGATTTATATAGCTATGGCAAATTATATGTTTGAAGATTACAAGCTAAATGTCTTTACCAAATTATTTATTCAGATTATTAACAAATTCTTATTTTTTTAACTACTATTAAAATCAGTATGAATAACATTCATTCAGCATTTCACGTACATTGCATAAATCGATTAGTATTATGTGTTTCTTGTTGTTATTTTTAACATAGAATCTTGTTAATTTCTCCAAGTGGTATGAACGCCAATAAACTGCTTTACTGCTATCTAAAAAAATGTAGCAAGTTAAATATATATATAAGATGAATAATAACTTGTGATTTAGTGTTTAATAAGTAGTTAAAAATATGAATAGGTAATATTCGTCAAAATTATTATACAAATATGTTTTATAGTGTACTCTTTATATCAGCATAAATGAAATATATGGAAGATAATAATGAAAAATAAGAATTATTTTCCTAATCTAGTAGTCAAGGTTTCAAGACACTAACTTGAGAATTGATTGTTTTATAAAAAGTTAAAATTATGATTTAGTAACATTCGTCAAAATTATCATATAAACGTAGCAAAAATAAAAAGATTTATATAGCTATGGCAAATTATATGTTTGAAGATTACAAGCTAAATGTCTTTACCAAATTATTTATTCAGATTATTAACAAATTCTTATTTTTTTAACTACTATTAAAATCAGTATGAATAACATTCATTCAGCATTTCACGTACATTGCATAAATCGATTAGTATTATGTGTTTCTTGTTGTTATTTTTAACATAGAATCTTGTTAATTTCTCCAAGTGGTATGAACGCCAATAAACTGCTTTACTGCTATCTAAAAAAATGTAGCAAGTTAAATATATATATAAGATGAATAATAACTTGTGATTTAGTGTTTAATAAGTAGTTAAAAATATGAATAGGTAATATTCGTCAAAATTATTATACAAATATGTTTTATAGTATACTCTTTATATCAGCATAAATGAAATATATGGAAGATAATAATGAAAAATAAGAATTATTTTCCTAATCTAATAGTCAAGGTTTCAAGACACTAACTTGAGAATTGATTGTATTAAAAACAGTTAAAAATATGAATTGGTAATATTCGTCAAAATTATTATATAAATGATTATTTAATATTGTTTATGAAGTATCAGGTTTAATGAAACATATGAAAGATAACAATGAAAAATAAGAATAATTTTCCTAATCTAGTAGATTTCAAGACACTAACTTGAGAATTGATTGTTTTATAAAAAGTTAAAAATATGAATTGGTAATATTCGTCAAAAATATTATACAAATATGTTATATATTGTACTCTTTATATCAGCATAAATGAAATATAGGAAAGTTAATAATGTTAAATTAGAATCATTTTCCTTAACTAGTTGTCAGAGTTTCATGACACTAACTTGAGAATTGCTTGTTTTATAAAAAGTTAAAATTATGATTTAGTAACATTCGTCAAAATTATCATATAAACGTAGCAAAAATAAAAAGATTTATATAGCTATGGCAAATTTTAAGTTTGAAGATTACAAGCTAAATGTCTTTACCAAATTATTTATTCAGATTATTAACAAATTCTTATTTTTTAACTACTATTAAAATCAGTATGAATAACATTCATTCAGCATTTCACGTACATTGCATAAATCGATTAGTATTATCTGTATCTTGTTGTTATTTTTAACATAAAATCTTGTTAATTTCTCCAAGTGGTACGAACGCCAATAAACTGCTATACTGCTATCTAAAAATGTAGTAAGTTAAATATATATATAAGACGAATAATAACTTGTGATTTAGTGTTTAATAAGTAGTTAAAAATATGAATTGGTAATATTCGTCAAAATAATTATATAAATGATTATTTTATATTGTTTATGAAGTATCAGTTTTAATGAAAAATATGAAAGATAATAATGAAAAATAAGAATAATTTTCCTAATCTAGTAGTCAAGGTTTCAAGACACTAACTTGAGAATTGATTGTTTTATAAACAGTTAAAAATATGAATTGGTAATATTCGTCAAAAATATTATACAAATATGTTATATAGTGTACTCTTTATATCAGCATAAATGAAATATAGGAAAGTTAATAACGAAAAATTAGAATCATTTTCCTTAACTAGTTGTCAGAGTTTCATGACACTAACTTGAGAATTGCTTGTTTTATAAAAAGTTAAAATTATGATTTAGTAACATTCGTCAAAATTATCATATAAACGTAGCAAAAATAAAAAGATTTATATAGCTATGGCAAATTATATGTTTGAAGATTACAAGCTAAATGTCTTTACCAAATTATTTATTCAGATTATTAACAAATTCTTATTTTTTTAACTACTATTAAAATCAGTATGAATAACATTCATTCAGCATTTCACGTACATTGCATAAATCGATTAGTATTATGTGTTTCTTGTTGTTATTTTTAACATAGAATCTTGTTAATTTCTCCAAGTGGTATGAACGCCAATAAACTGCTTTACTGCTATCTAAAAAAATGTAGCAAGTTAAATATATATATAAGATGAATAATAACTTGTGATTTAGTGTTTAATAAGTAGTTAAAAATATGAATAGGTAATATTCGTCAAAATTATTATACAAATATGTTTTATAGTGTACTCTTTATATCAGCATAAATGAAATATATGGAAGATAATAATGAAAAATAAGAATTATTTTCCTAATCTAGTAGTCAAGGTTTCAAGACACTAACTTGAGAATTGATTGTTTTATAAAAAGTTAAAATTATGATTTAGTAACATTCGTCAAAATTATCATATAAACGTAGCAAAAATAAAAAGATTTATATAGCTATGGCAAATTATATGTTTGAAGATTACAAGCTAAATGTCTTTACCAAATTATTTATTCAGATTATTAACAAATTCTTATTTTTTTAACTACTATTAAAATCAGTATGAATAACATTCATTCAGCATTTCACGTACATTGCATAAATCGATTAGTATTATGTGTTTCTTGTTGTTATTTTTAACATAGAATCTTGTTAATTTCTCCAAGTGGTATGAACGCCAATAAACTGCTTTACTGCTATCTAAAAAAATGTAGCAAGTTAAATATATATATAAGATGAATAATAACTTGTGATTTAGTGTTTAATAAGTAGTTAAAAATATGAATAGGTAATATTCGTCAAAATTATTATACAAATATGTTTTATAGTATACTCTTTATATCAGCATAAATGAAATATATGGAAGATAATAATGAAAAATAAGAATTATTTTCCTAATCTAATAGTCAAGGTTTCAAGACACTAACTTGAGAATTGATTGTATTAAAAACAGTTAAAAATATGAATTGGTAATATTCGTCAAAATTATTATATAAATGATTATTTAATATTGTTTATGAAGTATCAGGTTTAATGAAACATATGAAAGATAACAATGAAAAATAAGAATAATTTTCCTAATCTAGTAGATTTCAAGACACTAACTTGAGAATTGATTGTTTTATAAAAAGTTAAAAATATGAATTGGTAATATTCGTCAAAAATATTATACAAATATGTTATATATTGTACTCTTTATATCAGCATAAATGAAATATAGGAAAGTTAATAATGTTAAATTAGAATCATTTTCCTTAACTAGTTGTCAGAGTTTCATGACACTAACTTGAGAATTGCTTGTTTTATAAAAAGTTAAAATTATGATTTAGTAACATTCGTCAAAATTATCATATAAACGTAGCAAAAATAAAAAGATTTATATAGCTATGGCAAATTTTAAGTTTGAAGATTACAAGCTAAATGTCTTTACCAAATTATTTATTCAGATTATTAACAAATTCTTATTTTTTAACTACTATTAAAATCAGTATGAATAACATTCATTCAGCATTTCACGTACATTGCATAAATCGATTAGTATTATCTGTATCTTGTTGTTATTTTTAACATAAAATCTTGTTAATTTCTCCAAGTGGTACGAACGCCAATAAACTGCTATACTGCTATCTAAAAATGTAGTAAGTTAAATATATATATAAGACGAATAATAACTTGTGATTTAGTGTTTAATAAGTAGTTAAAAATATGAATTGGTAATATTCGTCAAAATAATTATATAAATGATTATTTTATATTGTTTATGAAGTATCAGTTTTAATGAAAAATATGAAAGATAATAATGAAAAATAAGAATAATTTTCCTAATCTAGTAGTCAAGGTTTCAAGACACTAACTTGAGAATTGATTGTTTTATAAACAGTTAAAAATATGAATTGGTAATATTCGTCAAAAATATTATACAAATATGTTATATAGTGTACTCTTTATATCAGCATAAATGAAATATAGGAAAGTTAATAACGAAAAATTAGAATCATTTTCCTTAACTAGTTGTCAGAGTTTCATAACACTAACTTGATAATTGATTGTTTTATAAACGGTTAAAAATATGAAATGGTAATATTCGTCAAAAATATCATATAAACGTAGCAAAAATAAAAAGATTTATATAGCTATGGCAAATTTTAAGTTTGAAGATTACAAGCTAAATGTCTTTACCAAATTATTTATTCAGATTATTAACAAATTCTTATTTTTTAACTACTATTAAAATCAGTATGAATAACATTCATTCAGCATTTCACGTACATTGCAAAAATCGATTAGTATTATCTGTATCTTGTTGTTATTTTTAACATAGAATCTTGTTAATTTCTCCAAGTGGTATGAACGCCAATGAACTGCTTTACTGCTATCTAAAAAAATGTAGTAAGTTAAATATATATATAAGATGAATAATAACTTGTGATTTAGTGTTTAAAAAGTAGTTAAAAATATGAATTGGTAATATTCGTCAAATTAATTATATAAATGATTATTTTATATTGTTTATGAAGTATCAGTTTTAATGAAAAATATGAAAGATAATAATGAAAAATAAGAATAATTTTCCTAATCTAGTAGTCAAGGTTTCAAGAAACTAACTTGAGAATTGATTATATTAAAAACAGTTAAAAATATGAATTGGTAATATTCGTCAAAATTATTATATAAATGATTATTTAATATTGTTTATGAAGTATCAGGTTTAATGAAACATATGAAAGATAACAATGAAAAATAAGAATAATTTTCCTAATCTAGTAGATTTCAAGACACTAACTTGAGAATTGATTGTTTTATAAAAAGTTAAAATTATGATTTAGTAACATTCGTCAAAATTATCATATAAACGTAGCAAAAATAAAAAGATTTATATAGCTATGGCAAATTTTAAGTTTTAAGATTACAAGCTAAATGTCTTTACCAAATCATTTATTCAGATTATTAACAAATTCTTATTTTTTAACTACTATTAAAATCAGTATGAATAACATTCATTCAGCATTTCACGTACATTGCAAAAATCGATTAGTATTATCTGTATCTTGTTGTTATTTTTAACATAGAATCTTGTTAATTTCTCCAAGTGGTATGAACGCCAATGAACTGCTTTACTGCTATCTAAAAAAATGTAGTAAGTTAAATATATATATAAGATGAATAATAACTTGTGATTTAGTGTTTAAAAAGTAGTTAAAAATATGAATTGGTAATATTCGTCAAAATAATTATATAAATGATTATTTTATATTGTTTATGAAGTATCAGTTTTAATGAAAAATATGAAAGATAATAATGAAAAATAAGAATAATTTTCCTAATCTAGTAGTCAAGGCTTCAAGACACTAACTTGAGAATTGATTGTTTTATAAACAGTTAAAAATATGAATTGGTAATATTCGTCAAAAATATTATACAAATATGTTATATAGTGTACTCTTTATATCAGCATAAATGAAATATAGGAAAGTTAATAACGAAAAATTAGAATCATTTTCCTTAACTAGTTGTCAGAGTTTCATAACACTAACTTGATAATTGATTGTTTTATAAACGGTTAAAAATATAAAATGGTAATATTCGTCAAAACTATTATACAAATATGTTTTATAGTGTACTCTTTATATCAGCATAAATGAAATATAGGAAAGTTAATAACAAAAAATTATAATCATTTTCCTTAACTAGTTGTCAGAGTTTCATGACACTAACTTGAGAAATGCTTGTTTTATAAAAAGTTAAAATTATGATTTAGTAACATTCGTCAAAATTATCATATAAACGTAGCAAAAATAAAAAGATTTATATAGCTATGGCAAATTTTAAGTTTGAAGATTACAAGCTAAATGTCTTTACCAAATCATTTATTCAGATTATTAACAAATTCTTATTTTTTAACTACTATTAAAATCAGTATGAATAACATTCATTCAGCATTTCACGTACATTGCAAAAATCGATTAGTATTATCTGTATCTTGTTGTTATTTTTAACATAGAATCTTGTTAATTTCTCCAAGTGGTATGAACGCCAATGAACTGCTTTACTGCTATCTAAAAAAATGTAGTAAGTTAAATATATATATAAGATGAATAATAACTTGTGATTTAGTGTTTAAAAAGTAGTTAAAAATATGAATTGGTAATATTCGTCAAAATTATTATACAAATATGTTTTATAGTGTACTCTTTATATCAGCATAAATGAAATATATGGAAGATAATAATGAAAAATAAGAATTATTTTCCTAATCTAATAGTCAAGGTTTCAAGACACTAACTTGAGAATTGATTGTATTAAAAACAGTTAAAAATATGAATTGGTAATATTCGTCAAAATTATTATATAAATGATTATTTAATATTGTTTATGAAGTATCAGGTTTAATGAAACATATGAAAGATAACAATGAAAAATAAGAATAATTTTCCTAATCTAGTAGTCAAGATTTCAAGACACTAACTTGAGAATTGATTGTTTTATAAACAGTTAAAAATATGAATTGGTAATATTCGTCAAAAATATTATACAAATATGTTATATAGTGTACTCTTTATATCAGCATAAATGAAATATAGGAAAGTTAATAACGAAAAATTAGAATCATTTTCCTTAACTAGTTGTCAGAGTTTCATGACACTAACTTGAGAATTGCTTGTTTTATAAAAAGTTAAAATTATGATTTAGTAACATTCGTCAAAATTATCATATAAACGTAGCAAAAATAAAAAGATTTATATAGCTATGGCAAATTTTAAGTTTGAAGATTACAAGCTAAATGTCTTTACCAAATTATTTATTCAGATTATTAACAAATTCTTATTTTTTAACTACTATTAAAATCAGTATGAATAACATTCATTCAGCATTTCACGTACATTGCATAAATCGATTAGTATTATCTGTATCTTGTTGTTATTTTTAACATAAAATCTTGTTAATTTCTCCAAGTGGTACGAACGCCAATAAACTGCTATACTGCTATCTAAAAATGTAGTAAGTTAAATATATATATAAGACGAATAATAACTTGTGATTTAGTGTTTAATAAGTAGTTAAAAATATGAATTGGTAATATTCGTAAAAATAATTATATAAATGATTATTTTATATTGTTTATGAAGTATCAGGTTTAATGAAACATATGAAAGATAACAATGAAAAATAAGAATAATTTTCCTAATCTAGTAGTCAAGGTTTCAAGACACTAACTTGAGAATTGATTGTTTTATAAACGGTTAAAAATATGAAATGGTAATATTCGTCAAAACTATTATACAAATATGTTATATAGTGTACTCTTTATATCAGCATAAATAAAATATAGGAAAGTTAATAACAAAAAATTATAATCATTTTCCTTAACTAGTTGTCAGAGTTTCATGACACTAACTTAAGAATTGCTTGTTTTATAAAAAGTTAAAATTATGATTTAGTAACATTCGTCAAAATTATCATATAAACGTAGCAAAAATAAAAAGATTTATATAGCTATGGCAAATTTTAAGTTTGAAGATTACAAGCTAAATGTCTTTACCAAATTATTTATTCAGATTATTAACAAATTCTTATTTTTTAACTACTATTAAATCAGTATGAATAACATTCATTCAGCATTTCACGTACATTGCATAAATCGATTAGTATTATCTGTATCTTGTTGTTATTTTTAACATAGAATCTTGTTAATTTCTCCAAGTGGTATGAACGCCAATGAACTGCTTTACTGCTATCTAAAAAAATGTTGTAAGTTAAATATATATATAAGATGAATAATAACTTGTGATTTATTGTTTAATAAGTAGTTAAAAATATGAATTGGTAATATTCGTCAAAATAATTATATAAATGATTATTTTATATTGTTTATGAAGTATCAGGTTTAATGAAACATATGAAAGATAACAATGAAAAATAAGAATAATTTTCCTAATCTAGTAGTCAAGATTTCAAGACACTTACTTGAGAATTGATTGTTTTATAAACAGTTAAAAATATGAATTGGTAATATTCGTCAAAATTATCATATAAACGTAGCAAAAATAAAAAGATTTTTATATCTATGGCAAATTTTAAGTTTGAAGATTACAAGCTAAATGTCTTTACCAAATTAATTATTCAGATTATTAACAAATTCTTATTTTTTTACTACTATTAAAATCAGTATGAATTACATTCATTCAGCATTTCACGTAGATTGCATAAATCGATTATTATTATCCGTATTTTCTTGTTATTTTTAACATAGAATCTTGTTAATTTCCACAAATGGTATGAACGCCAATGATCTGCTTTACTGCTATCTAAAAAAATGTAGTAAGTTAAATATATATATAATATATATTAATAATTATTCTTTTAAATTATTTAAAGAAGGGGGTCCCGCAAAACACAAATTATTTGTCAAGGGTTCCGTGGTCATACAAGTTTTAGAACCGCTGGCATAAAGCATAAACATTTTTAATTATATCACTGTTTTATATTAATTATTATTCAATTTTTTAATATATTTATATGCGATGTATTTATTGTTATATGAACGGCGGGGCGATAACAAACGTGAGTGGCGGGGCTATAACAAACCAGTACCAATGTATTTAATCTTTGATTGTATACACATACATTTTAATATTAGACTGTATTACGAAAGCAAAAAATTTTATTTAAATTTATTAAGGAGGGAGAGTGGACTGTATATTTTAGGTGGTTTAAATCTGACTAATTAACTTAAACGATGAGTATTAGGTGACCAGTGACAACACATGGTTTATATATACATAACAATGCACAAAACCATTTGAGTGTTTTGCAATAAAATAGCTTAAAACTAGGATTAGTAAATAAGCACGATCACATGCGATAAATCGAATAGTAATGTACATCGGAGACGACAAAATAATACAAAATAGTAGGTACGTCGAATATGGTGACGAGTAAAAATAATAACAACAAATGATATCGTGTGTACGACCTGATTACCGGGTGGTTCGATGATAACACGACGATGGTGCTGCGGGCGTTGATTGCGACACTCGCACTATCGTCGAATATGACGAAAAGGTCGACGACACCGCGTACGTACGTGCGGTGGTCGACGGTGGTATGGAGGTGTTCCAAATTGGACGACGCGGTCGTTGATCGAGGTGATCGGACGTGATACTTACGGGTGCAAGATTTATACACAAGAATAACGGAACGCGCGGACGTCCATTGTCGCGGCTCAAACGACAACCAAAGTACGCGACGGTTCGCACTGCGTAATAAACGGGCAGACGGAACACGTGGGCGCGTGAGTGAGCGGGGCTCAAAATCGGACGGGCGACGGACACGAAATACAGCTCGTGGTATCGGCACAGACGGCCGTGACTCGAATCGCGGGCACAAGCACGTGCGCGATGAGTCGGTGAGCACAGGGGCTCGGGGGATTAGTCAATACGGCTGGTTACCGACGAAATAACACTACGTCGGGTGGTTAGCGAGCCAAAAACACAACGTTCGCGAACGCGGCACGGAGATTAGCTCGGATGAGCAAAAAACACAAAAACCAAACGCGAATAATGGCGGATTGACGGCGACAGGGCACCGGATGGTGAACCCGTTCCGTAGACGGTAGGAGGACGACAAAAGACCGGTGACGGGGCACCGCTGACTGACAGCTTGGTCGCGGCGATATGGGGGGGGCCCTAAGGTTGGACGCTCCGCGCCGGCTGACAATATTACGGCACATTATCGTTGCGACATGACCGCGCGAAATTTAAAATAAAACTTGTATCCAACAACTTTGTAATGTATACTAAATAAATAATTTAAATGAATAAATCTAACCTGAAAATAACTAAAATTAAAATAAACTTTTCACGAGATTTTTGAGTTCTGTATCTGGTACAAATTAATTATATATATTATATTATATTATATTATATTATTATATATTATTTTATTATTATACAAAAGTATGTTTATAATTCAGTAGTTATATAAACAAAATAAAAGTCATATAATATAATATTATACGTCTTATTTACTTTGTTTACTGTTAGATTTTAGTACACTTTGACTTAAGGCCCATAAGGCCATAACCGGTAATGCTTAGATTAATAGATTATAATATAAATATTAGAAAAAAAAATATTATATTATTAATAAAACACATTTACTATTAATACTACGACGATTATTAATTATACATAATATATTATAATATAATATTATTAATAGTATTATATAATATTTACTATAAAATATGCGCAACATAGCAAATTTTACATTCACAAATATGATTATAACCATATTGATTTCTCAAAGTAGAGTGAAATGAATAATGATCTATTATAGAATTTAAAGTAAAGAACATATTATCTAGGGCATCTCATAAGCGTTTTAATATATTTTTATTTTTAAGTGAGTTATGAGTTTTTTAAGATATATAAACAATTTACAATTTTAAAATACTCATAACTCGCTTTAAAATAAAAATATAATAAAACGCTCATGAGATGCCTTAGATAATATTCTTAACTTTAAATTCTATAATAGGTTATTTTACTCTAATTTGAGAAATTAATATGGTTATAGTCATTTTTGTGAACGTAAAATTCGCTATGTTGGTTAAAGAGAGATAACTAAATACTACGCGGCATCCTCATCTTAACTGTAAATTTGAAAGTAGGCAGTAAACAATAAAATATTACTTCATTTACTCATAAGTTCATATATTTTATAGTGATTTGAGTCTTGTAAGTTTACGTTGTAAAATTTTACCGGTAAATTCGGTGACTATTTTTTGTCATGTGCTTTATAAAAGTTATATACCTATATAATGTAAATGATAATATTATATAATATTTCATTAAATCAATAAATTACATACCTTTGATACAATTGCGTTTTAGGCTTCTTTTTAGTCGGTAAAGGTACATCTATAGGAGATGGATAAAACCGATAAACAATAAATACTGTATACGATCTCGAATCTCGTGCACAACAAACATGAAGCATTGAGCAAACTAATAAACGAATGCTTATAGTTTTTATAAAATAAAATAATAGGTTTTGACAATATTTTATTTTAATTTACAACTATAACAATATTACTATGAAATGGACAGTCGTCAAAATTAAGTTTTTCGGGAAATATTGACTTTTTAATAATTTACCAATAACGACGTTTGACTTAATTTTACTAAAAATATAATTTATCAAGAGATATTATATATATATAAGTATATAATATATATTTATAAATGTTACATTATAACGATAATTAATATATTATTATTAATATTTATTAGCTTAAATATTTTGTAAGTACCTGCTTAACTATTAAATTTTTACTGAAATAAAGATATTGATAAATATAATAGGATATAACCGATTTTTAAATCCACCTTTCGGCATAACTAAATTACTAAGACGTCATATCATACTGTTTGGCGTTTATGTATATATTCTAATGAATGTATTGTAATACTAAATAAATAATTGAAATGCATAAATCTAACCTGAAAATAACTAAAATTAAAATAAACTTTTCACGAGATGTTTGAGTTCTGTTACATATTTGGTTCAAATTATTATTTTATTATTACGTTAATAATTCAGAAATTATATTTAAAAAATAAGTTATATATTTTATTATAGGTTTTATTTACTTTGTTTACTGTTAGATTTTAGTACACTTTGACTTAAGGCCCATAACCGGTAATGCTTAGATTAATAGATTATAATATAAATATTAGCAAAAAAAATATTATATTATTAATAAAACACATTTACTATTAATACTACGACGATTATTAATTAAATAAATTAAATATAATATAGTGTATTTCGTATAAATAATTGACAAAAGACGAGTGGATTTAGAAATGAAACGAATTGAAAATATATTTGTTTGGGTTGTTGTAGCCGACCCGCCAAACAAAGATTATTTTTCTCCAAAGCCGGATATCGTACAATTGCTACAGGAAGGATAATCGATTATAATATATCAGGCACCGGCAACCCACATGCGGCACTTGGAACTGTTTGCTGTGGCCCTCCATACATATTTCGTGGTGTTTAAAATTTCAATTTTATATCTTAAATTGATATAAATTTAATTTAATCGTGACTATATAATATATGGTAAGCGGTCACTTTGTACGGTCCATTGTTTAAACTGCATAACGCGGACACTTTGTACTATTATATACATAAAGTATATATTAATCTAAATAGTTATGTATATAGTTATATACTTAAGTGTTAAGTGTATATTATGTAAATTATTAAAATGTAATAATTAAATACTTATAAAATAAGTAAATTTATTAAAAACGTTATTAAATATAGTACATTACTATCAGACAAAATAATCAGTTTAAATCAATTAAAAATGTGTACAATATTAATATAAATGAAAAATAATATCGAAAAAATAATCTACGTCAAAAACGTGATATGATAAATAAACTGCATATTTTACAATTTTTTACTGCATAGAAATCCTAGCCCTAGGACTAATGATCTTCGTTTTTTATAATAATAATTTTATCGTCGTCGTCATCGTCGTTGGGCGGGTGGCACGGGCACCGAGTTTGCGGCCGCCGACTATAAGAGGACCTTACGGCGGTACCGGCTGCGCGGGCGGCCCGTCCGCCGCCGAGACCCGGAGCGCGCTCCGGCCCACTCTCGGTCAAGGTCGCCAAAACGGCCCAGCCCAGAGTACGCGTCATAAAACCGCGCAGGTGAGCGCCGTCTGCGTTGATCGTTTACGGCGGCGCGGCGTGCACGTACCGGCGGCGTAAATCAGGCGGCCAACTTCACAGCCGCCAAGCGGTTGGCGTTCCGTCGTTCACCGCCGCCCTATATTATATTATTATTATTTTCATACGGCGGCGCGTCGTGGACGAACGATAATAATAATAATAGTAATAAATATAAACATCAATTCCCGTAGCGGTAGCGGCGATCCGCGATAGAGTGCAGCACGTGAAGGATGTAATTCCAACGCGAAAATAATCTCTCTCTCACTCTCTCTCTTTTTTTTCATTTTTATAATACGATTTTTTCGTACGGCCGGATAACAAACGTCGTCTAGATTTTTTAAATTGCCGACACGGACTGTTACAATCGCACATTACAGTACGTAGGTATTCGTTTAAAAAAACCAATCGTTGGCGTTTTTTTCCTAGTTTTTTTTTATTAAGTTACCCGCAAGTATAAGATAATTTAGCATAATTACAACATCGTTGTTCGGCGTCCATTTGGGTTGGTTTATATATAGAATAATATTTTATTCCATACAATTATAGACACTAGGCAGGTATATATTATTAATTTCCTAGTAGTTGAAGGTATTTAAAATAAATGTTGATGAAGATTTATTATTATTTCAATCCAGAGTTAATTTGGTACTATTTGAAAAACCATTATTGATACCTAATAATAGCATTTCTAAACAGGTAAATACTATTTTTTTTCCAATTAGTTATAGTTAGGTACCATTTAATATTTCCTGTAAATACTTGTAATAATATTTTAGAAATTGCCATTGTCAGACATCTTTAACTTATATATTATTTAAATTTATACATAAATATAATCCTATTTATAAATCCAAAAATTATAATAAAACTATTTAGGTAATGTTCAATACAAGAAGTAACAAAACTACTCCCTTCATTTTAAATTAATCATATATAAAGAATGTTTCGTAGCATAATATGATAATTTTTATTGATAATGAAAAATAATAATTAAGAAAAAAATAAACATGCCTATATTTCTTTGTACCTATATTAATACAATTTGAATGAAAAAAATATATATCACTAGAAGAACATAAATACAGATTGCAGGAATTAATACTGATTGGAATATAGTATTAATTTTGTAAACTTCAAAGCTTGTAATATATACTAGTAACAAACAAGTTTATTTACTTTTTGCTCACGATTTAAGCATAAATCTTGAGTTTTTTAGAAGAGAAATTAATAGAAATTATATATGGTATTTATATGATATACAAAAATACCCAATTTTTTTAAATTTACTTCATTAGGATAAAAGCAATGCTCGTCCAATGGAATCTGGTGATGATACGGACGAATGCGAACGATATAGTTGTGATGATATTTTGAATAGTATATTACCTGCACCTAGAAAATATTAAGTGGATGGTAATACGTTTCGTCAATGTATATCCAATAAACCAGCTACAGAATTAAATGTAAAAAAACTCAGTGAGAATTTTGATACATATTTGAGACAATTTAATGCCAAAGAAGTTGAGATTTGCCCGATTCAGCAGGAATTATACGACCAATGTTTCAGTAAGTTTGAAATACCTGAGATATACCTATATGGCCTATATATAAGACCTTGGAGAAGCCAGTAGATGGAATAGAATAATACGCATAGACAAATTTTTTTTCTTTTTTGTAGAAAGGGGAGGGGTACAACAAATCGATGCCGAACAATTTATTAAATTAAACGTTAATACTTAGCGTATTATTAAACGTACGTAAATATTATTTTTTTACATTAGATAGCTTAAATTTAGAAACATTTGGAATTATGTAAAGACAAAGATTACGTTTAATGATTTTGTATTTTTTATTTATTTGTTTAACCATTATAAAGTATGTTATTGTGTAAAAATTTTTGAATTATAAAAAACATTAAATAGAATCTACTAAAAAAAAAAAAAAATAATTAAAAATCCTTAAGAAGTGTGCGGTTTACGAAAACAAATCATTTCGTATTAACAAAAGAGTGAGAGGACGAGATACACATATTAAACGTATTTACAATATGTATTATAATTTATTATGTACCTTTCTTATATCGCCAGTGTTAGCCTATATGACTTCCTAGTTCCTTGATTCTTTTAAGTGTTTTGGTTTATAATATTATACATCTTTATGCATTCTATATAATATACATTAAAAATAGATATTATCAGAGCGATTTCATCGTAATTATATATTTATATATTTATTAGCCCTGTGCACTTTGGTTCTCGTAAAAAATCTGTGTTAAATTTGATTATGTACCTGATAATAACATTTAGCGTAGTTCGTGAAGATAAATAATTTTTTTGGTTTTATGATTTGGCGCATAGATGATATTTAACTTAACATAGCTGTCCCGCTCATCATTGGATTTATTAAAAGTATGAACCAAAAACAACGCAAAAGTTTTGTGCTATTATACTACATCAGATATGTAGTTATCAGATATCATACAGATATCTAGTTGACTCCTAATGGAGTGATAATAAATGTATAACTGGCACCAAACATTTCAAATATAATGTACCAACATAAGGTTGCAATTTCGAAGTCAAAGGATTCAATTTTTCTTTCTCATTTATAGGGGGAAAAAAGTTCAAGCATTCAGCGTACAAACACTACAAACGTATAATCAATGCACGCGAATTTTTCCATAACAAATTTAATATCTATTTTGAGTCTCCGGCCTCCGCATAGTATGTTATTAATACATAAACATATAAATTTATTGAAGTCTTAAAACTAATTGAAACCGAGACTGTAATATTAATACAAAGTTCTAATAAGCCTAAACCATATGAACAATTGTCGAGTACAAATTAGAAACTAAAAAACTGAATGAAAATAAAATATCAAAATATAGACTAAAAAATTAAACCTAAGCAATGTTATAAATATTTTTAACCATTTTATTATCATATATTTATTTTATTTAGTATTAAAAATGTATTAAGTAGGTACTACCACTTGTTTTGTATTGACTTATTATAATCAAATTACCATTTTTTTTATTATTATTGTTTTTAATATAATTGGGTAACTATTATTTGTATATACTATGATAGTATATAAAACCTATACCTAAGACTGATATTATTATTATTTTTATCAGTCCATTTTTGGAAGTTTACTGTATAGGACCCACAAAAACATTAAAATTTCATTATAGGAGTTTTCTTAATCAGGTATACATATTAATACAATATTATACTCATAATCATGTAAAGCTATAGCAATATAACATCCTAAAATTCGACGACTAATTGCTTATGTCAACAGAGTCGATATATGTGCGGTCGATTATATTGATTATTTTTATTATTATGATTAACGTGATTTCTTAAATATTTTCCACTTTTCAGGAATAAGATAGAACATAGAAGAAAGACTTATTTTTGATTATCATAATATGGTATCACAAATAATACATTATCATTAATCTATATCTATGTAGATGTACGTACCTCGTCGCAGAGACGACGTCTTTGTTAACATTCTGCATGTATAGGCGCCAATCGACATAATATATTATTACAATTTTTATAACAACAATAAGTGGTGTGTGTCTTCTAATGTATTTTTCCGGTCAATCTTTAAATCGCATGCCCTTAAATGGTGAAAAAAAAATGTACATTCAATTTTGACTATATATAGTGCAGAAATGACTTCGTTTATTATACATTATAAGTGTAGTTCGATGTGTACCACTAAACCTACCAATATTGTAACAATAGTGGAATTATAATGCACCACTTGGTCATGGAGGATATATTTCGGATAGGCATTCTTTTCTCACCAAACACGACCGCCGGTCTCTACTGCGCGTTAAAATGTTTGTGTATTATATGTTTTTATGTGAAGAATACAGGCGTCCGCTGTATATAATGTCCATACACATAACCTTGGTGTTTGGCCTATTCACAACAGTCTTGAAATGTGTTTCGCTTGTTATAGGAAACCCGCGCATAATGATTGTGGTGTGGGGTGGTGTTTTTCACAGTTGGCGCCATGCAGTGGCGCCCACCCCTATTACTAGGTGTAGCGGTCGCTACACCTTGAAAATAAGGGGAGGGTGGGTACTAGGTAATGGGTATAATAACATAAAATAATTAACTTGAAATATGTTCATTATTAATTATTTTTATAAAATAATGATAATGTTATTGTATTTTGTTCATGCTTTATATTTCGTAAACTGTTTGAAGTAAACAGTAAACCACCTATACTGTATACTATTTACATAACACTCGAAAATAAATTTTTATTTTGAAGGTTTTAATGAATTTAAAAAATATAATGCCTGTTACATATTGGTATGAATGTATATTGGTATATCTCTTTAAAAATTAATACACCTTATTCTGACAAAACACAGATTATATTGGTTGGTACCTTAATATTTACTAATATTATCAATTAAAATAATATGATAAAATGTATAAAATAATATTATTTTGACTTTTGAGTTTAAAAGGGGGTGGGTGGGTGGGTGGGTAAAATTATTTCTTGCTACACCTGAAAAATATATCTTGGGCGCACTGGCGCCATGTGTGTTCAAAAGAAAAATAAATTTATACGCTAACAATATACATACATAATATACAACACTAATAATATCATCTACGACAGAGTTTTTCGTTAGAATATCGAATTCCTATATTTTATAATTTTATATTTTATCTAATACCGGATACTGGTGTATCTGGCATCTGTTTACGAGTATGATTTTGAATAAATTTTATGTAAAGCATACGATTTGGAACAATTTCACTACGTTTATCAAAAAACGAAAAATTATTAAAATGTGTGACAAGATGGTGCGATTCAAGCTATTAAACGTTATCGATAGTTTTTATTTATTCCTGTACGAAATAGGTACGCACCTATTCTAATTAGGTACTTAATATTAAGATTTAGGACAAAACCACTCAAAAATATTTTTTATCAAGAGATGAAAATAGAAATACCATTATAAAAAAATATTAATTTTATTTATATATTATTTTATTCTAGTATTTTTTTATATTATTTTATATATTTATATACCTATTATTATTAATATAATTTTTTTTTTTATTAAAATTTTCACAACTATTTAGCAAGCCATAGTTAATAAAAAAAAAAATACACAATACACATGATGTCATAATTTCTTTTCCACCATATACTCAGTACACAGTACACTTTAATACGTGAATATTACAATTGTCAGTTATAACTCAAGTAAATAATTTATTCTTTTAGACTTATTTAACAATTTATGGTATACAATAATAAATTATAATATTATCTTATTCATTGTGTTTGCTTTGTACACAATAAGCGCAAATTAAAATATTATTATTATTATTTCCATTATCCTAATATTATTATCAACTTATTATTTATCACATTATTAAAATTGTGCGTTCATCGGCGAGTGCATGTCTGGGGTTTCGTGGGTATGCTCAGTCACAGAACACGGTACCGAACGCGTATGGTCAGTTACAGAACACGGCACCGGCTGCCTGCAGGTAATAATAAGACGAAGGTCGAGAGCAATACGTGAGATTCGAACATTTTCTTGGTTTTATAGAAAAATAACCACCGTAACTCACTGCAGGCGACGAGTGACGACCCATCTCAATATAAATTTCCTACAGTTGTAGTTTCATTTCTAAAACGACCCGTCAGTCATCAATTCTTAAGAGGGCCGTGCGGCACTGTATAAAACATTGAAAGCAACAATAACATTTAAAATGCAATACGTATAAGAGGTATAGTACAAAATATACCACCCACAATGAAGACGGTCACACATTCTATAAGCAGAAACTATTCAGAGGTCGATTTATTTTACTTATCGCTGTACAGGGTAGAATAAAGGAACGAGAAACACAAAGAAGGCGACAAGATCTTGCAGTGCACGTGTGTCGTCTACTATTATATATAAATATATGCTACAGGGGATGAAAATTTCCGCCTTTACTGTGTACTGCGTCAATTTTCTTCAAAAAACATATTGTCTGTGGAAATAATATTTCGGCACGTCGTAGAATGAATATTGTTAAGTATAGGACCTACCTACCATTTTAAAAAGTATCAATAATAACGCACGTCGTGCGATGTTAACCGTCAATACATCTTTTTATTGTAAAAGGTAAAATACAAAAGTGTCATTTGAAAGTACATTTTACTAATTATTACTAACTATTATTATTATTATACGTATTATTGTTGTAGTTGGCGGGGCTACAAAACATCGGGCGCCAAGATTCTGTCGGAATACTGCACCATACAATATATAATGTACATGAAGTGTTTCTATACCTACCTACCTACTGGAATAAAAGGATGACTTTTTTTGTATTTCTGTGGTAGTGATATTGTGATATAGTAATTAATACCATACTAAAAATTTTACTACAAGTCTTATATATTTGCACATAAGTAAAACTAAAAACGTTTATAAATACACGTAATTATTATAATATTGGTCCTGCGAAGTAATTTGAGCCAGTTCTATTGTAGTTTTCTGTACATTAGTATATTTAATTTCTCAATTAGATATCCTGAATCCGTGCATGTCTATAAGATCCATCGATATTAAACTTCCTTGTTATAAATTCAAAAATAATTCAAATATTGAATTTATACATGATATCTTATATTATTTTATTTTGTATTATAAAGTATTAGTGACGTGGATTTTAAACAAAAATGTCGGTAATTTTCCAAATATATGATAAAATTGATAAATTTTAATTAAAATTAATTTTATATTGTACCTATTGAATTTTTTCACAATATTATGAAAAGAAGGCAAGAGAAATATAAAAAAAGGCATTATAGTGTTTAATCCCTTCATTAAAAATAACAATTAATAATTATAGCTTTGGCTGTCGTTCAGAACCGCACACGTTCAGAAAAAGTTCGTCGTTCAAAACCGCACACCTATAATACCTTAATCCCGCATATTTTCCCCAAATCAAACTGTTCAGTACCGCAGCCATTGATATAATATACTTATAAATAATGTATAAAATAACATTATATGGTTTGGTATCGCACACCAGTTAATCATGTTTAATCAAGATCAAAAAATCATAAAAATAAAACTTTCGAGATTATACAGAAAAGTCAGTTCTATTTCAATATCAAAAAAAAAAAATATCGTCGTATATAATGTCGTAAATAATAAATGTGTTTGATTAATAATATAATTTTTTTTTTTAATATTTATATTATACTCGTAATATTAATATATTAATCTAAGCATTATAGGTTAAGTGCCTTAGGTCAAAGTGTACCAAAGTCTAAAACTAAACAAAGTAAATAAGGCCTATCGCCTATAATAAAATATATTACTTTTATTTTTTTTAATACAATTTCTGAATTATAAACATAAGTTGGTATAAAAATAAAATAATAATTTGAACCAAATATGTAACAGAGCTCAAACATATCGTGAAAAGTTTATTTTAATTTTAAATATTTTCAGGTTAGATTTATGCATTTAAATTATTTATTTAGTATTACAATACATTCATTAGAATATATACATAAACGGTATGATATGACGTTTTAGTAATATAGTTATGCCGAAAGGTGGATTCAAAAATCGGTTATTATATCCTTATCTTTATCAACATCTTCATTTTCAGTAAAAATTTAATAGTTAAGCAGGTACTTACAAAATATTTAAACTAATAAATATTAATAATAATATATTAATTATCGTTATAATGTAACATTCATAAATTTATATTATATACTTATATTTATATATATATATAATACCTCTTGATAAATAATATTTTTAGTAAAATTAAGTCAAACGTCAAACGTCGTTATTGGTAAATTATTAAAAAGTCAATATTTCCCGAAAAACTAAATTTTGACGACTGTCCATTTCGTAGTAATATTGTTATAGTTTGTAAATTAAATGAAATATTGTCAAAACCTATTATTTTATTTTATAAAAATTATAAGCATTCGTTTATTAGTGTGCTCAATGCTTCATGTTTGTTGTGCACGAGATTCGAGATCATATATACAGTATTTATTGTTTATCGGGTTTATCCATCTCCTATAGATGTACCTTTACCGACTAAAAAGAAGCCTAAAGCGCAATTGTATCAAAGGTATGTAATTTATTGATTTAATGAAATATTATATAATATTATCATTTATAATTTAAAGGTATATAACTTTTATAAAGCACATGACAAAAATACAAATGTCGATTTATTAGGATAACATGCTTTTGTTTATTAATATGAAAAATAATGATAAAAACCGATATTATTGAGGACCAATGAGAGATGGTGAACTACACTGTTGAAAGGAAACGCACGGGGTGGTGCGTAGAAATTAAGTTGTCATTATACCAGTGGCGTATTTAGGGGGGGGCAAGGGGGGCAATTGCCCCGGGCAGCACTTTTTTGGGGGCAGCAAATTTAACTGGGAACTTTTTTTTTAATAGATTGAAATAAAATGATAATAAAAATGTTTGTTATTTTTTAAAAATTAATACTTCATTTGGATTTTTGTTTAACATTACTGAGTTGTCAGTATTAGAAGTAAGACAAAAAGCTGAAGTGTTACAAAAACAATATCCTCAAGATCTGGATATATCGTTTATGAATGAATGTATTCATTTTCGTAGTTACTTAAAAGACTTACCAGAAAGCGTAACAACAAAATCGGTGCTTTATTTATGTAAAGTCTTGAAAGATGATAATTTACATGATATTTACCCATACGTTAATATTGCATTGCGAATGTTTTTGTGTGTTCCTGCGTCAAATACTTCAGCCGAGCGTTCATTTAGTACTCTTAAAAGAGTTAAAACATACCTTAGATCTTCTATGAGTGATAATCGTTTAAACTCTTTGGCGATTCTAAATATTGAATCACAGTTGACAAATTCATTAAACTATGATAAAATAATTGAAGATCTTGCAAGATCAAATGCGCGACGAAAAAAATTAATTGAATGATGTTTGTAAACATATTATGAGAATAAATTAATAAATTTTACAATTGGCTTTAATTTTTTTGTTATCATGGGTACTACTAAGAAAACCTACGATATTCAACATTCTAGGACACTCGATAGATTTTTATACTACATGATACTATTGATACAGCATATCACATGTATTGTAAGTTTTTTTAGGGTAAGAAAAATTGCTACTATAAAAAAAACTGTGAGAGAAAAAAGGGCATTAAAAAAATGTGTACCCGGGGCAGCAAAATTCTAAATACGCCACTGCATTATACTTATCTTTTTTGTCATGATTTTTAAGTTTTAACACATAATATAACATTTTATGCAGATAGTATAGATGTATAATATTTGAACATAACTACTAGGTATTCATTTCTCTGTGTATTATATAAATAAAATACTGCATAATTTATGATAATAATATTTGTATAGTTATTATATTTTGACTTTGCACATTTTCGTATAAGTATTTTACTTTTTACCTATCTAAATGACCGGAAAATACAATTTTAATGGTAAGTGTAACCCATTTCATTTTAGCAAAACATTTTGTTGGCTCTCGTTCTTCATTAAATAATTCGAATCTAAATTTATAGCAATAATCTATCCAGATTATCAGAAATTAAATATATAATTACCTATATCTATAATAAATATAAATGATAAAAGTAACCTAATTAGATAGGTACCCTACACTATAAAAATAGTTTTACTAAGACTGTAAACATACCTATATTATACTTCATTAGGATTTAGAAATAAGTCGGTATACAAAAGAAGGTTGGCCGGGAGAAAAGTTATTAAATTCTGAATATCAATAATATTATAAAAGACGGGAAGAATTATCGTTAGTAAATGACTGTTTGATATTAGGTAATCGTGTGGTAATTCCTAAGTCATTAAGAGAGGACGTATTGGTGTTATTACATAAAAACCATCCGGGTATTGTTCGTTTGAAAATGCTTGCAAGGTCGTATGTATGGTGGCCTAATATCGATTCTGATATAGACAAATTTATTAAGACTTGTACGGAATGCCAATGTAATCAAAATGATAAGAAAGTTAGTGAAAAAGTGTATATACCTACCATGGGAAAATCCATCAGATTCTTGGAAAAGAGTACAAATAGATTTTTTAGAAATAAATCAATTTAAATTATTAATTATTGTCGACAGTTTTAGCAAATGGATTGAGTGTTTTGCAATGGGAAGTACAACGGCTACATAAGTAATTGAAGTGCTAGAAAATTGTTTTTGTCGTTTTGGTTCGCCAGAGATATTGGTGCCCGATAACGGTCCACCGTTTGGTGCAAATGAATTTAAAGAATACTGTGAGAAAAATTGTATAAAATTAGTACATACGCCGCCTTACAATCCTGAGTCAAATGGGTAGGCAGAGCGAAGGGTGCAAATGATAAAAAAATTATTAATAAAGAGTTTGTGTGTAAAGAGAGATGTAAAAAGAATACAATCAAAAATTAATAATATTTTAGTATCATATCGTAACACACCAACAACAACCACAGGTTGTAGTCCGTCAGAATTAATAATTAATTTTAAACCAAAAAAAACCATTTGTCCGTATTAAAAACACCAAATATTGTAGAAAAGAATAAAAATATTAATGTTACTAAGTACGAAATAAATGATAAAGTTCTTGTTCGAAATAATTCAAAAGGGCAGAAATGGTTAACTGGACGTATAATGAAAATGATAGGAACATGCAGCTATTTGGTTCGGGTTGGAAAAAAAATCAGATTAATGCATGTCAATAAATTAAAAAAGAATTATTTAAATGACACGGTACACCCAGGGGAACTAGAGTGAAGTACTGGTGTCAAAAAAAAAAAAAATTTGTATTATCTATTTAAGTTATATGTGTAATGTATAAAATTGTAAATGTTGAATTATTATTATTATTATTTTATAAATTGTATACATTTTG
Organism: Rhopalosiphum padi; assembly: GCF_020882245.1. Classification (NCBI taxonomy): domain Eukaryota; kingdom Metazoa; phylum Arthropoda; class Insecta; order Hemiptera; family Aphididae; genus Rhopalosiphum; species Rhopalosiphum padi. The sequence continues at coordinate 71,942,682 of NC_083599.1, read as the reverse complement.
TATAAGTTAATTTATTGTACTAAAATTATATTAGAAGGGAAAGATGTTATGTATGAATATATAAAATATATTATATTGTACAACAATAATAATATGCTATCGATGTGCACGATATATTGTTATCAGAGATTACATGTATAATATGTAAATATAACATTATTATGTGTTCCGCCGTCGTGCGTTAATAATAAATAAAGCAGTCGTACTTTATCAATGCGTGTGATATGTGCCCTCGGATCCCCAGTAGAATACGTAACAAAATCTATCTTCAATAATACAATAATTGTTGATAATTAGCCATATTTTTTGGGTATGAGTGATTTGTTTGTGGAGAAGATGTATACATAGACTTGCTATTTATTTATGTTTAACCATTGTCATGTTAAATATTAGTTAAAGAAATGGTAAATTAATTATTTCCTTGATTTGCTACCTCTGCTTGACGCCTTGACATGATTATTGTAAATAAATATTGTAGTTATAAATATAATTATATTATGACATAATATTGATAATAGGTAGATACTATTATCGTTGACTATAAATAGTATTTATAATCAATGCTATTACTATAATATACTTATATTTAAAATATTATTACTGAACGGTCTATGGAAATATCTAACAAATGTATGTGTACAATAAACAGTATTTATATCATATTATCCTAGTGTACTCTTTAGCAGAATTGTTATTCATTGTTATTTCTTTTATCCTTATCTAGATTCTAGACAGATGTGGCGACACCGATTGTCACCACTTGACTGGTCGATCCGTCCGACCGATGTTATCATTTTGTATACGTGAATTTTACCTTACTTTATATTCGTTCATAATTATTTGAATTATATTCGTTTTGATATTTTTACTTGTATGCGACCGTTGTGAATTTTCATCTATGTACCTATCTATTGACGCGACGCAGCGATCGCGTCCCCCAAACCGCGCCTTATGCGCGAAATCATCCCGCGAAGAGAAGCTTTTCCTCTTTGCTCACGACGTTCGACCGAGCTACAACCGTGATAAGTCCAGCCGAACCTTTAAGCCACCGACGCGAACTCCGTCGTTCCGCACCATGTACACGAGGGTATGTGACCACGACCACGCGCACCGACGATCGCAAATTCGAGATGTAATGACCCTCCGACACGACATGTCCTGCACGCGCTAAGACGCGTACGGTCCAGCCGTTACATCTTGCGATTCCGCGACGAACGAACACTTACTCGAACCAGGCTTCGACCCGTCGGTGAACACGTACACGACGTTCCCGGTCTCGCGACACGATCTCGACGGCTTTCGCGCAACCGCTCACAATTAGCCATTAGGTACCTACCATACGAACTCGCGTGCGTCCCGACGCAATCACCGCACGCCGAGCATCGAGCACCCGGCGAAACGGCTAACATTGTACGCCTAGTCACCCGCGTATTTTACTTATAATAAACGACTTTCGACGCACACGCGTCCGACACAAAATGCGTGTTCAATTATTTATTCTACCTCCATGCCTGTCTAGCCTCCAAAACCTTCTCTACACACGGACTCAATTCAACAACGAAATTTAGGCGGCAAGTGTATTGGGCCGGTTGGCAAAACTTACACCGCAACCGCGGTACCCCAAATACTTGTGCGCCAAACAGATTTAAGTTTAGTCATCTTTTTATCTTTATCTAGATAAAAAGAAGTACTGGTCTAATCCCAACACTGATTATAATACATAATATATAAATATATAATCTAAGAAAATTCACGTGAACGCCATACAGTCAAGCGTCGATAAGATACGCGTTCATCTTTTATTAAAATATCTTTTCGAATACATTTGTATTGTCATATTTAATATCAAAAACGGTCGCCACCGCCGAAACTCCGCCGTATGTATATGTGTTGGTGCGAGTATTTGACCGTGTGCGTATGTCTGTATTTGTTCGCAGTACTGGACGATAGTGTAGAGGGGGAGGGGGTGTTTTCTCCTGGTCTATTAGGCCTTGGACGCGCAACCGGTGGTGGGAGCCACCACCACTCGGACGCTGAAGGAGCAGCCGCCGCCGACAGGGCATAAAAGAGGGAGCGCAGCAGCACCGATCTCCATTTCTGTCTCAATAGTCAACTTATTTTCCTGTTAAATTTTTACACGTACTCTCAAACCCAAAACACGATGGCGTCCATGGCAATTTTATTTATGCTACTTGCGGTCACTTTTCGCATACAGGCGATTCACAATGTACCTGATATCTTTCCAGAAACAGAACCAGGACAAGAGCTCCCGGATACACAAGGTAAAAAATTATAATCTTTATCGTTATAAAATATTGATTATTTATTTTTTGTGCATGTACATTTTATTTATAGTTAAGACTTATTACTTTATTTCACCATTACCAATAATGTTATTATTTAATTTAATTTTATATTTTATTAATTTGCTTTTAATTTTTTATATTTTTTTTTACTGTGATTGTTACATTCTACTGCAAAAGTATTTTTTCAATCTAATATTTCACACTTTTATTCCACTAATAGTAATAAATGGTAAATTAGTATTATAATGATATAATATCAACACAACAAATATATATTAATTAAACTTTTATTTAACATTTGATATTAAACATTTTATATTTAATCAACTTTAATTTTTAATTAATAAATATTGAAAGTTGGTTTTAGTATAATTCATTTTGTGAAACATTCATAAATTTGCATTGACATTTTATAGCATTTGTAAAATAATGATAAATAACTATAATACACTTATTTAAATGTGAAAAAATAATATTCAATTAATAATCTTACTAAAAATAACAGAACAAATAATCAGATTGCAAAATTTCTTTTTTCCTTTTTTACCATTATATGAGAATAGAGATACTAAATTGTTAGTAAATAATTTCATCAGTATTCTCTTTGTAGTACAATTATTATTATTACCTAAATAAATATTAAACCTAAAATGAAAGGAATATAAATGTTATAATACATATTAAACATACTGTACAACTATTTTAACTACTAGTTTAAAGTGAAAATAACTACAATAATTTAAGTAATTACTACAGAAAATTGATATTTGTTTTTAAAATATAAACCATTATGTATCTAATATAGGAGGGAATACGAGTATCATTAAGTTTCATATTCTAGTAGGTATAAAGTTAAACAATTTGTAAATTAAATAATAATTTATAGTTTTATATTATTTAATAAATTAATAAATAATGATATATTTTACCACTAAATACATATCAATCATTTTTTTAAATTTAAATTTCTATTAATTTGGTCTTCTCTAATATTTAAATTATATAAATATTCTATTGGAAAATTACACTCTTGTAATTCATTAACATTAATTATATCATCCTGTATGTTATTATTTCCATAATTTGATTCTAATTTACTTAATATTTAATTTTGCTATATTTCAATATGTTCTATATCAGTTTGTAAATATATAATATTTTTTAAATATGGCTTTTAGAATCTTTTGTGAACCTATAATAACAAATTAAATGCTAGTTATTACTTAATATATATGATGATATAAACCATTTAAATTAAAATAATTATTTTACAAAAATTTGTTTTGTCACATTCATCCAGTTCATAATAAAATATATTATTTTAATGTGTATTACACTTTTTAGAAATATACATACTTTTTTCAAAACTCTTATCGGTCACTGAAGAATTAATAATTTCTGCTTTTGATGATGAAATAGGAGTATTTATTTTTGTCATATAACCATCTGCAGACATGTTCTCGTCTTAATCATTGTCTCGCTTAGACGACCATGTATGAAAGCGCAATAACAATATCGTATAAACAAACAGTATAATATTCTTAAATTTAATGTGGTATTCGTCTTGTGTGTATAGTCATCGTGGATAGAATCAAAGATTCCTGTCCACCATTCGGATCACCAGACGAACAATTCAAAGTGATGGTGTTGGGCAGTTTAAATCCACTGGCAGGCGGTTGTGCTTCTATGCGAGCAGATATTGGCGATTTTGTACCAGCGTTTGAAATTTTGCTGGGCGATATTGATTATAGCGTTAGAGGTCACCAAAAATTGGGTATGTATAATGAATTATTATATTGTTACAGTACAATAGTAAGTGGCAGGTCTTATGCTGCAGAAAGCTCTCCCTGACTAAAATCTTGTATTTATTAAATATAATTTAGTCGACATCTCTCTTACATAATGAAATACATGAACAATTACCTTTTGATATCACCGCAACTGGTATAGATGTTCACGTCCGTTCCGAAAATACAACTAAGCATCTACTTATTATTTCTTTCTTTTAGTGATTTTGGCCTTCAAGACTATGTTGTTTATAAATTATAATCCATTGTACATTTTAGCATCAATTGACTTATAAATATCCTCAAATAATACATATTATATACAATTTTCGAGCCCATTTTTATAACTTAATAATATAAAATCATGCTGGTTTAATAGTAGAAATACCAAAACACTATAATTTCACAAAAACAGATCCCATAAAAATTAAGTATTAATAATAAGTACTATTAAATCCATTATACTCATTACCAGTCTTGTAAAATATTCGAATACCAGTATTTGGATACTAATATTTAACTACATTATGAAGTATTATTATGGTATTCCAAGTACAATTTTTTAAAGTATAATTTTAGTATTCTGAATACATTTTAGAAGTATTATTAACAAAAACTTAATTACTCGTATTTAAATGTTATAAAGAAATCAGTTTTATCAATTTCTTATAAAAATAAATAGTAAAATTTTAAATATTAAAAAAAATATGGAATAAAAATATCATAAAAAAAAAATGACTATAAAAGAACATTTTTTAACTGTTTTGACTAACATGTTATTATCTCTAAAAATCTTTAGAGATTAAAATTGATTGTAATATTTTTAAAATTTACAGTATTATGTATGGTATAGGTATGTTGATTTGAAAAAATTAAAAAAATTACTTATATTTGTATTCAAATACTATGTAAGTGTTCGTAAAATACATTATTTTATAAGTGTTTTAAAAATATTTTTAATACTTTTTCATGCGAATACTAGTGTTGGTATTTTAAAAAATTTTAAAAAAGTATTTTTTACAAGACTGCTCATTACTCATGTATTTGTTTTGTTCTAGTACTTCTAAGAAATAGAAGAGGCTACGTGTTTCAGTGTTCATCAAAACATCCGTTCATAGAGAATGGAAATATTGAAGGCTGGTATGTCCAACTATTTATCAATAGTGCAAAAAAAAATGACTACAGATGTAGCGTGAGTATACTATGTTTAAGCATACCTTACAGATTCAATTAATAAATTAGGGCAGTAGAATAACGCATACAAACAACAACGCGATTTCTTATACATATACATACTCCTGTCATTTGTACGTGGATGGTTGTTTATAATACACATTATATGTATACATAGATAATTCTAAAATATTTCATACTTTCAGAGATTAAAATTTCCACGTTAAAAATTATATTAAAAACCATAAATACGTCTAACAAGTTCATATTATTCTTATCATAAATTCGTAAAATTAAATACCATTAACCAACAATAACAATGTCCAAATTTTACCTACCTAATCTTTACTCAACTATAAATTTTAGACACCTATAATAATTCACGTCACGAGAGAACGACCGTAAAAACTTGTCCCACTTCTATACATCGAACAACACCGAACGGAAAGCGACCAACCGCGATCACTGAGAGACGTTGTTGACATTTTCCTATACATAGTGGTAATAATGAGTATTAATGACATTGATTTCACTTTTTGTTTTTGAATTAGCGTATTTTTTGACAAAAAAACAGGTATTATAATATGATCATAACTTTAAAAAAATTCAGGTAAATTTTTAATTATTTACAAAGATTTTAGAAGTGTTATAAACTTATGAATTACGCGGAAACGCAATGCATTTGTTATGGCTAGCAACGTTCCCCACTAGTCATTTTAGATATTTTGATGTTCAATAATCAGCCAATCTTTAGCGAACACCATTCACTTGTTAATTTAGCCTTTAAAAAAGAAATAGTTTACGGGAAAATACTTCAACTTATTATAAATTACATAAATGATCAATTTTCAATGATCATTACTCGTCTTTGTCATTATACTTATATCACTCACGATTTAACTAACGCTAAATCTAATTACAATAAAAAAACTGCTGTAGTCCTAGACATAAAGATGTATTGATGTTAATGTTTGGGGATAGGGTTGGTTCTCGGAGTTCTAATATATAATATGCATAATGTATACATGTTGTACGTTTCTGTGGTTAATCTATTTTTATTTTTTTGTTCACTTACTGCAGTTGTACAAAATACTCAACCAACAAGGAACAATCAAGATGTTGATTAGCGCAGATGAATGGTGTGATGGTCTGCCAGAGATTTTGAAATATGACGGTTACAGAGTACCAAATGGACATTCTACAAATGGTTCTCTTGCTCTTATATTTGCAAAGCATTGGGCACCAAATCCATTTCCAGAATTTCCGGAGTATGATTTATTAAGTGACATGTGTGCATTAGGGTGACTCTTACCTCCTTATATAAATATATTATTATTATTATTATTATTAACTTTTTAAGCTAGATATAAGAATTTTTAATTTGTGATGTTTCTTATTATTATACATTTATTTTATATTTGTTATTTGTTATAATATACATAGTTTAAAATTTAATAAGTTAGCTTTTTATTGAAAAATGTTTTTGTAAAATAAATAAATAGGTAATTAACTCATTAACTCCTGCCAATTTATAATATTATTATATTTATTAAGGATTTAAGCCCAGTAATTGATATTTCCACAAGATAGTTATTGTTGCGTAGAATATAAAGCGTGTAAAAAATGTAGAAAATATGTTGTTTCCTAATGTTCTTAATACAAGTACAGAAAATAATCATAATCATAATATTATAAATCCGCCTATTGTTGATAATGCATCTTTCCACCCGGAAAATAATTTTGAAATCATATTTATAGTGGATATATATATATATATATATATATATTGGAGACTTCAAAATAGTAAAAAACTTAAAAAAATTAAGGATAAAAAAATATTTTAAAATATAATTTTTTTTTAAAAACGTAAATTTTTTAACAACTTGAAACAATGTAAAAAAATATTTTCAAAAATATGAATACTTTTTGAAATAATGAGTGGTTCATGATTAAAGAATCACCCTGTATAATTAATTAATATATTTTTTAGATAAATAAAATATTATAATAAAATCATAGGTACCTTTGTTAGTTTTAAGTTTAGCCGGTCCCAAATTTATGTCTCCTAAATCATTAAGTATTTCACTGGTTGTTGCAGACGTTTCTGCTTCGACGGTCACAATACTTTCATGATTTTTATCATGGTTTCCGCCAATGATGTACATTATGTCTGTATACGGCGTATAAATATTGCAATATTTATAGACTATAGTAGATAATATTGTAATTACTGACTAGTAATGTAGTACATATACCTAAATATACTTAATTATACCTGTTTAGTGTTGCATTGAGACTAAATCCACAACTGACTACATGGAAAATTAGGTTGGGTTTTCATATTACGTAATTTGTTAATTATTAATAAAACCTATAAATATATAATATGTTAATTTTTATTAAAGACTAATAATACAAAAAATTACTCATAAATCATAATAAATAACTACATGTAGTATATTTAGGTAGTAATAAACATTACTTCACAATGTAAAGAATATGTAGGTATTATATAATCTTCTATGTGACTATAATTTATTCTACATATAATATGCCTGAATTATATAGATATTTGGTACATTTAACATTTTACTTTTATTTTTATATTCGTTTTTAAAAACGTTTTTACACCAAATTATAACTCATAACTCATAAACATGGTAATAGACTTCATCACATGTTTTAGTGACTGATTTCCGAGTACTATTTCCAACCGAATTTCTCGTGAAACGATTTTCACTCGACCCCTTCTAAGTCGCCGAAGGCTGCTCCTATTACGCCCAAGATCGAGGTACACCGGCCGCTAGTTTTTTATAAAACGATTCACAATGTTATGATTAACATAAAACCATAAATTTTAAAACTAAAATAGAATTCAAAATAATTGTATATAGGTATACCTCAAAATTAAAATTTACAATATTAAATATTAATTAAAATTAAAATTAATTATTATTTTATTCTCAACATTTATAAAATATTCCAAGGTACTATGAAAAGAAAACATAGTATTCCCTAATCCCTGAAATATTCTCAATTATGCAAATATCACTTGTTTTAACTATGTTGCTTAATTTTTCAATATTTGAGAACTACTTAGTATAATTCGATACGATATCGATATCGTGGGTATTTTTTCAATAATTTCGATATCGATATCTAATAATAATTATCGAAAATATCACAATATCGGTGTGATTAATCGGGGCTCGGAATTTTGCGGTTTTACGGATGAAACAACTTGAAGAGTATAAAAATTTGAAAATCAAAGTTCCCTACGATCAAGATCCTTTAAATTGGTGGAAAGAAAACGAATCTAAATACTCAGCTGTATCATTACTAGCCAAAAAGTACTTAAGTATAGTGGCCACTAGTGTTCCCTGTGAACGGTTATTTAGCGAAGCTGGAACAATCATTTCCAAGAAAAGAAATAGATTATCTCCTGAACGACTCAATCAACTGTTATTTTTGAATTCATATTTCAAATCGAACCCAAGTTCTGAAACATTGATGGAAAAACTGCTCGAAGAAGAAATTTAAAAAATAATATATAATTGTTAATTAATAATTAATAATTAATTTACACTCACAATATAATATTAAAACAATATGTATTCTATACTTTTAATATACTTTCAATACACTCGTAATATAATATGCATTCTACACTTTTAATGTTTTAAATTTTTAATATGCTTCGATATCGATATCGGAAAAATACCGATATCGCAATACGATATCGGGGGAAAAAATACGATATCGATATTGAAAATTATATCGTTGGCCAACACTAGCAATTACTAATATTACTCTATTAAAATAATTTTTACTTTTATTAAATATGAAAATATAAGTATGGAATACTTATACTATATTATACAGTTTATCTACTTATTACCTGCAGTTCGTATAATTGTATATAAGGACTACCTATTTTCTTTTAATTAATGTGTATATACGTAAACCGTTAACCATCTGTGGAAAACCATCTCGCGAAAAAAAATTCCATATTTTATTTTATTTTATTTAACGCCAAACGGAAATTTATAGATACATTGTAATAATTAGTAGGTTAACAAGAAATTATAGTAATGAAATAATATACATGGAAAACAGTAGTTATAATTATAGACTTGATTTTAAACTTATACTAAACAGTGTTTAATTACAAAGAGTACAAGCTAAAGTAAAATAAAATTATAGACTATTATACTGTTATGTTTTTTTTTATTAATAATAATGAATTATATGCAAATACAATTATTGTTCGAGCTTAAAAAGTTCTTCTCGTTTCAATTTACCGGCTGGAGATCGAGGCACGTCGACTACGAATATAATACCGCCACGCAGTCTCTCGTGGTCTTTCACTCTATCTGAAAAAAAAATTATCAAAATTTTGACAACAAGAAACTAAACACATTTCAGCGGGAGATATTATTATCCATGACTGTAGAATCTTACCATTGACATACGATAAGAGTACGTCGGGTGCGACATTTTGACCAGATATGACTTTGACAACTACTATCAAAAAATCTCCGTGAACACTGTATTTGCCCGTCACTCCGGCATCGAGTACGGTAGGATGACTTAATAAAACGGTTTCTATGTCGATCGGAGCGATCTATGAACATTTATATAATATATATTATTATTTAAGTATATGTAATAGCGTGATTTTAAAAATATCACACGGTTTTCGATCGAAAATTTTATCGTACCCTCTGGTCCTTGTAAATCATCAACTCTTTAATCCGACCGACAATGAACAAACAGCAATCGTCCGTATAGTATCCAACATCACCGCTCCTAAACCAATAACCGTCCTCGTCGTACGAGCAAATCGTTTTTTTCATGTCGTTGACATATCCCATCATGTTGGACACCGATTTATTACGAATTTCGCCTTCAATATTGGGGCCAACACATTCACCAGTTTCCAAGCTAACGATCTAAAAACGATGTTTAAAATATAATTATTAATTAATAAACACGACAAACAATTATATTATCCGACTAACTTTGATTTTTATACCAGCTGCTGGTCAACCGACAGATCCGTCTCTGACGGTACCTATACCCGAATCCATCGACCAAACCGCTATAATACCCTGTTCAGATGCACCGTACCCTTGTTTGATCGGTATCCTTCCCCGCAATAAATTGTTTACTACTGTCTTTTGTAAATCAGCTCGCATCGGAGACCCACCAACTACGCACGTCGTTAAACTCTGGATATTATACATGTGGCCATTTGCCATTTGACAGAACGTCATTTCGTTGATTGCAGCTACACCAGTCATTAAAAATGTTGATATTAGGTAAATCATATAGGTATAGTAGGTATGATATATTCTATAACGCACTATTACATTATGCGTGTATATATGTATTATATATTTAGTATGTATTTGATTTAGCGTTATCCATAACCTAATTTTACATATAAAATGTATTGTAACTTAAAAAATATAAGCAGTTATTTAATATTTATAGTATAGTAAGAAAAAATAATAGTGTTTACTGCATACTTTAAATTTGTCTATTGAACCAAGTATTTGTTCAATGGTTGATTTGGTCGAGAAAAATAATCTTGGTTTTCCAAAATGAATACCGAGCATTATTAATAAAATTCCCGTGTACCAAAATATAGGAGAAGTGATCATAAATTTGTTTTCAATAGGTTCTTCCATTAATAACCTTAAAATTAACAATATATTTTTTTAAACTCATGCATTGATCGACTGACTTATTTAATTTAAATACTCACTGCTTGAACGATATTAAAGCTGATTTCATAGCGTCGTCAGACAAATAAATTTCTTTAGGAGTTCATGTAGTACCACTCGAATATATAGCACATGGGCCAGTTGGATTTTTTGACTTTATCGGACAAACAAATAAAATTATTTGTTCCGCCGCCACAACGATACTCGTATATGTAGTAAAGCCGTCACGAACCATGGTAGAAATCTTCAATATTGGTTGATGCGTAATATTATTTAAAACATCTGTTATTGTTCTTATACTAAGCGTATTACAAAATAATACGGTTGGTTTGGACTCTTCGATGAGCGCTGTCAAGACACCTATAAAACATCGTTAATGAAAAATAAAACGAAACAAATCAAACTATATAATATTGTACAAAATCGAATCATAACTATTACTTTTTCTTAAACTGTGATCCAACGCAGCTATAGTTGCTCCGATCAATATCCAAGCTAATATAATTACTTGCGCTTCGTACGAGCCATAGTCTGTAATCATCACGACGTCCCCGTGTCCAAAATCAAGTTTTTTAAATTCAGTAGCCATTGCTAAAACGTCTTTTTTCAATTTTGGATAGCTGTACTGTTTACCGATAGAACAGTCAATCTGTATACATGGATTTGATAAACATTAAAACATAAAAATACTAAAATACATAGTAGGTATATATTATATTATAATTTATAATTGTATGTAAAGAATACATGAGATCCGTAAGCATCGTAAAATATCATATAACTTACACCAAAAAGACCTTCGTTGTTATTCAATTGATCTACAAACATTTCTGCTAATGTTTTATTATGCATAATCACTTTTGGTCCAGATATGTGTATATTGAATGCCATTTTTGCAAACGTTCAAAAATCTTACGAGTAACTGTACGAACGTTTGAAACAACCTCATTTTTATAGACAAACTGATCGCGTGTTTACTTATTTTTGGACCTGTGGACCTGTAGTTTTATATTTAATACTTTTGCAAATATTATAATCTGTTTATTTGTTAAGTCAATATATATTTGAAATGATATTTCATGATAATCAAGTGTAATATTCCCATGTAAAAACTTTTTGAAGGTCAGTGTTTCTATTAATTGTTTGCTGTTCCTCAAATCTAGAAGTAAAATAATTGATAAGCATATATTATATATATTCATTATTAATAAGGCACAATTATTATTATTGTGCAGTTCAGCAGTTGAAACAACAATACAAATCAAGTACAATACTTTTCCTTTAATTAATAATACTTTGTCTAACAATACGAGATGATTCTTTATCACGAACCACTCATTATTTCAAAAAGTATTCATGTTTTCGAAAACATTTTTTTATATAGTTTCATGTTATTAAAAAATTATATTTTTAATTATTTTTATCCTTATTTTTTTTTTAAATTTTTACTTTTTTGAATGACAAAATAGAGTTTTAATTTCATATTCCAAAGCAGAATAATTTGTTGAGAATTTTAATACATAAAATTCGAATTTAGGGCGAGTAGTTTATGAAATATGTATTTAAATTTTAAAGTTTAATCAGGTGGCGTAGTGGACAAACATTATGCGGGGTAGCCTTGTACCACTCCACTCCGCGCATAAAAACTTTAAATACTAATAACTCATTAGCTACTCGCCCTAAAAGTATTGACATATTCAGAAAAATATTCTGCTTTGGAATATGAAATTAAAACTCTATGTTGTCATTGAAAAAAGTTAACAACTTAAAAAAAAATTAAGGATAAAAAATATTTAAAAATACGTTGATATTTTAACAACTCGAAACAATGTTAAAAAAATTGTTTCAAAAACATAAATACTTTTTAAAATAATGAGTTGATCATAATAAAAAAATCACCCTGTTTAAGAATATAACATTATGTAAATACTAACCTATTATTTGTTTTTGATTTTTTTTTATACTACCTATTTATCTTTTCGATATTTCAATATAATATTTACATTGTGATTACATTTATAATTTGTATTGTGTATACAAATCGGAATGTGTCGAGTACGGGGCAGTAGGTTACCTATCTATACATTATTTAAAATACCCTACCATCGAACAAATCGTTAGATATTAAGTATTGATATAATCATATGAGACGTGAATGTAAATTATATAATATGTATAGTGTACACTGTACAGTCTACACAGTTTAGACCAACGAACAGTTACAAAATCCAACGTTAAATATTTAGAAACTTGCAAACTGAAAAATATTATAATATATCAATATAAATATATAAATATATTAGCTATATGCCTCTATCACTAATATTATATATATATATATATATATATATATACATAATATACAAAGTAATGGTAATGATTAATAGTTAATATTGAAGTAAGCAGCTGTCTGTTAATCATTCTCATTGTTTTAATTATACATTTATATAGATACCTAGTACAAGTCTATATAACACTCTGAACTCGGTAGTTCATAAATCGCAATCACACGGTGTTGAATATACCTATACTCGCTGAAATAGACATTATTTTATTACATGTAGCTATAGGTATTAGGTACTATTATGTTGTATATATATTGTTTATATATTAAATGTTATTTTTTTTATACATAGAATAAATGTCATCGAAATCTTTGAGTTCGTGGCATGAATATAATCTTTCAAGTACTTACATTAAACGTTTCTTCGAAATTTATCTTATTTACACCAATCTCTAAATCTTAATGAAGTATAATATAGGTATAAATTTAGATTCTAATTATTTTATGGAGTGCTCGAGTTAAAAAATGTATTGCTAAAATTAGATTGATAATACTTAACATTAAATTTTTATTTTCCGGTCACTCAGATAGCTAAAAAGTAAAAAAATACTAATACGAAAATGTGCATAGTCAAAATATATATGACTATACAAATATTATTATCATAAATTATACAGTATTTTATATATAGAATACACAGAGTAATGAATACATAGTAGTTATGTTCAAATATTATACATCTATACTATCTGCATAATATGTTATATTATGTGTTAAAAATCATGACAAAATAGATAGGTATAATGACAACTTAATTTCTACGCACCACCCCGTGCGTTCCCTGACTACAGAGAAGTTCGCCATCTCTCATTGGTCATTGGTAATATCGGTTTTTATTATTATTTTTCATATCAATAAACGAAATCACGTTATCCTAATAAATCGACATTTTGTATTTTTGTCATGTGCTTTATAAAAGTTATATACCTATATAATATAAATGATAATATTATATAATATTTCATTAAATCAATAAATTACATACCTTTGATACAATTGCGCTTTAGGCTTCTTTTTAGTCGGTATAGATATACGAGCATTTTAAAGTTTCAATATATTACATAACCATAACTCGCTTAAAAATTAAGATATCAATAAAAGCCTATGAGATGCTCTAGATAGGTACAGTTTTGGGTGTACAGGGTGTCTTAAAGTACAACGATTATTTTCAATCATGGTACCTATCTCATCAGTTGTCACCTATCAGTATAAATAATAAGTTATGATCGTCAAGCACATGTCGTGTGAGACAAGTTTTAATCTTTATTGCTTTTTTATAATCTAACACTATTTTTATTAAATGTTTCCAGCAATAATTGATAATCCTTATAATTTATAACAAATTTCTTGTACATTTTAGTTAAGCCTCTGATTGCGGCGTAATAACAAAGAACGCTATTTGTTTTACACGGAGAGAAAAACGTTGTATAATAACAAATAATTTTAAATTTCGAGAGTATCGGCAATTAAAAAATGGAAATTTTAATTATCGGTGTGTAGTAACAAAATTTGTAATGCTAAATAACTATATTATATTATAATAAACAATTATTGTTAATAATAGTGACCAAATTATCGACCAATCTAAAAGTTCGGAACATAACCATGAGGTATATTCAAATCAGGTAATATCAAGAGAAATTGTAAGAATCTCACTGAAAATAAAGGCAGAAAATGATCTGCATACTCGTCCAAACAAATTATATGCCAAGAATTAAAAATACTGATGTTGCTGAGAACATAGACCATGGTGACATGAAGCTGATACGCCTGATACGCCGTTCAATATATTGAGTACGAAAAAAGCATTTTTCCACATCATTACCAATTACCATCAAACTATGACGAATCATTAAAACAACTTTTAGAAATGAAACAAACGTTGTTGCATAAAAGTCAATTTTGTTTTTCAAGTGACGATAATTCTGTTATTTTATTTACCTGTAAGATAAGATAACTTGGAAATACTTTATAATAATGTACTATGTACACGTCTATGGCGATGGAACTTTTACGTATGCGCCAAAACATTTCATGCAATTGTATACAATTCATGTTTATACAAATTATTATTATTTACCTTTGATACACTGTTTTTTAAAAAATAAACAAGCATCACAAGCATCAACATATGTGTTAATGTGGAAAACCATAATAAAGTTATTAATGCAGTTAATAGGAAAAAACTTAAGTGTAAAAATATTACATGCAGATTATGAAAAAGCTGCACACGTTGCTGTTCTTCGGAGTTTTCAATAGTCAATTGTATACCCCCCCCCATACATATTCACCAAGTTATTCAAGTATTAATGAAAATTCAAGTCGATACTGATTACGATAATAATGGGAACGAACTTAATAGTCTATATTAATTGACGGATGTTTAATTATCGAATTGCAAACAAGGTGTTAATAATATATAAACTAAAGTTGTCAAATGTTTACTGTTTACTGGTCAATGTACGATGATTTATGGCCTTCCTATTTTTTTGTATAATATACGTGTACTGGTTACATAGGTAATTAATCACAGCTGTAAAATACCTTCATTAGCATGAACACATAAACTGTATGATATGACGTCTTAGTGATTTAGTTATGCCGAAAGGTGGATTCAAAAATCGGTTATATCTTTATATTTATCAATATCTTTATTTTCAATAAAAATTTAATAGTTAAGCAGGTACTTACAAAATATTTAAACTAATAAATATTAATAATAATATATTAATTATCGTTATAATGTAACATTTATAAATTTATATTATATACTTATATTTATATATATATAATACCTCTTGATAAATAATATTTTTAGTAAAATTAAGTCAAACGTCAAACGTCGTTATTGGTAAATTATTAAAAAGTTAATTTTACCCGAAAAACTAAATTTTGACGATTGTCCATTTCGTAGTAATATTGTTATAGTTTGTAAATTATAATAAATTATAATAATTAATATAATAATTATATATTATAATATATCATTTTTTATATAAATAAAAAAAATAAGGATAAAAATAATTAAAAATATAATTTTTTAATAACTTGAAACTATATATAAAATGTTTTCGAAAACATGAATACTTTTTGAAATAATGAGTGGTTCGTGATAATGAATCACTTCGTATTGTTAGACAAAGTATTATTAATTAAAGGAAAAGTATTGTAATTTATTTGTATTGTTGTGTCAACTGCTGAACTGCACAATAATAATAATTGTACCTTAGTGCCTTATTAATAATGAATATATATATATATATATAATATATGCTTATCTATTATTTGTACTTCTAGATTTGTGGAACGGCAAACAATTAATAGAAACACTGGCCTTCAAAAAGTTTTTACATGGGACTATACCACTTAAATATCCTGAAATATCATTTCAAATGTATAATGACTTAACAAATAGACATATTATAATATTTGCAAAAGCATTAAATATAATAAAACTACAGGTCCACAGGTCAAAAACTATGTACACACGACTATAAATAAAAGGTCGTTTAAATGTTCGTACAGTTACTCGTAAGTTTTATGAACGTTTGCAAAAATGGCATTCAATATACAAATATTTGGACCGAAAGTGATTATGCATAATAAAAAATTGGCAGAAATGTTTGTAGCTCAATTGAATAACAACGAAAGTCTTTTTGGTGTAAGTTATATGATATTTTACAATGCTTACGCATCACATAAACACTTCATTACATACATTTAAAATAAAATATATACCTATTTTGTATTTTAGTATTTTTATGTATTAATATTTATCAAATCAATGTATATAGATTGACTGTTCTTGATAGCATACTATACGGACGATTGCTGTTTGTTGCGGAACAAATTTTGTTTGTCCGTCCGATAAAATCAAAAAACTCCAATTGGCCCACATGCAGTTATATATTCGAGTGGTACCATAAGAACTCGGAAAGGAATTTATTTGTCTGACGACGCAATGAAATCAGCTTTAATATCTTTCAAGCAGTAAGTATTTAAATAAATAAGTCAGTCGACCAATGCCTGAGTTTGAAAACAAAATATTGTTAATTTTAAGGTCATTAATGGAAGAACCCATTGAAAACAAATTTATGATCACTTCTCCTATATTTTAGTACACGGGAATTTTATTAATGATGCTCGGTATTCAATTTTGCCTAACTAATACATGGTAAGATTCTACAGTCATGGATAATATGTCCCGCCGAAATGTGTTGAGTTTCTTGTTGTCAAGATTTTGATAATTTTTTTTTCAGATAGAGTGAAAGACCACGAGAGACTGCGTGGCGGTATTATATTTGTAGACGTCGTTCCTCGATGTCCAACCGGTAAATTAAAACGAGAACAACTTCTAAAGCTCGTACTATAATTGTATTTGCAAATATTTCATTGTTATTAATAAAAAAAAATATAACAGTATAATATGAAATTTTTTTTCGGCGATCCACAGATGGTTAACGGTTTACGTATATACACAATAATTAAAAGAAAATAGGTAGTCCTATACGATTATACGAACTTTAGGTAATAAGTAGATGTATAATATAGTATAAGTTAACCATTCTTGTATATTTTCATGTTTTATAAAAGTAAAAAATTTTTTAGTTGAGTAATTTCTAAGCAGTTTTTAAATATTGAAAAATTAAGCAACAATTAACCAAGTTAAAAAAGCGATATTTGCATAATTGAGAATATATCACCAACTTTTTATTTATTATCACAACATGCTATATCTATACTATACTGTTTAATCTATTAAAAACCGAAATTAATCTTAAAAAACGTTTACAAAAAAGTAACGGTTCCGGTAAGGTTTTGGTTTTGGTTTTTAAATTAATTTATATATTATGTTAGGGTTTCCGTGAGGTTCTAGTTCCCAATATTCAAAGGGTTCCGGTTCCAAAACCAGTTCTTTTCGGTACAGTTTTCAATCCCTGATTTAAAATGTTCAATAACGAAGAAGAAAAAAGACCACTTCTACACTTTTTGTTTTTGAACATCTTGTATAAAATATATTAATATATATTTATAATATAGCTATATTATGAGTATCAGTAAAATACATGTTTCCGGTCTGAATACAATACTTAAATTCCAAATAATGCAGTATTATTAGTTCTTTCTATAAATAATCTATTATCCCTCCAGACATTTGTACGATATCCGGCTTTGGAGAAAATTAATTATGTTGGTTTTTCACTTTTCATAAATAAATTATTAATGTAATTAAAACATTTTTTAATTCGTGGATTACGTTTTGACTATAAATACCGCGGGATGGTTACAGTTCGGCCCCCAAGATAAGAATTCGCCCCCTCAGTAAGAAATTATAGCTAATAAACTGAATTAAGAGCTCGAACCAAGGTGGATATATAGAGGTGTAAACACCTTGATTAAAAATTGATTGAAAAATGAACACCAGTTGTGATGTCCACCGGGAACCTAATCCGATGAAGTTTCATAATGTTCATATTCCTATAAAAAATACGATGCACAATCCTTGCAAAGCCATAAAAATATAACATATCAATTAAAATTAAATAATGATTAAATTAGATGAATTTTGATTAACATAAATCTATCTTCAATAATTGTTGATAATTACCCATATTTTCCCGGTCTCGCGACATGAACTCGACGGCTTTCGCGCAACCGCTCACAATTAGCCATTAGGTACCTACCATACGAACTCGCGTGCGTCCCGACGCAATCACCGCACGCCCGAGCATCGAGCACCCGGCGAAACGGCTAACATTGTACGCCTAGTCACCCGCGTATTTTACTTATAATAAACGACTTTCGACGCACACGCGTCCGACACAAAATGCGTGTTCAATTATTTATTCTACCTCCATGCCTGTCTAGCCTCCAAAACCTTCTCTACACACGGACTCAATTCAACAACGAAATTTAGGCGGCAAGTGTATTGGGCCGGTTGGCAAAACTTACACCGCAACCGCGGTACCCCAAATACTTGTGCGCCAAACAGATTTAAGTTTAGTTATCATTTTATCTTTATCTAGATAAAAAAAAGTACTGATCTAATCCCAACACTGATTATAATATATAATATATTATCTAAGAAAATTCACGTGAACGCTATTATACAGTCAAGCGTCGATAAGATACGCGTTCTGTTTTTCGAAATATTCATCTTTTATTAAAATATCTTTTCGTATACATTTATATTGTCCGGGCATCAAACACGGTCGCCACCGCCGAAACTCCGCCGTATGTATGTGTGTTGTTGCGAGTGTTTGATCGTGTGCGTATGTCTGTATTTGTTCGCAGTGCTGGACGATGGTGTTTTCTCCTAGTCTAAAAGGACTTGGACGCGCAACCGGTGGTGGGAGCCACCACTACTCCGACGCTGAAGAAGCAGCAGTGTTGCTAAGTTGGTCTTTTTAAGACTAAATCTGGTTTTTTTGCCGCTTCTAGTTGTTAAATATTTAAATCTAGTTGATGGTCATTTTTCTGGTTATTTTTTCGTTTGATTAGTTATTTTTTTAAACTAATCAAATTTATCAAAATAAAAATGAACCTCTTCTGGAAGAAATTTAAAGAGTTAATAAACTTGTTGAATCTGAGTATGCAGATCCAACAAAATTGAGATCAATTAACTTCACTCATCACTTGTTTGGGAAAAATTATATTGTTGTATCCATTGAAAATCCAGTTAAAAACAGTAAACAACTAATTATAAATAGATGGTTAAACAATTAATGAATTTTATGAATTACATTAAATTTAAATAAACCTAACCTATTCTAGTTGAATATATAGTTATTTGAATTTTTTTCTGGTTGAAAACTGGTTGATTTTTATCAGGTTACAAGTTTTTTTTTTTTATACTTGGCAACACTGAGAAGAGCAGCCGCCGCCGACAGGGCATAAAAGAGGGAGCGCAGCAGCACCGATCTCCATTTCTGTCTCAATAGTCAACTTATTTTCCTGTTAAATTTTTACGCGTACTCTCAAACCCAAAACACGATGGCGTCCATGGCAATTTTATTTATGCTACTTGCGGTCACTTTTCGCATACAGGCGATTCACAATGTACCTGATATCTTTCCAGAAACAGAACCAGGACAAGAGCTCCCGGATACACAAGGTAAAAAATTATAATCTTTATCGTTATAAAATATTTAATATTTATTTTTTGTGCATGTACATATTATTAATAGTTAAGACTTATATCTCTACTTTATCTCACCATTACCAATAATGTTATTATTTAATTTAATTTTATATTTTATTAATTTGCTTTTAATTTTTTATATTTTTTTTTTACTGTGATTGTTACATTCTATTGCAAAAGTATTTTTTCAATCTAATATTTCACACTTTTATTCCACTAATAGTAATAATAATGATAAATTAGTATTATAATGATATAATACCCACACAACAAATATATATTAAATAAACTTTTATTTAACATTTGATATTAAACATTTTATATTTAATCAACTTTAATTTTTAATTAATAAATATTGAAAGTTAGTTTTAGTAAAATTCATTTTGTGAAACATTCATAAATTTGCATTGAAATTTTATAGCATTTGTAAAATAATGATAAATAACTATAATACACTTATTTAAATGTGAAAAAATAATATTCAATTAATAATCTTACTAAAAATAACAGAACAAATAATCAGATTGCAAAATTTCTTTTTTCCTTTTTTACCATTATATGAGAATAGAGATACTAAATTGTTAGTAAATAATTTCATCAGTATTCTCTTTGTAGTACAATTATTATTATTACCTAAATAAATATTGAACCTAAAATGAAAGGAATATAAATGTTATAATACATATTAAACATACTGTACAACTATTTTAACTACTAGTTTAAAGTGAAAATAACTACAATAATTTAAGTAATTACTACAGAAAATTGATATTTGTTTTTAAAATATAAACCATTATGTATCTAATATAGGAGGGAATACGAGTATCATTAAGTTTCATATTCTAGTAGGTGTAACGTTAAACAATTTGTAAATTAAATAATAATTTATAGTTTTATATTATTTAATAAATTAATAAATAATGATATATTTTACCACTAAATACATATCAATCATTTTTTTAAATTTAAATTTCTATTAAATTGGTCTTCTCTAATATTTAAATTATATAAATCATCTATTGGAAAATTACACTCTTGTAATTCATTAACATTAATTATATCATCCTGTATGTTATTATTTCCATAATTTGATTCTAATTTACTTAATATTTAATTTTGCTATATTTCAATATGTTCTATATCAGTTTGTAAATATATAATATTTTTTAAATATGGCTTTTAGAATCTTTTGTGAACCTATAATAACAAATTAAATGCTAGTTATTACTTAATATATATGATGATATAAACCATTTAAATTAAAATAATTATTTTACAAAAATTTGTTTTGTCACATTCATCCAGTTCATAATAAAATATATTATTTTAATGTGTATTACACTTTTTAGAAATATACATACTTTTTTCAAAACTCTTATCGGTCACTGAAGAATTAATAATTTCTGCTTTTGATGATGAAATAGGAGTATTTATTTTTGTCATATAACCATCTGCAGACATGTTCTCGTCTTAATCATTGTCTCGCTTAGACGACCATGTATGAAAGCGCAATAACAATATTGTATAAACAAACAGTATAATATTCTTAAATTTAATGTGGTATTCGTCTTGTGTGTATAGTCATCGTGGATAGAATCAAAGATTCCTGTCCACCATTCGGATCACCAGACGAACAATTTAAAGTGATGGTGTTGGGCAGTTTAAATCCACCGGCAGGCGGATGTGCTTCTATGCGAGCAGAAATTGGCGATAAAGTACCAGCGTTTGAAGTTTTACTGGGCGATATTGATAATAGCGTTAGATTCGTTAGACGTCATCAAAAATTGGGTATGTATAATGAATTATTATATTGTTACACTACAATAGTAAGGGGCAGGTCCTATGCTGCAGAAAGCTCTCCCTGACTAAAATCTTGTATTTATTATATATAATTTAGTCGACATCTCTCTTACATAATGAAATACACGAACAATAACCTTTTGGTATCACCGCAACTGGTATAGATTTTCACGTCCGTTCCGAAAATACAACTAAGCATCTACTTATTATTTCTTTCTTTTAGTGATTTTGGCCTTCAAGACTATGTTGTTTATAAATTATAATCCATTGTACATTTTAGCATCAATTGACTTATAAATATCCTCAAATAATACATATTATTTACAATTTTCGAGCCCATTTTTATAACTTAATAATATAAAATCATGCTGGTTTAATAGTAGAAATACCAAAACACTATAATTTCACAAAAACAGATCCCATAAAAATTAAGTATTAATAATAAGTACTATTAAATCCATTATACTCATTACCAGTCTTGTAAAATATTCGAATACCAGTATTTGGATACTAATATTTAACTACATTATGAAGTATTATTATGGTATTCCAAGTACAATTTTTTAAAGTATAATTTTAGTATTCTGAATACATTTTAGAAGTATTATTAACAAAAACTTAATTACTCGTATTTAAATGTTATAAAGAAATCAGTTTTATCAATTTCTTATAAAAATAAATAGTAAAATTTTAAATATTAAAAAAAATATGGAATAAAAATATCATAAAAAAAAAATGACTATAAAAGAACATTTTTTAACTGTTTTGACTAACATGTTATTATCTCTAAAAATCTTTAGAGATTAAAATTGATTGTAATATTTTTAAAATTTACAGTATTATGTATGGTATAGGTATGTAGATTTGAAAAAATTAAAAAAATTACTTATATTTGTATTCAAATACTTTGTAAGTGTTCGTAAAATACATTATTTTATAAGCGTTTTAAAAATATTTTTAATATTTTTTCATGCGAATACTAGTGTTGGTATTTTAAAAATTTTTAAAAAAGTATTTTTTACAAGACTGCTCATTACTCATGTATTTGTTTTGTTCTAGTACTTCTAAGAAATAGAATAGGATACGTGTTTCAGTGTTCATTAAAACATCCATTCATAGAGAATGGAAATATTGAAGGCTGGTATGTCAAACTATATATCAATAGTGCAAAAAAAAATAACTACAGATGTAGCGTGAGTATACTATGTTTAAGCATACCTTACAGATTCAATTAATAAATTAGGGCAGTAGAATATTTTGATGTTCAATAATCGGCCAATCTTTAGCGAACACCATTCACTTATTAATTTAGCCATTAAAAAAGAAATAGTTAATGGGAAAATACTTCAAATTATTATAAATTACATAAATGATCAATTTTCAATGATCATTACTCGTCTTTGTCATTATACTTATATCACTCACGATTTAACTAACGCTAAATCTAATTACAATAAAAAAACTGCTGTAGTCCTAGACATAAAGATGTATTGATGTTAATGTTTGGGGATAGGGTTGGTTCTCGGAGTTCTAATATATAATATGCATAATGTATACATGTTGTACGTTTCTGTGGTTAATCTATTTTTATTTTTTTGTTCACTTACTGCAGTTGTACAAAATACTCAACCAACAAGGAACAATCAAGATGTTGATTAGCGCAGATGAATGGTGTGATGGTCTGCCAGAGATTTTGAAATATAACGGTTACTACGGAGTACCAGATGGACATTCTACAAATGGTTCTCTTGCTCTTATATTTGCTAAGCATTGGGCACCGAATCCATTTCCAGAATTTCCGGAGTATGATTTATTAAGTGACAGGTGTGCATGACTCTGTACCTCCCTTTATAAATATACAATTATTATTAAAAACCAAAATGTTAATACCTACATGATTTGTGTCCATATTCATTTTTTTTTTTTTTATTTACTTTTTAAGCTAGATATAAAAATTTTTAATTTGTGATGTTTCTTATTATTATACATTTATTTTATATTTGTTATTTGTTATAGTATACATAGTTTAAAATTTAATAAGTTAGCTTTTTATTGAAAAATGTTTTTGTAAAATAAATAAATAGGTAGTTAACTCATTAACTCCTGCCAATTTATAATATTGTTATATTTATTAAGGATTTAAGCCCAGTAATTGATATTTCCACAAGATAGTTATTGTTGCGTAGAATATAAAGCGTGTAAAAAATGTAGAAAATATGTTGTTTCCTAATGTTCTTAATACTAGTACAGAAAATAATCATAATCATAATATTATAAATCTGCCTTTTGTTGATAATGCATCTTTCCACCCTGAAAACAATTTTGAAATCATACATCAATAAAAGAATTTTACTATTAATAATAATGATTTAAATACTACTAGTTTAGTTTCGAATCTATTATTCTATTTCAATTCGACTTCATAATTGTATTATTATTAATGATTATTATATATTATTATATTGCAATAGTATTTTAAAATTAAAATAAAAATATAAGGTGTTACAAATTTAAATATTACTCGTATTACTTTAGGCTTATGCGTACTGATAATGAAATTTCTTCCAGACAGCTTCGATGTATAATTCAAAATCAAAAAAAGAATATCATAAATGTACTATTTCCTGATAATATTAAACCAGTTACTCTTGAAAATGGTATTATAATAGAGGTTACTGAAACTGACATTCTCAATATTATAAATACAGACAATAGCTTACAATAATAATAGTAGTACAGACTACAGTTCCACTTTATTTTGATATTCAAATGTTATTATTAATAACATGATGAAATATATATTTAAAAAGTTCATGAGATATCAATTTTTCCTTCAACTAATTTTAATACAAAATATGAAGTAACTTTCAAAGAATTAATAGCTTCATAGGCAGTTAAATATCAATCAAAAACAACTACGTGGATTATTAAGCATATTAAAAACCCATTCATGTCATTATGACTTGCCTATAGTGATCCGAGAGCATTATTTCAAACTCCTATAAAATTAATGACATTAATTTTGGTAAATATTGACATTATGGTCTTAAAAAGGGAGTTATTAATATTTTAAATGATTATAAGCCAGTTAAAATTGGAAAAATTATAGTTGTAATTGGAATTGATGGTCTTTCCATAAGTTAATCGTCTGGAAGTCAACTATGGCCCATTTTAGGAAGAATACTTGGTTCAAATAAAGTTTTTTTATCGTTGGTATCTATCGCGGTTGGCAATAAAACCAGAAAATGCAATAGTTTCTAAATTATTTTGTTAAACAGGCTAAAGATATTATTGAAAATGGTTTTGATCATAGTAATAGCAAATATAAATTCTGCATAAAACTAATATGTGCAGACGTACCAGCAAAATTATATATTTAAGATGTAAAAGGACATTGTACACTTGTTAAAAATATGTTTTCGTATAAAAAACCGGACTCTAGTCATAACAAAATGCCGGAAAAAAATCATACTTACGTGGTTATTTGGATGTGTCTCATAAAGAAAAGAATGAAAATTATTCAAAAACTACCATTCAACCATTAACAAATTTATCATTGTACAATTTTATGGATAATTGTAGTATACCATTCAAGAGACAAGATAAACCTTGTACACTATGAGTATATTTTAATTTAGTAGGTCGTTGTATTGTGTGTAACAGATGGATAATACCCAATTACTCTCAAATAAAGTATACACATAGCAAAGATGAGACACCTTTTTGCGAATTTTCCATAGGTTTTGTAATGCAATTAATGTCTTGTATTATTCTAAATAATTGTAAAAGACCAAGAGAAAACTAGCCAGGGAGGCTAAGGGGCAATCGCCTACGATACCCAGTCCGCCCCTGTATAAGACCATTTGAAGGATAAGTGTAATAATTTATTAATTAAATAGTCATATAAGTTTTTACATATTCAATAATCACTATCAATTATTGTTTTTTCATGAAATCATGATAATTATTGTACTGCAACTAAAAAAATAAAACTATAAATAAGTTAATTATTTTAAATAATAATTTATAAATCTAACGTTTACATAAATATTTTTGATTTTTAATAATTGTTACTGTGAAATAAAAATTTGATCCTTTGTTTAAGTAGATTTTCTGATCATATAGGTATATACATGTGATATTAAAATAGCCGATTTTGATCGTATAAAAACATGAATCTCCTTGCAATATGTTTTTTTTAAGTTTTATACAAAAATATTTCACAAATCTTTTTTTTACTATAATTTAAGATGATAAAAAGTTGATAATTGTATTCTTTAATAATATTAAAAATATTAAATAAGTAATACATAATATTAATTATTATAATAAAGTTGATTATTTGCTTTATTTTTGATCAAGGATAGAAAGATTTGTGCGGATATACAATCAATAACCGTAAATGTAGTATGTATTTTTAATTTAAATGTCATGTTATACAAAATATGATAAAGTCTAGTTGGTTATCTTATAGTGTATTCAATTGAGAATAATTTTAATTTGGTAAGTACATTAAGTTCAAAACTAATTAATATTTTTTTATAAAATTAGTGAAATGGTATTACCTAGTAGTTTACCAGTAAATTACTGTAAATATTATATTGTATATTTTAGTTATAACTAATATAATAACAAACTTAAAAATAACTAAAGAATAGTCTACCTATAAGGCTGTTAATTATAAAACAGTAACATTTAGTAAAACATTTCATAAATGCTATGATAATATTTGTACATGTTACTGTAAAATTACTACAAAATTATTTGGCCACTGATTTCATGTTATCTTAACATATTATCAATATTATCATAATGTTAGTTAATGTTCAGT
Organism: Rhopalosiphum padi; assembly: GCF_020882245.1. Lineage (NCBI taxonomy): Eukaryota > Metazoa > Arthropoda > Insecta > Hemiptera > Aphididae > Rhopalosiphum > Rhopalosiphum padi. The sequence goes on along the minus strand of NC_083599.1, from coordinate 71,915,571 downwards.
TATTAATAATTTTAAATATTCAATGAATATTTTAACCCAATGATAATTATTATTATCGTATAGTATTTAGCAAGCAAGAATTACAACTCAATAAAAAAATGATAATTATATTATATAATATAATATAATAGAAAATTATCTTTTTAAATATTTATTTTAAAAATGATTTTGAAATATGTGCGGTTATTGTAATTAATCAAACAAATGCAACTAAAATATTAATTTATTGACTCTTATATAGCATACACATTTTAAAGAATAATGATATAAAATATTTATCATTAAATAACATATTGGAATATCAATATTTTAATTTATATTTATATATTATGATCCAATATAAAAATAATAAAATAAACTTTAAACATAAAATGTATATCACATATCATCAAAGAAAAATAAAAATATAACTGGTGAGTATTATTATATATAATATTAACTATATTATATATTATAAAAATATTAAATTCATTACCTACATTATATATTATATTGCATTTGGAGTTATTGGAATGGAACTACTAGTGACCTGACTAGTATTAGTCAAATTACAATAGATTATGTTACTATTACTGTTACTACTACTTCTAATGTTGGAATTATTTTCAATATATGAGTGAAACCTACGGAATCGTTGACTTCTACTCAATTCGTTGACTAATTTGTAAGATTTTTAGGCATTTTAATTTAACTAATTATCATACTTACCAATGACAAAATATGTTGACTGTAGAAATTCCGTCCGCAATGAAATAAATATAAAATAATAATAACTGCTGTCTGCTAGTGTATATAGGTATAGGTACAACTGTAAAATGATGAACGTCGAACGATAATGGATATCAGATTGGGTTATTTTTTCACGACCAAGTCGACTATGCCATTGCCATAGCCCATAGGGTTTTTCCGAGGGGTTTTTCAGACGAGCAACAATCACTGTAGATAAAAGTTAAATACCTATCATTAAGACTAGAAATATCTTTATAGTCTTTGCTCCTCATAATACCTATTTATATAGTAAACTTTACTTACATAACACATACGTGCAATCGCAACATAATCACTAAAATAATGAGCAAATAACCTAACAGCCTGCTACGACGTTATCATATTGCGCTTGGTTATTTATATCGACAATTATTAAAGATAATTATATTATATTATCGTGGTATTTCACTTATTGACAGATGACAGATTAATTAGGACTTAACAACCATGAAAATCCAACTGTTTGATTAGTTGCTATTAATTTATCAAAGCATAAAGCTTTAAAATCAATATTGTGTGTATCAGTAACAGCTTTAAAATTATTCAATACTTTATCATTTTCTCTTACAGATTTTTTTGACCAGCTGCATGATATATCAGTTACAGATATATTATTATGCCCATGTAAAAGAAGAGAAACCATATGATGACATTTTGTCAAACCTGTCGGACATGTACAGCTGCCATGTTCAATACTTTTATCTTTGAAAAATATCTATAAAGATTAAATATTATAATTATTTTAGGGATCATATTATAAATGATACAATCAAAATTACAAAGTTATTTACCTTAACATCATACAATTTATTTTTCATACTTGCATGCACTTGACCACTAAGTATACCTACATCAGGTATGTAGTTAAAACTTTTGACATAGCCACATTCAAAAGAATTTTCTCCTTTAGAAAATATTTTTTTATCATCAATAAAATTAATGGTCCACAAAAGTTTGATGATGCTGTTTGACGTCATATTTTTTACTGGAATAAATTAATTTTCCTACATTAGTAAATTGACTAATGAAGGATAATATATATTATACTCACTTCAAGAAGGAAATCTGACACTACAGTTTATTGACTCACTGAAGATCGCCGAAACAGAGCTTTGGGTAAGCAAATGGCTCAAAAAGAAAAACACAACAAATTATTATATGTATATAAAAGTCATAAAACCATAGACAATGCATAAAACATACTTATTATGTAAAATGGAGGGAAAATAGTACATACTTCTATGTAAAAATTGCAATAGTAAAAAATATTAATAATACTTAACTGATTTGTGTATAATGCATAGAGTATATTATGGTATAACGTGTGTGCCAAAGAAATACTAAATACTACACTTTGTTTATATTGACGAAAAAATCGTTTAGCTTCATATTTTTGGTCGGTACATATGTATAAACTTGTAAGGAACATGTTTTTAATAGTTAGAACTTTAATAAAAAAATACATATGCACTTAAAACTGATGCATTCGACCATGTATTTCTTATGGAATGAACCATGATAACAGTTTGTTTTGAACCGTCGGTCTTATCAATAGACAATGTGACGTCACACTATTTGTGCCTATTGACAGATGACAGATTAATTGGTGGTTGGTAATTTTTGTCTTTAACCGTGTATAAAATATTCTTTTATAGTGTTCTTTTAAAATGTTGTTTTTCAGAAATCACTTGTAGGTTAGGTTTACAGTTACAAATTGTTAACCAATAATAGATGTTCATAATTTTCTATCTACATTCTACAGTCTATAGTCTATTATAAAATGTCTAAAAATCATCTACTAATAGACATTTAAAATTATCTACACAAAGTATTTTTCATAACGTCAAGCTGATATTGTGTATAATATGTTATATACCATCTCATTTGTGTGTATATATAGGCTGTAGACGTTCTTGACGTCTGCGTAGACTGATAGACGTTTAGTATACCTATAGGCTATAATAGATTATGTGTGTTTGCTAAGGTAGGTACTAACTCTCCTATAAGTAGGTATGCATTCAATTTACAATAATCATATTTCGTCTAGACGCGTTACTAATGATAGACATATAAATTAGACACGAGGATGATAAAATATATATTTTATTATTAAAATCATCAATCATCATAAGTTATACTTCATTCAATAAAATACATTAAAATATATTAATATAATATACATAATATTAAAATTTATAATATATATTCATAGGTACCTATACAAAATAAGGTTAATAAAAAATCCGTCTGCTCTTCGGTATTCGGAAAAAAGCTCTTAAAATTCACTGAAAAAAAAAGCCCTGTACGAACGAAATACATTATTTATTATTTTATTATGATTTGCATAATTCAATATAATCATTACATTTATTTATGTACACTTCTTTAACATATCTAAAACTATACCCGTAATGTGCATTCAACATTGTCGATAATTGCCATTTGTCATTTGTACCTACATAATTCAAAAAATGTTTAAGGTAAAAACTTAAAATAATTAAAAATATAAAATAATTTATGCGATTGATGCCATGGTAAACTGCCACTATTATTAACTTTTAGTATTAAGTCAAAAACCAGCGTGTTATAGAGCAAAACGTACAGTGTGAATAGATTCGTGATATAAAACTTTAAAACTAATTTAAATATTTAATAAAAATATAGTTTATAATATACGAGTAGGTAGTATTATACAAAATCAGTGCCGGGTTAAGGGGGGGGGGGGCAAAGGGGGCAGTTGCCCCCGGCGGCAATTTTTTAGGGGCGGCAATTTTTTAACGGCCAAAATGAAGGTTTTTAAGATTTCTAATATATTCTAATTTTTAGGAAAAATTATTATTAATCATTGAAAAATGTGGGAACAAAATAATAATAATTGTAATATAATATAATATTATATTATGAGTGTATTGTCAATCAATAAGTTATCACGTCGAGACCATACTATTAGAGAGCTCGGATGACCGACGCATTTCTATTTTCGTCCTTATTATCGTATTATTTTTTATTTTAATTTGTACACGATATGTTTACAATAGTACACACTAACACATTGACACATAATCAACACATTAATGTGTTTGTATTTGTATACTTGTATTATACATTTATAACCAACAGATTATTATATTTAGTATTAAGAGGCCGTTCTGGTAAAAGTGAAACGTATACAACGCTCAAGAGATGGCGTTGAATTTCATATCGCCGCGGCGGCGGTCACCCGTAACCACGCCCACTTTTACCAAAGAGAGGCTACGCGCAATAGTCTCAGGAGCGGCACATTATTATTTCTCGGACCGCCGTCTAGAACGTTTCGCGTCAATGCTATTTTGTATTTATATTACTGGGGTAATTTGAAATTTGAATTTGATAAGCGCGCGCTCGCTTGCGCGTTCATAAACTAATTTTACGATATTGTTTATCGTATTATTGATTGAAGTTTCTGTTCCCTAAATATGTATGGAAATACTTAAACTAAACTATAAAAGCTATTTTACAACATATAGTTATTATTTAAAAAACTATCAGTAACAATTTAATAATACTAATAATTTATAAATTATTGCCATCGATTAATATAACGTTATGAATAAAATATAATTACAATTTAATTTATAGTTATAAATATAATAAATGTACATACAAATTAAACAAATCAATATATTAATCACTACATTCATTCATATAAATAAATACATACATTATTAATTTTGATGGTTTTAAACCATTTCATGCTACAAATTCGGATAATTATTGTTTTTTTTTTTTATGACACTGAAAGTTTATTATTTCCAACGCATCAAACTCTTGATTTTTAATGTACAAGTACCTATAGCTGTGTTTATGAGACCGAAGTATTAAATTATATGGGTAGGTAATGCTAGAAAAAAGTCTTGCCAAAAAGTTTGATACATAAATGTGTCCACAAGTATAGTTAATATAACTATTGCAACGAAGAATATCCCCATCATTAGCCCCAACACGCCGTAAATCAACCCCATAATTTAAAAAATTTGTCTTCCACCATTTTTCCAAAAATGTTTTTGTCTATCAAATATTTAAATTGAATACCTTGGTATTCTCTGATACTAAACCTAAGAAAATACATTTTATTTATAAATATATGACCCGGAAATTCATGTATTAAAAATTAGTTAAAAAAGCATGCACTAATACATACTTAAAATTGTCAAAACATGTAGATAATATGTCTTTAATAAATATAGATATCGAATCGAATTAAAAAAGAAAATACCTTTTAAATAATACGATTTTACTTTCAATTTATGTTTATTTAAAATACAATATAATAATATAAACATTTGACAATTTTATACTTTTTACCTCGTACATTTAAAAAAAAAAACTAAACATATTATAGTTGAATAAAAAATGTATAAAATAATATAAATGAATGTACTATATGTATTCAAAAATTTATCTCAAATATTAGATACCAATAGACGAAATTGGTGTGTATTTAAAATATATCAAATCCTATTTAAAAAAAAATATTTATTTTTTCATTATCTATCGAAATTTGGTAACAAAAATTTATTGTAATTGCTGAAAAATAGATTACCTATTATATACACTAAACGATAAAATTATTGAAAAATATGCAAAAAATTCAAAATAAAATGTCGTATTACGATTATGTTTGTCGTTTTATTTATTTACAGTTATACATCTAAGTAGGTATGTACGTGTAAGCAAGTAAACATGAATCACTGTTAGGTATACTAATTTAATTTTGTCACACTTATTTTAAATATCTTAAATTTTTATTTTATTATGTTTACGTACGTATATGAATGTTTTTATTATTTTTATTTTTGTGTCTGTCATCACGTTTTAGAGTAGTAATAGTGCTTTGATTTTTGACTTCAGTCCCTCTTTGAAAAGGAAATTGAATCTAGTTGGTACTTTGTGGTCAAAAGTAAAATATGCTGTGTAGTAGTTTTCAAAAGCGTCAGGAAAAACCTTGAAAAAGTAACGGAAAAACGGGAATTTTTTTCTTGAAATATCGATAAAACAAATTCGGCTTTCAAAAAATCTTTAAAATTTAATATAAGGTTTATTATAAATTATTCTTATGGTAGTAAAAAAAAAAAAACAAAAATCGTTAGTCACATTTTTTTGCTTATAAGCATTAAAAGTTCAAATGTTTACAAAATATAACAAAATTGCGAACATTTGCAAGGCATTTTGAAGTTGAAAATTCATAAAATTTTTGTAATAATTTATATCTAAGGTTAAAAAAACACAACAAAAGGTTATCCATAACTTTTTCTTCAAATAACTATAAAAAAAATTCCAGCATCAATATAGAAAAATTTTTATGAGCATATGAAATTAATTTGTTTACGAAATCAAGTAAAATATTGTACATCACAATTATTTAAATATAAGTTATCATATAATATATCCTATACTAATTATCCTATAGAGTATAGACTGACAAATCATCTCCGTACGTAAAATGAATATATTAAAAACAAAAACCGATATCAAAAAAAAAAAATCAGAGTTCTTGAATGAGGACAATTTTAGCAATTCGTATCCAAAACAATATTTTTTATAAAACACGAATATTTTTTTTAATAATTAAATAAGGATTATATAATTTAATTCGTTTTTATTTTAATTCAATCCTCAAGGCACAATTCCAAGGTATAATCACAGAATAGATTAAAGAATTTTCTGTGGTATAATCAAACCTGTTGTAGAACCTTTTTCTTAGGTGCTGATCAGCCCTTATCTTTGTGTACAATAACAAATGACAAATAGACGAAAAAAAGTCTATCTTTACTAGTGATAACCCTGATATTGTCTTGATATGCAAATAAAAAAAAAAAGTGTGTAGTAGCAAAATTTACAAAAAAATAGTGACTGGTGCTAATAATTAACTATCGTGCGTTCATCATGGGAAACAATTAGGTAAACTTTAAATATTTTTAGGATTATTTAGTATTTAAGTCGATTAAATGCATAAACACAATTAAAGGGACTAAAATGAAGCTTAAACTTCAAATGCATTTATAAAAAATTGCGCTTATGTATTTTATATTTTTATACACATAAAAAATTAAGTTATTTAGGATCTTGTATTAAATGTTTAAAAATGTTGAACCATTTATGGAAGAAAAAAATTAAATAGATGAATATTTGTCACGCCTATATAAGTAGTTCAAAAAGAGTTAAAGAATTTTGAAAATTGTATTTTATAATAAAAATAATAATATAAACATTTGGTGAAAATTTCAAGTATATTATTATATATAAATAATATAGGTACCTACTGTTATTTTATTTATTTACGAGTATTATTTATTTTAAAAAATGAGTATTACAAAATATCAAAATTGTTTGTGAAGACATTTTTATAAATTTCTTATTATATAGTTTATATATTTTTGAGATTTTAATGAATTTTATCAAAATACTAACTTAAAACACTAGTAAAAAAATTCTGAAAATACATTTTTCGATATTTCGTAATTGAGAAATAAATAACTTATAAAGAGCATTGTTTTAAATTGTTTAAGCATTTTTACTTTGCGAATAAATTAAATAAAATAAATTCACTTTCCGGGGCCTCAAAAAAGCTGAAAACGGCCCTGTGTAGAGCTTAACTTCAAATACATATTAAAAAAAAAAAATTGTGTCTAAGTATTTTTTTATAATAAATTGTATGATTATTAATATTTTGTAAAAAGTAATTCAATTTTAATTTAATCAATTTATATTGATTGCACAGTTAAATATGCCAAATTAACTTGTTTATATTTTCTATGAAGTTTAATTTGTATATTGTATTTGGTTTTCGAAGAATTTATAGTTTGTACCTAACTAAATTTTCATATGTGATACCTATTATTACTCTAAAAAAAAATTACCAAAAGCCAATATAATAAGTCAATGTGAATTACAATATGACATTGTGTTTCTTTTTATAAGTCCAGTGACTTCAGATTGGTATGGAGTTTTTGGAAGGAGATAGGTAATATCTAAATACACATTTTTTGGTAATTTTCAAAATTTTAGATCCTTAACATATTTTGGAAAATATAAAAACAAAAAAAGCGAAAATTAAAAAATGAAAAATAAATAAAACCGTTTCTAATATTTAAAAAAAAATATATATTATAACAATAATTAGTAATTACTACTATATATTATCATATTATGATATACATATAATATTCTGATAAATTATAACTACATAGCTTTATTATTTTAATATTTTATACGATTTGACGATTTATTTTGTACTCGAGTGCTTCTCATTCTCGTATCAAATGTACTTATAGTATATTATATTGGTTGTAAATATAATTATTTAATTAATAATTTAAAAAAAAAAATGTATATTGGTGTCAACTAGTTTTGTCATATTTTGAATTGGCTTAAATTTGTTTATTTGTTATTATTAAATTTAATAAATAAATAATCTGTAATAGACGTACCTACTAATTAAAAATAATTACAGTATTTGACTGATTTATGTAAATAATTAATATAATTAGGGATTTAAATCGCTTATTATTTAGACTATTATAAGTTATCGAGTTATATCGTAAGTACATTAATTACATTTGTCACTTTATTCAACAGGCTATTATTTATTCATATGTAACCGTGCAGATTGTAGGTACCTAAGGTGTTTTTTTGTTATATCGATTTAAATTTCATATTTTTTTTTTTCATATGTGGTTCAGCGTAAATAAAATTAACTAAATCATCAAATTCTCTTCAAGATTAAAAAAATAATTATTCAAATCGTACTTTTATTAAACAAATTATAATAATTTTATGATAATGTGAGATCTTTAATACGGCGTGCAGAATAATAAATAATAATACACGAAATATAAAATTCGATATCGGTTAAAATATTATTCGGTCACCAACATAATTGTTATCGTATTGACAATATTTATTTATAAACTGCGATATGAAAACCAGTTTAAACCTATGGTGCGGTACGGCTGCAGTCGCGCGCGGGGTGGTGGCATGAACACTGTTCTCGAACGCTGCCGCTATACTTAGCAGAGCAGCACATGACGACTGTAAATTTATGATTTTTTAACCAAAAACATGTTTTCGTACTTCCCATTTTCCTCAGCTCTCAGTAGTCGTAGAAACATGATTTATACACCAAAATAAACTTGAGAAGTTCCTCTAGATGATCTCGTTCCAGATTTTTGATATCTTTTTTTTTCTATTTTATATGATTTTTTAAAAATTTTGAAAATTTTGAAAATTTCAAATGCAAATATCTCCGGTTTGAAAAAAAAATTCAAAAATCTGGAACGAGATCATCTAGAGGAACTTCTCAAGTTTATTTTGGTGTATAAATCATGTTTCTACGACTACTGAGAGCTGAGGAAAATGGGAAGTACGAAAGCATGTTTTTACGGTCGATTTTTCGCTACCAGAACGGCCTCTTAATAGTTTCGAATGATTTATTTATATTTTATATACTACCAAGCAATTGTTTTTAATTTGTATTATACTATTTATTATTTTATTATTCGTCTCTCGATTCTCGTCGACACTAGTCGTAATCAGTCTTAATATAACTGAAAAAAAGTGCAACATTTTTGTTAAAAGCGTTAATTTTTAATAAATGAAAACGAACAAAATTAAGTGGCGCTGAATATCGCAAAAGAGCTGAGGAAAAAAAGAAAAAAGAAAAAGAAACTATTTCTCAAATTCTTAACATTCAAACTTTCTTCAAAAAGGTAAAAAAATAACGTACATAATAATTAATTTATAATTAAAACAAAATAACAAATTTATTTCCTTATAATTGATAAAGTTTACTCAAGTAAATCTGAAGCAGCTTTTACTAATTTAAAATCTAGAGGAAAACTGATTCACCCAAATGAACATTTTCACAGTATTATATTAGCAATAGAAAATTCTTTCTCGAAATATTGTATTATGCCTAGTGTATTTCAGGATACAATAGATGATTTTATAGAAAATAATACCAGTTTACTAACATTTCCATGTGATGAACATAAAAATGAAATATTACACAGGAGCTAAAGGTTATATAACCTTGGAAGAAATTCAAAGGTTTTTCAAAAAGTGACAAGACTGTTGGGAGCATTGTATTGAAGCTTAAGGACACTATTTTGAAGGTGATCCATTTAAATAGATCATAAGTTATAAATATATTTTTTAATTAATTTTGTCTGGGTATTTATTGAACACACCTCGTATTTATCTAGATAAAATAAAAAGTACTTACATTTTTTTTTATCTAGATAAGATAAAAAGATAATTATATTTTATCTAGATAATGCACAACACTGGTTAAGACCAATAATTGGTTACCTACAAAGTACTAAGGCAAAGTTACCAACTATTGTTAATTTTATTTATGGTTGGGCTTATGAACTTACATCGGTGGACTTTTGTAAATGTGAATTTGGACTGAGCAAAGTTACTGTAGTAGATTGGAACAATTATATTCGAGAAGTATGTGTATGGAAACTGTCTGGTTGCATAGTTGAGATTGATGAAAGTTTATTTGTCAGACGTAAAAATAATGCAAGTCGAATATTGTCGCAGCAATGGGTTTGTGGTGGCATATGTCGTGATAGCAATGAGTGTTTCGTTCTATGTGTACCCGATCGGTCGGAAAAAACATTTTTACCAATAATTTATGACCGTGTACGAGTTGGATCGACCATTCTATCAGATTCCTGGCGAGCTTATAATAATATCAAACAAATCGGAGATTATAACCATTCAACAGTAAATCACAAATATAATTTTGTGGATCCTTTAAGTGGAGTTCATACCCGGAATGTTGTGAGGATGTGGGGAAGTGCTAAATGGGAAACAAGAAACGAAGAGCGACCAAGAGAAACTTCCTCGATTCATATTTGACAGTTTATGTGGTGAAATAAATTGAACGGACGCGATCAATTTGAGGAAATATTGAAAGATATATCTGAATTTTGGCCACCTGCATAAGTTTTATTTTTTTTATAATATTATTCATAAACATAATTTTCATATACTTTTGTAGTAATCGGCCATGTATCAATATATCATACTTTTGTATTTATTTTGTTATTATTATTATTAAATTCCGTATAAATTTATTAGCACACCGAAAATAAGAAAAATATAAGTGACGGGCGTCAACTAAACCAGTACCAATAATGCTGGTAGAGTTGTACCTCAACAATGGATTTTTTGAGGCATTTGTCGGGAAACGACGGAATGTTTTTTAGTTGAAGTGGATATTGAGTGTGTACAGACGTTACAAATGCATGACCAAAAACGATATTTCAATCCAGTTGGAAAACACTGGTAACATTCCACTTAAACTTGACTTGAAACGAAGTGTGGAAATTGATATGAAAATTAAAGTATTGAGTCATCCGTATACGATGGAGATAATGAATGACTGATTAGTAATAAAAATAACACAATAATCAATACACAATTAAAACATACAACTATACAAGTAAATAGGTAGGTATGCCAGAAACAACTTCCTAATCTGAGGAATAAAAATTAATATTTTTGTATCAATAGGTACTCGTACTTGAAAACTATCACTTACCAGAATGCTTGTACGGTGTATAGTGTATACACTAAGCAGGCTATATAATGTTAATCTATTACAAATTATATCTATCTATTAGAATAATAAAAACTCATTTTAAAATGTGTATAAATGATACAATATAATATAATATACTATTATTAAAAGATGTATAATTACTTGAATCATTTTCGCACACTTTTTCCTTATGGTACTTCAAATGGCATTATCAATTAAGGAAGTAGGAACATTTGAATGCCTCCCCATTTTAATGTCTATGTAGGTATAACTTATAATAGTTATAAATAATATAATAGTATATGTCTGTATAAATATACCAGTTTAATTATAAAGCGTTTGGACACAAAATAAAAATGTACAATAGGTATACATTTGTTTACATGCGACGATTACAAATCACGAAAATTTATAAATAACATCTTATAATAGGTACCAAATGTACAATATAAATGTTTATTAAGGTGTAATTATATAGATTTGGTTTTGCGCAAAAGGGAGAAGGATACAAATTTTTTTAAGGAGGTTACAAATGGGTACAAATCGGGTACAAAAAATTGAGATCGGTATGCGTTATATTACTTTATTAATAGAGGGCAGGGCAGATATATCCTTTACAAAATATATGTTTTCATATAATAGGTATTTAAACTAAAATATTCTAAGTATAACTCAATAGTATTAATATTACATTATTTGTTTTTAATTATTGCAATTTTCTAACATGAATATACTATTTACTATTAAGAACATCTAAATTTGTAAATTATTTGGACATAATATTTTAAATATCAATGTCTACAAATGTTTGTTTGGTTAATCGCTTATGAGTGGAAAAGAAAACTGTATAGTTGTAGACATCTACTGCGTCTCATCGTATTTTTAAAGAAATAACAAAGTACTATCACCTTTAAAAAACTTTTAAGATTGTATCTATTTATATATATATAATATATATACACTATAAACGATATAATAATATGGAATTAATATTGTAAATTGTAATACACTTAGTAATCCAGTCACACAATGACGTCAATGATTATACTACCTATATAATTGTATAGGGAACACATTAGATGTCTATAAAAGATTCCCAGTTTTTCAGCTGAATTCCAAATCCATTAATCACGAGGGTTGGGTCATGTATAGACCATTATTTCAATAATATAACAAAAACATTGATATATTCCTGTTGGCAATGAATTTCATGTTATATTGTGTTACAGGTATTTTAGAAAGTGTACTTCCTGCGAGTTGGCGCCAGACGGCAGGTTTTACGAATTCAATAAATTCAGATAGTAATGTTGTTGGGTGGACAATACACCAGTGGGGTTATCGATGAATATAACTGAGACGATTTTAATGTCTCGCCGAAAATAATAAAAACCTTATAATATAAAGTTAAAAACCGAGTAACTGAATTTTATATATTTTTACGTAACTAGAAGCACTCTTTGCGTCAAATATAATCAGAATATATGTGATTAACATATTTATTAAAAATTGTACATATAATACGATGTATAATAATTAATAACTATAATATGTTTAAAATTCATTTTTTAATTATTATATTATATACGTAAAATAAAATATAACAAATAAAAATTTACTTAGTATTAAGTTACCTATAATTTAAGTATTAGTACTATCCGAAAGTTTCCGATATTGAATGATAAAAAAAAAATGGAATTTGTTGCAATTATTTCTTTTAATTTTTACTTTTTTTTCATATACTTGACAAAAATATGTACTCGTGTTGGTAATGAAATCCATATTATGTTGTATTGTGTTACAGGTATTTTAGAAAGCGTATACCTAATGCGTGTTGGCGCCAGACGGCAGGTTTTACGAATTCAATAAATTCGAATAGTATTGTGTAGGATGGACAATACATCAAAAATCGAGTATAATATGTACCGATTTTTCGTACGAGGGCACGTAGAATGACCATCCTAACAATAAACTATGTATGCACAAATAAAGATTTCTCTTACGGGTTTATCGATAAATAACTGACGATTTTACTGTCTCGCCAAAAATCCAAGTGACTGAATTTTATATATTTCTACTTAACTGAGATTTTTTCTTAACTTTTAAAATATATCCATATTATTTATAAATTTTACCTTAAATCATTGTAAAAGATGACTCTACTATGAATATTCCTCAAAGTTATTCAAAACCGTTTTTATGCCACATCATATTTACTTATTGTATATAATGTACAGATTATAAATTCCCAATTAACATCATTAATAAAAAAAATAAGAAAAAAAGATTTCTACTTAACTAGAAGTACTTTTTGTTTCAAAATGTTTATCCTGCAAATATGCATACAACATGCTGAATTCGAAACCTTGATATTATGAAAATTTGTATCGTGGTGGTTTTTCGTATTTTTCATATGAATTGTTAATTAAATACAATGTTTACTATTATTTATTAACAACAATTTTTCAAACAGTGTTATATTAAAATATTTTCTATTTTAATAGTTATTAATTAATAATAATATAATATTATCATGATTATATTATGCACACAATTATTACTATTTTTATTATTATTTTATGCAGTGACTAAGTGGTTCAATTTCTTTTCAATCAAAATACTCCGTCGTCATTATCAACATTTGATTAACGATAGTATAAGTACCTAAGCATGTTTTGTAAGTATCCTGCAGTTTTTACAACGATAATGAACAAATAAACACAATTATACAGACAATTTTGTTTTGTATTTATTCACGAATCTGTTTGTAGGCATGTTTTATTCTATAAGAAACGATTATTTAAAAAAATAATACCTCTAGGGTTAAATATTTAAATCATAGCCAGTTATTAATATAATGCTGTACATATTACTCTGATTTTAAAATGTTACGAATACAACTAATCCTATAATAACATGCGTACTCATATTATTTTTAATCTAATGTTAATAATGACAACAAAGTTCCTATATTTATTGAGTACACGTACATTGTGTACATCGTGCATTGTACACGCGTTCCAAAATTATCAGAGTAGCCCGATTGCGGCCCGAATACAGGAAGTCGTATTTTATCCCAAATATAAGTATCCCGATTGCGTCCAAGCACACATCGGTTCCAAAAATAGCTTATAATTAATAAAATAAAATAAATATTTAAAATTTTCAAGTACATTTGGAAGTATTTGTATTTGAAATTATGTATGAAACACTATTAATGCGTCAATAAATAAATAGTCGAATATTAAAATAACAAAATGTTTACCGCGCAAGAGATACCTATACTAAAATTTGGGTAAAATATATTTGATTAGAGTAATAGTAATTAGTAGGTATTTGAAGTTACTTTATTCTATACATGTTTAAATACTAATACTCAAATATATATTAATACATATTAGTATAAATACCTTCTAAACACAATACCTTATACATACTTTATATATTATAATATTAAGAAATCATATCATTTTGAATCTTAACATACATCATTCTAAAATTACCTTATAGTTTATATCGATCAAATTTATTTTAGTTAAACACAAACTGTAAATGGAAAAATAATGTTGGAATAATTTACGTTTTGAATATTTTCAGATATTATTGATAGGTAGGTATTTCAATAGTTAGTGAGTTACAAAAATCGTCGTAAGGCGAATGTTAAGATCAAAACCTTGTACGCAGTTTTCAGACGGGTGAGTTCAGTTGTTCAAACAGTTGCATCGGTCGACTGGTAGGTGCGCACCTGTAGTCCCTGTCCCTCCTTCTCATTTATTTTATGTAACCATTGTCCGACAGTGCTCCACCGTCACAGAAGTGGTTTGTAAAAGACTAGTTTCTGCATTAGTGCATTCCGAGTTCTGATCATCATACTGCAACACCATGATGTCTATAACAAAAATCTTGATTTTGTTCGTCGCAATCGTTTTCATTGGGGAAGTAGTCGACATGCACCCCGATATAGATCGTCCTGATGGTGAGTTCCTAAATTATTTTTGCTAATATTATTATCTATAATAAAAACATTTTTACAACTGAAATATTTTTTTTTCATTTAAATAATAGCTTATTTAATATTTTTTTCGAATTGTTTAACCTCTATATTAATTTTCATTTTTTAGTAGGTAATTTTATTTTGTTATGTATCATAATTGTATTGCTTGTATTATTGATATTATATATATGCATAAATAATTCCATATAATATATAAGTATATTACGATTTATAATAATAACGCAAATTCGAAAAATATATAGATACATTTTATATTTTAAACATCACGAAAAAACATTAAATTATTGAATACATATTATACTTATTTTCAATTATTATTATTCTGGGCTTTATATATCTAATTGTTTTTGCAAAATATTAGTAAAATATTGAATTAAAATATATTATAGGTATTTAATAGTTTTAAATCTATACTATTAAGTACGTTATTTGTTCCTTTTTATTCAATGCAAAAAAGTAATTGATTAAATATTTTTTATAATTTTAACATGTCCTGTAACCAAATTTTTTGTTGAAAATAATTCATACAATCATAATTTTAGTTCCCATTAACGAATTGTCAGAAACGCAATACCTTCTGAAGCTGGCCGATTCTGATTACACCAACTTTGGCATGTTGAGTGTGCTGTTACGGACAAGACTTAATTCGCTGCAAACATCTTCGCCGATCGAAACTACCACCGCCGAGACCGAGTCCATTGCCAGCCAGCATGCAGGCTGGAGGTTGGTAAACAGAATTCGACGCTTGACATCGGAGAAGAATACTAATACTACAGTGTCAGGAGACCCAACGCAAACCAATAATGAGCCTAAAATGAGTGCTCTTAAATGCTTGGTGTCTCTTGCGTACCCAGTATCCCTTCCACTGCAATGTACACAATTTTATTTTGGTTTTTTATATAATTAAAAATACTCTTTATAATTATTATTACAATTCTTATAAATTTAGTATGCTTGGTAATTTTTTTCAACAAAGTTTAATTTTGTTACAAATATAATAAATTATATAACTATTTTAGAAAAGTAAAAAAACATATATATTCATAATGAAATATTACCCACCTTAATTATTATATTATTTAATATAAAATAAAGTATTTTAAATAATATTTTTTTGAATTCAATACTTTTATTTTTATGTTTATGAGACTTAATCTAACATGATAGTATATACATAGTAAACGGGGTGTCCAGTGAGGATTTACCCATTGACCATTGTGATATTTTCTGTAAATGATGGAGATATATTCTATTTTTTTTTTTGCAATTTAAAATTGAAATCATAAAAAAATTTAATATTAAAAATTCTAATATCATACATTATGTGACAGAAAATACTTCTAATTTTGGAAAAGCTTTTTGAATATTTTCTATGCAATCACAAATGCAAAGTGTAGCACCAACAATCTCTTTGTAATGTTTTAATGAAAATAGTTCTGACAGAATCCTAGGTCGATGACGCAAATACAAAATGTGGTTGAATTATTAAATATATTTTTAAATTGTATTTAATCAGTAAATGAGTATGATGATAATTTTATTTTACCAGACATTTAACTTTTGCTGCACATATGGTAAGTTTGATTTCCACTACTGGTGTAAGTTTAATTTCAGATTTATCATACAAAAAAAAATATGTCAAAATCTGTACTTGAAAAACTAGTAATTTTGGAATATTATAAGTGGAAGTTCTGTTGCAATTGATAAAATGTATGATATCTGCAATTGTTGCAAGTTCCCAGTACCCATTTTAACAAGATAGAATTCTATGTTTTTTGCGGTTAAAAAAAATTTAGCCAATAAAGATAAATTTTGTTGTGCGAGTCTGATGGACTGAAAATGTATATGATGATGAATATAGTTATAATGAATTTTATAAAACCTGAAAACACTTAACTGATGGTAATGATTTTGATTTGATAGATACTATAGGAAAAAAAAGAATTTGGTTAGTGTTCAAGGGTTCAAGCATTTTCTTATTTAGACTGTGGTAATTGTTAGGTAACATTCCTATTTCCAAACAAGTCTTTTTTTAATATAACACATCCCTTCTATCATCTGTCCAGTAATTCCTAGAAGAAATAGGTGCAATGATTAAACATTTGAAATCCTATTATGCTGCTGATGTAATCAAAATAAATAATGTATTAACTTTTGGACAAATGTAATTTATTAAATTAATAAACTTCTGAGAAAAACACAAGTATTTTTCAATATAAACTTATTTTTAAAGTTATTATCTGACAAATAAAATTATTCGGTGGATAAACTTACTAATATAGTAGTACTGATAGTAGAGGTGATAATAGTGGATCGTAGAACAAGTTATATACATTTTTTAATTATGATTAGTCAATTTCAACAATCTTTATCAACGCTATTCATTTAATCAATGTATTATTATTATTATTATCATTATTAAAATATTCTATTTTCATCATTGAAATTAATTTGTAGTTTTTCTAATTTGAGATTGAGTTTTTGTCGGGCTATGATACGAAGTGACATCTAAAAACTATGAATTAAAAAGGATGGCCAATTATTTTTTATTCAATGAAAAATAATGACTATTAAAATATGCTGTAGAAAATCATAATATTCTTATAAAATAAAGAATCAAAGGCTGTGAAAGATATAACTTGATATATTTTGAATTTTCAATAATTCAGTTTAGTACATAAAAAGTCATTCTTACATTTAATGGTAAAAAAATAATATAACACATTAATTTTGAAAAGTTAGGTGAATCAAAGTATAGTTTATCTGCTTATGATATTGTTTTAAACAATTAAAATAATTGTCTTACAGTCAATAATGGTATTTAATTGTTTTATTAATTTCTACAATTTTGTATATTTTGTTTATTACATATTATTTTTAATAATAAAAATAACAAGTTTATGAATTGTCTATATGATAATCCAACCACAGAATAATTATTTATTTATTATTATTTATTCTGTGCTCCAATTGTGTAATGTGCAAATGAAGAAAATGTGAATTTCCTAAAAGCCAAACATGCTTTAGTAGGTATTGAAACCATTAGGATTAGATATTGCTAATAATTAACAAAAGTTGAATAGTCTAGAAGAATCTGAAGATAAGCTAGTTGTAAAATTGAATATTTTGAGTTGAAAATACCTAGCAATTATTGAACATATTTGGTTGTAGTGTGTTAAAACAAGAAAAACAAATTCATTTAATATTTGGCATCTCATCCAAAATTCATGATCATTCCAAAGGGTCCTATGATCAACTCTCACATGAATGAATGGTGTATGTATTAATTTGCCAAATAATTTGATATTTGGTCAAAAAAGTAACTAATAACTACTATATTCATCGAATATTTCTTATTCAGACATTGGAAAACCAATGTTTATCTATTTTTTCTTATCTGTCGAATAACTCTTGTTAACTCTTCTATTGTCTTCTAATTTTGTAAAATAATTGTTATGTATATTTATATTATACTGAAAACTATCTACTTATCCAAGTATATTTAATTTAGTTTATTGGTATAGTTGTATATGAAATTATCAAAACTCTTAATTATACCTATTAAAAAATCTGTTGCCTAACTATGTATAAAATATGTATCTATTAATTAAAATTAAATTTGCAATTTTTATTAAAATCAGTATTTTACTAAATAATAAAACATTTAACTGATGTACCTTTGTTCATACTTCTTATTTACTAAGTAATATCTAACTTAAATATACTTACATTTATAAACTGTTAAAAACCATAAGGATAACCAGATGAAATATTATAATTTAAAACTCATATTTATTATTATGCAAATAATTTGGCATCCATAAATAAATATTATATTATTTTATTCAATATTGATCAATAATATAAGTTATATTGAGTTACCTATATGAATTATAGAAAATCATAAATTGAATGTTGCAAAATAAATATGAAATGTATACATGTATTTATAATCAGAATTAAAATGCTAAATTATAATTAATTTGTATTATTATAACAATAACATGATTAAAATTAAAATTAATTTTCAAAAATGTGTTATTAATTTATACTAGTTTTGTATTTGGTATTTCAATAAATATTAAATAATAATTTATAGGTAATAAGAAAGCATAATATGAAACATTTAATTTTTGTTTAAGCTATATAGTTAATAATTTAATGTAACAGTAGTTAGGTTATAGTAGGTAGTAGTTATAGTAGGTATTACTAAAATACTGTAGGACAAAAGTAAATAAAATAAAAATGAGAGTAAAAAAATATATTGATAGGGGTCAGATAATTGTATTATTTTAAAATGTTTATATTTTTTTTATCTATTTAAAAAAATATTTAGAAATCTAATACGAATAACTGTTATACACATAGTCGTAAAAAGCATTACTTGTGACTAAAAACCGTAATATATGTACATTAGGGTGTCCCTTAAGTTATTTTATATTGGCCCCCCACACCCCCCTGTACGATTATATATATCAAACATACATTATTATTTTCAAATAAAATTATAAATTATTAAATTTAAAAAAAAAAAACAAAATAGTGAACCTAATTTTCAATAAACAATGTTTTTTCTGTCCAATATATTATAACATTTATAACCGACACAGAATACATTCCTTTAGTATATAAAATCAATTAACAACAAATTTTTAATATTTAATATATTGTACATTTATAAATATAAAAACTGAAACAATTAACAAATTAGAAAGAGATTATAATAAATCTAATTTTCTAGATTTTTTTGCAAATTTGTCAATGATATTTTCATTTTTTAATCCATTCGTCAGTTCTCTTTCTATATACAAAGATGAAAGATTAGTAAATCTAGATTGCACCATGCTAGTACGTAACCAATTTTTTATACGGTGCATAGAAGAAAATGATCTTTCGCACGTTTCCAAAGAAATAGGTATAGTTATTGCAACTTGGATTAATTTAAAAACGTATGGATATACACTTGGATTACATGCATTCATAAGATCTTCTATCAAATAATTTTTAGCCAGACAATTTTTTAATACCATCATCTCTGCTTTCAAACTTTCATATGAAGTTCCTAAAACATTCTGAAAAAATATAAATATACAAAAAAAGTGTTATATTTAATTTTAACATTTATATCAACTAAACATTAATTACTTAGTGTTATATCAACAATAAGCATACTTATTACCTTATATCTGTTAATAAAAAATAAACTTTCCTTTAAATTCAAATTGAAAAAATTATCAATAGATGTAGCTAATTCTAGACTTTCATCAGAAAATCTTTTATTCAAATTAGAAATCACATCATCAATAATTCTGAAATATGCGGTTCTTCGCCAATAATTATCTACAGATGCACTTAAATTTTCATTAGTACTACATGCGGCCCCTGTTGGAGTAGTCAAAGCATAATCTTGAAGTGTTACAGGTTCTCTTCTTTTGCGTTTTTGACTTAGCACTTATAACAAAATAAAATAATAAAAGTTATAAATAACCACAATGAAATTGTTAGTTACCTAAGATAATAAGATCTAAACAGTTATATTTATTTAATAATATGTTAAAGTTGTTACTAACCTCCTCCTGTAGATGGTATTGTTAATGCTATGTCATTATTGTCACAAAAATCTTTTACTTTAATCCAGAATGTACAAAAAGCATCATTGGAACGTAATTTGTTAAAAGACAATATTACACTTTTTATGACATTTACAGATTTACCTAAAGTAGCAGATTTGCTTTGAAGCTGGTGACTTAACACATTTATGATTGATAACACTTCATAGAGTATAAATACAATTACAACAAAATCACTGTTTTGTATTGAATTTAAAATACCTAAAAATAATCTTTTATTAATTTATTTCATATAAAATATGATAGTAATTATATTAATCTAATATGTGTAAGTTAAAAAATGCATTGTTAATTTTTCATGAAAATGTCTATACAACACCTATTGCTTGTGCTACATCTTTTTCATATTGATCGTCAACTTCTTTTTGGAGTGCAGCTACAATTGATTTATAATTATGAATAATTGCCTCACAGTTCTTATAACGACAAATCCAACGTGTATCGCAAATCCGCATTACTTGACCTTTTTTAAGACCAAGTTGTTTTTGGATATAAAGTAGTTTAGCATTTTTAGATGGACGAAAAAAATGTACATAGGTTGCTTCTAATATATTAAATACTTTTTGTGCACTCTATAAATAAAAATTTTTTCATTGGTAATAGTCAATTAGTTAATACTCACTTTCTTTTATTAATTACCTTTATTGATTTGCATAAATCTAAAACAACTAAATTAAGTCGGTGCGCCATACAGTGTGTATATATGGCTGCTGGATATCGCTTTTGCACTTGAGCTTGTACTCCGTTTAGATGACCGGATATGACACTAGCTCCATCATAAGATTGAGCCACTATATAAACGATTTCCATGTTTATATTTAGTTCTTCAAAGTAATGCATGATAGCTGAATAAATTTGAGTTGAATTTTGACCACTAGAAACGTCTATGAAACCCAAAAATCTTTCAAAAACTTTCAATCTTACAACATATCGTACACATATTGAGAGCTGTTCTTCTTTATAACTCCTAAGAACATAATTAGTTATTTCTTACAACATAACTTTTTGTTTTAAAACATATTTTTTCATTGTTTAGAGAAAATAAGCACATATTATACTGTGTTTAATACAATTATTAATAATTATTCATTAGTTCAAAAAAAAATTACAATTTGGTTTCCTTAGGTTTATAGATTATTATTAAAATACTAACCTAGCTTCATCACACATAATAGCTAAGAAACCAGTAGTTGAAATTTCATTAAGTATGATTTATTTTATGGAACTGGCACAAATATCAACAAGTTCATTTTGAATTCTCCAACTGCTGTAATTTGTATCTTTAGTATACATGTTTTCGAAATTTGGTACAGATTTAGCATACAATTTGCACAACTTTTTAAAATTTCCTAAAACGTTTGATAATGTGTTAGTATACAAACATTACATATGATATTATTTAATTATTATGTATTTGTTTTTTCTTTAACTGATAATTTTAACTTTAATAATATTTATTATGATATGTCATATGTGGAATATACCTTGATTAATTCATAATTGATTGATGAGTATGGTAATAAAGGCCGTGGAAATGTCTCATATCTGTCCCACACTATTTGTGATGAGTTAATAACACTTATGAACAAATCTGTACTTCATAAAATAGTAAATGAAATAACGTCTGCTAAATATTTCTCGTTAATCGTAGATTCTACTCCCGACATCACGAAATTTGATCAATTAACGATTGCTGTTAGATACGTTAATTTAGGTGGGACTGCAGTAGAGCAATTTTTTTGTTTTATTCCATCGGTTGGACATAAAAGTAAAGAAATGGAAGTCTCAATATTAACGAAATTATCTGAATTAAATATTGACATACAGAACTGTCGTGGACAATCATACGACAATGCAAGAAATATGTCAGGTATATTTAATGGTCTGCAAGCTCGTATTAAAGAGAAATCAAAAAATGCAATTTTTAGTCCATGTTCAGCACACTCATTAAATTTAGTTGGTTGTCATGCTGCTGATATAACCAAAGAAGGTTATCACTTTTTTTCACTTGCCCAAAATATTTATGTATTTTTTTCTGCATTGACATGGCGGTGGGAACAACTTTCAATAAATTTAAAAAATATACCAAACTCAATGTTTGTAAAAAACTTATGCCCTACTAGATGGTCATCCAGATATAGTGTTTGTAAGAGTTTAAAAATTGGGTTTGAAGCTGTATTAAGTTCATTGAAAACTATAGCTTTGAACATAGATCAGAAAACTAGTGTAAGACACGAAGCAGAATCGTTGTACAAAAAAATTGAAACTCTCGAGTTCTCATTTATGATAGCTCTATGGACTCCAATATTAGAAAGATTCGACGCTACAAGTAAAAATTTACAACGTATTAATATTGATTTATCTTATGTTGTAAAATTGTACGAATCTCTAGAAATGTATGTACAAGATTTAAGAAATAGATTTGATAATATTTTAGCTGAAGCAAAGCAAATGATTGGATATGAAGTCTTTTCTTACGAAGAAAAAAGAAATAAACGAAAAAAATGTTTTCACGATGACCTTAATGTTCAAGATACAATATTTCACGGACAAGAAAAATTCAAAAATGAAACATTTTTACCAATTTGTGATACAATCATTGTATGTTTAAATAAAAGAAAGATGGCATATATTGAGATAAATACTATGTTTGGTTTTTTTTTAAATATAGAGGGAATTGACAATGATATTTTACGTGAAAAATCAAAACAATTAGTAGCTATTTATAGTGAAGATTTAGAACCTGACCTGGAGAATGAGATTATTCAATTTAAAACAATAGTAAAACATTTTTCAGAAGAAGAAAAATTATCTATGCACAGTTTGCTTGAAGCATTAATAAAATCAAAGTTAAATGATTCATTTCCTAATGTGGAAATAGCTTTAAAACTTTTTGTATCTATACCATGCTCAAACTCTAGCGGGGAGAGGTCTTTCTCAGTTTTAAAGAGAGTGAAGAACTACCAGAGAACCTCATTATCTAATGAAAAGATGTCATCATTGGCTCTAATGTCTATTGAAAATAATTTGCTACAATGTATGGATTGGAATAGTTTTATTAAAGAATTTGCTTCACAGAAAGCTAAAAAAAAGTTTTGAATTTCAATTTGTATTTAAATGTTTATACTTAGTACTAACTACTAATAGTTATATATTATATTAAAACTACCAATGTTATTATTTGTTTATAAATGTATATCAATTAATAAATTAAACTATTTTAACACTATTTTTGTTCAAATATTTTTTTTTTTTATGACGAATAGAACGGTATAAGGTATGTAAAGAGCGGCATATTCGTTAACCCGGCACTGTAACAAAATAATAAATGTAAGTGCATAATGGCGAAAAGGTTCGAGTTCCTATGAATGATATTATATTTTGAAGTATAACAATTTAAATTATTTCGCTTTAACCATTAATTTTTTTTAAATTTAAAATTTTGTAAAAATTAAAAAATTATATTGCAATATCTATTCAATAAAATGTATGCAAATAAATGTTTAATATTATTATATTGTTACAAGATCTACTACCGAGAGATTTAAATTTATATTTATAAGATTTTTAACTTAGTGTAGGTACACATTTTTACCAACAGTTATAAAATCAAATTAAATTTAAAATTAGAAAGCATATAAAATGCCATTGTTCATAGAAAATAAAAATTTAAGTACGTATAATAAGTAATAATAACTAGGGCTGGGATTTAAATGTAATAAAAAACCAAAAATATGTAGTTAAAATGGCCAAAATATGTAGTATAAAATAAAAAATATGTCATAAGAACAATTTAAAATTATGTTAACGTGTAAAATTTAAATTAAATTCTAAATAATTTTTGAATAATTTACAATTAATTGTTTTTCATTTCATTTCCAATTAATTTCATTTAAAAAATATAAAATATAAAGATATTTTTACAACCACGCGAACGTAAGTGCTGATACTGTTGAAAATTCGTAAATATATTTTGTCTAATAATTGTTGAATATAAAGTATAATCTAAGATCATTAATGTATTATGTATAGTTATCGAACAGAAACAAATAAGATAAACTATAATCAAGTTATAAATAACTATAATAGTAGAATATTTTAAGTTCCCGCAAAAATATTTTTTAGAATTACGAGCAAATAACAAAAATCGTTGTTTTCGTTTATATATCTAATTTTGTCATAATTTAATCTTCAAACGCTCGTAAAAAATAAATTTATCTATGTAGCTTATTCTAACAGTATTATTTATTTTAAACAGAAAATCCTTTGAGGAATTCCGTCTTAAATTTTCAAGCAGTAGCGTACTAGCGTGTTTAAGGGGTGGGCCTGGTAGGCAAGTGCCCATCCACATTTTTATATAAGCACTAGACTAGTATAAGTCCGATGCTCAATGAAAAATAAAATTATCATTTATAGTTAAAAAAAAAATTGTTTTGATTAGATTAGGTAGATAATTCAATAAAAATGTAAGATTTGAATATTTAAAGAGAAATTGTGGATTTTTTTATATTATACAGGATATTGTTTTTATTTCCATAACTTTTTCTATTACAATTAGTTTTAGGTAAGCTACCATTTATTATAAAATATTGAAATTAGTCATTTAGAATAAAAATACTAAAACTTAAATAGATTAAATTATAATATAGGAGGGGGCAAAACCATTCTGAACTTAACTTTTGTGGCCCATCCACAAAAAAAGTTCTGGACAGTGGACACGCCACTATTTTCAAGTCGTATGTATGGAATCAATAATTAAAATTTAAAAGTCTTATGATTATTAAATCACAAAATATATAGCAATGCTAAAGATGGCAACAATATCTTAATATACTATTAATATATAAATAACTTTCTACTAAATTTTTGAAATTCCTATTTCACTGAAAGTAAAATAGTCAATAGATGTTTTAATCTAATTTAATTGAGGAACATAGATAGGTTTAAACTTGTTAGTGAATATTGACATATTATTATACATTAATATGATCAATCAGAAATTATTTTGTATTCGTAAACAATGTCAACACATTTTGACGGCTAGTTTCACGAATCGAATCAAAAATAAAAATAAAAAACATTATGCAATACAAATTTAAAATAAAAAATAAAATTATATGATATTTACCAATTTTTTGTGGTTTAATAAAAACTATGGATACCTATGTAAAATGTTTTACGTAATATTAATGATACGTAGGTACAGACTACAGAGCAAACTTTGAA
Organism: Rhopalosiphum padi; assembly: GCF_020882245.1. NCBI lineage: Eukaryota > Metazoa > Arthropoda > Insecta > Hemiptera > Aphididae > Rhopalosiphum > Rhopalosiphum padi. The sequence goes on along the minus strand of NC_083599.1, from coordinate 71,889,344 downwards.
ATGTGTCACTTAGATAGGTCACTAATCTAACCTAACCTGCATCAATTTGATAGTGGAATACGATCAAAACAGACAATTTTCGAAATACATATACATGGTATACCTACAGCAGATGGTAGAATAAAATAATACGTGCAAGCGTTTCGTATGGTGGTGCACATTTTACCTACATATGTTCGAAACTTCGAAAGTGTTCAGATTTCGTAGACAATTATCTCATCACTGTGGCCTTTGACTTAAAACGTTTTTTAGGATTTGAAAAACTAGTCTGGTGCTACTAATTATCGTGCTCACAAAAACATTTAAATATGTACACGATATAAATATATTGATATATATATATATGTATATATTGATATTACCAAATCGCACCAGGCGATTTTATTATATGTATATACTTTAAAAATTGAAACGTATACCTATTATATATTACATAATAACCATTTCTGACCTTCAAAATATAAAAAATATAATACGTTTTTATGTTTCTATTCCCGTTTTCAGTTTATATGATTTTAAATTACACGAAAAAATGATAGCGTGTTTAATACACGTCCAAGATATATCTGCGTATTGATTTTGTATAATGAAACAGTCTCTACACGTGAAAAAAAAATATTTTTAAGAAAAGATGTTAAGCTAACGGCCGGATGTATGTATTGTATACACATTTATACATCTGGACAGATGGCACGTGATATTAATTCGTGTGTCCGAAAATTGACCACCACAATAGCTAGGGTGTGTTATTTCAACACCGATGTATTATGGAACATATTTTGGCGAAGTCTGCAGTGGCGTCGCAGAGACGACGTTTTTGTTAACTTTCTGTATAGACGCCAATGAACATATTATTACAATTTATATAACAATAATAAGTAGGCGGGTGTCTTTTAATGTATTTTTTCGGTCAAAAATAATCAATAATGGACTTAATATAATACAATACGTACGAATGTGGTATCTTTTAAATCGCATGCCCTTATATGGCGAAAAAGAAAATGTACATTCGATTATATTATATTTATATAGAACGGAAATGCCTTCGGTCGGTGAGTACCACTATACCAATCCATATTGTAACAACAGAGGAATTATAATGGGTACATTTAATACCTTAATAATATGATCGAACTACAGCTTATTTTTTTCAACTGGCGTCTGTTGTCATAATGGTACGACGTTTGTATTCTATATTTATATATTATATTAACTCATGGGACAATGTTCATCATAAAACGACCATAGGTGTTGCGCCGCGACCGCTTCTACAAGGGTTGGTGTCACAATAATATATATAGACGATGCATATAGACTATGAGCACACAATTATAATAAATAATAAATATAATGACAACATAATAAATAATAATAATTAATATTGGGGCGCCCGAAATATACAAAAATATATAATAATAAATAATTTAGCACATAAATGCTCCGTCCATAAAAGGGGACTTACAACTTATATAAAAAGACAAGACCAACGTTACCACTGACCACGACGACTGCAAACGCGACACGGTGATGATTGGTTGCGTGAAAAGTCTGTTGAACGGGGTCAGCGACTTGAGACGATACGCCTTATGATAATCGCGACTAGGGCGAAAGCGGCACACACGAAAACGGCGGCGGCTTACAGCGACATGCATACATGATACAATATGCGTCGAATGCGCGAATATACGTTGTCGATAGTTTACGCGAATTTGTGAATCGTTATTATTCGCGTGACGATAACGACGCCGAACCGTGGACACTCGAAACCACGCGGTTTGTACGACTTGTCGTTCGCGAAAAAACGTATCGTTCGTACGGGGTCAAACTAATTAACACAGCGATCCCGCCGTAATATCGCGAATGGCACGAAAACCGATAAAACGAACGAAAGCGTTCGTCGAGGCACGACACTGGCACTCGAAACGGTCACGTAAAAAAAGATGGCACAAACACACACTGTGTAGCTGTGCAGCGAGGAAGGACGCGTGGAAAGGCCCCGCGAAGTCCGAACACTCCGAACGCCGAAAAAGAAAAGAGCGACGACGAACAACCGCGGTCAGTGGTGTAGGTTGCGACGCGCGACGGAGCGGCGGCGTTGACAACTTTGCGAACTTTCGCTTTACAGTCACACCACCTTAGGGAAACATTTCCCGGTTGACCGGGTGGCGGGAAGCAATAGGAGTAAATTAAGTAAATTAAAGAATTTAATAATATAAAACTTACTTAATACTTTAAATATAAATAAAAATGTATTTGTTGCCTTTTCTATTTATAACTTATCAATTCCGTTCAATGACTTTATTATCCACTCTAGCAATACTAGTGATTTAAACTTCACTCGAGTGAAATATTTAGGTCTAATTATTGACTGTAATCTCCGTTGGAAATTGCATATCGAAAATTTGGTTATGAAGTTAAGATTTATTATTTCCAAACTCTTTAATCTGAACAAACTTTTACCCACAGAAATGTTGCCTATTGTATATAATACACTAAATAAATCAATATTTCAGTATGGTTAATAATTTTGGGGTGGCTGTAATGAGTGTAATGACAATGCAATTAGGCCTCTCGTGATACAACAGATACAGAATCTTGCCATAAGAATATGTTTAAATAAAAAAGAATTATATGGTTCGACCACTATTAATTATTAAGTGTTTAAAGCTCTACCGGTCAGATATCTATACAAGCAGTTCTCTATTATGTTTCAAATTGATAAATTTCGTATCCAAAAAAATAACAGAAGGGAAAATAGGTCATATGACATGCAAGTAAACTACACCAATAAGAGTATTGGAAAAAAGTTTGTGGACTATTTAGGTCCAACTAATTTTAACTCATTGCCGCTGTATCTAGAAAAATATATTTCTAGTAATGTATATAAGAATAATTATATAACTAATAAAAAATCTATTGTTAACTATTTGTTTCTTGAACTATATAGTTGTATCTTATCTAGTATTTAAATATTTTAATATTGTTCGAAATCATAATTTTAGGTTTTGTTTTAGTTTTAATACATTTTATACTTAATGTTGTTATATTTAGACTTACTTGTGTATTAAATAGGAGCTTAAATATTTCAAATATTGCTTAAGTATTTTATTAAAGTTAATCTGTATCACTTATTTTTAAGTTTTAAATATTATATTGTATACTATCAACTCATCTACCTCGCCGCAAGCACAGCTTAAGGAGGTGGATTCAAATTTAAAAATAATAATAGATACATTGTTACATTTCTAGTTTTTAATTTGTAAATTTTTAATGTATAATGTAATGTATTCTATTTTTCTTAAATAAAAAAAAAATTAGCTATTAAGTGAGTACATTATTATGTGCTTTATTTATGAATTTATACTTAGAAATGCTCGCAGAATACACGTCTATATTTATGTCTTTAGTATTTATTTATATTAAATTCGTATATCAATAAAATTATAAAACGCTAAAATTGTACCCTAGATATTATAAAAATATATAAAAATATTTATTTACCTCTAAATAATATGTATTGCAGTCAGCTGAAACGTAAGCGAAATCCAAAGCTATTTTAGTGGTGAGTCTAGTTATGCCTTCAGTAGTCAGTAATTCTTCAGGCGTAAGGCATTTGCTGGTTGACAAAAGTTCCGAGTTGCGGCTTTATTAAAAATAACAATTAATAACTATAGTTTTGGCCGTCGTTTAGAACCACTCAACCACATACTTATATACCTTAATACTGCATATTTTCTCCAAAACAAATCGTTCAATACCGCACCCATTGATATATATTATTAACGTATTAAATAACATTATATCGTTTAGTATCACACAGCGGTTAATCATGTTTAATCAATACTACAAATCATTAAAATAAAGCTTTCGAGATAATACAGAAAAATCAGTTCTATTCCAGTATTAAAATAAAATTACAAACATAATAATTCACAAACTGGATTATGGTTAAAACTTTTTTTTGTTTGCCACATTTGATTCTTAAGGCGTTTGTTGAGATTATAGCTTCTTGTCCAGATGAAAAATAATTTTATGATTTTGCTGTTTAATTTTTAACTGTGAATAAATGTGTGAGGTATTGAACGGTGGAAAATGTGTGGTTATGAACAATAAGTGTGTGGTTATGACGGCCGCTGATAGTTTTCTATTCCTATTGTTTTAGTAGAAATAATTACAAAAGTATAACAAATAAAAAACATTTTATCGGTCATTATCAATAAATAAAAATATTGTATTAAATATCTTGATAAAAAAAAAACATATAGATATAGCGGAGACTCAACTTTTTAAACAGTAAAAAAATGTAAATCCATAATTTTTTTAGATTCTGAATGGAGTGATGAATGTATTGATTTTACAATGATGTGTGTATTTTTTTAAAATTTTTTTTTTTGTGCCTGTCATCACTTTTTGGAGTAGTAATAATGCTTCGATTTTTTACTTCAGCCCCTCTTTGAAAAGGAAAATTTATCTTGTTGGTACTTTGTGGGGGGGGGAAATAAGATACGGCCCTTTTGGGCCAACAAGTAAAAATATATATAGTAATAGGCCTAACCAAAATGCCGATTCGGCACAAACAGATATAATAATAATATATAAAATAATTAGGTAATAATTGCAAGTGTATAAACAGTAAATATCAAAAACTGTGTAGCCCTTATGACCAAACAGAATAAAATATAGATATTAGATATAATAAAGTCTAATGAAAAAAAGTTATGGCCCTTCTGGCTCAATAACACAATAATTATAATATAAAACAAAACGCTATTAGAGCAGTAACCTGGTATAATTAATATAGAATATAGAAAAGAAAAGCCCTTCTGGCCTCACAATAATAAAAAAATATATAGCCCTTTTGGCTCAACAGAGTAAATGTTATCAATACCTAATAATATAATAATAAATAAATAAATAGCAATAAAAAATAACTCACGGCTTGTCGGTGCACTGCTGGCCAGCTGCTACCTAGCCTATAATACACTAAAAAATTCACACTCAACAAAGATATTCACAAAGGTATAAAAAGACGCAAATGCTACGACGATTGCGACAATGAATATAAAATATGATAATAGTATAATGTAAATATGACAATTCGCAACCGGTATATAAAAAAGATATAGTAACAAATATATGGCGATTAGCGCCCACGCAATAGAGTAAAAAAAATATAATAATATATATAAATAATTATAAAAAAAATAGCAATTTGTGCATATTTAAAAAGATATTGTTCACGACGCAACGGACTCTCTCACGGCGACGTACGGAGAAAGACAAAGAAAGAGTCGGCATTAGCAGATAACGCACCGATACCTGATTTGCATAACATTATATAATTTACAATACACAAAATATAATTAAAACAAAAATAAATATAAAAATAACGGCTGGTGCGCACGAGTGTTAGTGTGTGTGTGTGTGTCGATCGGCTGTTCCTCCGTAACCGATAGTATTTTATTATATTATACTATTCTATGGCGGCAACAGGTACCATTGACAATACTAGCTTTACTACTTTAGTACAACATTTTGTGGTAGTACAATAAATTATTGTATCCAATATCCATTGTATTTTTCAATAGTCTATAACTACATTTATTTGACAATAAAAATTGATTTGCCAAGACAAATTCAAAGACGTTATCAGAAAATATATCTGACAAATATCAAAAAAGTTAGGAATGAATTAAAATTTTAATTTTTTCATGGAGTCCCAAAATTTTTTTTTATTAATTTTTTATATCAAAATTCTTATTCTGTCTTAATAACTTTTAAAAGGTATTATTATGTTTTTCTATTGTTATCAATATTATTTTAAAATGAATAAAAATCAAAATCAATTAAAATATGAGAAATAATAATTATTATTGTAACCGCAGCTAATTATTGGATTCGTTAATTACATTTTAAGAACCAATGGCTGCATTGATCTAGATTGCCAATAACTTTGGAAAAAATAGTTTAAACATTTTGATTTTTTTTTAGCTACCTTATTAAGCAATCCATATGAATAATAAAATTAAAAAATTAATGACCAAAATGAACTTGGTACTGAAAGGGTTAAGACAATTATTGTATCATTTGTAACATTTAGGAGCAATATTCCAAAATATTAAAATATGAGTTATGCACCTTGACATGTGCTATAAGAGGAAATTTTTTTAAATTTTATTTGAACAAAAATGTATTAATTTCCAAATTGGTTTAAACTACTCTACCTATTGACTGAATAGTACATAAAAACCTACTCAGTGACTTAGTGCACTCAACACTTATTGTACAGCAAATTGTTTCTACTAACCTCTAATAAGTAATTTTAATTAAAAAAAACACGATCATACGTCTCCAAGACATATCATAAACATTAAAAATATAAAACTACTCACTTACAATTATTTTTCCAACAACCGTGAATTCCAGCAAATAAATATACGAGTACGCTTTCATTTTAAGGATTTCAATAATGATTTTTCTTAAGATGAGTTTTTCGGTGAATACTATAGAGGTTTTTAAAAAGGTTTTTGAAACCCTATTATATACGAAAATATTATTATTATTATATTTACGAGTATAATATATAAGGAAAAAAGAATAAATACGCTTCTCGAAAGCCGGTCCTCGCACACTGTTATTATATAACACATACTTTCCAATTTTTGTCAATAATAAATTGTTACCATCCCTTTATCCGGACAGTCCATCCGCGTGTAAAGAAGAACCTTTATCCTTTTGTTAATATTTTATTTTTCAAAATCCAAAACTACGACGCAGTTTGTGACAATCAATGTAATTTATGATGGTTTTAAAATCATTCGATTCAAAAGGAGTTGGTCAAATGTATTATTTTTCAACGTTCTTATAACGACGGTCATGTCCTTAAAGGTAGGTTATAAATCTCAAGTCGTTGGAGGTCATAAATGTGTTTTCCAGAAACGCGTATCCCGATCGTATAAACGTAAAAGATGATGTCTACTGCGTCGTATTTTTAGCTAGAGATTTTAGATTTCAGTTGGTAAATAATTGTTATTTTTCGACGCGCCGCTCGGTCAGGGTGGATATATTTCGGGTAGGCATTCTTTTCTCATCAAAGGAAACGGCTGATATCTACTGCGCATTAAAACTTTTGTTGTACTTATTATGTTTTTATGTGAAGAATACAGGCGCCCACTGTATATAAACCCATACACATATTGCTAGGTGTTTGACCTATTCACAGCAGTCTTGAAATGTGTTTCGCCTGTTATAGGAATCCCGCACACAATGCTTGTGGTGTGGGATGGTGTTTGTCATAGTCGGCCCCGTGTGTGTTTGTTCGAAATAAAAATATATTTGTACGCTTATAAGTTATAATGGACATACATATACAAGATACAACACTAATAATATCATCTACGACGCAGTTATTCTTTGCAATTTCGAATATCTATATTTTATTATTTTATACTTTATCTTATACCGGGTACTTGTGTATCTGTTACGAGTATGATTTTGAAAAAAATTATATGTAAAGTATTTGGAACAATTTCACATTAAATTTATCAAAAAACGAAAAAAAAATATGAATCGAAAAATTATTAAAATGAGTGACAAGATGGTGCGATTCAAGCTATTAAACGTTGTCGATAGTTTTTATTTATTCATGTGCATAATACGCACCTATTCTAATTACTTAATATTAGGATTTAGGCCAAAAACACAATAAAAAAAAAAACAACATTTAGTATCAAAAGAGATGAAAACAGAAATAGTGAAATACCATTAAAAAATATTCACAACAATTATTTAGCAAGCCATAGTTAATAAAAAATACACATGACGTCATAATTTTGTTGCTGTTATATATATATATATACTCAGTACACAGTACACTTTATTACGTGAATATTACAATTCTCAGTTATAACTCAACTAAATAATTTATTGGTTTAGACCTATTTTAACAATTTAACAATTTAAGGTTTAAAATAATATCTTATTCATTGTGTTTACGCTGTGCGCAGTAAGAGCAAATTAAAATATTATTATTATTATTTTCATTAACCTAATATTATTATCAACTTATTATTTATCACATTATTAAAATTGTGCGTTCATCAGTGATTACCTACATGTCTGGGGTTTCGTGCGTATAGTCAGTCACAGAACACGGCACCGGACGCGTACGGTTATAGTCACAGAACACGGCACCGGCCGCCTGGTAATAATAAACCGAAGGTCGAGAACAATACGTGAGATTCGGACATTTTCTCGGCTTTACAGAAAAATAACCATTATTGTAACGCACTGGACACGACCCATTTCAATATATTATATTTCCCGCAGTTCGTTTCATTTCTAAAACGACCCGTCACACAATTCTTAAGGGGCGGCACTGTATAAAACATTGAAAGCAACAATAACATCTAAAATACAATACGTATAAGAGCCATGGTACAAATGCCACCCACAATGAAGACGGTCACACGTTCTCTAAGCAGAAACTATACAGAGATCGATTTATTTTACTTTTCGCTGTATAGGGTAGAATAATTAAACGAGAAACACAAAGAAGACGACAAGATCTTGTGCAGTGCACGTGTATCGTCTACATAATATATTATGTATATTGTACATGGTACAGGCAATGCAAATGTCCGGCTTTCTGACGCCGTATACTGCGTTACATTTGTTCAAAACATATATTATATTTTCCGTCAAGATAATATTTCGGCACGTCGTAGAATGAATATTGTTAAATAGGACCTACCTACCATTTTATAAAGTACCTATCCATAAGAACACACGTCGTGCGATGTTAACCGTAGAAAAAATCATTTTCGCCATCTTCCGAGTCTATAAATCTTTGTAATGTAAAAGGTAAAATACAAAAGTATCATTTGTAGGTACGTTATTATTGTTGTACTTGGCGGGTCTACATAACATCGGGCGCCAAGATTCTGTCGGTATAAAGCGCACTATACAGCTATAGTATATAATATTAATATATATGAGTATATGAGATGTTACTATACTTATCCACTGGAATAAAGAACTGTTTTTGTATTACTGTAGTAGTGATAGGTATTGTGATATGCATTTCGATACTGCACACTAAAATAGGAGCGGATTACATATAAAATATATTACCGTTGCATATCAATATAAAGCCATAATAAATAATAAAATTAGTTTACTTATGCATAGTATATAAAGCTTTTATGGATAAATAAATGTTTTGGTCATTTGTGCGTTCTGTACTATATCGACCAAGGTCGACACCTTCCAAAAATATTTTAAACTCACAACCCCTTCGATGCTTATATACACAGTTATAGACACAACGAGTACTATAGAACCGCTTTCAAACGAGTTTAAATTAAAACGTACTTTATGTACCTAACATAATAAGTCGCTAGTGATTTCAATCATTGATACATTTAGATCGTACTATCCCTCCTATAAGTATGCATATTAAATTTATTTTATACTTTGCATATACTCTGCATATACTTTTAACTCCCATATTTATTGTAGATTTAACTCCGAAATTTCTATGTGTTTAGTATACAATAGATGGTAGAATAAAATAATACGTGCAGGCGTTTCATATGGTGGTGCACATTTTACCTACATATGTTCAAAAGTGTTCAGATCTCGTATAGAATTATCTCATCAGCCGTCACCGTGGCCTTTGGCCCAGTTAATATAAAAACACTTTTTAGAATCAACAAGGAAAATAAGTCTGTTGCTACAGATTATCGTGCTCATAAACACATTTAAACATGTACTATATACAATATACATATATTGATAAATATTAATATTATACCCAATCGCACTATGCTATGTACTTCAAAAATTAAAACTTATACAGTTATACATATATATTATATAGAAACCATTTCTGACCTTAGAGTATAAACAATATAATACGTTTTTATGTTTCTATTCCGTGATTACCAGTTTATATGATTTTAAATTAAACGAAAAATTAATAGCGTGTTTAATACAAGTCCAGTACATAGGTATCTGCTTTGATTCTGTATAATGAAACAGTCTGTATTTTTTCTTCACGTGAAAAAAATATATATTTTTAAGAAAAAATGTTAAGCTAACGGCCGGATGTAGGTATTGTACACGCATTTATAGTTTTATACATATGAACAGATGGTATGCATTATTATTTCGTATGTTCGTAAATCGACCAACACGGCAACACAATAGGGTGTTATTTCAACACCAATATACTATATGGAACATATTTTGGCGAAGTCTGCAGTGGCGTCGCAGAGACGACGTCTTTGTTAACATTTTGTATAGACGCCAATGGACATATTATTACAATTTATATAACAATAATAAGTAAGCGGGTGTCTTCTAATGTATTTTTTCGGTCAAAAATAATCAATAATGGACTTAATATAATACAATACGTACGAATGTGGTATCTTTTAAATCGCATACCCTTATATGGTGAAAAAGAAAATGTACATTCGATTATATTATAAAGAGCGGAAATTCATTCGTTTATTATACATAAAGTGTGGTTCGATGGGTACCACTATACCTACCCATATTGTAACAATTGTGGAATTATAATTCACCGCTCAGTCAGGGGTGATATATTTCGGGTAGGCATTCTTTTCTCACCAAAGGCGACCGCCGATCTCTACTGCGCATTTAAACTTTTGTGTATTATGTTTTAATGTAAAGAATACAGGTGCCCGCTGTTATAGGAATCCCGCGCACAATGATTGTGGTGTGGGGTGGTGTTTGTCACAGTCGGCCCCGTGTGTGTTTGTTCAAAATAAAAATAAATTTTTACACTTATAATATACATACATATATACAACACTAATAATATCATATACGACGCAGTTTTTCGATTGAATTTCGAATTCCTATATTTTATAATTTTATATTTTATCTTATACCGAGTACTTGTGTATCTGATATCTAAAGCATATAATTATTAAAATTAGTGACAAGATGATGCGATTCAAGCTAGGTATTAAACGTTATCGATAGTTTTTATTTCTTCATGTACGAAATATGTACCTATTATAATTACTTAACATTAAGATTTAGGAAAAAAACACTAAAAATATTTAGTGTAAAAGATGAAAACAGAAATATCATTAAAAAATATTTATAACAATTATTTAGCAAGCCATAATTAATAAAAATACTACGGGTGACGTCATAATTTCGTTGCCTCCATATACTCAGTATACAATACACTTTATTACGTGAATATTACAATTCTCAGTTATAACTCAACTAAATAATTTATTGGTTTAGAGTTTAGACCTATTTAACAATTTAAGGTTTGCAATATTACAATATCTTATTCATTGTTTTTGCGCTGTGCGCAATAAGCGCAAATCAAAATATTATTATAATTATTTTCATTAAACTAATATTATTATTAAATTATTATTTATCACATTATTAAAATGATGCGTTCATCGGGGATTGCATGTCTAGGGTTACGGCACCGGCCGCCTGGTAATAATAACTAATAAGTCGAAGAATGAGAGCAATACGTGAGATTCGAACATTTTCTTGGCTTTATAGAACCACCGTAACTCACTGCAGGCGACGAGTGACGACCCATCTCAATATAAATTTCCTGCAGTTATAGTTTCATTTCTAAAACAACCGGTCAGTCATGAATTCTTAAGGGGCCGTACGACACTGTAGAAAACATTGAAAGCAACAATAACACCTAAAATGCAATACGTATAAGAGCTATGGTACAAATACTACGCACAATGAAAACGGTCACACGTCGTAGAATGAATATTGTTAAGTAGGACCTGCCTACCATTTTAAAAAGTTTCCATATGAACGCATGTCGTCCAATGTTCACCGTAGAAAAAATCATTGTTGCCATCGTCTGAATACTGTAAAAGGTAAATTACAAAAATGGCATTTGTAGGTACATTGTTATTGTTGTACTTGGTGGGTCTACATAACATCGGGCGCCAAGGTTCTGTCGGTATACTCTGCACCATACAATATATTATATAATATATGAGGTGTTTCTATACTTACCCACTGGAATAAAAGGACTGTTTTTGTATTTCTGCGGTAGTGATGTTGTGTCATATGGTACTTAATACCATACTAAAAATTATACTAAATTTGCACATTTTGTTTAGCACATAATTAAAAACTAAAAACGTTTGTAAATACATGTATACACTTTATTAGTTCACAGTTTATTACACATGCATTTATGTACTGTACACTAAAATAGGGACTGATTACGAACAAGCAAAACATATTAATACTTATGATATTTTATTAATACAATTAGTTTAATTTATGGTATAAAACTTTTTATGGGTAAATAAATGTTTTGGATATTTTGAATGTGATATTAATATATTATTATAAACCAGTGGCGGTCAAACTTTTTTGGCCGCAATCTGTGTAACCGTGTATGTATATACGTATATAATAATAATTTAACATAATCCTATTATATAATATAATATATAATATTATAAACTAGAAAATTCGTGTGAACGCTGTACAGTCAGACGTCGAGTAGGGGTAAACGCGTTCCATTTTACGAAATATTATTGAAATATATAATTTCGAATACATCGTAAATTTTTATATTTGATATAGGTAGGTACTCTACATTCGACGTTTGTCGTCCAGGCATCCGGTTTCGGGCATCCAACACCGCCGCCACCGCCGAAACACCGCTGTACAGATGTATGTGTGTTAGTGAGAGTGTTTGACCTTGTGCGCATGTCTGTATTTGTTCGCAGTACTTGTCGATGAGGGTGGTTGAGTGGGCTGACCGATTGATGGGTGAGCAGGAAGGTCGGAGGGCAGTTCAGCAAATAGAATTTCCGTTCGCCCGATGCTCCGGTAGGCTCCTGTCCTAATAGGCCTTCGACGCGTGATCGGTGGTGGAAACCACCACCACCAGTTCGACGCCGAAGAAGTCGCCGCCGCAGCCAGGGCATAAAAGGGGGTGCCGATCGCCATTTATGTCTCAACAGTCACCTTTATTTTCAAGAATATTTTTTACACGTAAGTACTCCACGATTTCCGAACATTATTTTTTTGTCCGTGACATATTTTATACTCTCTTGCCTGTCGTTTATATTTTATTCAGGAATTTTTCCAATAACATTTTTCGTATCATTTCAGCTCTGCATCAACATGAAATTATTCATACTAAGCTTGTTTGTAATTATGGCAGTCACTGTACATGTACAGGCGATGCCGACCAATGATGCACCCGACGCGATTCCAGAAAAAGCACAGCATCAGCTCCCGCATAAAGAAGGTAAAAAATTATAATCTTTATCGTTATAAAATATTTATAGATATTATTTTTTGTGCATGTATATTTTTATTTATTGTTAAGACTTATTACTTTATTTTACCATTACCAATGTTATTATTTTATTTTGTTTTATTATTTCTAAACATTATATATTATTGATTTGCTTTTAATTTTTTATATTTTTTTCTACTATGATAGTTGTAAATACTTTATAAGTACTTCTTACAATCTAATATTTCACAATTTTACTCCACTAAAAATAAAAAATAATAATAATGGTAAATTGGTAATAAAATGATATAATATGCTGAGGATATTATCTATTATATAAACTTAATGATATTTAATTTTAAGCTTATATTATACCTAGTAGCAAAAAAATATTTTTTAAATGTTTAAAAATAAAGTTAAAAATGGTTTATGCATTATTTGATAAATGTTAAATGGCCTTTTTTCCAATCAAAATAAAATGTTAAAACATTATTTTAAATACATTTGATTCATATTATTTGAAAATAATATTTTTAAAAACATTATTTAAATGATTACAAATGATTAAAAAATCTCATAAATCATTTAAAAATATTTTTAATACTTAACAATTGTGAGAAAAAGCATTTTTTAATATTTTAAAATGAAAAACAGATATTTAAAATACTCATTGTATTTCCATTTTTATATCTATAAATAATTAGAAAATAATAGTCATAATATGAACAAATTCTTTGTTCCTTTATTAATAAATTGTAATATTTAAATAACCAATAATAAGTCTGCTTCTGTGATGAGAATAATATTATCAAAAAAAAAAAAAATAATAAAAATAACAAAAATTAAAATTAAATAAGTTAGTTTGTGCCCATTTGATCGTCATGTTTTTGGTTGTTAGAATTTCACTGAGATGGTAACATTTTGTGTTGATAATTAGTAATGTGTCCAGTGTTATCTTGTTTTTTTTAATACGATTTGAACCCTTTAAAAAAGTTTATATATATACATTAATTATTACAATCAATTTAAATGATATACCTTTTAAAATTATTCATATAGTTGCATTTTGTTTAGATTTAAAATTGGAACATCAATTAAAATACTATTTTGTAGATGTGAAAATTTTTTTTTTCAATTGCAATCATTGTGATTTTTATCATTTAAACTCGGCCATAAAAAACGATTTTAGGTGAAAACTTATTACATAATATGTTGCATGTGAGTCTGAGAGAAAAACAAATATTGCACTAACATACTCTTAAATATGAAATATGTAAATGATTATTTATTTTTTATTAACATTGGCGCGCAAGTAACTATCGCTTTTATACCTACTTATGTAATATTGTCATATTTTTATACATCACTTCATAAAAATGAATAATGATAATTAATGAATATATTTACAAGTGATGGGTGAAAAATTCAGAAAGAAGAGGTGCAGTTGGTTCTCAGATCCAACAACAACAACAGCAGGGTACAGCGACCCAAATTTTGGTCACCCCCCAAAAGCCTGGGATCCCGTCGAACCATTTGAAAAAGAAAATAAATACTTTGGGACGACACGCAGCCCAATTAGGAAAAGGAGATCCACAGCATAAGCAATTTGATTTTAATGCTTTATTGATTCAGTGTATTAAAAAAATAAAATATTTAATACAAAAATCAATGTATTTGTAATAAATTATATTATATATTTATAAGTTTTAAGAATAAATTGAATAGATAAAAAATACAGAATTGTTAGTTATAATTAGACATAAACATATTGTTATAACAATAAAAATATTATGTTTTAATCAATGAATTCTTTTTTTATTTATATAGTTAATAAAACACAACATACATACTGGAAACATACATTTTGTTGAAGAATAGAAATTTTTAATGTCTTGCTTTATAGTTCTCCAAATCATCCAAATTATAACTAAAAAAAAATTGTTTATGTTTATACGTTATTTTTAGGGCCCAGATTAATATACTATAAAAATCTTTAAAATATGCAAAATAGTTATTTTATTTTTATTTATAGTTATTTAGTTTTGTGTTATAATCAAGATTATGATGTTAATGACAATAAGTTCATATTCAAACTACAGTCCATTAATAAATTAAAAATAAAATTTTGTGTCTGTTTAAGTTTGTAAATAATTATAAATCATTTGAATTTTAAACTAATCTCACAACTTAATAATCTTAAAGTCTATAAATATTAATCCCTTGAGATATCGCATAGAATATACTAGTTATTCGAGTAAATATAAAGTTAGGTAATACTTTTGAATTTTTTAGAATAAACAGTAAATTTACGTATGTAGGTGTTTGTAGAGTAGGTAAATTAATTTCTACATACGCCTCTGCTAATACGTATTATTATATATCTGATGGTAGTACCTAATATAATATACATAAATAATAATAATATCATTTTTAAGTTATCGTAATATAATATTGTGATTGATATACTGATATACAAAAAAAAAAGCAAGGAAAAAAATATAACACAATTAGTACCTAAAATATTACGGACTCTCACAAACAGTGATAGTTTATTCTAAGATTTACCAAATCTTGTTTGTAAAAGTCCGAACTACAATAATCGTTTGTGGTTAGACCAGACTATATTTATCTATCTTAGGCAACACAGTCTATTGGTACATTATACAATGGTATTCTTTATCGTTATATTTTTTGTATCGATGAAATACATAAAGTGAATATCTTACATAATATCGTATCTGCCATCTATTATTTCTTCACTATTTGTATAATTTACATTAATAATTTTGTCGTAGTTTACCATCCGACGCCGGTTTAAGATGCACAGCAGTTTTTCATTATTCCAAAAAGTTGTTATTTCAAATATATAGTTTTTGAAAGCCCTTGGCCAAGGTACGATGTTTTAAAAAGTCGTAATACCACGTTTTCGACAAATCAAAATCATAAAACTTATGTAGCTCGTTACGAGGGCCAACTTAAAGCCTTACGTCTTTCGTCCTATCTCTCACGGTTTTTCCGGAAAACAACTCGTAAATAAAATATTTTTTTATAATTTAATTTTAAAATAGATAAATTTAAGATAGAAATTGAACTGTAATGGGAATTTTAAAATGTTTATACTTCATAGTTGGCGCATTAGCATTTTTGGTTGGTCTTGATTTATGCGTATATGAAAATTCCATGATAATAAATTAGCTGTTATCTCGGGGTCCAACTGCCCGATGCCCTGACCGCACTACCTAACACCACGTCGACCGTATAATTTTGTGGTATAATGACCAGTACTCAATAGTCAGTAATACTGTTCATTTTTTATAAATTGTGAACGTGCGCGTTAATTTTAATAATTATGTTGTCTGAATATAATACGGTTTCATATGTTACAATTCAAAATTTAGACTTAAAGCAATCTAACGCTCGGGGCTTTCAAATCGCGAGTGGTGACACAAACAATAAATAATTATTAATAATTACCGATGTTTAATGGAGACATGCATGATCTACCACAACTTGCCATGTGGAGATTTGTGTACCACTCAAATATTAATAGTCGAAAGTTACAATTGGAGTTCAAAAAACCCAATAAATTATTGTTAATAGAATCACTTGATGTAAATTTTTTAGACGATATAATTCAATTTATGGCTTATAAGAGAAAAATCATGGTCAATGAATTACGGGAGCGCATTATTATTATAAGCTTGTATTGGACAAGACACATTTCACTTCACTTCAGCTGGAAAACTGTGATTTACCAACGATTCCTGTAGAAATTGGTTGTTTACCTATTGAAGTGCTAAGCATACGCGGTACCTACTAATCAAGATACCTTCTGAAATTGGATATCGATGACATCAATTTGTAATACATTAAAATACTTAAATTTAGATTCTACTGGCCTCAAAAGATTACCATTTGAAATAATGTTCCTGAAAAATCTATATTTGTCATCTGCAAGATATAATGAACTGGTAATATAGTGAATTTATTACTATTTATATCTACTAACTGTCTTTTTTACAATACACTTTTATAAAGCATGAATTGTTTTACGTTATCTTTTGAATGTATTGTGTTTTTAATGTAAATTGTATAACAGTACCATTCACCTTCACATCCAATCAGCGTTATTACTTTAGTATACTTGTTGATTCTAGTTTTTTGGATAGTACATAACAAGATTATTTAAAAAATATATTAATTTTGAGATTTTAGGTGAAATCCTAAAAATGTATTATTCTTCATTATTAATTTAGAACTTGGAATTATAATATGTATTTAAAAATTAATATAATGAATGACTTAAAGAAAAAGTGAATATCTAAATAGTTATGCAGTTATAAAAAATGTATTTATATTTTATGTAAGCACTTGATAAAAAAAATGTTTATTACTTATACCAAGAATCAGTTTCAAATGTGATATAATTTACAATAATAAATACTCAAATACCTATTTAAAATCATAACAACCTTTTATTAGTTTTCAATAATTAACTGCATTATTCTATTATCTCAACTAATGATATCTAACTTGTAAAAATCAAATTTTTTGTCATCAGAACAAATGTAGTGTGTAACCTTTAATTTTTGAGTAAATTGTGAAATATCAAACAAACTTAACAACATATTCTGCATTTGTACTTTGAGTTTTTATGATATTTCAATTTTCATGCAGGTTATAACTATGTAAAATATTACTATTTAAAAATTCTGAATTTAAATATCTAGTTGTTTTAATCCTATGAATAATAAGAAAATTATATTTTTTTCAGACATATATACCTCATTGTCTTCTAGAACTTGAGAAACTATACTTCAATCTTGAACACGATGCATTATTATATGTTCCTCAAAATCTTTTTTATGCAAAAAATCTTGGATGGCATTTATTAAATAGCCCAATAGTCATAACGAAATGCCAAAAAAAATCATATCTACGTCGTTATTTGGATGTGTCTAATAAAGAAAAAAATGAAGATTATTCAAAAACTATCGTTCAACCATTAAAAAATGTATCATTGTACAATTTTATGGATAATTGTATTATACCATTCAAGAGACAAGATAAACCTTGTACACTATGAGTATATTTTAATTTAGTAGGTCGTTGTATTGTGTGTAACAGATGGATAATACCCAATTACTCTCAAATAAAGTATAGGTACACATAGCTAAGATGAGATACCTTTCTCCAAAATTGTCTATTGGTTACGTAATGCAATCAATGTCTTGTAATATTCCAAATAATTGTAAAAGACAAAGAGAAAACTAGCCAGGGAGGCAAAGGGGCAATCGCCCCCGATTCCCAGTCCACCCCTGTATAAGACCATTTGAAGGATAAGTATAATAATTTATTAATTAAGTAGTCATATAAGTTTTTATATATTCAATTATCACTATCAATTATTGTTTTTTTAATGAAATCATGATAATTATTATACTACAACTAAACAAATAAAACTGTGAATAAGTTTATTATTTTAAATAATAATTAATAAATCTCACGTTTATATAAATGTTTTTGATTTGTAATAATTGTAACTATGAAATAAAAATGTGATCCTTTATTTATATTATATTAAGTAGATTTTCTGATTATTTATATACATGTTGTGATATTAAAATAGCCGATTTTGATCGTATAAAAATATGAATCTCCTTACAATATGTTTTTTTTAAATTTTTGTACAAAAATATTTCACAAATATTTTTCTTACTATAATTTAAGATGATAAAAATATTAAAAAAGTAATACATAATATTAATTATTATAATATAGTTGATTATTTGCTTTAATTTTGATCAAGGATAGAAGGATATGTGCGGATATCCAAACAATAACTGTAAATGTATTATGTATTTTTAATTTAAATTTCATGTTATACAAATTATGATAATGTCTAGTTCAATATCTTATAGTGTATGTGTAATTGAGGATAATTTTAATTTGGAAAGTACATTAAGTTCAAAACTAATTAATTTTTTTTATAAAATTAGTGAATACCTATAGTTTGATTTCTACCATTTTCTTGTACAGACTAAAATAAGTATAATGCATAAATGTAAATTGTATTAACTTTTGAATTGATAACTGAGTATATTAGTGTTTAATAATATATTTGATTCATAATTATTAAAAATATTTTTGTCATAAATGAGGATATATTAAAAACTTACTTATTGGTGTGTATTGGTATGGTACTGTAGTGGAATAAAATAAAGATAGTTTCATGTGTAGATGCACATAAGGGGATATAATTATAAATATTTATTACAAGCTCATTTCTTTTAAAATACTAAACTCTTCATTGTTTGATTTATCAGGATATTTTGAACAATTTATCAGTAGAAACTCTGGTAATAAAGAATAGTTTACTGTCCAATTTTCGTAAATTTATCATCAAAATAGATGAATAAGTTATGTTGCAAAAATTTGTAATATTAAATAAAAAATTAAATATTGTTTAATATTAATTAGTAATTACATTTTATAATTGTATTTACATATTTTAGATACAAAATATATTGTAGGTATCTACCAGTGTTTTTTTTTTTTTATTGATCAAAAACAGAGTATGTACATAACTGTTTTTAAAGATATCAATTACAATTATCTGTCTCCTTTAAGTTATGCTTATATTGCAGAAAGAGAGTAAGACATTTTTTAAGAATAAAGATTATAAATTATTTTAATTGTTTATTAATATGAGTTATATTAACTGATAATTAACAATAATCGATAGGTAATAAAAAATGGTTGGATTTTAAGGCAAATGTCTTTTTATTCTGATAATGGTAGAATAGTTCTTGTATGAAAATGTGTTTCATTTTATTTAAAACCTGACCTATTAAGATAAATGTAACGTGTTTATAGAAATTGACTTTATTGGTTATTGACGTTATAGTTATAATGTTATGCCTATATTCATAATAAATGTAATTATATTATCACTTAGGGAGCTGTAAACTGAAATCCTTCCCTATTTTATTTCATTAAAATATTTAGTTGTTGAATAAAGACAATTAGCATCCACTATGTATATTTATATTGTATGAAGTACAAGAACATATATCATTAAATAACATATTGGAATATCAATTTTTTAAATTTATATTTATATATTATGATCCAATATAAAAAATAAAGAAAGTATCAGGTTTAATGAAACATAGGAAAGTAAATATTGAAAAATAAGAATAATTTTCTTAATCTAGTAGTCAAGTTCTCAAGACACTAACTCGAGAATTGATTGTTTTATAAACAGTTAAAAATATGAATTGGTAATATTCGTCAAAACTATTATATAAACGTATGTTTTATAGTGTATTCTTTATATCAGCATAAATAAAATATAGAAAAGTTGATAACGAAAAATAAGAATTATTTTCCTTATCTACTAGTCGAGGGTTCATGACACTAACTTAAGAAATATTTGTTTTATAAAAAGTTAAAAATATAAAGTAGTAGCCTTCGTCAAAATTATCATATAAACGTAGCAATAATAAAAAGTTTTTTTTGCTAAGGCAAATTTTAAGATTAAAGATTACTAGCTAAATGTGTTTACATAATTAATTATTCAGAATATTAAAAAATCCTAATTTTTTGACAACTATTAAAATCAGTATGAATTACATTCATTCAGCATTACATTTAATTGCATAAATCCTTTTTTATTATCTGTATCGTCTTTTTCGATTTCAACATAGAACCTTGTTATTTTCCCCAAGTGGTATGAACGCCAATAATCTGCTATACTGCTATCTAAAAAAATGTAGTCAGTTAAATATATATATTGGTTGGATAATAACTTGTGAATTTAGTATTTTATAAGTAGTTAAAAATATGAATTAGTAACATTTGTCAAAATAATCATATAAACAATCGTTTTATAATGTTTAAAAAGTATCAGGTTTAAAGAAACATAAGAAAGTAAATAATGAATAATAAGAATAATTTTCTTAATCTAGTAGTCAAGGTTTGAAGACTCTAACTTGAGAATTGATTGTTTTATAAACAGTTAAAAATATGAATTGGTAATATTCGTCAAAACTATTATATAAACATATGTTTTATAGTGTATTCTTTATATCAGCATAAATGAAATATAGAAAATTTGATAACGAAAAATAAGAATTATTTTCCTTATCTACTAGTCGAGGGTTCATGACACTAACTTAAGAAATATTTGTTTTATAAAAAGTTAAAAATATAAAGTAGTAGCCTTCGTCAAAATTATCATATAAACGTAGCAATAATAAAAAGTTTTTTTTGCTAAGGCAAATTTTAAGATTAAAGATTACTAGCTAAATGTGTTTACATAATTAATTATTCAGAATATTAAAAAATCCTAATTTTTTGACAACTATTAAAATCAGTATGAATTACATTCATTCAGCATTACATTTAATTGCATAAATCCTTTATTATTATCTGTATCTTCTTTTTTGTTTTCAACATAGAACCTTGTTATTTTCCCCAAGTGGTATGAACGCCAATAATCTGCTTTACTGCTATCTAAAAAAATGTAGTCAGTTAAATATGTATATTGGTTGGATAATAACTTGTGAATTTAGTATTTTATAAGTAGTTAAAAATATGAATTAGTAACATTTGTCAAAATAATCATATAAACAATCGTTTTATAATGTTTAAAAAGTATCAGGTTTAAAGAAACATAAGAAAGTAAATAATGAATAATAAGAATAATTTTCTTAATCTAGTAGTCAAGGTTTGAAGACTCTAACTTGAGAATTGATTGTTTTATAAACAGTTAAAAATATGAATTGGTAATATTCGTCAAAACTATTATATAAACATATGTTTTATAGTGTATTCTTTATATCAGCATAAATAAAATATAGAAAAGTTGATAACGAAAAATAAGAATTATTTTCCTTATCTAGTAGTTGAGGGTTCATGACACTAACTTAAGAAATAATTGTTTTATAAAAAGTTAAAACTATAAAGTAGTAGCCTTCGTCAAAATTATCATATAAACGTAGCAATAATAAAAAGATTTTTATTGCTAAGGCAAATTTTAAGATTGAAGATTACTAGCTAAATGTGTTTACATAATTAATTATTCAGAATATTAAAAAATTCTAATTTTTTGACAACTATTAAAATCAGTATGAATTACATTCATTCAGCATTACATTTAATTGCATAAATCCTTTTTTATTATCTGTATCGTCTTTTTCGTTTTCAACATAGAACCTTGTTATTTTCCCCAAGTGGTATGAACGCCAATAATCTGCTATACTGCTATCTAAAAAAATGTAGTCAGTTAAATATATATATTGGTTGGATAATAACTTGTGAATTTAGTATTTTATAAGTAGTTAAAAATATGAATTAGTAACATTTGTCAAAATAATCATATAAACAATCGTTTTATAATGTTTAAAAAGTATCAGGTTTAAAGAAACATAAGAAAGTAAATAATGAATAATAAGAATAATTTTCTTAATCTAGTAGTCAAGGTTTGAAGACTCTAACTTGAGAATTGATTGTTTTATAAACAGTTAAAAATATGAATTGGTAATATTCGTCAAAACTATTATATAAACATATGTTTTATAGTGTATTCTTTATATCAGCATAAATAAAATATAGAAAAGTTGATAACGAAAAATAAGAATTATTTTCCTTATCTAGTAGTTGAGGGTTCATGACACTAACTTAAGAAATAATTGTTTTATAAAAAGTTAAAACTATAAAGTAGTAGCCTTCGTCAAAATTATCATATAAACGTAGCAATAATAAAAAGATTTTTATTGCTAAGGCAAATTTTAAGATTGAAGATTACTAGCTAAATGTGTTTACATAATTAATTATTCAGAATATTAAAAAATTCTAATTTTTTGACAACTATTAAAATCAGTATGAATTACATTCATTCAGCATTACATTTAATTGCATAAATCCTTTTTTATTATCTGTATCGTCTTTTTCGTTTTCAACATAGAACCTTGTTATTTTCCCCAAGTGGTATGAACGCCAATAATCTGCTATACTGCTATCTAAAAAAATGTAGTCAGTTAAATATATATATTGGTTGGATAATAACTTGTGAATTTAGTATTTTATAAGTAGTTAAAAATATGAATTAGTAACATTTGTCAAAATAATCATATAAACAATCGTTTTATAATGTTTAAAAAGTATCAGGTTTAAAGAAACATAAGAAAGTAAATAATGAATAATAAGAATAATTTTCTTAATCTAGTAGTCAAGGTTTGAAGACTCTAACTTGAGAATTGATTGTTTTATAAACAGTTAAAAATATGAATTGGTAATATTCGTCAAAACTATTATATAAACATATGTTTTATAGTGTATTCTTTATATCAGCATAAATAAAATATAGAAAAGTTGATAACGAAAAATAAGAATTATTTTCCTTATCTAGTAGTTGAGGGTTCATGACACTAACTTAAGAAATAATTGTTTTATAAAAAGTTAAAACTATAAAGTAGTAGCCTTCGTCAAAATTATCATATAAACGTAGCAATAATAAAAAGATTTTTATTGCTAAGGCAAATTTTAAGATTGAAGATTACTAGCTAAATGTGTTTACATAATTAATTATTCAGAATATTAAAAAATTCTAATTTTTTGACAACTATTAAAATCAGTATGAATTACATTCATTCAGCATTACATTTAATTGCATAAATCCTTTTTTATTATCTGTATCGTCTTTTTCGTTTTCAACATAGAACCTTGTTATTTTCCCCAAGTGGTATGAACGCCAATAATCTGCTATACTGCTATCTAAAAAAATGTAGTCAGTTAAATATATATATTGGTTGGATAATAACTTGTGAATTTAGTATTTTATAAGTAGTTAAAAATATGAATTAGTAACATTTGTCAAAATAATCATATAAACAATCGTTTTATAATGTTTAAAAAGTATCAGGTTTAAAGAAACATAAGAAAGTAAATAATGAATAATAAGAATAATTTTCTTAATCTAGTAGTCAAGGTTTGAAGACTCTAACTTGAGAATTGATTGTTTTATAAACAGTTAAAAATATGAATTGGTAATATTCGTCAAAACTATTATATAAACATATGTTTTATAGTGTATTCTTTATATCAGCATAAATAAAATATAGAAAAGTTGATAACGAAAAATAAGAATTATTTTCCTTATCTAGTAGTTGAGGGTTCATGACACTAACTTAAGAAATAATTGTTTTAAAAAAAGTTAAAACTATAAAGTAGTAGCCTTCGTCAAAATTATCATATAAACGTAGCAATAATAAAAAGATTTTTATTGCTAAGGCAAATTTTAAGATTGAAGATTACTAGCTAAATGTGTTTACATAATTAATTATTCAGAATATTAAAAAATTCTAATTTTTTGACAACTATTAAAATCAGTATGAATTACATTCATTCAGCATTACATTTAATTGCATAAATCCTTTTTTATTATCTGTATCGTCTTTTTCGTTTTCAACATAGAACCTTGTTATTTTCCCCAAGTGGTATGAACGCCAATAATCTGCTATACTGCTATCTAAAAAAATGTAGTCAGTTAAATATATATATTGGTTGGATAATAACTTGTGAATTTAGTATTTTATAAGTAGTTAAAAATATGAATTAGTAACATTTGTCAAAATAATCATATAAACAATCGTTTTGTAATGTTTAAAAAGTATCAGGTTTAAAGAAACATAAGAAAGTAAATAATGAATAATAAGAATAATTTTCTTAATCTAGTAGTCAAGGTTTGAAGACTCTAACTTGAGAATTGATTGTTTTATAAACAGTTAAAAATATGAATTGGTAATATTCGTCAAAACTATTATATAAACATATGTTTTATAGTGTATTCTTTATATCAGCATAAATAAAATATAGAAAAGTTGATAACGAAAAATAAGAATTATTTTCCTTATCTAGTAGTTGAGGGTTCATGACACTAACTTAAGAAATAATTGTTTTATAAAAAGTTAAAACTATAAAGTAGTAGCCTTCGTCAAAATTATCATATAAACGTAGCAATAATAAAAAGATTTTTATTGCTAAGGCAAATTTTAAGATTGAAGATTACTAGCTAAATGTGTTTACATAATTAATTATTCAGAATATTAAAAAATTCTAATTTTTTGACAACTATTAAAATCAGTATGAATTACATTCATTCAGCATTACATTTAATTGCATAAATCCTTTTTTATTATCTGTATCGTCTTTTTCGTTTTCAACATAGAACCTTGTTATTTTCCCCAAGTGGTATGAACGCCAATAATCTGCTATACTGCTATCTAAAAAAATGTAGTCAGTTAAATATATATATTGGTTGGATAATAACTTGTGAATTTAGTATTTTATAAGTAGTTAAAAATATGAATTAGTAACATTTGTCAAAATAATCATATAAACAATCGTTTTATAATGTTTAAAAAGTATCAGGTTTAAAGAAACATAAGAAAGTAAATAATGAATAATAAGAATAATTTTCTTAATCTAGTAGTCAAGGTTTGAAGACTCTAACTTGAGAATTGATTGTTTTATAAACAGTTAAAAATATGAATTGGTAATATTCGTCAAAACTATTATATAAACATATGTTTTATAGTGTATTCTTTATATCAGCATAAATGAAATATAGAAAATTTGATAACGAAAAATAAGAATTATTTTCCTTATCTACTAGTCGAGGGTTCATGACACTAACTTAAGAAATATTTGTTTTATAAAAAGTTAAAAATATAAAGTAGTAGCCTTCGTCAAAATTATCATATAAACGTAGCAATAATAAAAAGTTTTTTTTGCTAAGGCAAATTTTAAGATTAAAGATTACTAGCTAAATGTGTTTACATAATTAATTATTCAGAATATTAAAAAATCCTAATTTTTTGACAACTATTAAAATCAGTATGAATTACATTCATTCAGCATTACATTTAATTGCATAAATCCTTTATTATTATCTGTATCTTCTTTTTTGTTTTCAACATAGAACCTTGTTATTTTCCCCAAGTGGTATGAACGCCAATAATCTGCTTTACTGCTATCTAAAAAAATGTAGTCAGTTAAATATGTATATTGGTTGGATAATAACTTGTGAATTTAGTATTTTATAAGTAGTTAAAAATATGAATTAGTAACATTTGTCAAAATAATCATATAAACAATCGTTTTATAATGTTTAAAAAGTATCAGGTTTAAAGAAACATAAGAAAGTAAATAATGAATAATAAGAATAATTTTCTTAATCTAGTAGTCAAGGTTTGAAGACTCTAACTTGAGAATTGATTGTTTTATAAACAGTTAAAAATATGAATTGGTAATATTCGTCAAAACTATTATATAAACATATGTTTTATAGTGTATTCTTTATATCAGCATAAATA
This sequence comes from Rhopalosiphum padi, assembly GCF_020882245.1. Lineage (NCBI taxonomy): Eukaryota > Metazoa > Arthropoda > Insecta > Hemiptera > Aphididae > Rhopalosiphum > Rhopalosiphum padi. The sequence goes on along the minus strand of NC_083599.1, from coordinate 71,862,677 downwards.
AAATATAGAAAAGTTGATAACGAAAAATAAGAATTATTTTCCTTATCTAGTAGTTGAGGGTTCATGACACTAACTTAAGAAATAATTGTTTTATAAAAAGTTAAAACTATAAAGTAGTAGCCTTCGTCAAAATTATCATATAAACGTAGCAATAATAAAAAGATTTTTATTGCTAAGGCAAATTTTAAGATTGAAGATTACTAGCTAAATGTGTTTACATAATTAATTATTCAGAATATTAAAAAATTCTAATTTTTTGACAACTATTAAAATCAGTATGAATTACATTCATTCAGCATTACATTTAATTGCATAAATCCTTTTTTATTATCTGTATCGTCTTTTTCGTTTTCAACATAGAACCTTGTTATTTTCCCCAAGTGGTATGAACGCCAATAATCTGCTATACTGCTATCTAAAAAAATGTAGTCAGTTAAATATATATATTGGTTGGATAATAACTTGTGAATTTAGTATTTTATAAGTAGTTAAAAATATGAATTAGTAACATTTGTCAAAATAATCATATAAACAATCGTTTTATAATGTTTAAAAAGTATCAGGTTTAAAGAAACATAAGAAAGTAAATAATGAATAATAAGAATAATTTTCTTAATCTAGTAGTCAAGGTTTGAAGACTCTAACTTGAGAATTGATTGTTTTATAAACAGTTAAAAATATGAATTGGTAATATTCGTCAAAACTATTATATAAACATATGTTTTATAGTGTATTCTTTATATCAGCATAAATAAAATATAGAAAAGTTGATAACGAAAAATAAGAATTATTTTCCTTATCTAGTAGTTGAGGGTTCATGACACTAACTTAAGAAATAATTGTTTTATAAAAAGTTAAAACTATAAAGTAGTAGCCTTCGTCAAAATTATCATATAAACGTAGCAATAATAAAAAGATTTTTATTGCTAAGGCAAATTTTAAGATTGAAGATTACTAGCTAAATGTGTTTACATAATTAATTATTCAGAATATTAAAAAATTCTAATTTTTTGACAACTATTAAAATCAGTATGAATTACATTCATTCAGCATTACATTTAATTGCATAAATCCTTTTTTATTATCTGTATCGTCTTTTTCGTTTTCAACATAGAACCTTGTTATTTTCCCCAAGTGGTATGAACGCCAATAATCTGCTATACTGCTATCTAAAAAAATGTAGTCAGTTAAATATATATATTGGTTGGATAATAACTTGTGAATTTAGTATTTTATAAGTAGTTAAAAATATGAATTAGTAACATTTGTCAAAATAATCATATAAACAATCGTTTTATAATGTTTAAAAAGTATCAGGTTTAAAGAAACATAAGAAAGTAAATAATGAATAATAAGAATAATTTTCTTAATCTAGTAGTCAAGGTTTGAAGACTCTAACTTGAGAATTGATTGTTTTATAAACAGTTAAAAATATGAATTGGTAATATTCGTCAAAACTATTATATAAACATATGTTTTATAGTGTATTCTTTATATCAGCATAAATGAAATATAGAAAATTTGATAACGAAAAATAAGAATTATTTTCTTTATCTAGTAGTCGAGGGTTCATGACACTAACTTAAGAAATATTTGTTTTATAAAAAGTTAAAAATATAAAGTAGTAGCCTTCGTCAAAATTATCATATAAACGTAGCAATAATAAAAAGATTTTTATTGCTAAGGCAAATTTTAAGATTGAAGATTACTAGCTAAATGTGTTTACATAATTAATTATTAAGAATATTAAAAAATTCTAATTTTTTGACAACTATTAAAATCACTATGAATTACATTCATTCAGCATTACATTTAATTGCATAAATCCTTTTTTATTATCTGTATCGTCTTTTTCGTTTTCAACATAGAATCTTGTTATTTTCCCCAAGTGGTATGAACGCCAATAATCTGCTATACTGCTATCTAAAAAAATGTAGTCAGTTAAATATATATATTGGTTGGATAATAACTTGTGAATTTAGTGTTTTATAAGTAGTTAAAAATATGAATTAGTAACATTTGTCAAAATAATCATATAAACAATCGTTTTATAATGATTAAAAAGTATCAGGTTTAAAGAAACATAAGAAAGTAAATAATGAATAATAAGAATAATTTTCTTAATCTAGTAGTCAAGGTTTGAAGACTCTAACTTGAGAATTGATTGTTTTATAAACGGTTAAAAATATGAATTGGTAATATTCGTCAAAACTATTATATAAACATATGTTTTATAGTGTATTCTTTATATCAGCATAAATGAAATATAGAAAATTTGATAACGAAAAATAAGAATTATTTTCTTTATCTAGTAGTCGAGGGTTCATGACACTAACTTAAGAAATATTTGTTTTATAAAAAGTTAAAAATATAAAGTAGTAGCCTTCGTCAAAATTATCATATAAACGTAGCAATAATAAAAAGATTTTTATTGCTAAGGCAAATTTTAAGATTGAAGATTACTAGCTAAATGTGTTTACATAATTAATTATTCAGAATATTAAAAAATTCTAATTTTTTGACAACTATTAAAATCAGTATGAATTACATTCATTCAGCATTACATTTAATTGCATAAATCCTTTTTTATTATCTGTATCGTCTTTTTCGTTTTCAACATAGAACCTTGTTATTTTCCCCAAGTGGTATGAACGCCAATAATCTGCTATACTGCTATCTAAAAAAATGTAGTCAGTTACATATATATATTGGTTGGATAATAACTTGTGAATTTATTATTTTATAAGTAGTTAAAAATATGAATTAGTAACATTTGTCAAAATAATCATATAAACAATCGTTTTATAATGTTTAAAAAGTATCAGGTTTAAAGAAACATAAGAAAGTAAATAATGAATAATAAGAATAATTTTCTTAATCTAGTAGTCAAGGTTTGAAGACTCTAACTTGAGAATTGATTGTTTTATAAACAGTTAAAAATATGAATTGGTAATATTCGTCAAAACTATTATATAAACATATGTTTTATAGTGTATTCTTTATATCAGCATAAATGAAATATAGAAAATTTGATAACGAAAAATAAGAATTATTTTCTTTATCTAGTAGTCGAGGGTTCATGACACTAACTTAAGGAATATTTGTTTTATAAAAAGTTAAAAATATAAAGTAGTAGCCTTCGTCAAAATTATCATATAAACGTAGCAATAATAAAAAGATTTTTATTGCTAAGGCAAATTTTAAGATTGAAGATTACTAGCTAAATGTGTTTACATAATTAATTATTCAGAATATTAAAAAATTCTAATTTTTTGACAACTATTAAAATCAGTATGAATTACATTCATTCAGCATTACATTTAATTGCATAAATCCTTTTTTATTATCTGTATCGTCTTTTTCGTTTTCAACATAGAACCTTGTTATTTTCCCCAAGTGGTATGAACGCCAATAATCTGCTATACTGCTATCTAAAAAAATGTAGTCAGTTAAATATATATATTGGTTGGATAATAACTTGTGAATTTAGTATTTTATAAGTAGTTAAAAATATGAATTAGTAACATTTGTCAAAATAATCATATAAACAATCGTTTTATAATGTTTAAAAAGTATCAGGTTTAAAGAAACATAAGAAAGTAAATAATGAATAATAAGAATAATTTTCTTAATCTAGTAGTCAAGGTTTGAAGACTCTAACTTGAGAATTGATTGTTTTATAAACAGTTAAAAATATGAATTGGTAATATTCGTCAAAACTATTATATAAACATATGTTTTATAGTGTATTCTTTATATCAGCATAAATAAAATATAGAAAAGTTGATAACGAAAAATAAGAATTATTTTCCTTATCTAGTAGTTGAGGGTTCATGACACTAACTTAAGAAATAATTGTTTTATAAAAAGTTAAAACTATAAAGTAGTAGCCTTCGTCAAAATTATCATATAAACGTAGCAATAATAAAAAGATTTTTATTGCTAAGGCAAATTTTAAGATTGAAGATTACTAGCTAAATGTGTTTACATAATTAATTATTCAGAATATTAAAAAATTCTAATTTTTTGACAACTATTAAAATCAGTATGAATTACATTCATTCAGCATTACATTTAATTGCATAAATCCTTTTTTATTATCTGTATCGTCTTTTTCGTTTTCAACATAGAACCTTGTTATTTTCCCCAAGTGGTATGAACGCCAATAATCTGCTATACTGCTATCTAAAAAAATGTAGTCAGTTAAATATATATATTGGTTGGATAATAACTTGTGAATTTAGTATTTTATAAGTAGTTAAAAATATGAATTAGTAACATTTGTCAAAATAATCATATAAACAATCGTTTTATAATGTTTAAAAAGTATCAGGTTTAAAGAAACATAAGAAAGTAAATAATGAATAATAAGAATAATTTTCTTAATCTAGTAGTCAAGGTTTGAAGACTCTAACTTGAGAATTGATTGTTTTATAAACAGTTAAAAATATGAATTGGTAATATTCGTCAAAACTATTATATAAACATATGTTTTATAGTGTATTCTTTATATCAGCATAAATGAAATATAGAAAATTTGATAACGAAAAATAAGAATTATTTTCTTTATCTAGTAGTCGAGGGTTCATGACACTAACTTAAGAAATATTTGTTTTATAAAAAGTTAAAAATATAAAGTAGTAGCCTTCGTCAAAATTATCATATAAACGTAGCAATAATAAAAAGATTTTTATTGCTAAGGCAAATTTTAAGATTGAAGATTACTAGCTAAATGTGTTTACATAATTAATTATTCAGAATATTAAAAAATTCTAATTTTTTGACAACTATTAAAATCAGTATGAATTACATTCATTCAGCATTACATTTAATTGCATAAATCCTTTTTTATTATCTGTATCGTCTTTTTCGTTTTCAACATAGAACCTTGTTATTTTCCCCAAGTGGTATGAACGCCAATAATCTGCTATACTGCTATCTAAAAAAATGTAGTCAGTTAAATATATATATTGGTTGGATAATAACTTGTGAATTTAGTATTTTATAAGTAGTTAAAAATATGAATTAGTAACATTTGTCAAAATAATCATATAAACAATCGTTTTATAATGTTTAAAAAGTATCAGGTTTAAAGAAACATAAGAAAGTAAATAATGAATAATAAGAATAATTTTCTTAATCTAGTAGTCAAGGTTTGAAGACTCTAACTTGAGAATTGATTGTTTTATAAACAGTTAAAAATATGAATTGGTAATATTCGTCAAAACTATTATATAAACATATGTTTTATAGTGTATTCTTTATATCAGCATAAATAAAATATAGAAAAGTTGATAACGAAAAATAAGAATTATTTTCCTTATCTAGTAGTTGAGGGTTCATGACACTAACTTAAGAAATAATTGTTTTATAAAAAGTTAAAACTATAAAGTAGTAGCCTTCGTCAAAATTATCATATAAACGTAGCAATAATAAAAAGATTTTTATTGCTAAGGCAAATTTTAAGATTGAAGATTACTAGCTAAATGTGTTTACATAATTAATTATTCAGAATATTAAAAAATTCTAATTTTTTGACAACTATTAAAATCAGTATGAATTACATTCATTCAGCATTACATTTAATTGCATAAATCCTTTTTTATTATCTGTATCGTCTTTTTCGTTTTCAACATAGAACCTTGTTATTTTCCCCAAGTGGTATGAACGCCAATAATCTGCTATACTGCTATCTAAAAAAATGTAGTCAGTTAAATATATATATTGGTTGGATAATAACTTGTGAATTTAGTATTTTATAAGTAGTTAAAAATATGAATTAGTAACATTTGTCAAAATAATCATATAAACAATCGTTTTATAATGTTTAAAAAGTATCAGGTTTAAAGAAACATAAGAAAGTAAATAATGAATAATAAGAATAATTTTCTTAATCTAGTAGTCAAGGTTTGAAGACTCTAACTTGAGAATTGATTGTTTTATAAACAGTTAAAAATATGAATTGGTAATATTCGTCAAAACTATTATATAAACATATGTTTTATAGTGTATTCTTTATATCAGCATAAATGAAATATAGAAAATTTGATAACGAAAAATAAGAATTATTTTCCTTATCTAGTAGTCGAGGGTTCATGACACTAACTTAAGAAATATTTGTTTTATAAAAAGTTAAAAATATAAAGTAGTAGCCTTCGTCAAAATTATCATATAAACGTAGCAATAATAAAAAGTTTTTTTTGCTAAGGCAAATTTTAAGAATAAAGATTACTAGCTAAATGTGTTTACATAATTAATTATTCAGAATATTAAAAAATCCTAATTTTTTGACAACTATTAAAATCAGTATGAATTACATTCATTCAGCATTACATTTAATTGCATAAATCCTTTTTTATTATCTGTATCGTCTTTTTCGTTTTCAACATAGAACCTTGTTATTTTACCCAAGTGGTATGAACGCCAATAATCTGCTATACTGCTATCTAAAAAAATGTAGTCAGTTAAATATATATATTGGTTGGATAATAACTTGTGAATTTAGTGTTTTATAAGTAGTTAAAAATATGAATTAGTAACATTTGTCAAAATAATCATATAAACAATCGTTTTTTAATGTTTAAAAAGTATCAGGTTTAAAGAAACATAAGAAAGTAAATAATGAATAATAAGAATAATTTTCTTAATCTAGTAGTCAAGGTTTGAAGACTCTAACTTGAGAATTGATTGTTTTATAAACAGTTAAAAATATGAATTGGTAATATTCGGCAAAACTATTATAAAAACATATGTTTTATAGTGTATTCTTTATATCAGCATAAATAAAATATAGAAAAGTTGATAACGAAAAATAAGAATTATTTTCCTTATCTAGTAGTTGAGGGTTCATGACACTAACTTAAGAAATAATTGTTTTATAAAAAGTTAAAACTATAAAGTAGTAGCCTTCGTCAAAATTATCATATAAACGTAGCAATAATAAAAAGATTTTTATTGCTAAGGCAAATTTTAAGATTGAAGATTACTAGCTAAATGTGTTTACATAAGTAATTATTCATAATATTAAAAAATTCTAATTTTTTGACAACTATTAAAATCAGTATGAATTACATTCATTCAGCATTACATTTAATTGCATAAATCCTTTATTATTATCTGTATCTTCTTTTTTGTTTTCAACATAGAACCTTGTTATTTTCCCCAAGTGGTATGAACGCCAATAATCTGCTTTACTGCTATCTAAAAAAATGTAGTCAGTTAAATATGTATATTGGTTGGATAATAACTTGTGAATTTAGTGTTTTATAAGTAGTTAAAAATATGAATTAGTAACATTTGTCAAAATAATCCTATAAACAATCGTTTTATAATGTTTAAAAAGTATCAGGTTTAAAGAAACATAAGAAAGTAAATAATGAATAATAAGAATAATTTTCTTAATCTAGTAGTCAAGGTTTGAAGACTCTAACTTGAGAATTGATTGTTTTATAAACAGTTAAAAATATGAATTGGTAATATTCGTCAAAACTATTATATAAACATATGTTTTATAGTGTATTCTTTATATCAGCATAAATGAAATATAGAAAATTTGATAACGAAAAATAAGAATTATTTTCTTTATCTAGTAGTCGAGGGTTCATGACACTAACTTAAGAAATATTTGTTTTATAAAAAGTTAAAAATATAAAGTAGTAGCCTTCGTCAAAATTATCATATAAACGTAGCAATAATAAAAAGATTTTTATTGCTAAGGCAAATTTTAAGATTGAAGATTACTAGCTAAATGTGTTTACATAATTAATTATTAAGAATATTAAAAAATTCTAATTTTTTGACAACTATTAAAATCAGTATGAATTACATTCATTCAGCATTACATTTAATTGCATAAATACTTTTTTATTATCTGTATCGTCTTTTCCGTTTTCAACATAGAACCTTGTTATTTTCCCCAAGTGGTATGAACGCCAATAATCTGCTATACTGCTATCTAAAAAAATATAGTCAGTTAAATATATATATTGGTTGGATAATAACTTGTGAATTTAGTGTTTTATAAGTAGTTAAAAATATGAATTAGTAACATTTGTCAAAATAATCCTATAAACAATCGTTTTATAATGTTTAAAAAGTATCAGGTTTAAAGAAACATAAGAAAGTAAATAATGAATAATAAGAATAATTTTCTTAATCTAGTAGTCAAGGTTTGAAGACTCTAACTTGAGAATTGATTGTTTTATAAACAGTTAAAAATATGAATTGGTAATATTCGTCAAAACTATTATATAAACATATGTTTTATAGTGTATTCTTTATATCAGCATAAATAAAATATAGAAAAGTTGATAACGAAAAATAAGAATTATTTTCCTTATCTAGTAGTCGAGGGTTCATGACACTAACTTAAGAAATATTTGTTTTATAAAAAGTTAAAAATATAAAGTAGTAGCCTTCGTCAAAATTATCATATAAACGTAGCAATAATAAAAAGATTTTTATTGCTAAGGCAAATTTTAAGATTGAAGATTACTAGCTAAATGTGTTTACATAATTAATTATTCAGAATATTAAAAAATCCTAATTTTTTGACAACTATTAAAATCAGTATGAATTACATTCATTCAGCATTACATTTAATTGCATAAATCCTTTTTTATTATCTGTATCGTCTTTTTCGTTTTCAACATAGAACCTTGTTATTTTCCCCAAGTGGTATGAACGCCAATAATCTGCTATACTGCTATCTAAAAAAATGTAGTCAGTTAAATATGTATATTGGTTGGATAATAACTTGTGAATTTAGTGTTTTATAAGTAGTTAAAAATATGAATTAGTAACATTTGTCAAAATAATCCTATAAACAATCGTTTTATAATGTTTAAAAAGTATCAGGTTTAAAGAAACATAAGAAAGTAAATAATGAATAATAAGAATAATTTTCTTAATCTAGTAGTCAAGGTTTGAAGACTCTAACTTGAGAATTGATTGTTTTATAAACAGTTAAAAATATGAATTGGTAATATTCGTCAAAACTATTATATAAACATATGTTTTATAGTGTATTCTTTATATCAGCATAAATAAAATATAGAAAAGTTGATAACGAAAAATAAGAATTATTTTCCTTATCTAGTAGTTGAGGGTTCATGACACTAACTTAAGAAATAATTGTTTTATAAAAAGTTAAAACTATAAAGTAGTAGCCTTCGTCAAAATTATCATATAAACGTAGCAATAATAAAAAGATTTTTATTGCTAAGGCAAATTTTAAGATTGAAGATTACTAGCTAAATGTGTTTACATAATTAATTATTCAGAATATTAAAAAATTCTAATTTTTTGACAACTATTAAAATCAGTATGAATTACATTCATTCAGCATTACATTTAATTGCATAAATCCTTTTTTATTATCTGTATCGTCTTTTTCGTTTTCAACATAGAACCTTGTTATTTTCCCCAAGTGGTATGAACGCCAATAATCTGCTATACTGCTATCTAAAAAAATGTAGTCAGTTAAATATATATATTGGTTGGATAATAACTTGTGAATTTAGTATTTTATAAGTAGTTAAAAATATGAATTAGTAACATTTGTCAAAATAATCATATAAACAATCGTTTTATAATGTTTAAAAAGTATCAGGTTTAAAGAAACATAAGAAAGTAAATAATGAATAATAAGAATAATTTTCTTAATCTAGTAGTCAAGGTTTGAAGACTCTAACTTGAGAATTGATTGTTTTATAAACAGTTAAAAATATGAATTGGTAATATTCGTCAAAACTATTATATAAACATATGTTTTATAGTGTATTCTTTATATCAGCATAAATAAAATATAGAAAAGTTGATAACGAAAAATAAGAATTATTTTCCTTATCTAGTAGTTGAGGGTTCATGACACTAACTTAAGAAATAATTGTTTTATAAAAAGTTAAAACTATAAAGTAGTAGCCTTCGTCAAAATTATCATATAAACGTAGCAATAATAAAAAGATTTTTATTGCTAAGGCAAATTTTAAGATTGAAGATTACTAGCTAAATGTGTTTACATAATTAATTATTCAGAATATTAAAAAATTCTAATTTTTTGACAACTATTAAAATCAGTATGAATTACATTCATTCAGCATTACATTTAATTGCATAAATCCTTTTTTATTATCTGTATCGTCTTTTTCGTTTTCAACATAGAACCTTGTTATTTTCCCCAAGTGGTATGAACGCCAATAATCTGCTATACTGCTATCTAAAAAAATGTAGTCAGTTAAATATATATATTGGTTGGATAATAACTTGTGAATTTAGTATTTTATATGTAGTTAAAAATATGAATTAGTAACATTTGTCAAAATAATCATATAAACAATCGTTTTATAATGTTTAAAAAGTATCAGGTTTAAAGAAACATAAGAAAGTAAATAATGAATAATAAGAATAATTTTCTTAATCTAGTAGTCAAGGTTTGAAGACTCTAACTTGAGAATTGATTGTTTTATAAACAGTTAAAAATATGAATTGGTAATATTCGTCAAAACTATTATATAAACATATGTTTTATAGTGTATTCTTTATATCAGCATAAATAAAATATAGAAAAGTTGATAACGAAAAATAAGAATTATTTTCCTTATCTAGTAGTTGAGGGTTCATGACACTAACTTAAGAAATAATTGTTTTATAAAAAGTTAAAACTATAAAGTAGTAGCCTTCGTCAAAATTATCATATAAACGTAGCAATAATAAAAAGATTTTTATTGCTAAGGCAAATTTTAAGATTGAAGATTACTAGCTAAATGTGTTTACATAATTAATTATTCAGAATATTAAAAAATTCTAATTTTTTGACAACTATTAAAATCAGTATGAATTACATTCATTCAGCATTACATTTAATTGCATAAATCCTTTTTTATTATCTGTATCGTCTTTTTCGTTTTCAACATAGAACCTTGTTATTTTCCCCAAGTGGTATGAACGCCAATAATCTGCTATACTGCTATCTAAAAAAATGTAGTCAGTTAAATATATATATTGGTTGGATAATAACTTGTGAATTTAGTATTTTATAAGTAGTTAAAAATATGAATTAGTAACATTTGTCAAAATAATCATATAAACAATCGTTTTATAATGTTTAAAAAGTATCAGGTTTAAAGAAACATAAGAAAGTAAATAATGAATAATAAGAATAATTTTCTTAATCTAGTAGTCAAGGTTTGAAGACTCTAACTTGAGAATTGATTGTTTTATAAACAGTTAAAAATATGAATTGGTAATATTCGTCAAAACTATTATATAAACATATGTTTTATAGTGTATTCTTTATATCAGCATAAATGAAATATAGAAAATTTGATAACGAAAAATAAGAATTATTTTCTTTATCTAGTAGTCGAGGGTTCATGACACTAACTTAAGAAATATTTGTTTTATAAAAAGTTAAAAATATAAAGTAGTAGCCTTCGTCAAAATTATCATATAAACGTAGCAATAATAAAAAGATTTTTATTGCTAAGGCAAATTTTAAGATTGAAGATTACTAGCTAAATGTGTTTACATAATTAATTATTAAGAATATTAAAAAATTCTAATTTTTTGACAACTATTAAAATCAGTATGAATTACATTCATTCAGCATTACATTTAATTGCATAAATCCTTTTTTATTATCTGTATCGTCTTTTTCGTTTTCAACATAGAATCTTGTTATTTTCCCCAAGTGGTATGAACGCCAATAATCTGCTATACTGCTATCTAAAAAAATGTAGTCAGTTAAATATATATATTGGTTGGATAATAACTTGTGAATTTAGTGTTTTATAAGTAGTTAAAAATATGAATTAGTAACATTTGTCAAAATAATCATATAAACAATCGTTTTATAATGATTAAAAAGTATCAGGTTTAAAGAAACATAAGAAAGTAAATAATGAATAATAAGAATAATTTTCTTAATCTAGTAGTCAAGGTTTGAAGACTCTAACTTGAGAATTGATTGTTTTATAAACAGTTAAAAATATGAATTGGTAATATTCGTCAAAACTATTATATAAACATATGTTTTATAGTGTATTCTTTATATCAGCATAAATGAAATATAGAAAATTTGATAACGAAAAATAAGAATTATTTTCTTTATCTAGTAGTCGAGGGTTCATGACACTAACTTAAGAAATATTTGTTTTATAAAAAGTTAAAAATATAAAGTAGTAGCCTTCGTCAAAATTATCATATAAACGTAGCAATAATAAAAAGATTTTTATTGCTAAGGCAAATTTTAAGATTGAAGATTACTAGCTAAATGTGTTTACATAATTAATTATTCAGAATATTAAAAAATTCTAATTTTTTGACAACTATTAAAATCAGTATGAATTACATTCATTCAGCATTACATTTAATTGCATAAATCCTTTTTTATTATCTGTATCGTCTTTTTCGTTTTCAACATAGAACCTTGTTATTTTCCCCAAGTGGTATGAACGCCAATAATCTGCTATACTGCTATCTAAAAAAATGTAGTCAGTTACATATATATATATTGGTTGGATAATAACTTGTGAATTTATTATTTTATAAGTAGTTAAAAATATGAATTAGTAACATTTGTCAAAATAATCATATAAACAATCGTTTTATAATGTTTAAAAAGTATCAGGTTTAAAGAAACATAAGAAAGTAAATAATGAATAATAAGAATAATTTTCTTAATCTAGTAGTCAAGGTTTGAAGACTCTAACTTGAGAATTGATTGTTTTATAAACAGTTAAAAATATGAATTGGTAATATTCGTCAAAACTATTATATAAACATATGTTTTATAGTGTATTCTTTATATCAGCATAAATGAAATATAGAAAATTTGATAACGAAAAATAAGAATTATTTTCTTTATCTAGTAGTCGAGGGTTCATGACACTAACTTAAGGAATATTTGTTTTATAAAAAGTTAAAAATATAAAGTAGTAGCCTTCGTCAAAATTATCATATAAACGTAGCAATAATAAAAAGATTTTTATTGCTAAGGCAAATTTTAAGATTGAAGATTACTAGCTAAATGTGTTTACATAATTAATTATTCAGAATATTAAAAAATTCTAATTTTTTGACAACTATTAAAATCAGTATGAATTACATTCATTCAGCATTACATTTAATTGCATAAATCCTTTTTTATTATCTGTATCGTCTTTTTCGTTTTCAACATAGAACCTTGTTATTTTCCCCAAGTGGTATGAACGCCAATAATCTGCTATACTGCTATCTAAAAAAATGTAGTCAGTTAAATATATATATTGGTTGGATAATAACTTGTGAATTTAGTATTTTATAAGTAGTTAAAAATATGAATTAGTAACATTTGTCAAAATAATCATATAAACAATCGTTTTATAATGTTTAAAAAGTATCAGGTTTAAAGAAACATAAGAAAGTAAATAATGAATAATAAGAATAATTTTCTTAATCTAGTAGTCAAGGTTTGAAGACTCTAACTTGAGAATTGATTGTTTTATAAACAGTTAAAAATATGAATTGGTAATATTCGTCAAAACTATTATATAAACATATGTTTTATAGTGTATTCTTTATATCAGCATAAATAAAATATAGAAAAGTTGATAACGAAAAATAAGAATTATTTTCCTTATCTAGTAGTTGAGGGTTCATGACACTAACTTAAGAAATAATTGTTTTATAAAAAGTTAAAACTATAAAGTAGTAGCCTTCGTCAAAATTATCATATAAACGTAGCAATAATAAAAAGATTTTTATTGCTAAGGCAAATTTTAAGATTGAAGATTACTAGCTAAATGTGTTTACATAATTAATTATTCAGAATATTAAAAAATTCTAATTTTTTGACAACTATTAAAATCAGTATGAATTACATTCATTCAGCATTACATTTAATTGCATAAATCCTTTTTTATTATCTGTATCGTCTTTTTCGTTTTCAACATAGAACCTTGTTATTTTCCCCAAGTGGTATGAACGCCAATAATCTGCTATACTGCTATCTAAAAAAATGTAGTCAGTTAAATATATATATTGGTTGGATAATAACTTGTGAATTTAGTATTTTATAAGTAGTTAAAAATATGAATTAGTAACATTTGTCAAAATAATCATATAAACAATCGTTTTATAATGTTTAAAAAGTATCAGGTTTAAAGAAACATAAGAAAGTAAATAATGAATAATAAGAATAATTTTCTTAATCTAGTAGTCAAGGTTTGAAGACTCTAACTTGAGAATTGATTGTTTTATAAACAGTTAAAAATATGAATTGGTAATATTCGTCAAAACTATTATATAAACATATGTTTTATAGTGTATTCTTTATATCAGCATAAATGAAATATAGAAAATTTGATAACGAAAAATAAGAATTATTTTCTTTATCTAGTAGTCGAGGGTTCATGACACTAACTTAAGAAATATTTGTTTTATAAAAAGTTAAAAATATAAAGTAGTAGCCTTCGTCAAAATTATCATATAAACGTAGCAATAATAAAAAGATTTTTATTGCTAAGGCAAATTTTAAGATTGAAGATTACTAGCTAAATGTGTTTACATAATTAATTATTCAGAATATTAAAAAATTCTAATTTTTTGACAACTATTAAAATCAGTATGAATTACATTCATTCAGCATTACATTTAATTGCATAAATCCTTTTTTATTATCTGTATCGTCTTTTTCGTTTTCAACATAGAACCTTGTTATTTTCCCCAAGTGGTATGAACGCCAATAATCTGCTATACTGCTATCTAAAAAAATGTAGTCAGTTAAATATATATATTGGTTGGATAATAACTTGTGAATTTAGTATTTTATAAGTAGTTAAATATATGAATTAGTAACATTTGTCAAAATAATCATATAAACAATCGTTTTATAATGTTTAAAAAGTATCAGGTTTAAAGAAACATAAGAAAGTAAATAATGAATAATAAGAATAATTTTCTTAATCTAGTAGTCAAGGTTTGAAGACTCTAACTTGAGAATTGATTGTTTTATAAACAGTTAAAAATATGAATTGGTAATATTCGTCAAAACTATTATATAAACATATGTTTTATAGTGTATTCTTTATATCAGCATAAATAAAATATAGAAAAGTTGATAACGAAAAATAAGAATTATTTTCCTTATCTAGTAGTTGAGGGTTCATGACACTAACTTAAGAAATAATTGTTTTATAAAAAGTTAAAACTATAAAGTAGTAGCCTTCGTCAAAATTATCATATAAACGTAGCAATAATAAAAAGATTTTTATTGCTAAGGCAAATTTTAAGATTGAAGATTACTAGCTAAATGTGTTTACATAATTAATTATTCAGAATATTAAAAAATTCTAATTTTTTGACAACTATTAAAATCAGTATGAATTACATTCATTCAGCATTACATTTAATTGCATAAATCCTTTTTTATTATCTGTATCGTCTTTTTCGTTTTCAACATAGAACCTTGTTATTTTCCCCAAGTGGTATGAACGCCAATAATCTGCTATACTGCTATCTAAAAAAATGTAGTCAGTTAAATATATATATTGGTTGGATAATAACTTGTGAATTTAGTATTTTATAAGTAGTTAAAAATATGAATTAGTAACATTTGTCAAAATAATCATATAAACAATCGTTTTGTAATGTTTAAAAAGTATCAGGTTTAAAGAAACATAAGAAAGTAAATAATGAATAATAAAAATAATTTTCTTAATCTAGTAGTCAAGGTTTGAAGACTCTAACTTGAGAATTGATTGTTTTATAAACAGTTAAAAATATGAATTGGTAATATTCGTCAAAACTATTATATAAACATATGTTTTATAGTGTATTCTTTATATCAGCATAAATGAAATATAGAAAATTTGATAACGAAAAATAAGAATTATTTTCTTTATCTAGTAGTCGAGGGTTCATGACACTAACTTAAGAAATATTTGTTTTATAAAAAGTTAAAAATATAAAGTAGTAGCCTTCATCAAAATTATCATATAAACGTAGCAATAATAAAAAGATTTTTATTGCTAAGGCAAATTTTAAGATTGAAGATTACTAGCTAAATGTGTTTACATAATTAATTATTCAGAATATTAAAAAATTCTAATTTTTTGACAACTATTAAAATCAGTATGAATTACATTCATTCAGCATTACATTTAATTGGATAAATCCTTTTTTATTATCTGTATCGTCTTTTTCGTTTTCAACATAGAACCTTGTTATTTTCCCCAAGTGGTATGAACGCCAATAATCTGCTATACTGCTATCTAAAAAAATGTAGTCAGTTAAATATATATATTGGTTGGATAATAACTTGTGATTTAGTATTTTATAAGTAGTTAAAAATATGAATTAGTAACATTTGTCAAAATAATCATATAAACAATCGTTTTATAATGTTTAAAAAGTATCAGGTTTAAAGAAACATAAGAAAGTAAATAATGAATAATAAGAATAATTTTCTTAATCTAGTAGTCAAGGTTTGAAGACTCTAACTTGAGAATTGATTGTTTTATAAACAGTTAAAAATATGAATTGGTAATATTCGTCAAAACTATTATATAAACATATGTTTTATAGTGTATTCTTTATATCAGCATAAATGAAATATAGAAAATTTGATAACGAAAAATAAGAATTATTTTCTTTATCTAGTAGTCGAGGGTTCATGACACTAACTTAAGAAATATTTGTTTTATAAAAAGTTAAAAATATAAAGTAGTAGCCTTCGTCAAAATTATCATATAAACGTAGCAATAATAAAAAGATTTTTATTGCTAAGGCAAATTTTAAGATTGAAGATTACTAGCTAAATGTGTTTACATAATTAATTATTCAGAATATTAAAAAATTCTAATTTTTTGACAACTATTAAAATCAGTATGAATTACATTCATTCAGCATTACATTTAATTGCATAAATCCTTTTTTATTATCTGTATCGTCTTTTTCGTTTTCAACATAGAACCTTGTTATTTTCCCCAAGTGGTATGAACGCCAATAATCTGCTATACTGCTATCTAAAAAAATGTAGTCAGTTAAATATATATATTGGTTGGATAATAACTTGTGAATTTAGTATTTTATAAGTAGTTAAAAATATGAATTAGTAACATTTGTCAAAATAATCATATAAACAATCGTTTTATAATGTTTAAAAAGTATCAGGTTTAAAGAAACATAAGAAAGTAAATAATGAATAATAAGAATAATTTTCTTAATCTAGTAGTCAAGGTTTGAAGACTCTAACTTGAGAATTGATTGTTTTATAAACAGTTAAAAATATGAATTGGTAATATTCGTCAAAACTATTATATAAACAAATGTTTTATAGTGTATTCTTTATATCAGCATAAATGAAATATAGAAAATTTGATAACGAAAAATAAGAATTATTTTCTTTATCTAGTAGTCGAGGGTTCATGACACTAACTTAAGAAATATTTGTTTTATAAAAAGTTAAAAATATAAAGTAGTAGCCTTCGTCAAAATTATCATATAAACGTAGCAATAATAAAAAGATTTTTATTGCTAAGGCAAAATTTAAGATTGAAGATTACTAGCTAAATGTGTTTACATAATTAATTATTCAGAAAATTAAAAAATTCTAATTTTTTGACAACTATTAAAATCAGTATGAATTACATTCATTCAGCATTACATTTAATTGCATAAATCCTTTTTTATTATCTGTATCGTCTTTTTCGTTTTCAACATAGAACCTTGTTATTTTCCCCAAGTACTATGAACGCCAATAATCTGCTATACTGCTATCTAAAAAAATGTAGTCAGTTAAATATATATATTGGTTGGATAATAACTTGTGAATTTAGTATTTTATAAGTAGTTAAAAATATGAATTAGTAACATTTGTCAAAATAATCATATAAACAATCGTTTTATAATGTTTAAAAAGTATCAGGTTTAAAGAAACATAAGAAAGTAAATAATGAATAATAAGAATAATTTTCTTAATCTAGTAGTCAAGGTTTGAAGACTCTAACTTGAGAATTGATTGTTTTATAAACAGTTAAAAATATGAATTGGTAATATTCGGCAAAACTATTATAAAAACATATGTTTTATAGTGTATTCTTTATATCAGCATAAATAAAATATAGAAAAGTTGATAACGAAAAATAAGAATTATTTTCCTTATCTAGTAGTTGAGGGTTCATGACACTAACTTAAGAAATAATTGTTTTATAAAAAGTTAAAACTATAAAGTAGTAGCCTTCGTCAAAATTATCATATAAACGTAGCAATAATAAAAAGATTTTTATTGCTAAGCCAAATTTTAAGATTGAAGATTACTAGCTAAATGTGTTTACATAATTAATTATTCAGAATATTAAAAAATTCTAATTTTTTGACAACTATTAAAATCAGTATGAATTACATTCATTCAGCATTACATTTAATTGCATAAATCCTTTTTTATTATCTGTATCGTCTTTTTCGTTTTCAACATAGAACCTTATTATTTTCCCCAAGTGGTATGAACGCCAATAATCTGCTATACTGCTATCTAAAAAAATGTAGTCAGTTAAATATATATATTGGTTGGATAATAACTTGTGAATTTAGTATTTTATAAGTAGTTTAAAATATGAATTAGTAACATTTGTCAAAATAATCATATAAACAATCGTTTTATAATGTTTAAAAAGTATCAGGTTTAAAGAAACATAAGAAAGTAAATAATGAATAATAAGAATAATTTTCTTAATCTAGTAGTCAAGGTTTGAAGACTCTAACTTGAGAATTGATTGTTTTATAAACAGTTAAAAATATGAATTGGTAATATTCGTCAAAACTATTATATAAACATATGTTTTATAGTGTATTCTTTATATCAGCATAAATGAAATATAGAAAATTTGATAACGAAAAATAAGAATTATTTTCCTTATCTAGTAGTCGAGGGTTCATGACACTAACTTAAGAAATATTTGTTTTATAAAAAGTTAAAAATATAAAGTAGTAGCCTTCGTCAAAATTATCATATAAACGTAGCAATAATAAAAAGTTTTTTTTGCTAAGGCAAATTTTAAGAATAAAGATTACTAGCTAAATGTGTTTACATAATTAATTATTCAGAATATTAAAAAATCCTAATTTTTTGACAACTATTAAAATCAGTATGAATTACATTCATTCAGCATTACATTTAATTGCATAAATCCTTTTTTATTATCTGTATCGTCTTTTTCGTTTTCAACATAGAACCTTGTTATTTTACCCAAGTGGTATGAACGCCAATAATCTGCTATACTGCTATCTAAAAAAATGTAGTCAGTTAAATATATATATTGGTTGGATAATAACTTGTGAATTTAGTGTTTTATAAGTAGTTAAAAATATGAATTAGTAACATTTGTCAAAATAATCATATAAACAATCGTTTTATAATGTTTAAAAAGTATCAGGTTTAAAGAAACATAAGAAAGTAAATAATGAATAATAAGAATAATTTTCTTAATCTAGTAGTCAAGGTTTGAAGACTCTAACTTGAGAATTGATTGTTTTATAAACAGTTAAAAATATGAATTGGTAATATTCGTCAAAACTATTATATAAACAAATGTTTTATAGTGTATTCTTTATATCAGCATAAATGAAATATAGAAAATTTGATAACGAAAAATAAGAATTATTTTCTTTATCTAGTAGTCGAGGGTTCATGACACTAACTTAAGAAATATTTGTTTTATAAAAAGTTAAAAATATAAAGTAGTAGCCTTCGTCAAAATTATCATATAAACGTAGCAATAATAAAAAGATTTTTATTGCTAAGGCAAATTTTAAGATTGAAGATTACTAGCTAAATGTGTTTACATAATTAATTATTCAGAATATTAAAAAATTCTAATTTTTTGACAACTATTAAAATCAGTATGAATTACATTCATTCAGCATTACATTTAATTGCATAAATCCTTTTTTATTATCTGTATCGTCTTTTTCGTTTTCAACATAGAACCTTGTTATTTTCCCCAAGTGGTATGAACGCCAATAATCTGCTATACTGCTATCTAAAAAAATGTAGTCAGTTAAATATATATATTGGTTGGATAATAACTTGTGAATTTAGTATTTTATAAGTAGTTAAAAATATGAATTAGTAACATTTGTCAAAATAATCATATAAACAATCGTTTTTTAATGTTTAAAAAGTATCAGGTTTAAAGAAACATAAGAAAGTAAATAATGAATAATAAGAATAATTTTCTTAATCTAGTAGTCAAGGTTTGAAGACTCTAACTTGAGAATTGATTGTTTTATAAACAGTTAAAAATATGAATTGGTAATATTCGGCAAAACTATTATAAAAACATATGTTTTATAGTGTATTCTTTATATCAGCATAAATAAAATATAGAAAAGTTGATAACGAAAAATAAGAATTATTTTCCTTATCTAGTAGTTGAGGGTTCATGACACTAACTTAAGAAATAATTGTTTTATAAAAAGTTAAAACTATAAAGTAGTAGCCTTCGTCAAAATTATCATATAAACGTAGCAATAATAAAAAGATTTTTATTGCTAAGGCAAATTTTAAGATTGAAGATTACTAGCTAAATGTGTTTACATAAGTAATTATTCATAATATTAAAAAATTCTAATTTTTTGACAACTATTAAAATCAGTATGAATTACATTCATTCAGCATTACATTTAATTGCATAAATCCTTTATTATTATCTGTATCTTCTTTTTTGTTTTCAACATAGAACCTTGTTATTTTCCCCAAGTGGTATGAACGCCAATAATCTGCTTTACTGCTATCTAAAAAAATGTAGTCAGTTAAATATGTATATTGGTTGGATAATAACTCGTGAATTTAGTGTTTTATAAGTAGTTAAAAATATGAATTAGTAACATTTGTCAAAATAATCCTATAAACAATCGTTTTATAATGTTTAAAAAGTATCAGGTTTAAAGAAACATAAGAAAGTAAATAATGAATAATAAGAATAATTTTCTTAATCTAGTAGTCAAGGTTTGAAGACTCTAACTTGAGAATTGATTGTTTTATAAACAGTTAAAAATATGAATTGGTAATATTCGTCAAAACTATTATATAAACATATGTTTTATAGTGTATTCTTTATATCAGCATAAATGAAATATAGAAAATTTGATAACGAAAAATAAGAATTATTTTCTTTATCTAGTAGTCGAGGGTTCATGACACTAACTTAAGAAATATTTGTTTTATAAAAAGTTAAAAATATAAAGTAGTAGCCTTCGTCAAAATTATCATATAAACGTAGCAATAATAAAAAGATTTTTATTGCTAAGGCAAATTTTAAGATTGAAGATTACTAGCTAAATGTGTTTACATAATTAATTATTAAGAATATTAAAAAATTCTAATTTTTTGACAACTATTAAAATCAGTATGAATTACATTCATTCAGCATTACATTTAATTGCATAAATACTTTTTTATTATCTGTATCGTCTTTTCCGTTTTCAACATAGAACCTTGTTATTTTCCCCAAGTGGTATGAACGCCAATAATCTGCTATACTGCTATCTAAAAAAATATAGTCAGTTAAATATATATATTGGTTGGATAATAACTTGTGAATTTAGTGTTTTATAAGTAGTTAAAAATATGAATTAGTAACATTTGTCAAAATAATCCTATAAACAATCGTTTTATAATGTTTAAAAAGTATCAGGTTTAAAGAAACATAAGAAAGTAAATAATGAATAATAAGAATAATTTTCTTAATCTAGTAGTCAAGGTTTGAAGACTCTAACTTGAGAATTGATTGTTTTATAAACAGTTAAAAATATGAATTGGTAATATTCGTCAAAACTATTATATAAACATATGTTTTATAGTGTATTCTTTATATCAGCATAAATAAAATATAGAAAAGTTGATAACGAAAAATAAGAATTATTTTCCTTATCTAGTAGTCGAGGGTTCATGACACTAACTTAAGAAATATTTGTTTTATAAAAAGTTAAAAATATAAAGTAGTAGCCTTCGTCAAAATTATCATATAAACGTAGCAATAATAAAAAGATTTTTATTGCTAAGGCAAATTTTAAGATTGAAGATTACTAGCTAAATGTGTTTACATAATTAATTATTCAGAATATTAAAAAATCCTAATTTTTTGACAACTATTAAAATCAGTATGAATTACATTCATTCAGCATTACATTTAATTGCATAAATCCTTTTTTATTATCTGTATCGTCTTTTTCGTTTTCAACATAGAACCTTGTTATTTTCCCCAAGTGGTATGAACGCCAATAATCTGCTATACTGCTATCTAAAAAAATGTAGTCAGTTAAATATGTATATTGGTTGGATAATAACTTGTGAATTTAGTGTTTTATAAGTAGTTAAAAATATGAATTAGTAACATTTGT
This sequence comes from Rhopalosiphum padi, assembly GCF_020882245.1. Lineage (NCBI taxonomy): Eukaryota > Metazoa > Arthropoda > Insecta > Hemiptera > Aphididae > Rhopalosiphum > Rhopalosiphum padi. The sequence continues at coordinate 71,840,297 of NC_083599.1, read as the reverse complement.
CAAAATAATCCTATAAACAATCGTTTTATAATGTTTAAAAAGTATCAGGTTTAAAGAAACATAAGAAAGTAAATAATGAATAATAAGAATAATTTTCTTAATCTAGTAGTCAAGGTTTGAAGACTCTAACTTGAGAATTGATTGTTTTATAAACAGTTAAAAATATGAATTGGTAATATTCAGCAAAACTAATATAAAAACATATGTTTTATAGTGTATTCTTTATATCAGCATAAATAAAATATAGAAAAGTTGATAACGAAAAATAAGAATTATTTTCCTTATCTAGTAGTCGAGGGTTCATGACACTAACTTAAGAAATATTTGTTTTATAAAAAGTTAAAAATATAAAGTAGTAGCCTTCGTCAAAATTATCATATAAACGTAGCAATAATAAAAAGATTTTTATTGCTAAGGCAAATTTTAAGATTGAAGATTACTAGCTAAATGTGTTTACATAATTAATTATTCAGAATATTAAAAAATTCTAATTTTTTGACAACTATTAAAATCAGTATGAATTACATTCATTCAGCATTACATTTAATTGCATAAATCCTTTTTTATTATCTGTATCGTCTTTTTCGTTTTCAACATAGAACCTTGTTATTTTACCCAAGTGGTATGAACGCCAATAATCTGCTATACTGCTATCTAAAAAAATGTAGTCAGTTAAATATATATATTGGTTGGATAATAACTTGTGAATTTAGTGTTTTATAAGTAGTTAAAAATATGAATTAGTAACATTTGTCAAAATAATCATATAAACAATCGTTTTAAAATGTTTAAAAAGTATCAGGTTTAAAGAAACATAAGAAAGTAAATAATGAATAATAAGAATAATTTTCTTAATCTAGTAGTCAAGGTTTGAAGACTCTAACTTGAGAATTGATTGTTTTATAAACAGTTAAAAATATGAATTGGTAATATTCGGCAAAACTATTATATTAAAATATGTTCTATAGTGTATTCTTTATATCAGCATAAATGAAATATAGAAAATTTGATAACGAAAAATATGAATTATTTTCCTTATCTAGTAGTCGAGGGTTCATGACACTAACTTAAGAAATATTTGTTTTATAAAAAGTTAAAACTATAAAGTAGTAGCCTTCGTCAAAATTATCATATAAACGTAGCAATAATAAAAAGTTTTTTTTGCTAAGGCAAATTTTAAGAATAAAGATTACTAGCTAAATGTGTTTACATAATTAATTATTCAGAATATTAAAAAATCCTAATTTTTTGACAACTATTAAAATCAGTATGAATTACATTCATTCAGCATTACATTTAATTGCATAAATCCTTTTTTATTATCTGTATCGTCTTTTTCGTTTTCAACATAGAACCTTGTTATTTTCCCCAAGTGGTATGAACGCCAATAATCTGCTATACTGCTATCTAAAAAAATGTAGTCAGTTAAATATGTATATTGGTTGGATAATAACTTGTGAATTTAGTGTTTTATAAGTAGTTAAAAATATGAATTAGTAACATTTGTCAAAATAATCATATAAACAATCGTTTTATAATGTTTAAAAAGTATCAGGTTTAAAGAAACATAAGAAAGTAAATAATGAATAATAAGAATAATTTTCTTAATCTAGTAGTCAAGGTTTGAAGACTCTAACTTGAGAATTGATTGTTTTATAAACAGTTAAAAATATGAATTGGTAATATTCAGCAAAACTAATATAAAAACATATGTTTTATAGTGTATTCTTTATATCAGCATAAATAAAATATAGAAAAGTTGATAACGAAAAATAAGAATTATTTTCCTTATCTAGTAGTCGAGGGTTCATGACACTAACTTAAGAAATATTTGTTTTATAAAAAGTTAAAAATATAAAGTAGTAGCCTTCGTCAAAATTATCATATAAACGTAGCAATAATAAAAAGATTTTTATTGCTAAGGCAAATTTTAAGATTGAAGATTACTAGCTAAATGTGTTTACATAATTAATTATTCAGAATATTAAAAAATTCTAATTTTTTGACAACTATTAAAATCAGTATGAATTACATTCATTCAGCATTACATTTAATTGCATAAATCCTTTTTTATTATCTGTATCGTCTTTTTCGTTTTCAACATAGAACCTTGTTATTTTACCCAAGTGGTATGAACGCCAATAATCTGCTATACTGCTATCTAAAAAAATGTAGTCAGTTAAATATATATATTGGTTGGATAATAACTTGTGAATTTAGTGTTTTATAAGTAGTTAAAAATATGAATTAGTAACATTTGTCAAAATAATCATATAAACAATCGTTTTATAATGTTTAAAAAGTATCAGGTTTAAAGAAACATAAGAAAGTAAATAATGAATAATAAGAATAATTTTCTTAATCTAGTAGTCAAGGTTTGAAGACTCTAACTTGAGAATTGATTGTTTTATAAACAGTTAAAAATATGAATTGGTAATATTCAGCAAAACTAATATAAAAACATATGTTTTATAGTGTATTCTTTATATCAGCATAAATAAAATATAGAAAAGTTGATAACGAAAAATAAGAATTATTTTCCTTATCTAGTAGTTGAGGGTTCATGACACTAACTTAAGAAATAATTGTTTTATAAAAAGTTAAAACTATAAAGTAGTAGCCTTCGTCAAAATAATCATATAAACGTAGCAATAATAAAAAGATTTTTATTGCTAAGGCAAATTTTAAGATTGAAGATTACTAGCTAAATGTGTTTACATAATTAATTATTCAGAATATTAAAAAATTCTAATTTTTTGACAACTATTAAAATCAGTATGAATTACATTCATTCAGCATTACATTTAATTGCATAAATCCTTTTTTATTATCTGTATCGTCTTTTTCGTTTTCAACATAGAACCTTGTTATTTTCCCCAAGTGGTATGAACGCCAATAATCTGCTATACTGCTATCTAAAAAAATGTAGTCAGTTAAATATATATATTGGTTGGATAATAACTTGTGATTTAGTATTTTATAAGTAGTTAAAAATATGAATTAGTAACATTTGTCAAAATAATCATATAAACAATCGTTTTATAATGTTTAAAAAGTATCAGGTTTAAAGAAACATAAGAAAGTAAATAATGAATAATAAGAATAATTTTCTTAATCTAGTAGTCAAGGTTTGAAGACTCTAACTTGAGAATTGATTGTTTTATAAACAGTTAAAAATATGAATTGGTAATATTCGTCAAAACTATTATAAAAACATATGTTTTATAGTGTATTCTTTATATCAGCATAAATAAAATATAGAAAAGTTGATAACGAAAAATAAGAATTATTTTCCTTATCTAGTAGTTGAGGGTTCATGACACTAACTTAAGAAATAATTGTTTTATAAAAAGTTAAAACTATAAAGTAGTAGCCTTCGTCAAAATTATCATATAAACGTAGCAATAATAAAAAGATTTTTATTGCTAAGGCAAATTTTAAGATTAAAGATTACTAGCTAAATGCGTTTACATAATTAATTATTCAGAATATTAAAAAATCCTAATTTTTTGACAACTATTAAAATCAGTATGAATTACATTCATTCAGCATTACATTTAATTGCATAAATCCTTTATTATTATCTGTATCTTCTTTTTTGTTTTCAACATAGAACCATGTTATTTTCCCCAAGTGGTATGAACGCCAATAATCTGCTTTACTGCTATCTAAAAAAATGTAGTCAGTTAAATATGTATATTGGTTGGATAATAACTTGTGAATTTAGTGTTTTATAAGTAGTTAAAAATATGAATTAGTAACATTTGTCAAAATAATCCTATAAACAATCGTTTTATAATGTTTAAAAAGTATCAGGTTTAAAGAAACATAAGAAAGTAAATAATGAATAATAAGAATAATTTTCTTAATCTAGTAGTCAAGGTTTGAAGACTCTAACTTGAGAATTGATTGTTTTATAAACAGTTAAAAATATGAATTGGTAATATTCGTCAAAACTATTATATAAACATATGTTTTATAGTGTATTCTTTATATCAGCATAAATAAAATATAGAAAAGTTGATAACGAAAAATAAAAATTATTTTCCTTATCTAGTAGTCGAGGGTTCATGACACTAACTTAAGAAATATTTGTTTTATAAAAAGTTAAAAATATAAAGTAGTAGCCTTCGTCAAAATTATCATATAAACGTAGCAATAATAAAAAGATTTTTATTGCTAAGGCAAATTTTAAGATTGAAGATTACTAGCTAAATGTGTTTACATAATTAATTATTCAGAATATTAAAAAATTCTAATTTTTTGACAACTATTAAAATCAGTATGAATTACATTCATTCAGCATTACATTTAATTGCATAAATCCTTTTTTATTAACTGTATCGTCTTTTTCGTTTTCAACATAGAACCTTGTTATTTTCCCCAAGTGGTATGAACGCCAATAATCTGCTATACTGCTATCTAAAAAAATGTAGTCAGTTAAATATGTATATTGGTTGGATAATAACTTGTGAATTTAGTGTTTTATAAGTAGTTAAAAATATGAATTAGTAACATTTGTCAAAATAATCCTATAAACAATCGTTTTATAATGTTTAAAAAGTATCAGGTTTAAAGAAACATAAGAAAGTAAATAATGAATAATAAGAATAATTTTCTTAATCTAGTAGTCAAGGTTTGAAGACTCTAACTTGAGAATTGATTGTTTTATAAACAGTTAAAAATATGAATTGGTAATATTCGTCAAAACTATTATAAAAACATATGTTTTATAGTGTATTCTTTATATCAGCATAAATAAAATATAGAAAAGTTGATAACGAAAAATAAGAATTATTTTCCTTATCTAGTAGTTGAGGGTTCATGACACTAACTTAAGAAATAATTGTTTTATAAAAAGTTAAAACTATAAAGTAGTAGCCTTCGTCAAAATTATCATATAAACGTAGCAATAATAAAAAGATTTTTATTGCTAAGGCAAATTTTAAGATTAAAGATTACTAGCTAAATGCGTTTACATAATTAATTATTCAGAATATTAAAAAATCCTAATTTTTTGACAACTATTAAAATCAGTATGAATTACATTCATTCAGCATTACATTTAATTGCATAAATCCTTTATTATTATCTGTATCTTCTTTTTTGTTTTCAACATAGAACCATGTTATTTTCCCCAAGTGGTATGAACGCCAATAATCTGCTTTACTGCTATCTAAAAAAATGTAGTCAGTTAAATATGTATATTGGTTGGATAATAACTTGTGAATTTAGTGTTTTATAAGTAGTTAAAAATATGAATTAGTAACATTTGTCAAAATAATCCTATAAACAATCGTTTTATAATGTTTAAAAAGTATCAGGTTTAAAGAAACATAAGAAAGTAAATAATGAATAATAAGAATATTTTCTTAATCTAGTAGTCAAGGTTTGAAGACTCTAACTTGAGAATTGATTGTTTTATAAACAGTTAAAAATATGAATTGGTAATATTCGTCAAAACTATTATATAAACATATGTTTTATAGTGTATTCTTTATATCAGCATAAATAAAATATAGAAAAGTTGATAACGAAAAATAAAAATTATTTTCCTTATCTAGTAGTCGAGGGTTCATGACACTAACTTAAGAAATATTTGTTTTATAAAAAGTTAAAAATATAAAGTAGTAGCCTTCGTCAAAATTATCATATAAACGTAGCAATAATAAAAAGATTTTTATTGCTAAGGCAAATTTTAAGATTGAAGATTACTAGCTAAATGTGTTTACATAATTAATTATTCAGAATATTAAAAAATTCTAATTTTTTGACAACTATTAAAATCAGTATGAATTACATTCATTCAGCATTACATTTAATTGCATAAATCCTTTTTTATTAACTGTATCGTCTTTTTCGTTTTCAACATAGAACCTTGTTATTTTCCCCAAGTGGTATGAACGCCAATAATCTGCTATACTGCTATCTAAAAAAATGTAGTCAGTTAAATATGTATATTGGTTGGATAATAACTTGTGAATTTAGTGTTTTATAAGTAGTTAAAAATATGAATTAGTAACATTTGTCAAAATAATCCTATAAACAATCGTTTTATAATGTTTAAAAAGTATCAGGTTTAAAGAAACATAAGAAAGTAAATAATGAATAATAAGAATAATTTTCTTAATCTAGTAGTCAAGGTTTGAAGACTCTAACTTGAGAATTGATTGTTTTATAAACAGTTAAAAATATGAATTGGTAATATTCGTCAAAACTATTATATAAACATATGTTTTATAGTGTATTCTTTATATCAGCATAAATGAAATATAGAAAATTTGATAACGAAAAATAAGAATTATTTTCTTTATCTAGTAGTCGAGGGTTCATGACACTAACTTAAGAAATATTTGTTTTATAAAAAGTTAAAAATATAAAGTAGTAGCCTTCGTCAAAATTATCATATAAACGTAGCAATAATAAAAAGATTTTTATTGCTAAGGCAAATTTTAAGATTGAAGATTACTAGCTAAATGTGTTTACATAATTAATTATTAAGAATATTAAAAAATTCTAATTTTTTGACAACTATTAAAATCAGTATGAATTACATTCATTCAGCATTACATTTAATTGCATAAATACTTTTTTATTATCTGTATCGTCTTTTCCGTTTTCAACATAGAACCTTGTTATTTTCCCCAAGTGGTATGAACGCCAATAATCTGCTATACTGCTATCTAAAAAAATATAGTCAGTTAAATATATATATTGGTTGGATAATAACTTGTGAATTTAGTGTTTTATAAGTAGTTAAAAATATGAATTAGTAACATTTGTCAAAATAATCATATAAACAATCGTTTTATAATGTTTAAAAAGTATCAGGTTTAAAGAAACATAAGAAAGTAAATAATGAATAATAAGAATAATTTTCTTAATCTAGTAGTCAAGGTTTGAAGACTCTAACTTGAGAATTGATTGTTTTATAAACAGTTAAAAATATGAATTGGTAATATTCAGCAAAACTAATATAAAAACATATGTTTTATAGTGTATTCTTTATATCAGCATAAATAAAATATAGAAAAGTTGATAACGAAAAATAAGAATTATTTTCCTTATCTAGTAGTCGAGGGTTCATGACACTAACTTAAGAAATATTTGTTTTATAAAAAGTTAAAAATATAAAGTAGTAGCCTTCGTCAAAATTATCATATAAACGTAGCAATAATAAAAAGTTTTTTTTGCTAAGGCAAATTTTAAGAATAAAGATTACTAGCTAAATGTGTTTACATAATTAATTATTCAGAATATTAAAAAATCCTAATTTTTTGACAACTATTAAAATCAGTATGAATTACATTCATTCAGCATTACATTTAATTGCATAAATCCTTTTTTATTATCTGTATCGTCTTTTTCGTTTTCAACATAGAACCTTGTTATTTTCCCCAAGTGGTATGAACGCCAATAATCTGCTATACTGCTATCTAAAAAAATGTAGTCAGTTAAATATGTATATTGGTTGGATAATAACTTGTGAATTTAGTGTTTTATAAGTAGTTAAAAATATGAATTAGTAACATTTGTCAAAATAATCATATAAACAATCGTTTTATAATGTTTAAAAAGTATCAGGTTTAAAGAAACATAAGAAAGTAAATAATGAATAATAAGAATAATTTTCTTAATCTAGTAGTCAAGGTTTGAAGACTCTAACTTGAGAATTGATTGTTTTATAAACAGTTAAAAATATGAATTGGTAATATTCAGCAAAACTAATATAAAAACATATGTTTTATAGTGTATTCTTTATATCAGCATAAATAAAATATAGAAAAGTTGATAACGAAAAATAAGAATTATTTTCCTTATCTAGTAGTCGAGGGTTCATGACACTAACTTAAGAAATATTTGTTTTATAAAAAGTTAAAAATATAAAGTAGTAGCCTTCGTCAAAATTATCATATAAACGTAGCAATAATAAAAAGATTTTTATTGCTAAGGCAAATTTTAAGATTGAAGATTACTAGCTAAATGTGTTTACATAATTAATTATTCAGAATATTAAAAAATTCTAATTTTTTGACAACTATTAAAATCAGTATGAATTACATTCATTCAGCATTACATTTAATTGCATAAATCCTTTTTTATTATCTGTATCGTCTTTTTCGTTTTCAACATAGAACCTTGTTATTTTACCCAAGTGGTATGAACGCCAATAATCTGCTATACTGCTATCTAAAAAAATGTAGTCAGTTAAATATATATATTGGTTGGATAATAACTTGTGAATTTAGTGTTTTATAAGTAGTTAAAAATATGAATTAGTAACATTTGTCAAAATAATCATATAAACAATCGTTTTATAATGTTTAAAAAGTATCAGGTTTAAAGAAACATAAGAAAGTAAATAATGAATAATAAGAATAATTTTCTTAATCTAGTAGTCAAGGTTTGAAGACTCTAACTTGAGAATTGATTGTTTTATAAACAGTTAAAAATATGAATTGGTAATATTCAGCAAAACTAATATAAAAACATATGTTTTATAGTGTATTCTTTATATCAGCATAAATAAAATATAGAAAAGTTGATAACGAAAAATAAGAATTATTTTCCTTATCTAGTAGTTGAGGGTTCATGACACTAACTTAAGAAATAATTGTTTTATAAAAAGTTAAAACTATAAAGTAGTAGCCTTCGTCAAAATAATCATATAAACGTAGCAATAATAAAAAGATTTTTATTGCTAAGGCAAATTTTAAGATTGAAGATTACTAGCTAAATGTGTTTACATAATTAATTATTCAGAATATTAAAAAATTCTAATTTTTTGACAACTATTAAAATCAGTATGAATTACATTCATTCAGCATTACATTTAATTGCATAAATCCTTTTTTATTATCTGTATCGTCTTTTTCGTTTTCAACATAGAACCTTGTTATTTTCCCCAAGTGGTATGAACGCCAATAATCTGCTATACTGCTATCTAAAAAAATGTAGTCAGTTAAATATATATATTGGTTGGATAATAACTTGTGATTTAGTATTTTATAAGTAGTTAAAAATATGAATTAGTAACATTTGTCAAAATAATCATATAAACAATCGTTTTATAATGTTTAAAAAGTATCAGGTTTAAAGAAACATAAGAAAGTAAATAATGAATAATAAGAATAATTTTCTTAATCTAGTAGTCAAGGTTTGAAGACTCTAACTTGAGAATTGATTGTTTTATAAACAGTTAAAAATATGAATTGGTAATATTCGTCAAAACTATTATAAAAACATATGTTTTATAGTGTATTCTTTATATCAGCATAAATAAAATATAGAAAAGTTGATAACGAAAAATAAGAATTATTTTCCTTATCTAGTAGTTGAGGGTTCATGACACTAACTTAAGAAATAATTGTTTTATAAAAAGTTAAAACTATAAAGTAGTAGCCTTCGTCAAAATTATCATATAAACGTAGCAATAATAAAAAGATTTTTATTGCTAAGGCAAATTTTAAGATTAAAGATTACTAGCTAAATGCGTTTACATAATTAATTATTCAGAATATTAAAAAATCCTAATTTTTTGACAACTATTAAAATCAGTATGAATTACATTCATTCAGCATTACATTTAATTGCATAAATCCTTTATTATTATCTGTATCTTCTTTTTTGTTTTCAACATAGAACCATGTTATTTTCCCCAAGTGGTATGAACGCCAATAATCTGCTTTACTGCTATCTAAAAAAATGTAGTCAGTTAAATATGTATATTGGTTGGATAATAACTTGTGAATTTAGTGTTTTATAAGTAGTTAAAAATATGAATTAGTAACATTTGTCAAAATAATCCTATAAACAATCGTTTTATAATGTTTAAAAAGTATCAGGTTTAAAGAAACATAAGAAAGTAAATAATGAATAATAAGAATAATTTTCTTAATCTAGTAGTCAAGGTTTGAAGACTCTAACTTGAGAATTGATTGTTTTATAAACAGTTAAAAATATGAATTGGTAATATTCGTCAAAACTATTATATAAACATATGTTTTATAGTGTATTCTTTATATCAGCATAAATAAAATATAGAAAAGTTGATAACGAAAAATAAAAATTATTTTCCTTATCTAGTAGTCGAGGGTTCATGACACTAACTTAAGAAATATTTGTTTTATAAAAAGTTAAAAATATAAAGTAGTAGCCTTCGTCAAAATTATCATATAAACGTAGCAATAATAAAAAGATTTTTATTGCTAAGGCAAATTTTAAGATTGAAGATTACTAGCTAAATGTGTTTACATAATTAATTATTCAGAATATTAAAAAATTCTAATTTTTTGACAACTATTAAAATCAGTATGAATTACATTCATTCAGCATTACATTTAATTGCATAAATCCTTTTTTATTAACTGTATCGTCTTTTTCGTTTTCAACATAGAACCTTGTTATTTTCCCCAAGTGGTATGAACGCCAATAATCTGCTATACTGCTATCTAAAAAAATGTAGTCAGTTAAATATGTATATTGGTTGGATAATAACTTGTGAATTTAGTGTTTTATAAGTAGTTAAAAATATGAATTAGTAACATTTGTCAAAATAATCCTATAAACAATCGTTTTATAATGTTTAAAAAGTATCAGGTTTAAAGAAACATAAGAAAGTAAATAATGAATAATAAGAATAATTTTCTTAATCTAGTAGTCAAGGTTTGAAGACTCTAACTTGAGAATTGATTGTTTTATAAACAGTTAAAAATATGAATTGGTAATATTCGTCAAAACTATTATATAAACATATGTTTTATAGTGTATTCTTTATATCAGCATAAATGAAATATAGAAAATTTGATAACGAAAAATAAGAATTATTTTCTTTATCTAGTAGTCGAGGGTTCATGACACTAACTTAAGAAATATTTGTTTTATAAAAAGTTAAAAATATAAAGTAGTAGCCTTCGTCAAAATTATCATATAAACGTAGCAATAATAAAAAGATTTTTATTGCTAAGGCAAATTTTAAGATTGAAGATTACTAGCTAAATGTGTTTACATAATTAATTATTAAGAATATTAAAAAATTCTAATTTTTTGACAACTATTAAAATCAGTATGAATTACATTCATTCAGCATTACATTTAATTGCATAAATACTTTTTTATTATCTGTATCGTCTTTTCCGTTTTCAACATAGAACCTTGTTATTTTCCCCAAGTGGTATGAACGCCAATAATCTGCTATACTGCTATCTAAAAAAATATAGTCAGTTAAATATATATATTGGTTGGATAATAACTTGTGAATTTAGTGTTTTATAAGTAGTTAAAAATATGAATTAGTAACATTTGTCAAAATAATCATATAAACAATCGTTTTATAATGTTTAAAAAGTATCAGGTTTAAAGAAACATAAGAAAGTAAATAATGAATAATAAGAATAATTTTCTTAATCTAGTAGTCAAGGTTTGAAGACTCTAACTTGAGAATTGATTGTTTTATAAACAGTTAAAAATATGAATTGGTAATATTCAGCAAAACTAATATAAAAACATATGTTTTATAGTGTATTCTTTATATCAGCATAAATAAAATATAGAAAAGTTGATAACGAAAAATAAGAATTATTTTCCTTATCTAGTAGTCGAGGGTTCATGACACTAACTTAAGAAATATTTGTTTTATAAAAAGTTAAAAATATAAAGTAGTAGCCTTCGTCAAAATTATCATATAAACGTAGCAATAATAAAAAGATTTTTATTGCTAAGGCAAATTTTAAGATTGAAGATTACTAGCTAAATGTGTTTACATAATTAATTATTCAGAATATTAAAAAATTCTAATTTTTTGACAACTATTAAAATCAGTATGAATTACATTCATTCAGCATTACATTTAATTGCATAAATCCTTTTTTATTATCTGTATCGTCTTTTTCGTTTTCAACATAGAACCTTGTTATTTTACCCAAGTGGTATGAACGCCAATAATCTGCTATACTGCTATCTAAAAAAATGTAGTCAGTTAAATATATATATTGGTTGGATAATAACTTGTGAATTTAGTGTTTTATAAGTAGTTAAAAATATGAATTAGTAACATTTGTCAAAATAATCATATAAACAATCGTTTTATAATGTTTAAAAAGTATCAGGTTTAAAGAAACATAAGAAAGTAAATAATGAATAATAAGAATAATTTTCTTAATCTAGTAGTCAAGGTTTGAAGACTCTAACTTGAGAATTGATTGTTTTATAAACAGTTAAAAATATGAATTGGTAATATTCAGCAAAACTAATATAAAAACATATGTTTTATAGTGTATTCTTTATATCAGCATAAATAAAATATAGAAAAGTTGATAACGAAAAATAAGAATTATTTTCCTTATCTAGTAGTTGAGGGTTCATGACACTAACTTAAGAAATAATTGTTTTATAAAAAGTTAAAACTATAAAGTAGTAGCCTTCGTCAAAATAATCATATAAACGTAGCAATAATAAAAAGATTTTTATTGCTAAGGCAAATTTTAAGATTGAAGATTACTAGCTAAATGTGTTTACATAATTAATTATTCAGAATATTAAAAAATTCTAATTTTTTGACAACTATTAAAATCAGTATGAATTACATTCATTCAGCATTACATTTAATTGCATAAATCCTTTTTTATTATCTGTATCGTCTTTTTCGTTTTCAACATAGAACCTTGTTATTTTCCCCAAGTGGTATGAACGCCAATAATCTGCTATACTGCTATCTAAAAAAATGTAGTCAGTTAAATATATATATTGGTTGGATAATAACTTGTGATTTAGTATTTTATAAGTAGTTAAAAATATGAATTAGTAACATTTGTCAAAATAATCATATAAACAATCGTTTTATAATGTTTAAAAAGTATCAGGTTTAAAGAAACATAAGAAAGTAAATAATGAATAATAAGAATAATTTTCTTAATCTAGTAGTCAAGGTTTGAAGACTCTAACTTGAGAATTGATTGTTTTATAAACAGTTAAAAATATGAATTGGTAATATTCGTCAAAACTATTATAAAAACATATGTTTTATAGTGTATTCTTTATATCAGCATAAATAAAATATAGAAAAGTTGATAACGAAAAATAAGAATTATTTTCCTTATCTAGTAGTTGAGGGTTCATGACACTAACTTAAGAAATAATTGTTTTATAAAAAGTTAAAACTATAAAGTAGTAGCCTTCGTCAAAATTATCATATAAACGTAGCAATAATAAAAAGATTTTTATTGCTAAGGCAAATTTTAAGATTAAAGATTACTAGCTAAATGCGTTTACATAATTAATTATTCAGAATATTAAAAAATCCTAATTTTTTGACAACTATTAAAATCAGTATGAATTACATTCATTCAGCATTACATTTAATTGCATAAATCCTTTATTATTATCTGTATCTTCTTTTTTGTTTTCAACATAGAACCATGTTATTTTCCCCAAGTGGTATGAACGCCAATAATCTGCTTTACTGCTATCTAAAAAAATGTAGTCAGTTAAATATGTATATTGGTTGGATAATAACTTGTGAATTTAGTGTTTTATAAGTAGTTAAAAATATGAATTAGTAACATTTGTCAAAATAATCCTATAAACAATCGTTTTATAATGTTTAAAAAGTATCAGGTTTAAAGAAACATAAGAAAGTAAATAATGAATAATAAGAATAATTTTCTTAATCTAGTAGTCAAGGTTTGAAGACTCTAACTTGAGAATTGATTGTTTTATAAACAGTTAAAAATATGAATTGGTAATATTCGTCAAAACTATTATATAAACATATGTTTTATAGTGTATTCTTTATATCAGCATAAATAAAATATAGAAAAGTTGATAACGAAAAATAAAAATTATTTTCCTTATCTAGTAGTCGAGGGTTCATGACACTAACTTAAGAAATATTTGTTTTATAAAAAGTTAAAAATATAAAGTAGTAGCCTTCGTCAAAATTATCATATAAACGTAGCAATAATAAAAAGATTTTTATTGCTAAGGCAAATTTTAAGATTGAAGATTACTAGCTAAATGTGTTTACATAATTAATTATTCAGAATATTAAAAAATTCTAATTTTTTGACAACTATTAAAATCAGTATGAATTACATTCATTCAGCATTACATTTAATTGCATAAATCCTTTTTTATTATCTGTATCGTCTTTTTCGTTTTCAACATAGAACCTTGTTATTTTCCCCAAGTGGTATGAACGCCAATAATCTGCTATACTGCTATCTAAAAAAATGTAGTCAGTTAAATATGTATATTGGTTGGATAATAACTTGTGAATTTAGTGTTTTATAAGTAGTTAAAAATATGAATTAGTAACATTTGTCAAAATAATCCTATAAACAATCGTTTTATAATGTTTAAAAAGTATCAGGTTTAAAGAAACATAAGAAAGTAAATAATGAATAATAAGAATAATTTTCTTAATCTAGTAGTCAAGGTTTGAAGACTCTAACTTGAGAATTGATTGTTTTATAAACAGTTAAAAATATGAATTGGTAATATTCGTCAAAACTATTATATAAACATATGTTTTATAGTGTATTCTTTATATCAGCATAAATGAAATATAGAAAATTTGATAACGAAAAATAAGAATTATTTTCTTTATCTAGTAGTCGAGGGTTCATGACACTAACTTAAGAAATATTTGTTTTATAAAAAGTTAAAAATATAAAGTAGTAGCCTTCGTCAAAATTATCATATAAACGTAGCAATAATAAAAAGATTTTTATTGCTAAGGCAAATTTTAAGATTGAAGATTACTAGCTAAATGTGTTTACATAATTAATTATTAAGAATATTAAAAAATTCTAATTTTTTGACAACTATTAAAATCAGTATGAATTACATTCATTCAGCATTACATTTAATTGCATAAATACTTTTTTATTATCTGTATCGTCTTTTCCGTTTTCAACATAGAACCTTGTTATTTTCCCCAAGTGGTATGAACGCCAATAATCTGCTATACTGCTATCTAAAAAAATATAGTCAGTTAAATATATATATTGGTTGGATAATAACTTGTGAATTTAGTGTTTTATAAGTAGTTAAAAATATGAATTAGTAACATTTGTCAAAATAATCATATAAACAATCGTTTTATAATGTTTAAAAAGTATCAGGTTTAAAGAAACATAAGAAAGTAAATAATGAATAATAAGAATAATTTTCTTAATCTAGTAGTCAAGGTTTGAAGACTCTAACTTGAGAATTGATTGTTTTATAAACAGTTAAAAATATGAATTGGTAATATTCAGCAAAACTAATATAAAAACATATGTTTTATAGTGTATTCTTTATATCAGCATAAATAAAATATAGAAAAGTTGATAACGAAAAATAAGAATTATTTTCCTTATCTAGTAGTTGAGGGTTCATGACACTAACTTAAGAAATAATTGTTTTATAAAAAGTTAAAACTATAAAGTAGTAGCCTTCGTCAAAATAATCATATAAACGTAGCAATAATAAAAAGATTTTTATTGCTAAGGCAAATTTTAAGATTGAAGATTACTAGCTAAATGTGTTTACATAATTAATTATTCAGAATATTAAAAAATTCTAATTTTTTGACAACTATTAAAATCAGTATGAATTACATTCATTCAGCATTACATTTAATTGCATAAATCCTTTTTTATTATCTGTATCGTCTTTTTCGTTTTCAACATAGAACCTTGTTATTTTCCCCAAGTGGTATGAACGCCAATAATCTGCTATACTGCTATCTAAAAAAATGTAGTCAGTTAAATATATATATTGGTTGGATAATAACTTGTGATTTAGTATTTTATAAGTAGTTAAAAATATGAATTAGTAACATTTGTCAAAATAATCATATAAACAATCGTTTTATAATGTTTAAAAAGTATCAGGTTTAAAGAAACATAAGAAAGTAAATAATGAATAATAAGAATAATTTTCTTAATCTAGTAGTCAAGGTTTGAAGACTCTAACTTGAGAATTGATTGTTTTATAAACAGTTAAAAATATGAATTGGTAATATTCGTCAAAACTATTATAAAAACATATGTTTTATAGTGTATTCTTTATATCAGCATAAATAAAATATAGAAAAGTTGATAACGAAAAATAAGAATTATTTTCCTTATCTAGTAGTTGAGGGTTCATGACACTAACTTAAGAAATAATTGTTTTATAAAAAGTTAAAACTATAAAGTAGTAGCCTTCGTCAAAATTATCATATAAACGTAGCAATAATAAAAAGATTTTTATTGCTAAGGCAAATTTTAAGATTAAAGATTACTAGCTAAATGCGTTTACATAATTAATTATTCAGAATATTAAAAAATCCTAATTTTTTGACAACTATTAAAATCAGTATGAATTACATTCATTCAGCATTACATTTAATTGCATAAATCCTTTATTATTATCTGTATCTTCTTTTTTGTTTTCAACATAGAACCTTGTTATTTTCCCCAAGTGGTATGAACGCCAATAATCTGCTTTACTGCTATCTAAAAAAATGTAGTCAGTTAAATATGTATATTGGTTGGATAATAACTTGTGAATTTAGTGTTTTATAAGTAGTTAAAAATATGAATTAGTAACATTTGTCAAAATAATCCTATAAACAATCGTTTTATAATGTTTAAAAAGTATCAGGTTTAAAGAAACATAAGAAAGTAAATAATGAATAATAAGAATAATTTTCTTAATCTAGTAGTCAAGGTTTGAAGACTCTAACTTGAGAATTGATTGTTTTATAAACAGTTAAAAATATGAATTGGTAATATTCGTCAAAACTATTATATAAACATATGTTTTATAGTGTATTCTTTATATCAGCATAAATAAAATATAGAAAAGTTGATAACGAAAAATAAGAATTATTTTCCTTATCTAGTAGTCGAGGGTTCATGACACTAACTTAAGAAATATTTGTTTTATAAAAAGTTAAAAATATAAAGTAGTAGCCTTCGTCAAAATTATCATATAAACGTAGCAATAATAAAAAGATTTTTATTGCTAAGGCAAATTTTAAGATTGAAGATTACTAGCTAAATGTGTTCACATAATTAATTATTCAGAATATTAAAAAATTCTAATTTTTTGACAACTATTAAAATCAGTATGAATTACATTCATTCAGCATTACATTTAATTGCATAAATCCTTTTTTATTATCTGTATCGTCTTTTTCGTTTTCAACATAGAACCTTGTTATTTTACCCAAGTGGTATGAACGCTAATAATCTGCTATACTGCTATCTAAAAAAATGTAGTCAGTTAAATATATATATTGGTTGGATAATAACTTGTGAATTTAGTGTTTTATAAGTAGTTAAAAATATGAATTAGTAACATTTGTCAAAATAATCATATAAACAATCGTTTTATAATGTTTAAAAAGTATCAGGTTTAAAGAAACATAAGAAAGTAAATAATGAATAATAAGAATAATTTTCTTAATCTAGTAGTCAAGGTTTGAAGACTCTAACTTGAGAATTGATTGTTTTATAAACAGTTAAAAATATGAATTGGTAATATTCAGCAAAACTAATATAAAAACATATGTTTTATAGTGTATTCTTTATATCAGCATAAATAAAATATAGAAAAGTTGATAACGAAAAATAAGAATTATTTTCCTTATCTAGTAGTTGAGGGTTCATGACACTAACTTTAGAAATAATTGTTTTATAAAAAGTTAAAACTATAAAGTAGTAGCCTTCGTCAAAATAATCATATAAACGTAGCAATAATAAAAAGATTTTTATTGCTAAGGCAAATTTTAAGATTGAAGATTACTAGCTAAATGTGTTTACATAATTAATTATTCAGAATATTAAAAAATTCTAATTTTTTGACAACTATTAAAATCAGTATGAATTACATTCATTCAGCATTACATTTAATTGCATAAATCCTTTTTTATTATCTGTATCGTCTTTTTCGTTTTCAACATAGAACCTTGTTATTTTCCCCAAGTGGTATGAACGCCAATAATCTGCTATACTGCTATCTAAAAAAATGTAGTCAGTTAAATATATATATTGGTTGGATAATAACTTGTGATTTAGTATTTTATAAGTAGTTAAAAATATGAATTAGTAACATTTGTCAAAATAATCATATAAACAATCGTTTTATAATGTTTAAAAAGTATCAGGTTTAAAGAAACATAAGAAAGTAAATAATGAATAATAAGAATAATTTTCTTAATCTAGTAGTCAAGGTTTGAAGACTCTAACTTGAGAATTGATTGTTTTATAAACAGTTAAAAATATGAATTGGTAATATTCAGCAAAACTAATATAAAAACATATGTTTTATAGTGTATTCTTTATATCAGCATAAATAAAATATAGAAAAGTTGATAACGAAAAATAAGAATTATTTTCCTTATCTAGTAGTTGAGGGTTCATGACACTAACTTAAGAAATAATTGTTTTATAAAAAGTTAAAACTATAAAGTAGTAGCCTTCGTCAAAATAATCATATAAACGTAGCAATAATAAAAAGATTTTTATTGCTAAGGCAAATTTTAAGATTGAAGATTACTAGCTAAATGTGTTTACATAATTAATTATTCAGAATATTAAAAAATTCTAATTTTTTGACAACTATTAAAATCAGTATGAATTACATTCATTCAGCATTACATTTAATTGCATAAATCCTTTTTTATTATCTGTATCGTCTTTTTCGTTTTCAACATAGAACCTTGTTATTTTCCCCAAGTGGTATGAACGCCAATAATCTGCTATACTGCTATCTAAAAAAATGTAGTCAGTTAAATATATATATTGGTTGGATAATAACTTGTGATTTAGTATTTTATAAGTAGTTAAAAATATGAATTAGTAACATTTGTCAAAATAATCATATAAACAATCGTTTTATAATGTTTAAAAAGTATCAGGTTTAAAGAAACATAAGAAAGTAAATAATGAATAATAAGAATAATTTTCTTAATCTAGTAGTCAAGGTTTGAAGACTCTAACTTGAGAATTGATTGTTTTATAAACAGTTAAAAATATGAATTGGTAATATTCGTCAAAACTATTATAAAAACATATGTTTTATAGTGTATTCTTTATATCAGCATAAATAAAATATAGAAAAGTTGATAACGAAAAATAAGAATTATTTTCCTTATCTAGTAGTTGAGGGTTCATGACACTAACTTAAGAAATAATTGTTTTATAAAAAGTTAAAACTATAAAGTAGTAGCCTTCGTCAAAATTATCATATAAACGTAGCAATAATAAAAAGATTTTTATTGCTAAGGCAAATTTTAAGATTAAAGATTACTAGCTAAATGCGTTTACATAATTAATTATTCAGAATATTAAAAAATCCTAATTTTTTGACAACTATTAAAATCAGTATGAATTACATTCATTCAGCATTACATTTAATTGCATAAATCCTTTATTATTATCTGTATCTTCTTTTTTGTTTTCAACATAGAACCTTGTTATTTTCCCCAAGTGGTATGAACGCCAATAATCTGCTTTACTGCTATCTAAAAAAATGTAGTCAGTTAAATATGTATATTGGTTGGATAATAACTTGTGAATTTAGTGTTTTATAAGTAGTTAAAAATATGAATTAGTAACATTTGTCAAAATAATCCTATAAACAATCGTTTTATAATGTTTAAAAAGTATCAGGTTTAAAGAAACATAAGAAAGTAAATAATGAATAATAAGAATAATTTTCTTAATCTAGTAGTCAAGGTTTGAAGACTCTAACTTGAGAATTGATTGTTTTATAAACAGTTAAAAATATGAATTGGTAATATTCGTCAAAACTATTATATAAACATATGTTTTATAGTGTATTCTTTATATCAGCATAAATAAAATATAGAAAAGTTGATAACGAAAAATAAGAATTATTTTCCTTATCTAGTAGTCGAGGGTTCATGACACTAACTTAAGAAATATTTGTTTTATAAAAAGTTAAAAATATAAAGTAGTAGCCTTCGTCAAAATTATCATATAAACGTAGCAATAATAAAAAGATTTTTATTGCTAAGGCAAATTTTAAGATTGAAGATTACTAGCTAAATGTGTTCACATAATTAATTATTCAGAATATTAAAAAATTCTAATTTTTTGACAACTATTAAAATCAGTATGAATTACATTCATTCAGCATTACATTTAATTGCATAAATCCTTTTTTATTATCTGTATCGTCTTTTTCGTTTTCAACATAGAACCTTGTTATTTTACCCAAGTGGTATGAACGCTAATAATCTGCTATACTGCTATCTAAAAAAATGTAGTCAGTTAAATATATATATTGGTTGGATAATAACTTGTGAATTTAGTGTTTTATAAGTAGTTAAAAATATGAATTAGTAACATTTGTCAAAATAATCATATAAACAATCGTTTTATAATGTTTAAAAAGTATCAGGTTTAAAGAAACATAAGAAAGTAAATAATGAATAATAAGAATAATTTTCTTAATCTAGTAGTCAAGGTTTGAAGACTCTAACTTGAGAATTGATTGTTTTATAAACAGTTAAAAATATGAATTGGTAATATTCAGCAAAACTAATATAAAAACATATGTTTTATAGTGTATTCTTTATATCAGCATAAATAAAATATAGAAAAGTTGATAACGAAAAATAAGAATTATTTTCCTTATCTAGTAGTTGAGGGTTCATGACACTAACTTTAGAAATAATTGTTTTATAAAAAGTTAAAACTATAAAGTAGTAGCCTTCGTCAAAATAATCATATAAACGTAGCAATAATAAAAAGATTTTTATTGCTAAGGCAAATTTTAAGATTGAAGATTACTAGCTAAATGTGTTTACATAATTAATTATTCAGAATATTAAAAAATTCTAATTTTTTGACAACTATTAAAATCAGTATGAATTACATTCATTCAGCATTACATTTAATTGCATAAATCCTTTTTTATTATCTGTATCGTCTTTTTCGTTTTCAACATAGAACCTTGTTATTTTCCCCAAGTGGTATGAACGCCAATAATCTGCTATACTGCTATCTAAAAAAATGTAGTCAGTTAAATATATATATTGGTTGGATAATAACTTGTGATTTAGTATTTTATAAGTAGTTAAAAATATGAATTAGTAACATTTGTCAAAATAATCATATAAACAATCGTTTTATAATGTTTAAAAAGTATCAGGTTTAAAGAAACATAAGAAAGTAAATAATGAATAATAAGAATAATTTTCTTAATCTAGTAGTCAAGGTTTGAAGACTCTAACTTGAGAATTGATTGTTTTATAAACAGTTAAAAATATGAATTGGTAATATTCGTCAAAACTATTATAAAAACATATGTTTTATAGTGTATTCTTTATATCAGCATAAATAAAATATAGAAAAGTTGATAACGAAAAATAAGAATTATTTTCCTTATCTAGTAGTTGAGGGTTCATGACACTAACTTAAGAAATAATTGTTTTATAAAAAGTTAAAACTATAAAGTAGTAGCCTTCGTCAAAATTATCATATAAACGTAGCAATAATAAAAAGATTTTTATTGCTAAGGCAAATTTTAAGATTAAAGATTACTAGCTAAATGCGTTTACATAATTAATTATTCAGAATATTAAAAAATCCTAATTTTTTGACAACTATTAAAATCAGTATGAATTACATTCATTCAGCATTACATTTAATTGCATAAATCCTTTATTATTATCTGTATCTTCTTTTTTGTTTTCAACATAGAACCTTGTTATTTTCCCCAAGTGGTATGAACGCCAATAATCTGCTTTACTGCTATCTAAAAAAATGTAGTCAGTTAAATATGTATATTGGTTGGATAATAACTTGTGAATTTAGTGTTTTATAAGTAGTTAAAAATATGAATTAGTAACATTTGTCAAAATAATCCTATAAACAATCGTTTTATAATGTTTAAAAAGTATCAGGTTTAAAGAAACATAAGAAAGTAAATAATGAATAATAAGAATAATTTTCTTAATCTAGTAGTCAAGGTTTGAAGACTCTAACTTGAGAATTGATTGTTTTATAAACAGTTAAAAATATGAATTGGTAATATTCGTCAAAACTATTATATAAACATATGTTTTATAGTGTATTCTTTATATCAGCATAAATAAAATATAGAAAAGTTGATAACGAAAAATAAGAATTATTTTCCTTATCTAGTAGTTGAGGGTTCATGACACTAACTTAAGAAATATTTGTTTTATAAAAAGTTAAAAATATAAAGTAGTAGCCTTCGTCAAAATTATCATATAAACGTAGCAATAATAAAAAGATTTTTATTGCTAAGGCAAATTTTAAGATTGAAGATTACTAGCTAAATGTGTTTACATAATTAATTATTCAGAATATTAAAAAATTCTAATTTTTTGACAACTATTAAAATCAGTATGAATTACATTCATTCAGCATTACATTTAATTGCATAAATCCTTTTTTATTATCTGTATCGTCTTTTTCGTTTTCAACATAGAACCTTGTTATTTTCCCCAAGTGGTATGAACGCCAATAATCTGCTATACTGCTATCTAAAAAAATGTAGTCAGTTAAATATGTATATTGGTTGGATAATAACTTGTGAATTTAGTGTTTTATAAGTAGTTAAAAATATGAATTAGTAACATTTGTCAAAATAATCCTATAAACAATCGTTTTATAATGTTTAAAAAGTATCTGGTTTAAAGAAACATAAGAAAGTAAATAATGAATAATAAGAATAATTTTCTTAATCTAGTAGTCAAGGTTTGAAGACTCTAACTTGAGAATTGATTGTTTTATAAACAGTTAAAAATATGAATTGGTAATATTCGTCAAAACTATTATATAAACATATGTTTTATAGTGTATTCTTTATATCAGCATAAATTAAATATAGAAAAGTTGATAACGAAAAATAAGAATTATTTTCTTTATCTAGTAGTCGAGGGTTCATGACACTAACTTAAGAAATATTTGTTTTATAAAAAGTTAAAAATATAAAGTAGTAGCCTTCGTCAAAATTATCATATAAACGTAGCAATAATAAAAAGATTTTTATTGCTAAGGCAAATTTTAAGATTAAAGATTACTAGCTAAATGCGTTTACATAATTAATTATTCAGAATATTAAAAAATCCTAATTTTTTGACAACTATTAAAATCAGTATGAATTACATTCATTCAGCATTACATTTAATTGCATAAATCCTTTATTATTATCCGTATCTTCTTTTTTGTTTTCAACATAGAACCTTGTTATTTTCCCCAAGTGGTATGAACGCCAATAATCTGCTTTACTGCTATCTAAAAAAATGTAGTCAGTTAAATATGTATATTGGTTGGATAATAACTTGTGAATTTAGTGTTTTATAAGTAGTTAAAAATATGAATTAGTAACATTTGTCAAAATAATCCTATAAACAATCGTTTTATAATGTTTAAAAAGTATCAGGTTTAAAGAAACATAAGAAAGTAAATAATGAATAATAAGAATAATTTTCTTAATCTAGTAGTCAAGGTTTGAAGACTCTAACTTGAGAATTGATTGTTTTATAAACAGTTAAAAATATGAATTGGTAATATTCGTCAAAACTATTATATAAACATATGTTTTATAGTGTATTCTTTATATCAGCATAAATAAAATATAGAAAAGTTGATAACGAAAAATAAGAATTATTTTCCTTATCTAGTAGTCGAGGGTTCATGACACTAACTTAAGAAATATTTGTTTTATAAAAAGTTAAAAATATAAAGTAGTAGCCTTCGTCAAAATTATCATATAAACGTAGCAATAATAAAAAGATTTTTATTGCTAAGGCAAATTTTAAGATTGAAGATTACTAGCTAAATGTGTTCACATAATTAATTATTCAGAATATTAAAAAATTCTAATTTTTTGACAACTATTAAAATCAGTATGAATTACATTCATTCAGCATTACATTTAATTGCATAAATCCTTTTTTATTATCTGTATCTTCTTTTTTGTTTTCAACATAGAACCTTGTTATTTTCCCCAAGTGGTATGAACGCCAATAATCTGCTTTACTGCTATCTAAAAAAATGTAGTCAGTTAAATATGTATATTGGTTGGATAATAACTTGTGAATTTAGTGTTTTATAAGTAGTTAAAAATATGAATTAGTAACATTTGTCAAAATAATCCTATAAACAATCGTTTTATAATGTTTAAAAAGTATCAGGTTTAAAGAAACATAAGAAAGTAAATAATGAATAATAAGAATAATTTTCTTAATCTAGTAGTCAAGGTTTGAAGACTCTAACTTGAGAATTGATTGTTTTATAAACAGTTAAAAATATGAATTGGTAATATTCGTCAAAACTATTATATAAACATATGTTTTATAGTGTATTCTTTATATCAGCATAAATTAAATATAGAAAAGTTGATAACGAAAAATAAGAATTATTTTCTTTATCTAGTAGTCGAGGGTTCATGACACTAACTTAAGAAATATTTGTTTTATAAAAAGTTAAAAATATAAAGTAGTAGCCTTCGTCAAAATTATCATATAAACGTAGCAATAATAAAAAGATTTTTATTGCTAAGGCAAATTTTAAGATTAAAGATTACTAGCTAAATGCGTTTACATAATTAATTATTTAGAATATTAAAAAATCCTAATTTTTTGACAACTATTAAAATCAGTATGAATTACATTCATTCAGCATTACATTTAATTGCATAAATCCTTTATTATTATCTGTATCTTCTTTTTTGTTTTCAACATAGAACCTTGTTATTTTCCCCAAGTGGTATGAACGCCAATAATCTGCTTTACTGCTATCTAAAAAAATGTAGTCAGTTAAATATGTATATTGGTTGGATAATAACTTGTGAATTTAGTGTTTTATAAGTAGTTAAAAATATGAATTAGTAACATTTGTCAAAATAATCCTATAAACAATCGTTTTATAATGTTTAAAAAGTATCAGGTTTAAAGAAACATAAGAAAGTAAATAATGAATAATAAGAATAATTTTCTTAATCTAGTAGTCAAGGTTTGAAGACTCTAACTTGAGAATTGATTGTTTTATAAACAGTTAAAAATATGAATTGGTAATATTCGGCAAAACTATTATATTAAAATATGTTCTATAGTGTATTCTTTATATCAGCATAAATGAAATATAGAAAATTTGATAACGAAAAATATGAATTATTTTCCTTATCTAGTAGTCGAGGGTTCATGACACTAACTTAAGAAATATTTGTTTTATAAAAAGTTAAAAATATAAAGTAGTAGCCTTCGTCAAAATTATCATATAAACGTAGCAATAATAAAAAGTTTTTTTTGCTAAGGCAAATTTTAAGAATAAAGATTACTAGCTAAATGTGTTTACATAATTAATTATTCAGAATATTAAAAAATCCTAATTTTTTGACAACTATTAAAATCAGTATGAATTACATTCATTCAGCATTACATTTAATTGCATAAATCCTTTTTTATTATCTGTATCGTCTTTTTCGTTTTCAACATAGAACCTTGTTATTTTCCCCAAGTGGTATGAACGCCAATAATCTGCTATACTGCTATCTAAAAAAATGTAGTCAGTTAAATATATATATTGGTTGGATAATAACTTGTGAATTTAGTATTTTATAAGTAGTTAAAAATATGAATTAGTAACATTTGTCAAAATAATCATATAAACAATCGTTTTATAATGTTTAAAAAGTATCTGGTTTAAAGAAACATAAGAAAGTAAATAATGAATAATAAGAATAATTTTCTTAATCTAGTAGTCAAGGTTTGAAGACTCTAACTTGAGAATTGATTGTTTTATAAACAGTTAAAAATATGAATTGGTAATATTCGTCAAAACTATTATATAAACATATGTTTTATAGTGTATTCTTTATATCAGCATAAATTAAATATAGAAAAGTTGATAACGAAAAATAAGAATTATTTTCTTTATCTAGTAGTCGAGGGTTCATGACACTAACTTAAGAAATATTTGTTTTATAAAAAGTTAAAAATATAAAGTAGTAGCCTTCGTCAAAATTATCATATAAACGTAGCAATAATAAAAAGATTTTTATTGCTAAGGCAAATTTTAAGATTAAAGATTACTAGCTAAATGCGTTTACATAATTAATTATTTAGAATATTAAAAAATCCTAATTTTTTGACAACTATTAAAATCAGTATGAATTACATTCATTCAGCATTACATTTAATTGCATAAATCCTTTATTATTATCTGTATCTTCTTTTTTGTTTTCAACATAGAACCTTGTTATTTTCCCCAAGTGGTATGAACGCCAATAATCTGCTTTACTGCTATCTAAAAAAATGTAGTCAGTTAAATATGTATATTGGTTGGATAATAACTTGTGAATTTAGTGTTTTATAAGTAGTTAAAAATATGAATTAGTAACATTTGTCAAAATAATCCTATAAACAATCGTTTTATAATGTTTAAAAAGTATCAGGTTTAAAGAAACATAAGAAAGTAAATAATGAATAATAAGAATAATTTTCTTAATCTAGTAGTCAAGGTTTGAAGACTCTAACTTGAGAATTGATTGTTTTATAAACAGTTAAAAATATGAATTGGTAATATTCGTCAAAACTATTATATAAACATATGTTTTATAGTGTATTCTTTATATCAGCATAAATAAAATATAGAAAAGTTGATAACGAAAAATAAGAATTATTTTCCTTATCTAGTAGTCGAGGGTTCATGACACTAACTTAAGAAATATTTGTTTTATAAAAAGTTAAAAATATAAAGTAGTAGCCTTCGTCAAAATTATCATATAAACGTAGCAATAATAAAAAGATTTTTATTGCTAAGGCAAATTTTAAGATTGAAGATTACTAGCTAAATGTGTTTACATAATTAATTATTCAGAATATTAAAAAATTCTAATTTTTTGACAACTATTAAAATCAGTATGAATTACATTCATTCAGCATTACATTTAATTGCATAAATCCTTTATTATTATCTGTATCTTCTTTTTTGTTTTCAACATAGAACCTTGTTATTTTCCCCAAGTGGTATGAACGCCAATAATCTGCTTTACTGCTATCTAAAAAAATGTAGTCAGTTAAATATGTATATTGGTTGGATAATAACTTGTGAATTTAGTGTTTTATAAGTAGTTAAAAATATGAATTAGTAACATTTGTCAAAATAATCCTATAAACAATCGTTTTATAATGTTTAAAAAGTATCAGGTTTAAAGAAACATAAGAAAGTAAATAATGAATAATAAGAATAATTTTCTTAATCTAGTAGTCAAGGTTTGAAGACTCTAACTTGAGAATTGATTGTTTTATAAACAGTTAAAAATATGAATTGGTAATATTCGTCAAAACTATTATATAAACATATGTTTTATAGTGTATTCTTTATATCAGCATAAATTAAATATAGAAAATTTGATAACGAAAAATAAGAATTATTTTCTTTATCTAGTAGTCGAGGGTTCATGACACTAACTTAAGAAATATTTGTTTTATAAAAAGTTAAAAATATAAAGTAGTAGCCTTCGTCAAAATTATCATATAAACGTAGCAATAATAAAAAGATTTTTATTGCTAAGGCAAATTTTAAGATTAAAGATTACTAGCTAAATGCGTTTACATAATTAATTATTCAGAATATTAAAAAATCCTAATTTTTTGACAACTATTAAAATCAGTATGAATTACATTCATTCAGCATTACATTTAATTGCATAAATCCTTTATTATTATCTGTATCTTCTTTTTTGTTTTCAACATAGAACCTTGTTATTTTCCCCAAGTGGTATGAACGCCAATAATCTGCTTTACTGCTATCTAAAAAAATGTAGTCAGTTAAATATGTATATTGGTTGGATAATAACTTGTGAATTTAGTGTTTTATAAGTAGTTAAAAATATGAATTAGTAACATTTGTCAAAATAATCCTATAAACAATCGGTTTATAATGTTTAAAAAGTATCAGGTTTAAAGAAACATAAGAAAGTAAATAATGAATAATAAGAATAATTTTCTTAATCTAGTAGTCAAGGTTTGAAGACTCTAACTTGAGAATTGATTGTTTTATAAACAGTTAAAAATATGAATTGGTAATATTCGTCAAAACTATTATATAAACATATGTTTTATAGTGTATTCTTTATATCAGCATAAATAAAATATAGAAAAGTTGATAACGAAAAATAAGAATTATTTTCCTTATCTAGTAGTCGAGGGTTCATGACACTAACTTAAGAAATATTTGTTTTATAAAAAGTTAAAAATATAAAGTAGTAGCCTTCGTCAAAATTATCATATAAACGTAGCAATAATAAAAAGATTTTTATTGCTAAGGCAAATTTTAAGATTGAAGATTACTAGCTAAATGTGTTCACATAATTAATTATTCAGAATATTAAAAAATTCTAATTTTTTGACAACTATTAAAATCAGTATGAATTACATTCATTCAGCATTACATTTAATTGCATAAATCCTTTTTTATTATCTGTATCTTCTTTTTTGTTTTCAACATAGAACCTTGTTATTTTCCCCAAGTGGTATGAACGCCAATAATCTGCTATACTGCTATCTAAAAAAATGTAGTCAGTTAAATATGTATATTGGTTGGATAATAACTTGTGAATTTAGTGTTTTATAAGTAGTTAAAAATATGAATTAGTAACATTTGTCAAAATAATCCTATAAACAATCGTTTTATAATGTTTAAAAAGTATCAGGTTTAAAGAAACATAAGAAAGTAAATAATGAATAATAAGAATAATTTTCTTAATCTAGTAGTCAAGGTTTGAAGACTCTAACTTGAGAATTGATTGTTTTATAAACAGTTAAAAATATGAATTGGTAATATTCGTCAAAACTATTATATAAACATATGTTTTATAGTGTATTCTTTATATCAGCATAAATTAAATATAGAAAAGTTGATAACGAAAAATAAGAATTATTTTCTTTATCTAGTAGTCGAGGGTTCATGACACTAACTTAAGAAATATTTGTTTTATAAAAAGTTAAAAATATAAAGTAGTAGCCTTCGTCAAAATTATCATATAAACGTAGCAATAATAAAAAGATTTTTATTGCTAAGGCAAATTTTAAGATTAAAGATTACTAGCTAAATGCGTTTACATAATTAATTATTTAGAATATTAAAAAATCCTAATTTTTTGACAACTATTAAAATCAGTATGAATTACATTCATTCAGCATTACATTTAATTGCATAAATCCTTTATTATTATCTGTATCTTCTTTTTTGTTTTCAACATAGAACCTTGTTATTTTCCCCAAGTGGTATGAACGCCAATAATCTGCTTTACTGCTATCTAAAAAAATGTAGTCAGTTAAATATGTATATTGGTTGGATAATAACTTGTGAATTTAGTGTTTTATAAGTAGTTAAAAATATGAATTAGTAACATTTGTCAAAATAATCCTATAAACAATCGTTTTATAATGTTTAAAAAGTATCAGGTTTAAAGAAACATAAGAAAGTAAATAATGAATAATAAGAATAATTTTCTTAATCTAGTAGTCAAGGTTTGAAGACTCTAACTTGAGAATTGATTGTTTTATAAACAGTTAAAAATATGAATTGGTAATATTCGTCAAAACTATTATATAAACATATGTTTTATAGTGTATTCTTTATATCAGCATAAATAAAATATAGAAAAGTTGATAACGAAAAATAAGAATTATTTTCCTTATCTAGTAGTCGAGGGTTCATGACACTAACTTAAGAAATATTTGTTTTATAAAAAGTTAAAAATATAAAGTAGTAGCCTTCGTCAAAATTATCATATAAACGTAGCAATAATAAAAAGATTTTTATTGCTAAGGCAAATTTTAAGATTGAAGATTACTAGCTAAATGTGTTTACATAATTAATTATTCAGAATATTAAAAAATTCTAATTTTTTGACAACTATTAAAATCAGTATGAATTACATTCATTCAGCATTACATTTAATTGCATAAATCCTTTATTATTATCTGTATCTTCTTTTTTGTTTTCAACATAGAACCTTGTTATTTTCCCCAAGTGGTATGAACGCCAATAATCTGCTTTACTGCTATCTAAAAAAATGTAGTCAGTTAAATATGTATATTGGTTGGATAATAACTTGTGAATTTAGTGTTTTATAAGTAGTTAAAAATATGAATTAGTAACATTTGTCAAAATAATCCTATAAACAATCGTTTTATAATGTTTAAAAAGTATCAGGTTTAAAGAAACATAAGAAAGTAAATAATGAATAATAAGAATAATTTTCTTAATCTAGTAGTCAAGGTTTGAAGACTCTAACTTGAGAATTGATTGTTTTATAAACAGTTAAAAATATGAATTGGTAATATTCGTCAAAACTATTATATAAACATATGTTTTATAGTGTATTCTTTATATCAGCATAAATTAAATATAGAAAATTTGATAACGAAAAATAAGAATTATTTTCTTTATCTAGTAGTCGAGGGTTCATGACACTAACTTAAGAAATATTTGTTTTATAAAAAGTTAAAAATATAAAGTAGTAGCCTTCGTCAAAATTATCATATAAACGTAGCAATAATAAAAAGATTTTTATTGCTAAGGCAAATTTTAAGATTAAAGATTACTAGCTAAATGCGTTTACATAATTAATTATTCAGAATATTAAAAAATCCTAATTTTTTGACAACTATTAAAATCAGTATGAATTACATTCATTCAGCATTACATTTAATTGCATAAATCCTTTATTATTATCTGTATCTTCTTTTTTGTTTTCAACATAGAACCTTGTTATTTTCCCCAAGTGGTATGAACGCCAATAATCTGCTTTACTGCTATCTAAAAAAATGTAGTCAGTTAAATATGTATATTGGTTGGATAATAACTTGTGAATTTAGTGTTTTATAAGTAGTTAAAAATATGAATTAGTAACATTTGTCAAAATAATCCTATAAACAATCGGTTTATAATGTTTAAAAAGTATCAGGTTTAAAGAAACATAAGAAAGTAAATAATGAATAATAAGAATAATTTTCTTAATCTAGTAGTCAAGGTTTGAAGACTCTAACTTGAGAATTGATTGTTTTATAAACAGTTAAAAATATGAATTGGTAATATTCGTCAAAACTATTATATAAACATATGTTTTATAGTGTATTCTTTATATCAGCATAAATAAAATATAGAAAAGTTGATAACGAAAAATAAGAATTATTTTCCTTATCTAGTAGTCGAGGGTTCATGACACTAACTTAAGAAATATTTGTTTTATAAAAAGTTAAAAATATAAAGTAGTAGCCTTCGTCAAAATTATCATATAAACGTAGCAATAATAAAAAGATTTTTATTGCTAAGGCAAATTTTAAGATTGAAGATTACTAGCTAAATGTGTTCACATAATTAATTATTCAGAATATTAAAAAATTCTAATTTTTTGACAACTATTAAAATCAGTATGAATTACATTCATTCAGCATTACATTTAATTGCATAAATCCTTTTTTATTATCTGTATCTTCTTTTTTGTTTTCAACATAGAACCTTGTTATTTTCCCCAAGTGGTATGAACGCCAATAATCTGCTTTACTGCTATCTAAAAAAATGTAGTCAGTTAAATATGTATATTGGTTGGATAATAACTTGTGAATTTAGTGTTTTATAAGTAGTTAAAAATATGAATTAGTAACATTTGTCAAAATAATCCTATAAACAATCGTTTTATAATGTTTAAAAAGTATCAGGTTTAAAGAAACATAAGAAAGTAAATAATGAATAATAAGAATAATTTTCTTAATCTAGTAGTCAAGGTTTGAAGACTCTAACTTGAGAATTGATTGTTTTATAAACAGTTAAAAATATGAA
Source organism: Rhopalosiphum padi (assembly GCF_020882245.1). NCBI lineage: Eukaryota > Metazoa > Arthropoda > Insecta > Hemiptera > Aphididae > Rhopalosiphum > Rhopalosiphum padi. The sequence continues at coordinate 71,808,471 of NC_083599.1, read as the reverse complement.
TTGGTAATATTCGTCAAAACTATTATATAAACATATGTTTTATAGTGTATTCTTTATATCAGCATAAAGAAAATATAGAAAAGTTGATAACGAAAAATAAGAATTATTTTCCTTATCTAGTAGTCGAGGGTTCATGACACTAACTTAAGAAATATTTGTTTTATAAAAAGTTAAAAATATAAAGTAGTAGCCTTCGTCAAAATTATCATATAAACGTAGCAATAATAAAAAGATTTTTATTGCTAAGGCAAATTTTAAGATTGAAGATTACTAGCTAAATGTGTTCACATAATTAATTATTCAGAATATTAAAAAATTCTAATTTTTTGACAACTATTAAAATCAGTATGAATTACATTCATTCAGCATTACATTTAATTGCATAAATCCTTTTTTATTATCTGTATCGTCTTTTTCGTTTTCAACATAGAACCTTGTTATTTTACCCAAGTGGTATGAACGCCAATAATCTGCTATACTGCTATCTAAAAAAATGTAGTCAGTTAAATATATATATTGGTTGGATAATAACTTGTGAATTTAGTGTTTTATAAGTAGTTAAAAATATGAATTAGTAACATTTGTCAAAATAATCATATAAACAATCGTTTTATAATGTTTAAAAAGTATCAGGTTTAAAGAAACATAAGAAAGTAAATAATGAATAATAAGAATAATTTTCTTAATCTAGTAGTCAAGGTTTGAAGACTCTAACTTGATAATTGATTGTTTTATAAACAGTTAAAAATATGAATTGGTAATATTCGGCAAAACTATTATATTAAAATATGTTTTATAGTGTATTCTTTATATCAGCATAAATGAAATATAGAAAATTTGATAACGAAAAATAAGAATTATTTTCCTTATCTAGTAGTCGAGGGTTCATGACACTAACTTAAGAAATATTTGTTTTATAAAAAGTTAAAAATATAAAGTAGTAGCCTTCGTCAAAATTATCATATAAACGTAGCAATAATAAAACGATTTTTATTGCTAAGGCAAATTTTAAGATTGAAGATTACTAGCTAAATGTGTTTACATAATTAATTATTCAGAATATTAAAAAATCCTAATTTTTTGACAACTATTAAAATCAGTATGAATTACATTCATTCAGCATTACATTTAATTGCATAAATCCTTTATTATTATCTGTATCTTCTTTTTTGTTTTCAACATAGAACCTTGTTATTTTCCCCAAGTGGTATGAACGCCAATAATCTGCTTTACTGCTATCTAAAAAAATGTAGTCAGTTAAATATGTATATTGGTTGGATAATTACTTGTGAATTTAGTGTTTTATAAGTAGTTAAAAATATGAATTAGTAAAATTTGTCAAAATAATCATATAAACAATCGTTTTATAATGTTTAAAAAGTATCAGGTTTAAAGAAACATAAGAAAGTAAATAATGAATAATAAGAATAATTTTCTTAATCTAGTAGTCAAGGTTTGAAAACTCTAACTTGAGAATTGATGTTTTATAAACAGTTAAAAATATGAATTGGTAATATTCGTCAAAACTATTATATTAAAATATGTTTTATAGTATATTCTTTATATCAGCATAAATGAAATATAGAAAATTTGATAACGAAAAATAAGAATTATTTTCCTTATCTAGTAGTCGAGGGTTCATGACACTAACTTAAGAAATATTTGTTTTATAAAAAGTTAAAAATATAAAGTAGTAGCCTTCGTCAAAATTATCATATAAACGTAGCAATAATAAAAAGATTTTTTTGCTAAGGCAAATTTTAAGATTAAAGATTACTAGCTAAATGTGTTTACATAATTAATTATTCAGAATATTAAAAAATCCTAATTTTTTGACAACTATTAAAATCAGTATGAATTACATTCATTCAGCATTACATTTAATTGCATAAATCCTTTATTATTATCTGTATCTTCTTTTTTGTTTTCAACATAGAACCTTGTTATTTTCCCCAAGTGGTATGAACGCCAATAATCTGCTTTACTGCTATCTAAAAAAATGTAGTAAGTTAAATATATATATTGGTTGGATAATAACTTGTGAATTTAGTGTTTTATAAGTAGTTAAAAATATGAATTAGTAACATTCGTCAAAATAATTATATAAATGATTTTCTTTTAATTGTTTATGAAGTATCAGGTTTAATGAAACATATGAAAGATAATAATGAAAAATAAGAATAATTTTCCTAATCTAGTAGTCATGGTTTCAAGACACTAACTTGAAAATAAAAAATTTTTATAGCTAAGGCAAATTATAATAATAAAGATTACAAGCTAAAGGTGTTTACCACTTTTGATACTGGTTTGATATTGCCCTGCCATTCATATATAACAATAAATACATAGTATATAAATATAAAATAATGAGACGCTAAATACGTACCATAACTATTAGGTGCCTATCATAGGTGTACATCACAAATAATCATTAATATAAAGGAATAGTTAGTGTGCCAAATAGATCAGAAATTACATTGATACTTATTATTAATATATATATTAGACATGGTTCTATAATATTTTTTGACAGTTGGAAAGCTTATGCTAAATTTCAAAAACATGGATTTCAACATAATCAAGTCAATCATAAATATAATTTCGTAGACCCTAACTCAGGAACCCACACACAAAATGTTGAAAGAATGTGGGGTTCGGCCAAATGGTGCAAAAAAAAAAAAGTAGAGGGACGGATAGAAATTTTTTAGATTCGTACTTGGCAGAATTTATGTATTGATCAAAACTGAATAATAGTGAACCGTTTGAAACTATTTTAAAAGATATTGCAGAATATTGGGAATCACATAAAGCAGCGTTTCCCAAAGTGTGTTCCTCCAAACCTTAGTGTTCGGTAGGACAATCTCGAGGGTTCCGCCATATGTGATTATTGAGAAAATTATTTTATATTATATTTGGATTATTTTTATTATTAATAGTTATTCTTTTAAATTATTTAAAGAAGGGGGTCCCGCAAAACACAAATTATTTTTCAATGGTGCCGTGGTCATACAAGTTTTGGAACCGCTGACATAAAGCATAAACATTTTTAATTATATCACTGTTCTATATTTATTATTATTCAATTTTTTAATATATTTATATACGATGTATTTATTGTTATATGAATGGCGGGGCGATAACAAACCTGAGTTGCGGGGCTATAACAAACCAGTACCAATGTATTTAATCTTTGATTGTATACACATACATTTAAATATTAGACTGTGTTACGAAAGCAAAAAATTTTATTTTTCTTAAATATATTGTTAGAGATGTGTATAAAAAATCTGTGGAAGTTAAAGCTCTTATAAGTGAAAATAGAAAAACATTTGTCGTAAAACGTAACTTTTAATTCCATAGACCCGTATCTATTTCATTTTACGTCGTCAACGTGGAGACGTGAACACGAACAATAACGAAAAGTTTACCGGAGTTAAATAAAGAAAAAAACTCGTAAATGTAAAAATAAACGGGAAAAACTACTCAGTGGCAACACTTCGTCATCACTCGTCACTGGTCGTGTGCCCCACGTAAAATACGACTTTTAATGGAATTATTATCGTGCATGCATACACAATAACAAATCTGACAATAATAACAATATAATTTAATTTTAATGAAAGTCGATAATTCCAACAGAAATAAATAAATATCATGAACCCGTACCGCGCCTGTTGAGTATACCGCTGCCGCGTAGGTACCTCAACTGATAACACTTAAGGGTCACGTCACACTATCGCGGTTCTGCCGCGTGGCAAACGCCGCCTTGAATTTGCGGCGCGGTTGATTGCTGTCACATTGTGCGGTAAAAACTAAAAAAGCACTCAGTTTGCACTTTTGTGATCAACAAATATATTGTGCTTTTCGTACATTTGCATATTAACAATTTTTGTAAAATATTAAATTTTAAAATACAAACCAATATTTAAATATATATATATAAATATGTGTGTGTGTGTGTGTGTATATATATAGTTATTTATTCTTAAAAAACTTAAATACCAGTTTATTAAATACAACCACTTATCGCACAGCATACAAACTTAGATAGTAGCCGATTCTCAGACCTACTGATTATGCATATAAAATTTCATAAAAATCGCTCATACCGTTTCGGAGGAGTATGGTAACTTACATTTTGACACGACAATTTTATATATAAGATTATTCTATTAATCTATTATTATAAGATATGGATAAAGATAACTGTATATCTGATTTTTGATTTCACCTTTCTTCATAACTATATTACTAAGGCGTAATATCACTCCATTTTTTGGTACATTCCAATCACTACATTTGTGCGAGAAGGCTGCACAAGAAGCCGGCGGACGAGTGTACGCGTATATGTGTGTGCGCGCACCGACGGCGGACCTACGCGTAACCCGTCGTGTGCGATTACTTTTATCGTTACTACAACGAATACGTCGATAACCCTGTAAGGAGGGAGAGTGGACTGTATATTTTAGGTGGTTCAAATCTGACTAATTAACTTAAACGACGAGTATTAGGTGACCAGTGACAACACATGGTTTATATATACATAACAATGCACAAAACCATTTGAGTGTTTTGCAATAAAATAGCTTAAAACTAGGATTAGTAAATAAGCACGATCACATGCGATAAATCGAATAGTAATGTACATCGGAGACGACAAAATAATACAAAATAGTAGGTACGTCGAATATGGTGACGAGTAAAAATAATAACAACAAATGATATCGTGTGTACGACCTGATTACCGGGTGGTTCAATGATAACACGACGATGGTTGCTGCGGGCGTTGATTGCGACACTCGCACTATCGTCGAATATGACGAAAAGGTCGACGACACCGCGTACGTACGTGCGGTGGTCGACGGTGGTATGGAGGTGTTCCAAATTGGACGACGCGGTCGTTGATCGAGGTGATCGGACGTGATACTTACGGGTGCAAGATTTATACACAAGAATAACGGAACGCGCGGACGTCCGTTGTCGCGGCTCAAACGACAACCAAAGTACGCGACGGTACGCACTGCGTAATAAACGGGCGGACGGAACACGTGGGCGCGTGAGCGAGCGGGGCTCAAAATCGGACGGGCGACGGACACGAAATACAGCTCGTGGTATCGGCACAGACGGCCGTGACTCGAATCGCGGGCACAAGCACGTGCGCGATGAGTCGGTGAGCACAGGGGCTCGGGGGAATAGTCAAGACGGCTGGTTACCGACGAAATAACACTACGTCGGGTGGCTAGCAAGCCAAAAACACAACGTTCGCGAACGCGGCACGGAGATTAGCTCGGATGAGCAAAAAACACAAAAACCAAACGCGAATAATGGCGGATTGACGGCGACAGGGCACCGGATGGTGAACCCGTTCCGTAGACGGTAGGAGGACGACAAAAGACCGGTGACGGGGCACCGCCGCACCGGTGACTGACAGCTTGGTCGCGGCGATATGGGGGGGGGCCCTAAGGTTGGACGCTCCGCGCCGGCTGACAACATTACGGCACATTATCATTGCGACATGACCGTGCGAAATTTAAAATAAAACTTGTATCCAACAACTTTGTAATGTATACTAAATAAATAATTTAAATGAATAAATCTAACCTGAAAATAACTAAAATTAAAATAAACTTTTCACGAGATTTTTGAGTTCTATTACATATTTGGTACAAATTATTATTTTATTATTATACAAAAGTATGTTTATAATTCAGTAGTTATATTAACAAAATAAAAGTCATATAATATAATATTATACGTCTTATTTACTTTGTTTACTGTTAGATTTTAGTACACTTTGACTTAAGGCCCATAACCGGTAATGCTTAGATTAATAGACTATAATAAGTATAATATAAATATTAGAAAAAAAAATATTATATTATTAATAAAACTCATTTACTATTAATACTACGACGATTATTAATTATACATAATATATTATAATATAATATAATTAATAGTATTATATAATATTTACTATAAAATATGCGCAACATAGCAAATTTTACATTCACAAATATGATTATAACCATATTGATTTCTCAAAGTAGAGTGAAATGATCTATTATAGAATTTAAAGTAAAGAACATAGTATCTAGGGCATCTCATAAGCGTTTTAATATATTTTTATTTTTAAGTGAGTTATGAGTTTTTTAAGATATATAAACAATTTACAATTTTAAAATACTCATAACTCGCTTTAAAATAAAAATATAATAAAACGCTCATGAGATGTCTTAGATAATGTTATTAACTTTAAATTCTATAATAGGTTATTTTACTCTAATTTGAGAAATTAATATAGTTATAGTCATTTTTTTGAACGTAAAATTTGCTATGTTGGTTAGAGAGAGATAATTAATACTACGCGGCATCCTCATCTTAACTGTAAATTTGAAAGTAGGCAGTAAACAATAAAATATTACTTCATTTACTCATAAGTTCATATATTTTATTAGTGATTTGAGTCTTGTAAGTTTACGTTGTAAAATTTTACCGGTAAATTCGGTGCATCGAAAGGTAAATTTACAAAAAAAAATATTGGATTTACATTTTTTTACCGTTTAAAAAGTTGAGTCTCCACTATATCTGTATGTTTTTATATTTTTTTAACAATATATTTAATACAGGATTTTAATACAAATCAAGATTTTAGATTCTGAACGGAATGAGTAATAATGCTTTGATTTTTGACTTCAGCCCCTCTTTGAAAAGGAAAATTCATCTAATTGGTACTTTGGGGGGTCAAAAGTAAAAAATTTCCAGTAGTACTATACTACTATAGTGATAATGTATTTAATCTTTGATTGTATACACATACATATACATTTAAATATTAGACTGTTTTACGAAAGCAAATATGTTGCCTTTTGACGCAATATTGGACCATTCGAGGCCACTCTTAGAATATGACAGAAATATGAGTTTAATAAACTGTAAATCCTTTACCGGAACCCCAGAAAACTGGCTAGAGGTTTTGTTAAACAGTCGAACAAAACCTTCGCCTTTCAATGTAGTCGACTGTGAAAAAGACATATTTCAAAACTTGTTAGAATACTTTCAAAAACGTCGAGCTGTCACCTGGTTTCAGGATATTAAATTCTGTTGTATGTAACATATCTCTGATTTCCTATAAGATTGAGTAGATGATCTCTCGACAACTTACTACTTACTTTGTTTTCTAAACTATACTTCTTGTGAGCTTAAATCTAAATTATGTTTAAAATATGATAATTGTTACAACATTAAAACATAATAAACTTTTTTTATATCTTCCAAAAAATGTATTAATAAATTATTCCAATTTGGTATTGAGCGATGCCGACATTCAATTAAATGGTGTGGTAAATTAACAATGAGTGTAGTTTGTTTGAGAAAAGTGTAAATTGTCTCGACGCTGATGCAATGACACCTGATCTAGCCATGCGCCCATGCCGTTGGGAAAAATTAAATGAAGCTAACGAAGCCAGGGATATACGACTGTTTTAGTCGTAGTATAAAATTTGAATTTATAATGAATTATAAACCGAGTCAAATCTATGTAATAGTTTTACACATAAACAATTCGACAATTTATTTGTTAGCATGGAACTTGGCTACTACTCTGATATTGATAACATTCCCAAAAACATTAATTTTCAATCTATTCAAAATCTATATCCCATAAAATCTCATTATAAACGCAATAAACGATGGGATGCTAGTTATACTTGTGGTTGGCCCTTAGCTTATTCAGATTTAAAACTAGCTGGTGACGAGTGCGAATTTAATAGCAATAATGACAATATAAAAACCTGTCTTAATGGGTTTAAATAAATTGATTGATATCCAGGGTATCGTTCTTAACAATTTTCACCAATCTTTTGTTATAGAACACAAACAAATACGTAGCATAGCAGACGAACTTAAACGTGTTCAAGAATCATTTCAATATCTCTCCAACAGTACTTTAACTTACATTCAACGACTTGATTATACTGCTAAACATTTCACATGCTGCGCCTGATACTGGAATAGTTAATGATAGAATGGTTAATTTATAAGTTTATCTTGATTTGTGGAAAAAAGTAAGGTAATTTTTAGGTGTAATGTGCTATAAATTAAAAGCCGCCTTATGATAATGGACCTCAGTGAATACCTTGGGTGGGTCGGGCTAAGGCCGGACACATTATTGGGTGGGTCAGACACACCTTGGCCTCCACATAGCTAAGTGCCTGGAGAACAGCGAATTAATTCAAGAGCAATGCCACAAATTCCTGAATATTTTAGTTTTTTTTAAAACTAAGTTATGGTTTATGGAATCAATTCTTTTTTTTTACAGCAAGAAAAATTGCTACCCTATTTTATATTTATCCTTATCAACCAGCTGTTTATGAATAAAATCTTTTTTTTAAATCATACCATAATATTTTTAAGACATTCTTCCAACGGTTTATAAAGCGATGGAGATAATGAATGACTGATTAGTAATAAAAATAACACAATAATCAATACACAATTAAAATATACAACTATGCAAGTAAATAGGTAGGTATGCCAGAAACAACTTCCTAATCTGAGGAATAAAAATTAATATTTTTGTATCAATAGGTACTCGTACTTGAAAACTATCACTTACCAGAATGCTTGTACGGTGTATAGTGTATACACTAAGCAGGCTATATAATGTTAATCTATTACAAATTATATCTATGTATTAGAATTTAGAATAATAAAAACTCATTTTAAAATGTGTATAAATGATACAATATAATATAATATACTATTATTAAAAGATGTATAATTACTTGAATCATTTTCGCACACTATTTCCTTATGGTACTTCATAATGGCATTATTAATTAAGGAAGTAGGAACATTTGAATGCCTCCCCATTTTAATGTCTATGTAGGTATAACTTATAATAGTTATAAATAATATAATAGTATATGTCTGTATAAATATACCAGTTTAATTATAAAGCGTTTGGACACAAAATAAAAATGTACAATAGGTATACATTTGTTTACATGCGACGATTACAAATCACGAAAATTAATAAATAACATCTTATAATAGGTACCAAATGTACAATATAAATGTTTATTATGGTGTAATATGTAGATTTGGTTTTGCGCAAAAGGGAGAAGGATACAAATTTTTTTTAAGGAGGTTACAAATGAGTACAAATCGGGTACAAAAAATTGATATCGGTATGCGTTATATTACTTTATTAATAGAGGGCAGGGCAGATATATCCTTTACAAAATATAAGTTTTCATATAATAGGTATTAAACCTAAGATATTCTAAATATAACTCAATAGTATTAATATTACATTATTTGTTTTTAATTATTGCAATTTTCTAACATGAATATACTATTTACTATTAAGAACATCTGAATTTGTAAATGATTTGGACATAATATTTTAAATATCAATGTCTACAAATGTTTGTTTGGTTAATCGCTTATGAGTGGAAAAGAAAACTGTATAGTTGTAAACATCTACTGCGTCTCATCGTATTATTAAAGAAATAACAAAGTACTATCACCTTTTAAAAACTTTTAAGATTGTATCTATTTATATATATATATATATACATTATAAACGATATAATAATATGGAATAAATATTGTAAATTGTAATACACTTAGTAATCCAGTCACACAATGACGTCAATGATTATACTACCTATATATTTGTATGGGGAACACATTAGATGTCTATAAAAGATTCCCAGTTTTTCAGCTGAATTCCAAATCCATTAACCACGAGGGTTGGGTCATGTATAGACCATTATTTCAATAATATAACAAAAACATTGATATATTCCTGTTGGCAATGAATTCCATGTTATATTGTGTTACAGGTATTTTAGAAAGTGTACTTCCTGCGAGTTGGCGCCAGACGGCAGGTTTTACGAATTCAATAAATTCAGATAGTAATGTTGTTGGGTGGACAATACACCAGTGGGGTTATCGATGAATATAACTGAGACGATTTTAATGTCTCGCCGAAAATCCAAGTGACTGAATTTTATATATTTCTACTTAACTGAGATATTTTCTTAACTTTTAAAATATATCCATATTATTTATAAATATAACCTTAAATCATTGTAAAAGATGACTCTACTATGAATATTCCTCAAAGTTATTCAAAACCGTTTTTATGCCACATCATATTTACTTATTGTATATAATGTACAGATTATAAATTCCCAATTAACATCATAAATAAAAAAAAAAGATTTCTACTTAACTAGAAGTACTTTTTGTTTCAAAATGTTTATCCTGCAAATATGCATACAACATGCTGAATTCGAAACCTTGATATTATGAAAATTTGAATCGTGGTGGTTTTTCGTATTTTTCATATGAATTGTTAATTAAATACAATGTTTACTATTATTTATTAACAAAAATTCTTCAAACAGTGTTATATTAAAATATTTTCTATTTTAAAAGTTATTAATTAATAATAATATTATATTATCATGATTATATTATGCACACAATTATTACTATTTTTATTATTATTTTATGCAGTGACTAAGTGGTTCAATTTCTTTTCAATCAAAATACTCCGTCGTCATTATCAACATTTGATTAACGATAGTATAAGTACCTAAGCATGTTTTGTAAGTATCCTGCAGTTTTTACAACGATAATGGACAAATAAACACAATTATACAGACACTTTTGTTTTGTATTTATTCACGAATCTGTTTGTAGGCATGTTTTATTCTATAAGAAACGATTATTTAAAAAAATAATACCTCTAGGGTTAAATATTTAAATCATAGCCAGTTATTAATATAATGCTGTACATATTACTCTGATTTTAAAATGTTACGAATACAACTAATCCTATAATAACATGCGTACTCATATTATTTTTAATCAAATGTTAATAATTACAACAAAGTACCTATATTTATTGAGTACACGTACATTGTGTACATCGTGCATTGTACACGCGTTCCAAAATTATCAGAGTAGCCCGATTGCGGCCCGAATACAGGAAGTCGTATTTTATCCCAAATATAAGTATCCCGATTGCGTCCAAGCACACATCGGTTCCAAAAATAGCTTATAATTAATAAAATAAAATAAATATTTAAAATTTTCAAGTACATTTGGAAGTATTTGTATTTGAAATTATGTATGAAACACTATTAATGCGTCAATAAATAAATAGTCGAATATTAAAATAACAAAATGTTTACCGCGCAAGAGATACCTATACAAAAATTTGGGTAAAATATATTTGATTAGAGTAATAGTAGGTATTTGAAGTTACTTTATTCTATACATGTTTAAATACTAATACTCAAATATATATTAATACATATTAGTATAAATACCTTCTAAACACAATACCTTATACATACTTTATATATTATAATATTAAGAAATCATATCATTTTGAATCTTAACATACATCATTCTAAAATTACCTTATAGTTTATATCGATCAAATTTATTTTAGTTAAACACAAACTGTAAATGGAAAAATAATGTTGGAATAATTTACGTTTTGAATATTTTCAGATATTATTGATAGGTAGGTATTTCAATAGTTAGTGAGTTACAAAAATCGTCGTAAGGCGAATGTTAAGATCAAAACCTTGTACGCAGTTTTCAGACGGGTGAGTTCAGTTGTTCAAACAGTTGCATCGGTCGACTGGTAGGTGCGCACCTGTAGTCCCTGTCCCTCCTTCTCATTTATTTTATGTAACCATTGTCCGACAGTGCTCCACCGTCACAGAAGTGGTTTGTAAAAGACTAGTTTCTGCATTAGTGCATTCCCAGTTCTGATCATCATACTGCAACACCATGATGTCTATAACAAAAATCTTGATTTTGTTCGTCGCAATCGTTTTCATTGGGGAAGTAGTCGACATGCACCCCGATATAGGTCGTCCTGATGGTGAGTTCCTAAATTATTTTTGCTAATATTATTATCTATAATAAAAACATTTTTACAACTGAAATATTTTTTTTTCATTTAAATAATAGCTTATTTAATATTTTTTTTCGAATTGTTTAACCTCTATATTAATTTTCATTTTTTAGTAGGTAATTTTATTTTGTTATGTATCATAATTGTATTGCTTGTATTATTGATATTATATATATGCATAAATAATTCCATATAATATATAAGTATATTACGATTTATAATAATAACGCAAATTCGAAAAATATATAGATACATTTTATATTTTAAACATCACGAAAAAACATTAAATTATTGAATACATATTAAACTTATTTTCAATTATTATTATTCTGGGCTTTATATATCTAATTGTTTTTGCAAAATATTAGTAAAATATTGAATTAAAATATATTATAGGTATTTAATAGTTTTAAATCTATACTATTAAGTAGGTACGTTATTTGTTCCTTTTTATTCAATGCAAATTCAACAAAGTAGTTAATTAAATATTTTTTATAATTTTAACATGTCCTGTTATCAAATTTTTTGTTGAGAATAATTCATACAATCATAATTTTAGTTCCCATTAACGAATTGTCAGAAACGCAATCCCTTCTGAAGCTGGCCGATTCTGATTACACCAACTTTGGCATGTTGAGTGTGCTGTTACGGACAAGACTTAACTCGCTGCAAACATCTTCGCCGATCGAAACTACCACCGCCGAGACCGAGTCCATTGCCAGCCAGCATGCAGGCTGGAGGTTAGTAAATACTTTTTTTCATGGTAAAGGTACCTAACATTTTTACCATAGTCACTAAGGAAAGGGTTTTCCTTTATAAAACCTCCATATTATATTTTTGTCAATCGGTGCAAAAAAATTTGTTTATTACAAGATGCTTATTGTCATCGCATAAGTATAAACATGACAAACATTGTTCAATTCGAAAATTTAATTTAGGAAGTTTTCAATATTTTTAATAGGAAAACTAAAAATTTGTTTAGATTTTATATAATCCATAAGTTGTACCTTTAATCATATACAATTACTTATAAGGTTTTGGTAAATTATTAATTTATAAATGGAACGATAAATGTTTGTAGAAATAAAACTTATTTAAAAAACAAAAACAAATTTTATTAAAATATTGTAATATTTCAAATATTTCATGAAATTGTTAAACACTATATAAAATAATTAATAATTAATATTTTAATTTATTAATTAAACACTAATAAAAAATATGAGTAAAAGATAACAGCCATCTCTTTGAAATAAATAATATTGAAGCGGATTAAAGGATTAAGTAAGTTGAAAAAAATTATGTAGGTAAACATTTAGTAAATAATTACAGAATGTAATAAATCTTATAAGTTACAGTTATCATATACATGGTAATTGATAAAAAGTTATATTTAAAAAATATTGAGTTGTTTATGTTTCTGGTAACTATTTGAATGAATATATATTGTTATTGTTTACATGAAAAGAAAACGAAGACAAGTTAAAATGAGAAGTGAAGATGGTGGATTCAATTCAGTCGTTCCAAACACCAGTGTCAAAGCACCGTTAAATATGAATAGCAGTGACATAAACTCCACCGTGGTAAACAGAATTCGACGCTTGGCATCGGATAAGAATACTACAGAGTCGGCAGACACAACGCAAACCAATAATGAGCCTAAAATGAGTGCTCTTAAATGCTTGGTGTCTCTTGCGTACCCAGTATCCCTTCCACTGCAATGTACACAATTTTATTTTGGTTTTTTATATAATTAAAAATACTCTTTATAATTATTATTACAATTCTTATAAATTTAGTATGCTTGGTAATTTTTTTCAACAAAGTTTAATTTTGTTACAAATATAATAAATTATATAACTATTTTAGAAAAGTAAAAAAACATATATATTCATAATGAAATATTACCCACCTTAATTATTATATTATTTAATATAAAATAAAGTATTTTAAATAATATTTTTTTGAATTCAATACTTTTATTTTTATGTTTATGAGACTTAATCTAACATGATAGTATATACATAGTAAACGGGGTGTCCAGTGAGGATTTACCCATTGACCATTGTGATATTTTCTGTAAATGATGGAGATATATTCTATTTTTTTTTTTTGCAATTTAAAATTGAAATCATAAAAAAATTTAATATTAAAAATTCTAATATCATACATTATGTAACAGAAAATACTTCTAATTTTGGAAAAGCTTAGCTTTTTGAATATTTTCTATGCAATCACAAATGCAAAGTGTAGCACCAACAATCTCTTTGTAATGTTTTAATGAAAATAGTTCTGACAGAATCCTAGGTCGATGACGCAAATACAAAATGTGGTTGAATTATTAAATATATTTTTAAATTGTATTTAATCAGTAAATGAGTATGATGATAATTTTATTTTACCAGACATTTAACTTTTGCTGCACATATGGTAAGTTTGATTTCCACCACTGGTGTAAGTTTAATTTCAGATTTATCATACAAAAAAAAATATGTCAAAATCTGTACTTGAAAAACTAGTAATTTTGGAATATTATAAGTGGAAGTTCTGTTGCAATTGATAAAATGTATGATATCTGCAATTGTTGCAAGTTCCCAGTACCCATTTTAACAAGATAGAATTCTATGTTTTTTGCGGTTAAAAAAAATTTAGCCAATAAAGATAAATTTTGTTGTGCGAGTCTGATGGACTGAAAATGTATATGATGATGAATATAGTTATAATGAATTTTATAAAACCTGAAAACACTTAACTGATGGTAATGATTTTGATTTGATAGATACTATAGGAAAAAAAAGAATTTGGTTAGTGTTCAAGGGTTCAAGCATTTTCTTATTTAGACTGTGGTAATTGTTAGGTAACATTCCTATTTCCAAACAAGTCTTTTTTTAATATAACACATCCCTTCTATCATCTGTCTAGTAATTCCTAGAAGAAATAGGTGCAATGATTAAACATTTGAAATCCTATTATGCTGCTGATGTAATCAAAATAAATAATGTATTAACTTTTGGACAAATGTAATTTATTAAATTAATAAACTTCTGAGAAAAACACAAGTATTTTTCAATATAAATTTATTTTTAAAGTTATTATCTGACAAATAAAATTATTCGGTGGATAAACTTACTAATATAGTAGTACTGATAGTAGAGGTGATAATAGTGGATCGTAGAACAAGTTATATACATTTTTTAATTATGACTAGTCAACTTCAACAATCTTTATCAACGCTATTCATTTTATCAATGTATTATTATTATTATTATCATTATTAAAATATTCTATTTTCATTAAAATTAATTTGTAGTTTTTCTAATTTGAGATTGAGTTTTTGTTGGGCTATGATACAAAGTGACATCTAAAAACTATGAATTAAAAAGGATGGCCAATTATTTTTTATTCAATGAAAAATAATGACTATTAAAATATGCTGTAGAAAATCATAATATTCTTATAAAATAAAGAATCAAAGGCTGTGAAAGATATAACTTGATATATTTTGAATTTTCAATAATCCAGTTTGGTATATAAAAAGTCATTCTTACGTTTAATGGTAAAAAAAATAATATAACACATTAATTTTGAAAAGTTAGGTGAATCAAAGTATAGTTTATCTGCTTATGATATTGTTTTAAACAATTAAAATAATTGTCTTACAGTCAATAATGGTATTTAATTGTTTTATTAATTTCTACAATTTTGTATTTTTTGTTTATTACATATTATTTTTAATAATAAAAATAACAAGTTTCTGAATTGTCTAGGTGATAATCCAACCACAGAATAATTATTTATTTATTATTATTTATTCTGTGCTCCAATTGTGCAATGTGCAAATGAAGAAAATGTGAATTTCCTAAAAGCCAAACATGCTTTAGTAGGTATTGAAACCATTAGGATTAGATATTGCTAATAATTAACAAAAGTTGGATAGTCTAGAAGAATCTGAAGATAAGCTAGTTGTAAAATTGAATATTTTGAGTTGAAAATACCTAGCAATTACTGAACATATTTGGTTGTAGTGTGTTAAAACAAGAAAAACAAGTTCATTTAATATTTGGCATCTCATCCAAAATTCATGATCATCCCAAAGGGTCCTATGATCAACTCTCACATGAATGAATGGTGTATGTACAACGTTGATGAATTAAAAATTTGACGATTTCTTGATCATCTTCGTATATTTAAAATATATTCATTATACCTATTACAATGAATATATTTTTTTTTTGTTATTACCTAATAACTTTTGGTAATATTATAACATTAATATATGATAAGAAATTAATTTGCCAAATAATTTGATATTTGGTTAAAAAAGTAACTAATAACTACTATATTCATCGAATAAGTCTTATTCAGACATTGGAAAACCAATGTTTATCTATTTTTTCTTATCTGTCGAATAACTCTTGTTAACTCTTATATTGTCTTCTAATTTTGTAAAATAATTGTTATTTATATTTATATTATACTGAAAACTATCTACTTATCCAAGTATATTTAATTTAGTTTATTGGTATAGTTGTATATGAAATTATCAAAACTCTTAATTGTACCTATTAAAAAATCTGTTGCCTAACTATGTATAAAATATGTATCTATTTATTAAAATTAAATTTGCAATTTTTATTAAAATCAGTATTTTACTAAATAATAAAACATTTAACTGATGTACCTTTGTTCATACTTCTTATTTACTAAGTAATATCTAACTTAAATATACTTACATTTATAAACTGTTAAAAACCATAAGGCTAACTAGATGAAATATTATAATTTAAAACTCATATTTATTATTATGCAAATAATTTGGCATCCATAAATTAATATTATATTATTTTATTCAATATTGATCAATAATATAAGTTATATTGAGTTACCTATATGAATTATAGAAAATCATAAATTGAATGTTGCAAAATAAATATGAAATGTATACATGTATTTATAATCAGAATTAAAATGCTAAATTATAATTAATTTGTATTATCATAACAATAACATGATTAAAATTAAAATTAATTTTCAAAAATATGTTATTAATTTATACTAGTTTTGTATTTGGTTTTTCAATAAATAATAATTTATAGTTAATAAGAAAGCATAATATGAAACATTTAATTTTTGTTTAAGCTATATAGTTAATAATTTAATGTAACAGTAGTTAGGTTATAGTAGGTAGTAGTTATAGTAGGTATTACTAAAATACTGTAGGACAAAAGTAAATAAAATAAAAATGAGAGTAAAAAAATATATTGATAGGGGTCAGATAATTGTATTATTTTAAAATGTTTATATTTTTTTTATCTATTTAAAAAAATATTTAGGAATCTAATACAAATAACTGTTATACACATAGTCGTAAAAAGCATTACTTGTGACTAAAAACCGTAATATATGTACATTTGGGCGTCTCTTAAGTTATTTTATATTGTTTAAATCTCCGTATAAAACATTTAAAACCTGTTTAAAATAGTATATAAAAATAAAGTCATCGTTTTAATTGAACAAGACGTTTGTTTGGTTTTATTTATAATCCTGCTGCCAGCGGTTCAATGGTGAAAGCATTCATGGTCCATGGACATCAAATATACAAAATTATATATTAGATGTATTTAGTTTGATACTTTATATTACTATTTCTTTAAATATTGAATTGTATACGATTTCGAAAATAATATTATGTTCGTTTTATCTGTCCATTATCTTTATAAAAAGATTTCATAGATTTTCGAATTCAACATAAAATAATGCATACTTGCAAGATAAAAATGTTGAAACAAGTAGTGTTTCTAGTTAGGTAGAAATATATAAAATTCAGTTACTCGGTTTTTAACTTTATATTGTAAGGTTTTATTATTTTCGGCGAGACATTAAATTCGTCGCAGTTATATTCATCTATAACCCTCCTGGTGTATTGTCCACCCAACACAATACTATCTGAATCTACTGAATTCCATAGGTGCACATTCAGTCTTAAACTAGGGAGTGCTAAATGTTTTACCTTAAAGTGACCTGTGGGGGCCCCCCACACCCCCCTGTACGATTATATATACCAAACATACATTATTATTTTCAAATAAAATTATAAATTATTAAATTTAAAAAAAAAAACAAAATAGTGAACCTAATTTTCAAAAAACAATGTTTTTTCTGTCCAATATATTATAACCGACACAGAATACATTCCTTTAGTATAAAGGATCTAATTTTCTAGATTTTTTTGCAAATTTGTCAATGATATTTTCTATGTGACTATGATTTATTCTATATAATATACCTGAATTATACAGAATAGGTATTGGGTACATTTAACATTTTACTTTTATTTTTATATATGTTTTTAAAAAGTAAACTGAATACTGAATTATCAGCTAGATATTTTTTTTACTTAAATATGGTTGAAATTTATACACATTAAACATAGTCCACAAGGCCACATGTTACTGAAGTTTTTATAATATATCTAGTTTATTGTGCTCCAATATTTGGTTATGATTATATTATATTCCTGTCTTCCGTTGATAGTTCGAAGTTTTATTTAAATATTTCTAATAATTATTGAATATTTTACAGCTGTGATTAATTACCTATGTAAACAGGACGCGTACCTATATTATACAAAAAAAAGGAAGTCTATAAATAATCGTACATTGACCAGTAAACAGTAAAAATTAGACGACTTTAGTTTATACATTATTAACACCTTGTTTACAATTCGATAATTAAACATCCGTCAATTAATATAGACTATTAAGTTCCTTCCCATTATTATCGTTAACATAACTAATCAGATCCATGGCATGACAAAATAAACCATAAGAGCATCTAACTTATTTAAGTATAGAATTGCATTTAAGCTAAAATTGTTCTTAACTTTTAAATATTAGTAATAATAACATAACTTGCGGGTTATAATTTAAAAAAAAAAATTATTAGGCAATGGGGTGATAATAACACAATAATTATCATTGTTAAAAAATAACAAATTTGGACGAACTCAGTTTTATGTTTTTCTGTTTCGGCATTTCGAACATATTATAGTAATATCTGGTTTCAATAAATCTGTATTTTGCTATAAGATATATCGATATATTCTTATTATAACGTATATACAATTATTAATTAATAATTAGGCGTTAGGTGAATTGCGTACCTGTTGTAATTTAATACTTGGTGAATTGCGTCCCTGTTATATTTTAATACCAGGTGAATTGCGTCCCATTTTTCATCGCCCAGAAGATTTAACTTATCCTCCTCGTAGGTTGGCCGTATAGTATTTTAAAAATTTGGTTTTATTTTTAATTTTTAGTTAAATTTGTAGGTCAATTATTTATGTAAAAAATAGTAAAATTATTGTAAAAGTATATTAAACTGGTAAATATTTAAATGAAACGGCTTTGACGTATTCAAATCTGGTCAATAGTTTATTATTATATTCAATCATTTTTTCTCGAATATAATTTTCTTTTTCAATAATTTCACGCGATTTTCTTTGTCCATTACTACGTATTTTTATGTATGTTTCGGATTGAATATCTTTTATAACATCAATAAAATTGTAAATATTTGGATGACTAGAGATAAATAAATAATTTAATTTAGAGTGGAATGCCTCATAACTGTTGGTTGTCCGATTTGTTGTTGGTGCAAATTCAGCCCAGAGACTTGGTGGAAAACTTGCATCTTTTGTAATTTAAGTTTTAAATATGTAATCTATGAATTTATTAATTCGTTTGTCTTCAATAAGTTTAATGGATTACAAATCATTTTTAAAGCATTCTTTTACCTCGTTTGAATGTAAGAAAGGCAACCCAAATAAATACTTTAAAAATTGACTTTTTTCAGAATTATAATCTTTAAAAACTTTTGCAAAACCAAGAGACTGTATTTTTCTCCACCAACTTTGCCCTAGATAAAAACGGCATCCCTTAATTTGAGCTGTAGGTAATACATGTCTTACAGCAGAATATATTGCGGATTCAAAATCTATGTGGACATATGTAGGAGAAAACAGGAAACCATTTGTATCACAATGATGTAATACATTTTAAATAATTGCCCATACGTTTCAGTGTGTTTGTTTTGTAGTAAAAAATATATAAGAGGCACGTAATTATCATTATAGAGTCCATGAATTGTAAAAACTTGCATAAAAAATTTTGGACACGATTTAAATGTACCATCAATATAAATATGTTGTACTTTGCATAATAGGTACCTCTAAATTTGATATCGTTGAAAAACCAACTATGCCATTTGGTTTGTCATTCACCAATAAAATTTTTTCCAGTTTATTGGTTTTTATTTCGTATATACATAAAGAATCGTGTAGTTCGGAAAGGCTATTTGGTAGTTTTGGGTGAACAGATGTACGTGCATAACGAATATTTCTTTTGATTAGTGCCACATCGCATCGCTAGTTGTTATTGTTTCTACGCCATTATTTTTTAATTCTACTTGTAAAAGTTTCGATGGTTTTGACGAAATATCATCTATATAACTTTTATTAATTATAATATTTTGTCAATTTAATAATTTTTGTTCTGGTTTTGGGTGATTATGCTCTTTAGATTGTTCTATTATATTAAAATTATTTTCACATTTAAAAAAACATTTACACGATTTTATACAGCAGCACCAACGTTGTATGTCATTTTTTAATAGTTCTTGGAATCAAAATTTAAAACCTTCAATTATAACTATTTTTTTTATTTTTTTCAATTATTGAAAACTCCTTTTAAAATTAATAATAAATAAATAAATTACACTGACGATTGACGACTGCGAACTGACGGACGACTGCTTGTCAACTGTATATGTTGGGAAATTTGAAATCACAAATATTTTATAGTAATTATATGTTACCACAATTATTGTCGCGAACGGTCGAATATAAATGTAAAAATATACTCAGTCCGATATTAAACGCGCGTATTGTCGGACAATCGCTGTATATATTTATTACAATAAAAGAAAAGACATGATATTGAAACGGTCATGTAAGATAAAATATTATTTAATTCTTGGATATTCCGATAAATGATATAAATACAAATAAAATAAAATATAGGTACTGTAGTTATATCACTTAGAATGAAATATTTTGTGTGTAACATTTCAAAAGTATCGGGGACGCAATTCACCTATCTGTGCATTAACATTTTTTTTTTGGGACGCAATTCACCGAACCCGAATAATTATATATTTATATTATAAAAGTATTTCTGTCTAACATTCTATAATGTATTATAATAGATTTATTGTGTATTTGTGTATAATACTAGACACTAGTATACCACAGATTATAATAAATAAAAACTTTAATACCTATTTAGGTTGTACTTACCTATTTAACTTTTCTGTTTTCGTACGCGATATACGCCTTATATTTGATAAATATTGATCGGACCAGCTATAATAGTGGTAGATATTATATAATATGCACGCAGTCAAATTATGACTCATTATAATCATTATAGGAACAATGAATAGGTATAATATTTATTGTTATAGTAAAAAAGTAAAGCGATGTTTTTATAAGCTTAAACGCAATGATACCTGACAAAAACGATATCTGTATATTATATATAATATGGAGTTAAAGTTAAGATAAAATATTACTGTTAAACTCTATACACGTAGGTATATTGGTATAAATTATAAAATAAAATAATTTATAAATATGTATATATACTATCCATTTATCCATAATCTATATGTATTGTTACCTAAAACTTAAAAGCCTCGAGTTATCAGGTAGGTATAAACAGGATTCAGAATATTCAGCCCACACGTGAATTAATAATCTAAATCATACAAAATATGTGGATAAAAAAATCATGTAGTATGTACTATATATTTGATGTGTTTACCTTACTAACTACTAAGCAAAACAAAATCTATTGAATTTAAACTTAATTATACATTAATAAAATACATGACATTTTCAACAAATAATATATTTTATAATTTTATATAGGTTAAATATACATTAAAATTTATACATTAAAAAAAATATATTTTGACTCTTTTTGTTGAAAATTTACAAATTATTTTGTAGTTTAAAATATATTAAATGTTTAATTTTTATAGTTATAAGGCTTGAACATTTAACACAAAGTTCTACATAAGCAGTTTATATCTATACTGGTATCAAAAAAATTGAAAAATATATTAGGTAACATATTTTATTATTGACCTTTTAAATTCAAATTGGAAGAAATTAGATAATTAAATAAATGATACACATAAAAAATTCGTCTTCGTGAATAATATTTCAAATTTTCACAAAATAACTAAAATCGTTATTCTTTGTTTAATAATCTAATTGCTCGTCCAAATTAAAACTTCAAATGTCTTAACAAATATGACGTATCTTTAATTTTTTTAAATAGCTATAATAACAGCTCACGAGCAACTTTATTATGTTATTTGTTTAAATTACAATTTTGTAACAAAACAAGAAAATCAATTTTGTCAAAAACTATTTCAAATTAGGTATTATATGTACCTACCTATAATTAAATTATGAAAAATTATAATATTTATATATGCTGCTTATTTATAATTTTATAAATTTAAAATAAACAACATCATTAGTAATTTTAGTAGTTAATTGAATTCATGATGATTTATTAAAAAAATATAGGTACCTTATATTTTTTATATTTAACCATATAGGTACAAGGTTATTTTAATTAATTAAATCATAATACCTATTTTAAAAACTAGTTATTATATTAAAAAATATAAAAAGAACTTCCCACTAAAAATAACATTAATTATTTGTTTGTGAATAAAATCACATGTAACTTTCGGTATTTGCAGCAATTGATTAAATTACATAAAATCAAAAATCTTGAGATGATGGCATCTCAAGGAAGCTGATTAACATTTTTTAGATAGAATTATGCATACAAGTATACAATGGATTTTGTACAGAAGCAATAAAGATGTTAGGTATTGTTTATACATTGTAAATGAGAGGCGTAAACCCTCCCCCCCATTTGTTCACAAATACATGACTGTAGTCATACGAATTAATTATGATTTATGATAATTAATGAACTGATAAAAATGTTAAAAAGATTCTGAAATGACCAATTGCAATGACATTCCAAGATAAATATAGAATAGAATCAATGATCAGAATAATTATTATTGGTACATCCGGACATCCGGTTAATTACTGTTATCTAATAATTATGAATAATTATACAGTTTGCATGTTGTCCTGCAATATATGTTTATATTATAAGCACATTATTAACATATCCAAAAAATATGAAACAGTTTATTTTAATGATGTTTTAAGTATAACAGGATTTGTATGAAATATGTTGAACGAATCAAGAATATAAGCCATTACCTATACATAGTAATTAAAGATATTCTAAATATCAAAGTTTAATGTTTTTTTATTTTTATTATACCGAGACAATAGCTGATAAACAGTATTCAACTATGTATTCTAATACAAACATATTTTATCAAGAGAGAATAAAAGTCTAAAGAATAATCACACAATTATTTATCTGTTCAGTATACTTTGACTTCTGAGTACCTACTATATTAATAGGGTGAGAAACTGTAGTGAATAGTAAATATTTAATATGAATATGAATAGCCTTGGCTCTTGGACCTGTTCGTTTTAACCAATTTTTTTGTTCAATAAAAATCATTTTATATTACTTAGAATAGTCACCTCGTGTGAAGAAGCAGCATATATTTGGCTTTATTATAAATTAAACTGATTTAAATTTAAGTTACATTAATAAATTTACTAAATATGAAATACACGAATAGTCGTGTTAAAAAGTACTTAATTAGGTGATGAATCAAAATTAATGATTTGACCACCGACATTTTCAGAAAAAAAAGCACTACTATAAATCCATAAATGTTGATGAAACTATAAATCAGTCCAGTTAGGACCATGGCCTGATCTAATGCTGACAGGATAGATATCAGTCTCAGAAATTATATAGATGTGATAAATAATAATGAAAAAAAAATTTTTTTTTTTAAATCTAAAATATACACTATATTCTATAAATACTTCAATATACGTATACAGACATAACGTAAAATCTTCGTAATACAACATTATACGTATGATTATTCGGTAATATGTAAAACCATTTTATGCAACAATCAAGGCAAAACAGTTGTTACATGAAAAAATATTTTGTGTTTATATTATATTAGAATAATTTGTAAGAAAAAAATCAACTGCATTAAAAATTTTCAAAGACTAGTCTTTTAGTTTGATAATTTTATAAACTATTTAATTATTTAAATATTTATTTAAATCATATACAAATATCTTAACAAGTACATTTATAAATTTTAGTTTATAGAATAACTTTCCTCTTTAAAATACAAATACTTATTTCTCCAAAAAGTATTATAAATTATAATGTCAAAAATATTTTTTGTATATAATTTGAAGTTATTTCAAAACCACAATTTTGAAAAAATATTTTTATTGTTATCTAATGTTATTTAAATTTGTTATTTGCTTAAATAACAACAAATATTATTAATAATTCATATCCCGAAGGAGTGTTTTTTCTGACGATTTATATTTTAAATATTCAATATATCGTATAAAAATCTAATTTCTTACGAGTAGATATAATTTCTTTTATACTTATAGTTACATAAAAATTCTAGGTTATGGACCAACATTTTGCGGGGTATCAGAAGTATATTCGCTTCATTTATCAATTTGAAATCTACTTATCTATTCACTTTAATCTAATTCAATTGAAGAACATGAAGAGGTTTAAAGTTGTTAGTGAATATTGACATATTATATTAATACGATAATATTCGTAAAGTATACTCTGATTGACTGATTATAAATCTAAAATATTTACATTTAAACATGTTTAATGCAAACGTAACCTATATTATAAATATATACTATTTTAATTTATTTTTTAATATGTATTATTTAAAAAAATTAATGGTTAAAAAATTATTGTAATTGTAATTGCCTGCAGATCGTTAAATAAATAAATTAATTTAAGCCGAGAAAATGTTCGAATCTCTCGTAATACTTTCGACCTTCAACTTATTATTATCAGGCGGCCGGTGCCGTATTCTGTGACTGACCATACGCACGAAACTCCTGACATGCAATCGCCGATGAACGCTCAATTGTATGGTCAGTCACAGAACACGGACCCTGAATCTTTAATCACACACCCATAAAAAAACTTAAGTGTAAAAAAATTTCATGCAGACTATGAAAAAGCTGCTCACATGGCTGTTCTTAAGAGATTTCAATAGGTAGTCAATTGTATACCCCCTGGCCACCACCCACATATTCACCAAAGTTATTCAAGTATTAATGGAAATTCAAGTCGATACTGATTTCAAAATTAGTTGATTAAAATAAATAAAAAAATACCTCGATTATAAATCTAAAATATTGACATTTTAACATGTTTAGTGCAAACGTAACCTATATAATAAATATGGTACCGCGAAAAAATAACCACAGAAAAAATAACCCCATATGCGATTTTGTAAGATTTTAAATAATAATAATTGTCTAATATTCAAAACTAAAATGTATATTATAATAAATACGTGTATATGAATATTTTATAAAATATTTTAATTATTAGGTGAATTATGAGCATTTTCAAATATTTAATATTTTTCATACTTATAACTCACCTAAAAATTAAAATATCGTAAAAATCAGATTATAACAGATTATGATCTTACCTAAAAGTTAAATAAAAGCACACTAGATATACTAGATATAATGTCATGTCACTAAAAAGGTATAAGCAGCTAATGCGTTGTCTGCATTTTTGTAATAATGAAGAGACTGATGACACTGATAGGTTTTTTAAAGTTAGGAAACTTATAGATATTATTCGTATAAATTGCCTTTCAGTTCCTCAAGGAAAACGGTTTTCCATTGATGAGATGATGGTACCCTACAAAGGGAAAAAAGCAGGATCAAGAAAACAATACATGAAAAATAAACCCAAAAAATGGGGCTTCAAGTTATTTGTCAGAGCAGGTATTGATGGAATGGTATATGACTTTTTAACATATTCTGGAGAAAGTACATTCCGTAGCATACATTTTTCACCTTATGAAATTAGCTATTTTGGACTAGGGCCCAAAGTAGTAATTGCATTGTGCTTCTCAATTCCTGACAAACCAGTAATTGTTGTGTATTTTGATAATTTTTTTACCACACCTGAACTTATTAGCTATTTGAGATCAGAATTTGGTATTTTAAGTCTCGGAACTTTGAGGAAACAGCATCTGCGTGGTTGCCCCATTATTGATGACAAAACAATGATAAAACAGTCAAGAGGTTCATTTACTTCTTTATGTGATAAATCAAAAAAAGTGTCCATAGTAAAATGGTTAGATAATAAAATTGTTTGCTTAGCCAGTTCATATACTTCTGAGAACACACAAAATACTAGTTATATTCAAAGATACTCCAAAGAAAAGAAAAAAAGGATCCCTGTACCATATCCTAATATTGTAAAAGAATATAATTCCCATATGGGTGGAGTGGATTTAGCCGACATGTTTGTGGCTCTTTATCGAACTGGATTGAAATCACACAAATGGTACATGTCATTATTTTCACAAATGTTAGACATATGTGTTAATAATGCATGGATACTATATCGTAGAGACTGTAAGGCACTAGGTGAAAAACAAAAAAGACTGAAAGAGTTTAGACATGAGATAGGCATCGCGTTGACAAGTAAAGACAAGCCTAGACTTGGACATAGACCATTAGAAAAACCTTATGATTTTACTGCCAAAAAAATTAAAAATGAAATTGCTCCAAGACCATATGATGAAATTAGATATGATAAAGTGGACCATTGTCCTTTTCATACCAAAAAAGGAAGGTGTCGATTTTGTTCAACTGGGCAAACAAGTGTAATTTGCCTAAAATGTAATGTAAGACTGTGCCATGTAGAGGGAAGGAACTGCTTTAAAATATTTCACTATAAATAATAATTTTAACTGAAGACTGTAAAACATGTTAATATGTTTTCTGTTGTTACATAATATAAGTATTATGTTATCAATTTTTTTAAGTTTACAATATGTGATTATATTTTATAATTTTTTATTAATTTCTTCATATATGTTCCTAATGTTTTATTACAAAAAATAATTTTAGTTTGCAACTAAAGACTGGAAAATGTTAATTTGTTTTCTGTTATTACCTACTTATAAGTATTATGTTATCAAATTTTTTATATTTACAATTGTGTAAACACATTTCATAATTTTTTGTTAATTAGGTATTTTATTTATGTTACTTATGTTTTATTACAAAAGATAATTTTAGTTTGCAACTAAAGACTGGAAAAAGTTAATTTGTTTTCTGTTATTACCTACTTATAAGTATTATGTTATGTATTTTATTTATATTACTTATGTTTTGCAACTAAAGAATGAAAAAAAAGTTAATTTGGTTTCTGTTATTATATAAAAGTATAATGAATCAATGTTATAAATTTATAATTATAATAAAATGTTTTTAAAAAAATACCCTAAATTGGTTTTTATATCATCAATATATTATAGATCGTCATATAATTTATAAAACTAAGTAATAAGAAATATGGATTATGTATCTTCAGGGATACATATGTTAAACAATGACCTTGAGATTTTGTGTCCTATAAGATACATCTCATATTTCAAATTTGAGTACTCAAATTTTTTGAAAACGATGTTTTTTAAATTCAGTGACCTTAAATAAGCTAGAAAAACCTTACTTAAAAATTTTCAGTTGCTTTTTTCACCTAGTGAACATTTAAGGGTTAATATATGGTATATCTTAATATCTATAAATCGTCCTATATTTATATTTGTATTGTTAAAATATGGAATTCCTAATCTGCCAATGTTACTTCTCGCCTAGTTACTAATAATATAATAAAATAATAATAAAATAACCAATAATATATAAATAAAAAAAAACGTAAATAATTTTAAACAAATTGTCAATATTTTCAATTTCAATAATATAATAATAAAAAAACGTAAATAATTTTAAACAAATTGTCAATATTTTGCAGCATTTCCATCTTATAAAATTCAAACACTCTTTGTGAATAACATACATATATTTATTAAACGCTAATTTTTCTTTGCCCTTTTGGCTCTCAAAAATATCCAAACTATCTATAATTATTATAGAAATTAAACGAATACGAAATTATAGCGAAATATATATACGAAAGCACACTGTAGTACACCACGGTGGCACTGTAGTACCGATTACAGAGAACTGAACACACACAGAATTTGACAAATTTTACAAATTGCCAATTCTATAACATTATCAGAATATAAAGATAATTTATTGATACCTACCTATATAGGATGACTTATAGATATTAAGATATACCATATCTTAAGAGGACGTTGAGCCCGCAATATATCTAGTGTGCTTTTATTTAACTTTTAGGTAAGATCATAATCTGTTATAATCTGATTTTTACGATATTTTAATTTTTAGGTGAGTTATAAGTATGAAAAATATTAAATATTTGAAAATGCTCATAATTCACCTAATAATTAAAATATTTTATAAAATATTCATATACACGTATTTATTAGAATATACATTTTAGTTTTGAATAATAGACAATTATTATTATTTAAAATCTTACAAAATCGTATATGGGGTTATTTTTTCTGTGGTTATTTTTTCGCGGGGGTATTTTTTCGGGGTTTTTTTTTCGGGGACTAAATTTCCGGGGTTATTTTTTCGGGAGTTATTTTTTAGGCAAATCAATAAATATATACTATTTTAACTTATTTTTTAATATGTATTATTTTAAGGACCTAATTGTTAAAAAAGTATTGTAATTGTCACTCGTCGTCTGTAGTGCGTTACAATGGTTATTTTTCTATAAAGCCGAGAAAATGTTCGAATCTCACGTATCCTTTCGACCTTCGGCTTATTATTACCAGGCGGCCGGTGCGGTGTTCTGTGACTTATCATACGCACAAAACCCCAGACATGCAATCGCCGATGAACGCACAAGCTATTTAAAACAATTAACGATACGTCATATTTGTTAAGACATTTGAAGTTCAAATTTGGACGAGCAATTAGATGTTTAAATAAAGAATTACGATTTTAATTATTTTGTGAAAATTTGAAATATTCAGGAAGACGAATTTTTTACGTGTATCATTTATTTAATTATCTAATTTCTTCCAATTTGAATTTAAAAGATCTATAAAAAAATATGTTACCTAATATATTTTTCAATTTTTTTGATAACCAGTATAAACATAAACTGCTTATGAAGAACTTAGTATTAAATTTTCAAGCCTTATAAGGTTATAACTATAGAAATTAAACATTTAATATATTTTGAACTACAAAATAATTTGTACATTTTCAACAAAAAGAGTCAAAATATTTTTTTTTAAATGTATACCTATATAAAATTATAAGATATATTATTTGTTGAAAATGTCATAAATTTTATTAATTTAATTAAGTTTAATTTCAATAGATTTTGTTTTGCTTAGTTAGGTAAACACATCAAATATATGGTACATATACTACATGATTTTTTTATCCACATATTTTGTATGATTTAGATTTTGGGCTGAATGTTGTGAATCCTATTTATACCTGATAACTTGAGGCTTTTATATTTTAGCTAATAATACATATAGATCATGGATAAATGGATTGTGTATAAATATATATATATTAATAATTTGATTTTATAATTTATACCAATAAACCTACGTGTTTAGAGTTTAACAGTAATATTTCATCTTAACTTTAACTGCATATTAGATATAATATAAAGATATCGTTTTTGTCAGGTACCATTGCGTTATAGGTTTATAAAAATTAAAAGCATTGCTTTACTTTTTTACTATAACGATAAATATTATACCTATTCATTGTTCCTATAATGATTATAATGAGTCATAATTTGACTGCGTGCATATTATATAATATCTACCACTATTATAGCTGGTCCGATCAATATTTTATCAAATATAAGGCGTATATAGCGTACGAAAACAGAAAAGTTAAATAGGTAAGTACAACCTAAATAGGTATTATAGTTTTAATTTATTATAATCTGTAGTATACTAGTATTATACACAAATACACAATAAATCTATTATAATACATTAATGAATGTTAGTCAGCAATACTTTTGTAATAGGTATAATTATTAATTAATAATTGTATATACGTAATAATAAGAATATATCGATATATCTAATAGCAAAATACAGATTTATTGAAACCAGATATTACTATAATATGTTCGAAATGCCAAAACAGAAAAACATAAAACTGAGTTCGTCCAAATTTGTTATTTTTTAACAATGATAATTATTGTGTTATTATCACCCCCTTGCCTAATAATTTTTTTTTAAAATTATAACCCGCAAGTTATGTTATTATTACTAATATTTAAAAGTTAAGAACAATTTTAGCTTAAATGCAATTCTATACTTAAATAAGTTAGATGCTCTTATGGTTAATATTGTCATGTAATGGATCTGATTAGTTATGTTAACGATAATAATGGGAAGGAACTTAATAGTCTATATTAATTGACGGATGTTTAATTATCGAATTGTAAACAAGGTGTTAATAATGTATAAACTAAAGTCGTCTAATTTTTACTGTTTACTGGTCAATGTACGATTATTTATAGACTTCCTTTTTTTTGTATAATATAGGTACGCATCCTGTTTACATAGGTAATTAATCACAACTGTAAAATATTCAATAATTATTAGAAATATTTAGATAAAACTTCGAACTATCAACGGAAGACAGGAATATAATCATAATCAAATATTGGAGCACAATAAATTAGATTAAAAACTGCAGTAATATGTGGCCTTGTGGACTATGATTATAAATTTCAACCATATTTCAGTAAAAAAAGTATCTAGCTGATAATTCAGTATTCAGTTTATTTTTTTAAAAACAAATATAAAAATAAAAGTAAAATGTTAATTGTACCTAATACCTATATAATTCAGGTATATGTATATTATGTAGAATATATTATAGTCACATAAGGGAAGAAGATTATATAATACCTACATACACTTTACATTGTGAACCAATATACCTACCTACCTAAATATACTACTTGTAGTAGTGATATATTATGATTTATGAGTAATTTTATGTATTATAAGTCTATAATGAAAATTAACAGATATATTTATAGATTTTATTAATACTTAACAAATTAACTTATTAAATTAAATTAATATATTCATGTTCTTTATTATATTACAATAAAAAATAAAGTAGTAAGCCCGGTATTATAGAATATAGGTGTAGCATAGATAGTTTTTTAGGTACCTACAGATTTAGTTACGTATTGCACATACCTACTATATGAAAACCCAACTTAATTTTCCATATAGTTATAGTCAGTTGCGGGTTTAGTCTGTGAATGTGACTCTAAACAAGTATATATAGGTACTACATATATTTTTTGGTAATATGTAAAACCATTTTATGCAACAATCAAGTCAAAACAGTTGTTACATGAAAAAATATTTTGAGTTTATATTACGTTAGAATAATTTGTAAGAAAAAAATCAACTGCACTAAAAATGTTCAAAGACTAGTCTTTTATAGTTTGATAATTGTATAAACTATTTAATTATTTAAATCATATACAAATATCTTAACAAGTACATTAATAAATTTATATAAAATCCAAATACTTATTTCTCCAAAAAGTATTATAAATTAAATGTTAAAAATATTTTTTGTATATAATTTGAAGTTATTTCAAAACCATAATTTTGAAAAAATATTTTTATTGTTATCTATTGTTTTTTAAATTTGTTATTTGCTTAAATAACAACAAATATTTTTAATATTTCATATCCCGAAGGAGTGTTTTTTCTGACGATTTAAATTCTGAATATTCAATATATCGTATAAAAATCTAATTTCTAACGAGTAGATATAATCTCTTTTATACCTATAGGAGTATAGGCTATAGTTACATAAAAATTCTAGGTAATTAACCAACATTTTGCGGGGTATCAGAAGTATATTCACTGAATTCATCAATTTTAAATCTACCTATCTATCAAGGAATTTAAATTTATATTTACAAGATTTCTAACTTAGCATAGGTACACATTTTTATTAACAGTTATAAAATTAAATTATATTTATAATTAAGAAAGCATATAAAATATATAGCAAAATAAAAATTTTAGTACGTATAATAAGAAATAAGAATAACTAATAGTAGATTATTATAAGACGTTTCTGCAGAAATATTTTTTAAATTATTTGAAAATAAAAAAAAATTGTACGATGATAAATCGTTGTTTTCGTTTGTATATCTAATTTCGTCATAATTTAATCTTCAAACACTCGTAAAAAATAAATTTATCTATGTAGCTTATTCTTAACATTATTATTTATATCAAAAAGAAAAACTTATGAGAAATTCAGTCTTAATTTTTCTAATTGCTATTTCACTGAATATAAATAGATTTTTTAATCTAATTAAATTGAGGAACATGAAGAGGTTTAAAGTTGTTAGTAAATATTGATATATATAATATTCGTAAAATATAATCTGATTATAAATCTCAAATATTGACATTTTAACAAGTTTAATGCAAACGTAACCTATATAATAAATATATACTATTTTAACTTTTTTTAATATTATGTATTATTTAAAAAAAATAATTGTTAAAAAATTGTTGTAATTGTAATTGCCTGCAGTGCGTTACAACTTACAATGGTTAATTATCTATAAAACCGAGAAAATGTTCGAATCTCACATATTGCTCTCGACCTTCAACTTATTATTACCAGGCGGCCGGTGCCGTGTTCTGTGACAGACCATGCGCACGAAACCCCTGACATGTAATTGCCGATGAACGCACAATTGTATGGTCAGTCACAGAACACGACACCGGCCACCTGGTAATGATAATAAGTCGAATCGAATCTTAAATTACACACTCATAAAAAAACAAAATAAAAAAAATTATGCATTACAAATATTTAATATAAAAAATAAAATTATATGATATTTACCGATTTTTTGTGGTTTGATAAACAAGTCTGGTGCAACTGAATACTGATTATCGTACTCACAAAAACATTTAAATATGTACTATATACATAATATTATATTGATATTTTACACAATCCCACTAGGCTATATATTATAAACTTAAAAAATTAAAATTTATACAGTTATACATATATCATATATGTAATAACCATTTCTGACCTTCAGAAATTAAAAAATATAATACGATTTTGGTTTCTATTCCTTGATTAATAGTTTATATGATTTTAAATAAAACAAAAAACCGATAGCGTGTTTAATATACGTCCAAGATATATCTGTATTGATTCTGTATTTTTCTACACGTGAAAAAAAATATATATTTTTAAGAAATATGTTAATCCAACGGCCGCATGTAGGTATTGTATACGCATTTATATATCTGGGCGGATGGTACGAATAATTTTTTGGTGTGTTTGAAAATCGACCACCCACAAGTGTCTGCGTCTGCAGTGGCGTCGCAGAGACGACGTCTTTGTTAACATTTTGTATAGACGTCAATGGACATATTATTACAATTTTTATGACAATAATAAGTAGGCGGTCGTCTTCTAATGTATTTCTCCGGTTAAAAATAATCAATAATGGATTTAATAATACAATACGTACGAATGTGGTATCTTTTACATTCGCGCGTTTTCGTGATGTGTACTGTAAATTGCATGTCCTTATATAGTGAAAAATAAAATATACATTCGATTATATTATATAGAGCAGAAATGCCTTCGTGTATTATACATTAAGTATGATTCGGTGAGTACTACTATACCTATAGGCTATAACCTATCCATATTGTAACAACAGTGGAATTATAATGGACACATCGAATATACGATAATAATATGATCGAACTCTAGCCTATTTTTTTCAACTGGCGTCTGTTGTCATAATGGTACGAATTTTATGTTCTATATTTTTATATTATATTAACTATTAAGTTAGTACATTATTATGTGCTTTATTTATGAATTTATACTGCGAATTGTCGCACAATATACGTCTATAATAAAATTATGTCTTAAGTATTTATTTATATTAAATTCCCATATTAATAAAATTATAAAACGCTTTAATTGTACCGGCGATATTACAAAAATATATTAAAATTATTTAATTACCTCTATATAATATGTATTGCAGTTAGCCGAAACGTAAGCGAAATCCAAAGCTATTTTAGTGGTGAGTCCAGTAATAACTGCAGTAGCAAGCAATTCTTCAGACGTGAGGCATTTGCAGGTGGACAAAAGTTCCTAGTTGCGGTGTAAACGTATCTCTGATTTCGCACTTCACCTGTATTATAATATTGGTCCTGCGAAGTAATTTAAGCCAATTCTATAGTAGTTTTCTGTACATTAGTACATTACTACATTAGTTTATTTAATGAACCAATTATATATCCTGAATTCGTGCCTGTCTATAAGATCCATCCATGTTAACGTACATGTTAAAAATTCAAAAATTAAATGTATACATGATATCTTATATTGTTTTATTTTGTATTTATAAAGTATTATTGACGTGGATTTTAAGCAAAAATGTTGGTAATTTATCAAATTTATGATAAAATTGATAAATTTTAATTAAAATCAAATTAATATTGTACCTATTGAATTTGATCACAATATTATGAAAAGAAGGCAAGAGAAATATAAAAAAAGGCATTAGTGTTTAATCCCTTCGTTAAAAATAACAATTAATAATTATAGTTTTTTGTCGTCGTTCAGAACCACACACGTTCAAAAAGTGTTCGTCGTGCAAAACCGCACACTTATATATACGTAAGTGCCTTAATCACGCATATTTTCCACAAATCAAACTGTTCAATACCACAACCATTGATATAATATATTAATAAATAATAACGTATAAAAGAACATTATATCGTTTGGTATCGCACAGTAGTTAATCATGTTTAATCAAAATCAAATAAAAAAAAAAACAAAAATTCAAAAATATTGTTGTATATAATGTCGTAAATAATAAATGTTTTATTAATAATAAAATATTTTTTTTTTTTAATATTTATATTATAATATTAATATATTGATCTAAGCATTACCGGTTATGTGCCTTAGGTCAAAGTGTACAAAAGTCTAAAAGTAAACAAAGTAAATAAAATCTATTATAAAATATATCACTTTTATTTTTTTTAAGTAATACAATTTCTGAATTATAAACATATGTTGATATAATAATAAAATAATAATTTTAACCAAATATGTAACAGAACTCAAACATCTCGTGAAAAGTTTAAATTAATTTTAGTTCTTTTCAGGTTAGATTTATTCATTTCAATTATTTATTTAGTATTACAATACATTCATTAGAATATATACATCATAAACGGTATGATAAGACGTCTTAGTAATTTAGTTATGCCGAAAGGTGGATTCAAAAATCGGTTATATCTTTATTTTCAGTAAAAATTTAATAGTTAAGTAGGTACTTACAAAATATTTAAACTAATAAAAAATAATAATAATAATATATTCATTATCGTTATAATGTAACATTTATAAATTTATATTTTATACTTATATATAAATAATATCTCTTGATAAATTATATTTTTAGTAACATTTAGTCAAACGTCGTTACTTGTAAATTATTAAAAAGTCAATATTTCCCGAAAAACTAGATTTTGACGATTGTCCATTTCGTAGTAATATTGTTATAGTTTGTAAATTAAAATATTGTCAATAACCTATTATTTTATTTTATAAAAATTATAAGCATTCGTTTATTAGTTTGCTCAATGCTTCATGTTTGTTGTGCACGAGATTCGAGATCATATACAGTATTTATTGTTTATCGGGTTTATCCATCTCCTATAGATGTACCTATACCGACTAAAAAGAAGCTTAAAGCGCAATTGTATCAAAGGTATGTAATTTATTGATTTAATGAAATATTATATAATATTATCATTTACATTATATAGTGTAATGATATATACATAATGATATATCATTACTTAAAATTATAATCAAATGTCAATACAGCTGCACAAATAAAATCGGAAAATAAAATATCTTTAGTTATTAAATAATTTTAGATTAAAGAAAATAAATAGAATATTATTTATACAACTGTATAAACATTAAATAAATTACTATTAATTAACTCACTCTTAGATTTTGGACAGTAAATAATCATAATCTTTGCAGCTGTATAAACATTAATTATCTAGTACATATTATAACAATTCATTCATGGTATCACGGAAATAAGTAAGGTCCGAAGTCGTAAAGTCGAGTACAAGGCGGCTATCAACATTTATAAAAGCCCACACGACAACCAACACGGCGCTCAGTCATCCAGTAGCTCAAACAATGTTATGTTTTTAACAATTTGTAAATGTTATTTGTGTTCATTTTTTATAAGTAAAAATAAATTCAATTTTCCGTAATTATCTTCACCGATTTATTCATTTACAACATTCCAATATACCTCTCATTATTTTGGTCAGTCAACTTCAACAGTACTTCAAGTCATACAAGATACAGTTTTCTGCCAGTGGGTTCTTCGAAAGGTAAGTAAAAACTTTACATAACAAACATTCCAATACATTTATTTATTTGGAAGGAAAAACCCTCGTACCTATCCCCCGTAACTTATTATATGAAGTGATGAGTTAGAAATACATAATAAATAATTAATATTTAGAGTACTTTCCCATACAATAACTTAACTTCTTATTTTTAACTCATTACAATAGGTATATAACTTTTATAAAGCACATGACAAAAATACAAAATGTCGATTTATTAGGATAACGTGATTTTGTTTATTAATATGAAAAATAATGATATTATTGAGGACCAATGAGAGATAGCGAACTACACTGTTGTCAGGGAACGCCCGAGGTTGTGCGTAGAAATTAAATTGTCATTATAACTATCTATTTTGTCATGATTTTTAACACATAATATAACATTTTATGCAGTTAGTATAGATGTATAATATTTAAACATAACTACTAGGTATTCATTACTCTGTGTATTATATATATAAAATACTGTATAATTTATGATAATAATATTTGTATAGTTATTATATTTTGACTTTGCACATTTTCGTATAAGTATTTTACTTTTTACCTATCTAAATGACCGGAAAATAAAATTTTAATGTTAAGTGTAACCCATTTAATTTTAGCAGAACATTTATTTGGCTCTCGTTCTCCATTAAATAATTCGAATCTAAATTTATTGCAATAATCTATCCAGATTATCAGAAATTAATTATTTATATAATTACCTATATCTATAATAAATTTAAATGATAAAAGTAACCTAATTAGGTAGGTACCCTATACTATAAAAAATAGTTTTATTAAGACTGTAAACATACCTATATTATACTTCATTAGGATTTAGAAAATGTTGTAAAAAAGATTAAATTCGAACAAACGTTTAATAGTTAATAAGTACTTCAAAGATTATATTCATGCCACGAACTCAAAGTCTTCGCTGACATTTATTTTATGTATAAAAAATAACCATTTAATATATAAACAATATATATACAACATAGTACCTATAGGTACATGTAATAAAATAATGTCTAATTCGGCTAGTATAGGTATATTGCGTGATTGCGATTTATGGACTACCGAGTTCAGAGTGTTATAGACTTGTACTAGGTAATAAATATATAAATATATATAAATATATAATTAAAACAATAGGAATAATTAACAGAGATCTGCTTACTTCAGTATTAACTATTAATCATTACTATGTATATTATGTATATATATATATATATATATATATAATATATATGATAATATTGGTGATAGAGGCATATAGATATATATATATTTATATATTTATATTGATATATTATAATATTTTTCAGTTTGCAAGTTTCTAAATATTTAACGTTGGATTTTGTAACTGTGCATTGGTCTAGACTGTAAAGTGTACACTATTCATATACAATTTACATTCACGTCTCATGTGACTATATCAATACTTAAAATCTAACGATTAGTTCGATGGTAAGGTATTTCAAATAATGTATAGATAGGTAGCCTACTGCCCCCTACTAGACACATTCCGATTTGTATACACAATGAACATTAAAAATGTAAACACGATGTAAATATTAAATTGAAATATAGTAAAGATAAATAGGTAGTTTAAAAAAAAAAATCAAAAACGAATAAGGCTAGTTTTTATATAATGTTATATTATTAAACAGGGTGATTTTTTTTATCATGAACAACTCATTATTTCAAAAAGTATTTATGTTTTTGAAACCACTTTTTTACATTGTTTCAAGTTGTTAAAAAATTAAGGATAAAAAATATTAAAAAATATAAAATTTTAATAAAAACGTTCTTTTGTTAACAACTTGAAACTATGTAAAAAAATGTTTTCAAAAACATGAATACTTTTTGTAATAATGAATGGTTAGTAGTACAGAATCAACTCATATTGTTAGACAAAGTATGATTAATTAATTGAAAAATATTGTACTTTATTTGTACAGTTGTGTCAACTGCTGAACTGTACAAAAATAACAATTGTGTATTAGTGACTTATGTAAATAATGAATATATATATATAATATATGCTTATCAATTATTTGTACTTCTAGATTTAAAGAACGGAAAATAATTAATAGAAACACTGGCCTTCGAAAAGTTTTTAGACGGGAATATACCACTTAGTTATCAAGAAATATCATTTCAAATGTATAATGTATAATACTTAACAAATAGACATATTATAATATTTGCAACAGCATTAAATATAATAAAACTACAGGTCCACAGGTCAAAAACTATGTAAACACGCGACCAGTTTATCTATATATAGGAGGTCGTTTCAAATGTTCGTACAGTTACTCGTAAGCTTTTGGACGTTTGCAAAAATAACGTTCAAAATACACATAACTAGACCAAAAGTGATTATGAATAATAAAACATTAGAAGAAATGTTTATAGCTCAATAGAATAACAACAGAGGTCTTTTTGGTGTTAGTGATATGATATTTTACGATGCTTACGCATCACAAAACAACTTCATTACATACATTTATAATAACATATATACCTATTATGTATTTTAGTATTTTTATGTATTAATATTTATTAAATCCATGTATACAGATCGACTGTTCTACCGGTAAAAATTATAGTTATCCAAAACTGGAAAAAGACGTTCAAACAATGGCTACCGCATTTAAAAATCATGATTTTGGACACGGAGAAGCCATGATGATAACAGACTATGGCTCGTACGAAGCGCAAGCAGTTATGTTAGCTGGGATTTTGATCGGAACAACTATAGCTTCAAGCAAGCAGTAAACACTATTATTTTTTCTTACTATACTGAAAATATTATATAACTGCTTATATTATTTAAGTTACAATATATTTTATATGTAAAATTAGGTTATGGATAACGCTAAATCAAATCATACCATACATATGATATATATATATTTACGCATAATATAATAGTGCGTTATAGAATATGATATCATACCTATTTGATTTAACTATGTTGATGTGTTATATAGGCAACATTTTTAATGACTGGTGTAGCTGCAATCAATGAAATGATGTCCTGTCAAATGGCAAATGACCACAAGTATAATATCAAGAGTTTAACGACATTCGTACTTGGTGGGTCTCCGATGTGAGCAGATTTACAAAAGACAGTTGTAAACAATTTTACTGCGGGGAAACATACGTGATCAAACAAGTGTACGGTGCATCTGAGCACGGTATTATAGCGGTTTGGTCGATGGATTCGGGCTTAGGTACCGTCAGAGACAGATCTGTCGGTTGACCAACAGCTGGTATAGAAATCAAAGTTAGTCAGATAAAAAAATTGTTTGTCGTGTTTATTAATTAATAGTTATATTTTAAACATCGTTTTTAGATCGTTAGCTTGGATGGAAACTGGCGAATGTTTAGGCCCCGATACTAAAAGCGATATTCGTATTAAATCGGTGTCCAACGGGATGGGATATGTCAACAACGACATGAAAAAAAAACGATTTGTTCGTACGTTGAGGACGGTTGGTTAAGGAGCGATGATGTTGTATACTATACAGACGATTGCTGTTTGTTCATTGTCGGTCGGATTAAATTGTTGATGATTTACAAGGACCAGAGTGTACGATGAGCTATTCGATTTGGCATTTCGATCGAAAACCGTGTGATATTCTTAAAATCGCGCTATTACATATTATACTTACATAATAATATATATTCCATAAACGTACATAGATCGCTCCGATCGACATTGGAAACGGTTTTGTTAAGTCATTCTACTGCACCCGATGCCGGAGTAACAGACAAATACAGTGTTCACGGAGATTTGTTGATAGTAGTTGTCAAAGTCATATCTGGTCAATATGTCGAACCCGACGTACTCGTATCGTATGTCAATGGTAAGATTCTACGGTCGTGGATAATAATATGTGTAAAGTGTACAGTTATCCGAAGTAGAAAAAAAGAAGTTTAAGCAATGGGCTATTGCATTTAAAAAACATGATTTTGGACACGGAGACGTCGTGATGATTACAGACTATGGCTCGTACGAAGCGCAAGCAGTTATGTTAGCTGGGATTTTGATCGGAGCAACTATAGCTGCGTTGGATCACAGTTTAAGAAAAAGTAATAGTAATGATTTGATTTCCTACGATATTGTGTAGTTTGATTTGTTTCGTTTTATTTGTCATTAACGATGTTTTATAGGTGTCTTGATAGCGCTCATCGACCAGTCCAAACCAACCGCATTACTTTGTAATACGCTTAGTATAACATTAGTACAATAGCAGATGTTTTAAATAATATTACACATCAAGCGATATTGAAGATTTCTACCATGGTTCGTGACGGCTTTACTACTTATTCGAGTATCGATGTTGCGGCGGAACAAAATTTGTTTGTCCGTCCGATTAAATCAAAACATCCAATTGGCCCATGTGCAATTATATATTCGAGTGGTACTGCAGGAACTCCGAAAGGAATTTGTCTGACGACGCTATGAAATCAGCTTTACTCTCGTTCAAGCAGTGAGTATTGAAATTAAATAAGTCAGTCGATCAATGCACGAGTTTAAAAAAAAAATATTTGTAATTTTAAGGTCATTAACGGAAGAACCTATTGAAAACAAATTTAGGACCGCTTCTCCTATATTTTGGTACACGGGAATTGTATTAATGATGCTCGGTATTCATTCTGGCAAACCAAGACTATTATTCTCGACAAAACCAACCACTGAACAAATACTTGATTCAATAGACAAATGTCAAGTAAGCAGTAAACACTATTATTTTTTCTTACTATACTGAAAATATTATATAACTGCTTATATTATTTAAGTTACAATATATTTTATATGTAAAATTAGGTTATGGATAACGCTAAATCCAATCATACCATACATATTATATATATATATTTACGCATAATATAATAGTGCGTTATAGAATATGATATCATACCTATTTGATTTAACTATGTTGATGTGTTATATAGGCAACATTTTTAATGACTGGTGTAGCTGCAATCAATGAAATGATGTCCTGTCAAATGGCAAATGACCACAAGTATAATATCAAGAGTTTAACGACATTCGTACTTGGTGGGTCTCCGATGTGAGCAGATTTACAAAAGACAGTTGTAAACAATTTTACTGCGGGGAAACATACGTGATCAAACAAGTGTACGGTGCATCTGAGCACGGTATTATAGCGGTTTGGTCGATGGATTCGGGCTTAGGTACCGTCAGAGACAGATCTGTCGGTTGACCAACAGCTGGTATAAAAATCAAAGTTAGTCAGATAAAAAAATTGTTTGTCGTGTTTATTAATTAATAGTTATATTTTAAACATCGTTTTTAGATCGTTAGCTTGGATGGAAACTGGCGAATGTTTAGGCCCCGATACTAAAAGCGATATTCGTATTAAATCGGTGTCCAACGGGATGGGATATGTCAACAACGACATGAAAAAAAAACGATTTGTTCGTACGTTGAGGACGGTTGGTTAAGGAGCGATGATGTTGTATACTATACAGACGATTGCTGTTTGTTCATTGTCGGTCGGATTAAATTGTTGATGATTTACAAGGACCAGAGTGTACGATGAGCTATTCGATTTGGCATTTCGATCGAAAACCGTGTGATATTCTTAAAATCGCGCTATTACATATTATACTTACATAATAATATATATTCCATAAACGTACATAGATCGCTCCGATCGACATTGGAAACGGTTTTGTTAAGTCATTCTACTGCACCCGATGCCGGAGTAACAGACAAATACAGTGTTCACGGAGATTTGTTGATAGTAGTTGTCAAAGTCATATCTGGTCAATATGTCGAACCCGACGTACTCGTATCGTATGTCAATGGTAAGATTCTACGGTCGTGGATAATAATATGTGTAAAGTGTACAGTTATCCGAAGTAGAAAAAAAGAAGTTTAAGCAATGGGCTATTGCATTTAAAAAACATGATTTTGGACACGGAGACGTCGTGATGATTACAGACTATGGCTCGTACGAAGCGCAAGCAGTTATGTTAGCTGGGATTTTGATCGGAGCAACTATAGCTGCGTTGGATCACAGTTTAAGAAAAAGTAATAGTAATGATTTGATTTCCTACGATATTGTGTAGTTTGATTTGTTTCGTTTTATTTGTCATTAACGATGTTTTATAGGTGTCTTGATAGCGCTCATCGACCAGTCCAAACCAACCGCATTACTTTGTAATACGCTTAGTATAACATTAGTACAATAGCAGATGTTTTAAATAATATTACACATCAAGCGATATTGAAGATTTCTACCATGGTTCGTGACGGCTTTACTACTTATTCGAGTATCGATGTTGCGGCGGAACAAAATTTGTTTGTCCGTCCGATTAAATCAAAACATCCAATTGGCCCATGTGCAATTATATATTCGAGTGGTACTGCAGGAACTCCGAAAGGAATTTGTCTGACGACGCTATGAAATCAGCTTTACTCTCGTTCAAGCAGTGAGTATTGAAATTAAATAAGTCAGTCGATCAATGCACGAGTTTAAAAAAAAAATATTTGTAATTTTAAGGTCATTAACGGAAGAACCTATTGAAAACAAATTTAGGACCGCTTCTCCTATATTTTGGTACACGGGAATTGTATTAATGATGCTCGGTATTCATTCTGGCAAACCAAGACTATTATTCTCGACAAAACCAACCACTGAACAAATACTTGATTCAATAGACAAATGTCAAGTAAGCAGTAAACACTATTATTTTTTCTTACTATACTGAAAATATTATATAACTGCTTATATTATTTAAGTTACAATATATTTTATATGTAAAATTAGGTTATGGATAACGCTAAATCCAATCATACCATACATATTATATATATATATTTACGCATAATATAATAGTGCGTTATAGAATATGATATCATACCTATTTGATTTAACTATGTTGATGTGTTATATAGGCAACATTTTTAATGACTGGTGTAGCTGCAATCAATGAAATGATGTCCTGTCAAATGGCAAATGACCACAAGTATAATATCAAGAGTTTAACGACATTCGTACTTGGTGGGTCTCCGATGTGAGCAGATTTACAAAAGACAGTTGTAAACAATTTTACTGCGGGGAAACATACGTGATCAAACAAGTGTACGGTGCATCTGAGCACGGTATTATAGCGGTTTGGTCGATGGATTCGGGCTTAGGTACCGTCAGAGACAGATCTGTCGGTTGACCAACAGCTGGTATAGAAATCAAAGTTAGTCAGATAAAAAAATTGTTTGTCGTGTTTATTAATTAATAGTTATATTTTAAACATCGTTTTTAGATCGTTAGCTTGGATGGAAACTGGCGAATGTTTAGGCCCCGATACTAAAAGCGATATTCGTATTAAATCGGTGTCCAACGGGATGGGATATGTCAACAACGACATGAAAAAAAAACGATTTGTTCGTACGTTGAGGACGGTTGGTTAAGGAGCGATGATGTTGTATACTATACAGACGATTGCTGTTTGTTCATTGTCGGTCGGATTAAATTGTTGATGATTTACAAGGACCAGAGTGTACGATGAGCTATTCGATTTGGCATTTCGATCGAAAACCGTGTGATATTCTTAAAATCGCGCTATTACATATTATACTTACATAATAATATATATTCCATAAACGTACATAGATCGCTCCGATCGACATTGGAAACGGTTTTGTTAAGTCATTCTACTGCACCCGATGCCGGAGTAACAGACAAATACAGTGTTC
Organism: Rhopalosiphum padi; assembly: GCF_020882245.1. NCBI lineage: Eukaryota > Metazoa > Arthropoda > Insecta > Hemiptera > Aphididae > Rhopalosiphum > Rhopalosiphum padi. The sequence continues at coordinate 71,764,102 of NC_083599.1, read as the reverse complement.
ACGGAGATTTGTTGATAGTAGTTGTCAAAGTCATATCTGGTCAATATGTCGAACCCGACGTACTCGTATCGTATGTCAATGGTAAGATTCTACGGTCGTGGATAATAATATGTGTAAAGTGTACAGTTATCCGAAGTAGAAAAAAAGAAGTTTAAGCAATGGGCTATTGCATTTAAAAAACATGATTTTGGACACGGAGACGTCGTGATGATTACAGACTATGGCTCGTACGAAGCGCAAGCAGTTATGTTAGCTGGGATTTTGATCGGAGCAACTATAGCTGCGTTGGATCACAGTTTAAGAAAAAGTAATAGTAATGATTTGATTTCCTACGATATTGTGTAGTTTGATTTGTTTCGTTTTATTTGTCATTAACGATGTTTTATAGGTGTCTTGATAGCGCTCATCGACCAGTCCAAACCAACCGCATTACTTTGTAATACGCTTAGTATAACATTAGTACAATAGCAGATGTTTTAAATAATATTACACATCAAGCGATATTGAAGATTTCTACCATGGTTCGTGACGGCTTTACTACTTATTCGAGTATCGATGTTGCGGCGGAACAAAATTTGTTTGTCCGTCCGATTAAATCAAAACATCCAATTGGCCCATGTGCAATTATATATTCGAGTGGTACTGCAGGAACTCCGAAAGGAATTTGTCTGACGACGCTATGAAATCAGCTTTACTCTCGTTCAAGCAGTGAGTATTGAAATTAAATAAGTCAGTCGATCAATGCACGAGTTTAAAAAAAAAATATTTGTAATTTTAAGGTCATTAACGGAAGAACCTATTGAAAACAAATTTAGGACCGCTTCTCCTATATTTTGGTACACGGGAATTGTATTAATGATGCTCGGTATTCATTCTGGCAAACCAAGACTATTATTCTCGACAAAACCAACCACTGAACAAATACTTGATTCAATAGACAAATGTCAAGTAAGCAGTAAACACTATTATTTTTTCTTACTATACTGAAAATATTATATAACTGCTTATATTATTTAAGTTACAATATATTTTATATGTAAAATTAGGTTATGGATAACGCTAAATCCAATCATACCATACATATTATATATATATATTTACGCATAATATAATAGTGCGTTATAGAATATGATATCATACCTATTTGATTTAACTATGTTGATGTGTTATATAGGCAACATTTTTAATGACTGGTGTAGCTGCAATCAATGAAATGATGTCCTGTCAAATGGCAAATGACCACAAGTATAATATCAAGAGTTTAACGACATTCGTACTTGGTGGGTCTCCGATGTGAGCAGATTTACAAAAGACAGTTGTAAACAATTTTACTGCGGGGAAACATACGTGATCAAACAAGTGTACGGTGCATCTGAGCACGGTATTATAGCGGTTTGGTCGATGGATTCGGGCTTAGGTACCGTCAGAGACAGATCTGTCGGTTGACCAACAGCTGGTATAGAAATCAAAGTTAGTCAGATAAAAAAATTGTTTGTCGTGTTTATTAATTAATAGTTATATTTTAAACATCGTTTTTAGATCGTTAGCTTGGATGGAAACTGGCGAATGTTTAGGCCCCGATACTAAAAGCGATATTCGTATTAAATCGGTGTCCAACGGGATGGGATATGTCAACAACGACATGAAAAAAAAACGATTTGTTCGTACGTTGAGGACGGTTGGTTAAGGAGCGATGATGTTGTATACTATACAGACGATTGCTGTTTGTTCATTGTCGGTCGGATTAAATTGTTGATGATTTACAAGGACCAGAGTGTACGATGAGCTATTCGATTTGGCATTTCGATCGAAAACCGTGTGATATTCTTAAAATCGCGCTATTACATATTATACTTACATAATAATATATATTCCATAAACGTACATAGATCGCTCCGATCGACATTGGAAACGGTTTTGTTAAGTCATTCTACTGCACCCGATGCCGGAGTAACAGACAAATACAGTGTTCACGGAGATTTGTTGATAGTAGTTGTCAAAGTCATATCTGGTCAATATGTCGAACCCGACGTACTCGTATCGTATGTCAATGGTAAGATTCTACGGTCGTGGATAATAATATGTGTAAAGTGTACAGTTATCCGAAGTAGAAAAAAAGAAGTTTAAGCAATGGGCTATTGCATTTAAAAAACATGATTTTGGACACGGAGACGTCGTGATGATTACAGACTATGGCTCGTACGAAGCGCAAGCAGTTATGTTAGCTGGGATTTTGATCGGAGCAACTATAGCTGCGTTGGATCACAGTTTAAGAAAATGTAATAGTAATGATTTGATTTCCTACGATATTGTGTAGTTTGATTTGTTTCGTTTTATTTGTCATTAACGATGTTTTATAGGTGTCTTGATAGCGCTCATCGACCAGTCCAAACCAACCGCATTACTTTGTAATACGCTTAGTATAACATTAGTACAATAGCAGATGTTTTAAATAATATTACACATCAAGCGATATTGAAGATTTCTACCATGGTTCGTGACGGCTTTACTACTTATTCGAGTATCGATGTTGCGGCGGAACAAAATTTGTTTGTCCGTCCGATTAAATCTAAACATCCAATTGGCCCATGTGCAATTATATATTCGACTGGTACAGCAGGAACTCCGAAAGGAATTTGTCTGAAGACGCTAGGAAATCAGCTTTAATCTCGTTCAAGCGATGAGTATTGAAATTAAATAAGTCAGTCGATCAATGCACGAGTTTAAAAAAAAAATATTTGTAATTTTAAGGTCATTAACGGAAGAACCTATTGAAAACAAATTTAGGACCGCTTCTCCTATATTTTGGTACACGGGAATTGTATTAATGATGCTCGGTATTCATTCTGGCAAACCAGGACTATTATTCTCGACAAAACCAACCACTGAACAAATACTTGATTCAATAGACAAATGTCAAGTAAGCAGTAAACACTATTATTTTTTCTTACTATACTGAAAATATTATATAACTGCTTATATTTATTAAGTTACAATATATTTTATATGTAAAATTAGGTTATGGATAACGCTAAATCAAATCATACCATACATATTATATATATATATATTTACGCATAATATAATAGTGCGTTATAGAATATCATATCATACCTATTTGATTTAACTATGTTGATGTGTTATATAGGCAACATTTTTAATGACTGGTGTAGCTGCAATCAATGAAATGATGTCCTGTCAAATGGCAAATGACCACAAGTATAATATCAAGAGTTTAACGACATTCGTACTTGGTGGGTCTCCGATGTGAGCAGATTTACAAAAGACAGTTGTAAACAATTTTACTGCGGGGAAACATACGTGATCAAACAAGTGTACGGTGCATCTGAGCACGGTATTATAGCGGTTTGGTCGATGGATTCGGGCTTAGGTACCGTCAGAGACGGATCTGTCGGTTGACCAACAGCTGGTATAAAAATCAAAGTTGGTCGTATAAAAAAATTGTTTGTCGTGTTTATTAATTAATAAATTATATTTTAAACGTCGTTTTTAGATCGTTAGCTTGGATGGAAACTGTCGAATGTTTAGGCCCCAATACTGAAGGCGATATTCGTATTAAATCGGTGTCCAACGGGATGGGATATGTCAACAACGACATGAAAAAAAAACGATTTGTTCGTACGTTGAGGACGGTTGGTTAAGGAGCGATGATGTTGTATACTATACAGACGATTGCTGTTTGTTCATTGTCGGTCGGATTAAATTGTTGATGATTTACAAGGACCAGAGTGTACGATGAGCTATTCGATTTGGCATTTCGATCGAAAAACCATGACAAATGTTTTAAATAATATTACACATCAAACGATATTGAAGATTTCTACCATGGTTCGTTACGGCTTTACTACTTATTCGAGTATCGATGTTGCGGCGGAACAAAATTTGTTTGTCCGTCCGATTAAATCTAAACATCCAATTGGCCCATGTGCAATTATATATTCGACTGGTACAGCAGGAACTCCGAAAGGAATTTGTCTGAAGACGCTAGGAAATCAGCTTTAATCTCGTTCAAGCGATGAGTATTGAAATTAAATAAGTCAGTCGATCAATGCACGAGTTTAAAAAAAAAATATTTGTAATTTTAAGGTCATTAACGGAAGAACCTATTGAAAACAAATTTAGGACCGCTTCTCCTATATTTTGGTACACGGGAATTGTATTAATGATGCTCGGTATTCATTCTGGCAAACCAAGACTATTATTCTCGACAAAACCAACCACTGAACAAATACTTGATTCAATAGACAAATGTCAAGTAAGCAGTAAACACTATTATTTTTTCTTACTATACTGAAAATATTATATAACTGCTTATATTTATTAAGTTACAATATATTTTATATGTAAAATTAGGTTATGGATAACGCTAAATCAAATCATACCATACATATTATATATATATATTTACGCATAATATAATAGTGCGTTATAGAATATCATATCATACCTATTTGATTTAACTATGTTGATGTGTTATATAGGCAACATTTTTAATGACTGGTGTAGCTTCAATCAATGAAATGATGTCCTGTCAAATGGAAAATGACCACAAGTATAATATCCAGAGTTTAACGACATTTGTACTTGGTGGGTCTCCGATGTGAGCAGATTTACAAAAGACAGTTGTAAACAATTTTACTGCGGGGAAGCATACGTGATCAAACAAGTGTACGGTACATCTGAGCACGGTATTATAGCGGTTTGGTCGATGGATTCGGGCATAGGTACAGTCAGAGACGGATCTGTCGGTTGACCAACAGCTGGTATAAAAATCAAAGTTGGTCGTATAAAAAAATTGTTTGTCGTGTTTATTAATTAATAGTTATATTTTAAACATCGTTTTTAGATCGTTAGCTTGGATGGAAACTGGCGAATGTTTAGGCCCCGATACTAAAAGCGATATTCGTATTAAATCGGTGTCCAACGGGATGGGATATGTCAACAACGACATGAAAAAAAAACGATTTGTTCGTACGTTGAGGACGGTTGGTTAAGGAGCGATGATGTTGTATACTATACAGACGATTGCTGTTTGTTCATTGTCGGTCGGATTAAATTGTTGATGATTTACAAGGACCAGAGTGTACGATGAGCTATTCGATTTGGCATTTCGATCGAAAAACCATGACAAATGTTTTAAATAATATTACACATCAAACGATATTGAAGATTTCTACCATTGTTCGTTACGGCTTTACTACCTATTCGAGTACCGATGTTGCGGCGGAACAAAATTTGTTTGTCCGTCCGATTAAATCTAAACATCCAATTGGCCCATGTGCAATTATATATTTGACTGGTACAGCAGGAACTCCGAAAGGAATTTGTCTGAAGACGCTAGGAAATCAGCTTTAATCTCGTTCAAGCGATGAGTATTGAAATTAAATAAGTCAGTCGATCAATGCACGAGTTTAAAAAAAAAATATTTGTAATTTTAAGGTCATTAACGGAAGAACCTATTGAAAACAAATTTAGGACCGCTTCTCCTATATTTTGGTACACGGGAATTGTATTAATGATGCTCGGTATTCATTCTGGCAAACCAGGACTATTATTCTCGACAAAACCAACCACTGAACAAATACTTGATTCAATAGACAAATGTCAAGTAAGCAGTAAACACTATTATTTTTTCTTACTATACTGAAAATATTATATAACTGCTTATATTTATTAAGTTACAATATATTTTATATGTAAAATTAGGTTATGGATAACGCTAAATCAAATCATACCATACATATTATATATATATATTTACGCATAATATAATAGTGCTTTATAGAATATCATATCATACCTATTTGATTTAACTATGTTGATGTGTTATATAGGCAACATTTTTAATGACTGGTGTAGCTTCAATCAATGAAATGATGTCCTGTCAAATGGAAAATGACCACAAGTATAATATCCAGAGTTTAACGACATTCGTACTTGGTGGGTCTCCGATGTGAGCAGATTTACAAAAGACAGTTGTAAACAATTTTACTGCGGGGAAGCATACGTGATCAAACAAGTGTACGGTACATCTGAGCACGGTATTATAGCGGTTTGGTCGATGGATTCGGGCATAGGTACCGTCAGAGACGGATCTGTCGGTTGACCAACAGCTGGTATAAAAATCAAAGTTGGTCGTATAAAAAAATTGTTTGTCGTGTTTATTAATTAATAAATTATATTTTAAACGTCGTTTTTAGATCGTTAGCTTGGATGGAAACTGTCGAATGTTTAGGCCCCAATACTGAAGGCGATATTCGTATTAAATCGGTGTCCAACGGGATGGGATATGTCAACAACGACATGAAAAAAAAACGATTTGTTCGTACGTTGAGGACGGTTGGTTAAGGAGCGATGATGTTGTATACTATACAGACGATTGCTGTTTGTTCATTGTCAGTCGGATTAAATTGTTGATGATTTACAAGGACCAGAGTGTACGATGAGCTATTCGATTTGGAATTTCGATCGAAAAACCATGACAAATGTTTTAAATAATATTACACATCAAACGATATTGAAGATTTCTACCATGGTTCGTTACGGCTTTACTACCTATTCGAGTACCGATGTTGCGGCGGAACAAAATTTGTTTGTCCGTCCGATTAAATCTAAACATCCAATTGGCCCATGTGCAATTATATATTCGACTGGTACAGCAGGAACTCCGAAAGGAATTTGTCTGAAGACGCTAGGAAATCAGCTTTAATCTCGTTCAAGCGATGAGTATTGAAATTAAATAAGTCAGTCGATCAATGCACGAGTTTAAAAAAAAAATATTTGTAATTTTAAGGTCAATAACGGAAGAACCTATTGAAAACAAATTTAGGACCGCTTCTCCTATATTTTGGTACACGGGAATTGTATTAATGATGCTCGGTATTCATTCTGGCAAACCAAGACTATTATTCTCGACAAAACCAACCACTGAACAAATACTTGATTCAATAGACAAATGTCAAGTAAGCAGTAAACACTATTATTTTTTCTTACTATACTGAATATATTATATAACTGCTTATATTTATAAGGTTACAATATATTTTATATGTAAAATTAGGTTATGGATAACGCTAAATCAAATACATACCATACATATTATATATATATATATATTTACGCATAATATAATAGTGCGTTATAGAATATCATATCATACCTATTTGATTTAACTATGCTTATGTGTTATATAGGCAACATTTTTAATGACTGGTGTAGCTGCAATCAATGAAATGATGTCCTGTCAAATGGCAAATGACCACAAGTATAATATCCAGAGTTTAACGACATTCGTAGTTGGTGGGTCTCCGATGTGAGCAGATTTACAAAAGAATGTTGTAAACAATTTTACTGCGGGGAAGCATACGTGATCAAACAAGTGTACGGTACATCTGAGCACGGTATTATAGCGGTTTGGTCGATGGATTCGGGCATAGGTACCGTCAGAGACGGATCTGTCGGTTGACCAACAGCTGGTATAAAAATCAAAGTTGGTCGTATAAAAAAATTGTTTGTCGTGTTTATTAATTAATAAATTATATTTTAAACGTCGTTTTTAGATCGTTAGCTCGGATGGAAACTGGCGAATGTTTAGGCCCCGATACTAAAAGCGATATTCGTATTAAATCGGTGTCCAACGGGATGGGATATGTCAACAACGACATGAAAAAAAAAACGATTTGTTCGTACGTTGAGGACGGTTGGTTAAGGAGCGATGATGTTGTATACTATACAGACGATTGCTGTTTGTTCATTGTCGGTCGGATTAAATTGTTGATGATTTACAAGGTCCAGAGTGTACGATGAGCCATTCGATTTGGCATTTCGATCGAAAACCATGACAAATGTTTTAAATAATATTACACATCAAACGATATTGAAGATTTCTACCATGGTTCGTTACGGCTTTACTACCTATTCGAGTACCGATGTTGCGGCGGATCAAAATTTGTTTGTCCGTCCGATTAAATCAAAACATCCAATTGGCCCATGTGCAATTATATATTCGAGTGGTACAGCAGGAACTCCGAAAGGAATTTGTCTGAAGACGCTAGGAAATCAGCTTTAATCTCGTTCAAGCAGTGAGTATTGAAATAAAACAAGTCAGTCGATCAATGCACGAGTTTAAAAAAAAAATATTTGTAATTTTAAGGTCATTAACGGAAGAACCTATTGAAAACAAATTTAGGACCGCTTCTCCTATATTTTGGTACACGAGAATTGAATTAATGATGATCGGTATTCATTCTGGCAAACCAAGACTATTATTCTCGACAAAACCAACCACTGAACAAATACTTGATTCAATAGACAAATGTCAAGTAAGCAGTAAACACTATTATTTTTTCTTACTATACTGAAAATATTATATAACTGCTTATATATATTAAGTTACAATATATTTTATATGTAAAATTAGGTTATGGATAACGCTAAATCAAATACATACCATACATATTATATATATATATATATATTTACGCATAATATAATAGTGCGTTATAGAATATCATATCATACCTATTTGATTTAACTATGCTTATGTGTTATATAGGCAACATTTTTAATGACTGGTGTAGCTGCAATCAATGAAATGATGTCCTGTCAAATGGCAAATGACCACAAGTATAATATCCAGAGTTTAACGACATTCGTAGTTGGTGGGTCTCCGATGTGAGCAGATTTACAAAAGAATGTTGTAAACAATTTTACTGCGGGGAAGCATACGTGATCAAACAAGTGTACGGTACATCTGAGCACGGTATTATAGCGGTTTGGTCGATGGATTCGGGCATAGGTACCGTCAGAGACGGATCTGTCGGTTGACCAACAGCTGGTATAAAAATCAAAGTTGGTCGTATAAAAAAATTGTTTGTCGTGTTTATTAATTAATAGTTATATTTTAAACATCGTTTTTAGATCGTTAGCTTGGATGGAAACTGGCGAATGTTTAGGCCCCGATACTAAAAGCGATATTCGTATTAAATCGGTGTCCAACGGGATGGGATATGTCAACAACGACATGAAAAAAAAAACGATTTGTTCGTACGTTGAGGACGGTTGGTTAAGGAGCGATGATGTTGTATACTATACAGACGATTGCTGTTTGTTCATTGTCGGTCGGATTAAATTGTTGATGATTTACAAGGTCCAGAGTGTACGATGAGCCATTCGATTTGGCATTTCGATCGAAAACCATGACAAATGTTTTAAATAATATTACACATCAAACGATATTGAAGATTTCTACCATGGTTCGTTACGGCTTTACTACCTATTCGAGTACCGATGTTGCGGCGGATCAAAATTTGTTTGTCCGTCCGATTAAATCAAAACATCCAATTGGCCCATGTGCAATTATATATTCGAGTGGTACAGCAGGAACTCCGAAAGGAATTTGTCTGAAGACGCTAGGAAATCAGCTTTAATCTCGTTCAAGCAGTGAGTATTGAAATAAAACAAGTCAGTCGATCAATGCACGAGTTTAAAAAAAAAATATTTGTAATTTTAAGGTCATTAACGGAAGAACCTATTGAAAACAAATTTAGGACCGCTTCTCCTATATTTTGGTACACGAGAATTGAATTAATGATGATCGGTATTCATTCTGGCAAACCAAGACTATTATTCTCGACAAAACCAACCACTGAACAAAAATAAATACTTGATTCAATAGACAAATGTCAAGTAAGCAGTAAACACTATTATTTTTTCTTACTATACTGAAAATATTATATAACTGCTTATATTTATTAAGTTACAATATATTTTATATGTAAAATTAGGTTATGGATAACGCTAAATCAAATACATACCATACATATTATATATATATATATATATTTACGCATAATATAATAGTGCGTTATAGAATATCATATCATACCTATTTGATTTAACTATGTTTATGTATTATATAGGCAACATTTTTAATGACTGGTGTAGCTGCAATCAATGAAATGATGTCCTGTCAAATGGCAAATGACCACAAGTATAATATCCAGAGTTTAACGACATTCGTACTTGGTGGGTCTCCGATGTGAGCAGATTTACAAAAGAATGTTGTAAACAATTTTACTGCGGGGAAGCATACGTGATCAAACAAGTGTACGGTACATCTGAGCACGGTATTATAGCGGTTTGGTCGATGGATTCGGGCATAGGTACCGTCAGAGACGGATCTGTCGGTTGACCAACAGCTGGTATAAAAATCAAAATTGGTCGTATAAAAAAATTGTTTGTCGTGTTTATTAATTAATAAATTATATTTTAAACGTCGTTTTTAGATCGTTAGCTCGGATGGAAACTGGCGAATGTTTAGGCCCCGATACTAAAAGCGATATTCGTATTAAATCGGTGTCCAACGGGATGGGATATGTCAACAACGACATGAAAAAAAAAAACGATTTGTTCGTACGTTGAGGACGGTTGGTTAAGGAGCGATGATGTTGTATACTATACAGACGATTGCTGTTTGTTCATTGTCGGTCGGATTAAATTGTTGATGATTTACAAGGTCCAGAGTGTACGATGAGCCATTCGATTTGGCATTTCGATCGAAAACCATGACAAATGTTTTAAATAATATTACTTATCAAACGATATTGAAGATTTCTACCATGGTTCGTTACGGCTTTACTACCTATTCGAGTACCGATGTTGCGGCGGATCAAAATTTGTTTGTCCGTCCGATTAAATCAAAACATCCAATTGGCCCATGTGCAATTATATATTCGAGTGGTACAGCAGGAACTCCGAAAGGAATTTGTCTGAAGACGCTAGGAAATCAGCTTTAATCTCGTTCAAGCAGTGAGTATTGAAATAAAACAAGTCAGTCGATCAATGCACGAGTTTAAAAAAAAAATATTTGTAATTTTAAGGTCATTAACGGAAGAACCTATTGAAAACAAATTTAGGACCGCTTCTCCTATATTTTGGTACACGGGAATTGAATTAATGATGATCGGTATTCATTCTGGCAAACCAAGACTATTATTCTCGACAAAACCAACCACTGAACAAATACTTGATTCAATAGACAAATGTCAAGTAAGCAGTAAACACTATTATTTTTTCTTACTATACTGAAAATATTATATAACTGCTTATATTTATTAAGTTACAATATATTTTATATGTAAAATTAGGTTATGGATAACGCTAAATCAAATACATACCATACATATTATATATATATATATATTTACGCATAATATAATAGTGCGTTATAGAATATCATATCATACCTATTTGATTTAACTATGTTTATGTGTTATATAGGCAACATTTTTAATGACTGGTGTAGCTGCAATCAATGAAATGATGTCCTGTCAAATGGCAAATGACCACAAGTATAATATCCAGAGTTTAACGACATTCGTACTTGGTGGGTCTCCGATGTGAGCAGATTTACAAAAGAATGTTGTAAACAATTTTACTGCGGGGAAGCATACGTGATCAAACAAGTGTACGGTACATCTGAGCACGGTATTATAGCGGTTTGGTCGATGGATTCGGGCATAGGTACCGTCAGAGACGGATCTGTCGGTTGACCAACAGCTGGTATAAAAATCAAAGTTGGTCGTATAAAAAAATTGTTTGTCGTGTTTATTAATTAATAAATTATATTTTAAACGTCGTTTTTAGATCGTTAGCTCGGATGGAAACTGGCGAATGTTTAGGCCCCGATACTAAAAGCGATATTCGTATTAAATCGGTGTCCAACGGGATGGGATATGTCAACAACGACATGAAAAAAAAAACGATTTGTTCGTACGTTGAGGACGGTTGGTTAAGGAGCGATGATGTTGTATACTATACAGACGATTGCTGTTTGTTCATTGTCGGTCGGATTAAATTGTTGATGATTTACAAGGTCCAGAGTGTACGATGAGCCATTCGATTTGGCATTTCGATCGAAAACCATGACAAATGTTTTAAATAATATTACACATCAAACGATATTGAAGATTTCTACCATGGTTCGTTACGGCTTTACTACCTATTCGAGTACCGATGTTGCGGCGGATCAAAATTTGTTTGTCCGTCCGATTAAATCAAAACATCCAATTGGCCCATGTGCAATTATATATTCGAGTGGTACAGCAGGAACTCCGAAAGGAATTTGTCTGAAGACGCTAGGAAATCAGCTTTAATCTCGTTCAAGCAGTGAGTATTGAAATAAAACAAGTCAGTCGATCAATGCACGAGTTTAAAAAAAAAATATTTGTAATTTTAAGGTCATTAACGGAAGAACCTATTGAAAACAAATTTAGGACCGCTTCTCCTATATTTTGGTACACGAGAATTGAATTAATGATGATCGGTATTCATTCTGGCAAACCAAGACTATTATTCTCGACAAAACCAACCACTGAACAAATACTTGATTCAATAGACAAATGTCAAGTAAGCAGTAAACACTATTATTTTTTCTTACTATACTGAAAATATTATATAACTGCTTATATTTATTAAGTTACAATATATTTTATATGTAAAATTAGGTTATGGATAACGCTAAATCAAATACATACCATACATATTATATATATATATATATATTTACGCATAATATAATAGTGCGTTATAGAATATCATATCATACCTATTTGATTTAACTATGTTGATGTGTTATATAGGCAACATTTTTAATGACTGGTGTAGCTTCAATCAATGAAATGATGTCCTGTCAAATGGAAAATGACCACAAGTATAATATCCAGAGTTTAACGACATTCGTACTTGGTGGGTCTCCGATGTGAGCAGATTTACAAAAGACAGTTGTAAACAATTTTACTGCGGGGAAGCATACGTGATCAAACAAGTGTACGGTACATCTGAGCACGGTATTATAGCGGTTTGGTCGATGGATTCGGGCATAGGTACCGTCAGAGACGGATCTGTCGGATGACCAACAGCTGGTATAAAAATCAAAATTGGTCGTATAAAAAAATTGTTTGTCGTGTTTATTAATTAATAAATTATATTTTAAACGTCGTTTTTAGATCGTTAGCTCGGATGGAAACTGGCGAATGTTTAGGCCCCGATACTAAAAGCGATATTCGTATTAAATCGGTGTCCAACGGGATGGGATATGTCAACAACGACATGAAAAAAAAACGATTTGTTCGTACGTTGAGGACGGTTGGTTAAGGAGCGATGATGTTGTATACTATACAGACGATTGCTGTTTGTTCATTGTCGGTCGGATTAAATTGTTGATGATTTACAAGGACCAGAGTGTACGATGAGCTATTCGATTTGGCATTTCGATCGAAAAACCATGACAAATGTTTTAAATAATATTACACATCAAACGATATTGAAGATTTCTACCATGGTTCGTTACGGCTTTACTACCTATTCGAGTACCGATGTTGCGGCGGAACAAAATTTGTTTGTCCGTCCGATTAAATCTAAACATCCAATTGGCCCATGTGCAATTATATATTCGACTGGTACAGCAGGAACTCCGAAAGGAATTTGTCTGAAGACGCTAGGAAATCAGCTTTAATCTCGTTCAAGCGATGAGTATTGAAATTAAATAAGTCAGTCGATCAATGCACGAGTTTAAAAAAAAAATATTTGTAATTTTAAGGTCAATAACGGAAGAACCTATTGAAAACAAATTTAGGACCGCTTCTCCTATATTTTGGTACACGGGAATTGTATTAATGATGCTCGGTATTCATTCTGGCAAACCAAGACTATTATTCTCGACAAAACCAACCACTGAACAAATACTTGATTCAATAGACAAATGTCAAGTAAGCAGTAAACACTATTATTTTTTCTTACTATACTGAATATATTATATAACTGCTTATATTTATTAAGTTACAATATATTTTATATGTAAAATTAGGTTATGGATAACGCTAAATCAAATCATACCATACATATTATATATATATATTTACGCATAATATAATAGTGCTTTATAGAATATCATATCATACCTATTTGATTTAACTATGTTGATGTGTTATATAGGCAACATTTTTAATGACTGGTGTAGCTTCAATCAATGAAATGATGTCCTGTCAAATGGAAAATGACCACAAGTATAATATCCAGAGTTTAACGACATTCGTACTTGGTGGGTCTCCGATGTGAGCAGATTTACAAAAGACAGTTGTAAACAATTTTACTGCGGGGAAGCATACGTGATCAAACAAGTGTACGGTACATCTGAGCACGGTATTATAGCGGTTTGGTCGATGGATTCGGGCATAGGTACCGTCAGAGACGGATCTGTCGGTTGACCAACAGCTGGTATAAAAATCAAAGTTGGTCGTATAAAAAAATTGTTTGTCGTGTTTATTAATTAATAAATTATATTTTAAACGTCGTTTTTAGATCGTTAGCTTGGATGGAAACTGTCGAATGTTTAGGCCCCAATACTGAAGGCGATATTCGTATTAAATCGGTGTCCAACGGGATGGGATATGTCAACAACGACATGAAAAAAAAACGATTTGTTCGTACGTTGAGGACGGTTGGTTAAGGAGCGATGATGTTGTATACTATACAGACGATTGCTGTTTGTTCATTGTCGGTCGGATTAAATTGTTGATGATTTACAAGGTCCAGAGTGTACGATGAGCCATTCGATTTGGCATTTCGATCGAAAACCATGACAAATGTTTTAAATAATATTACACATCAAACGATATTGAAGATTTCTACCATGGTTCGTTACGGCTTTACTACCTATTCGAGTACCGATGTTGCGGCGGAACAAAATTTGTTTGTCCGTCCGATTAAATCTAAACATCCAATTGGCCCATGTGCAATTATATATTCGACTGGTACAGCAGGAACTCCGAAAGGAATTTGTCTGAAGACGCTAGGAAATCAGCTTTAATCTCGTTCAAGCGATGAGTATTGAAATTAAATAAGTCAGTCGATCAATGCACGAGTTTAAAAAAAAAATATTTGTAATTTTAAGGTCATTAACGGAAGAACCTATTGAAAACAAATTTAGGACCGCTTCTCCTATATTTTGGTACACGGGAATTGTATTAATGATGCTCGGTATTCATTCTGGCAAACCAAGACTATTATTCTCGACAAAACCAACCACTGAACAAATACTTGATTCAATAGACAAATGTCAAGTAAGCAGTAAACACTATTATTTTTTCTTACTATACTGAATATATTATATAACTGCTTATATTTATAAGGTTACAATATATTTTATATGTAAAATTAGGTTATGGATAACGCTAAATCAAATACATACCATACATATTATATATATATATATATTTACGCATAATATAATAGTGCGTTATAGAATATCATATCATACCTATTTGATTTAACTATGCTTATGTGTTATATAGGCAACATTTTTAATGACTGGTGTAGCTGCAATCAATGAAATGATGTCCTGTCAAATGGCAAATGACCACAAGTATAATATCCAGAGTTTAACGACATTCGTAGTTGGTGGGTCTCCGATGTGAGCAGATTTACAAAAGAATGTTGTAAACAATTTTACTGCGGGGAAGCATACGTGATCAAACAAGTGTACGGTACATCTGAGCACGGTATTATAGCGGTTTGGTCGATGGATTCGGGCATAGGTACCGTCAGAGACGGATCTGTCGGTTGACCAACAGCTGGTATAAAAATCAAAGTTGGTCGTATAAAAAAATTGTTTGTCGTGTTTATTAATTAATAAATTATATTTTAAACGTCGTTTTTAGATCGTTAGCTCGGATGGAAACTGGCGAATGTTTAGGCCCCGATACTAAAAGCGATATTCGTATTAAATCGGTGTCCAACGGGATGGGATATGTCAACAACGACATGAAAAAAAAAACGATTTGTTCGTACGTTGAGGACGGTTGGTTAAGGAGCGATGATGTTGTATACTATACAGACGATTGCTGTTTGTTCATTGTCGGTCGGATTAAATTGTTGATGATTTACAAGGTCCAGAGTGTACGATGAGCCATTCGATTTGGCATTTCGATCGAAAACCATGACAAATGTTTTAAATAATATTACTTATCAAACGATATTGAAGATTTCTACCATGGTTCGTTACGGCTTTACTACCTATTCGAGTACCGATGTTGCGGCGGATCAAAATTTGTTTGTCCGTCCGATTAAATCAAAACATCCAATTGGCCCATGTGCAATTATATATTCGAGTGGTACAGCAGGAACTCCGAAAGGAATTTGTCTGAAGACGCTAGGAAATCAGCTTTAATCTCGTTCAAGCAGTGAGTATTGAAATAAAACAAGTCAGTCGATCAATGCACGAGTTTAAAAAAAAAATATTTGTAATTTTAAGGTCATTAACGGAAGAACCTATTGAAAACAAATTTAGGACCGCTTCTCCTATATTTTGGTACACGAGAATTGAATTAATGATGATCGGTATTCATTCTGGCAAACCAAGACTATTATTCTCGACAAAACCAACCACTGAACAAAAATAAATACTTGATTCAATAGACAAATGTCAAGTAAGCAGTAAACACTATTATTTTTTCTTACTATACTGAAAATATTATATAACTGCTTATATTTATTAAGTTACAATATATTTTATATGTAAAATTAGGTTATGGATAACGCTAAATCAAATACATACCATACATATTATATATATATATATATATTTACGCATAATATAATAGTGCGTTATAGAATATCATATCATACCTATTTGATTTAACTATGTTTATGTATTATATAGGCAACATTTTTAATGACTGGTGTAGCTGCAATCAATGAAATGATGTCCTGTCAAATGGCAAATGACCACAAGTATAATATCCAGAGTTTAACGACATTCGTACTTGGTGGGTCTCCGATGTGAGCAGATTTACAAAAGAATGTTGTAAACAATTTTACTGCGGGGAAGCATACGTGATCAAACAAGTGTACGGTACATCTGAGCACGGTATTATAGCGGTTTGGTCGATGGATTCGGGCATAGGTACCGTCAGAGACGGATCTGTCGGTTGACCAACAGCTGGTATAAAAATCAAAATTGGTCGTATAAAAAAATTGTTTGTCGTGTTTATTAATTAATAAATTATATTTTAAACGTCGTTTTTAGATCGTTAGCTCGGATGGAAACTGGCGAATGTTTAGGCCCCGATACTAAAAGCGATATTCGTATTAAATCGGTGTCCAACGGGATGGGATATGTCAACAACGACATGAAAAAAAAAACGATTTGTTCGTACGTTGAGGACGGTTGGTTAAGCAGCGATGATGTTGTATACTATACAGACGATTGCTGTTTGTTCATTGTCGGTCGGATTAAATTGTTGATGATTTACAAGGTCCAGAGTGTACGATGAGCCATTCGATTTGGCATTTCGATCGAAAACCATGACAAATGTTTTAAATAATATTACTTATCAAACGATATTGAAGATTTCTACCATGGTTCGTTACGGCTTTACTACCTATTCGAGTACCGATGTTGCGGCGGATCAAAATTTGTTTGTCCGTCCGATTAAATCAAAACATCCAATTGGCCCATGTGCAATTATATATTCGAGTGGTACAGCAGGAACTCCGAAAGGAATTTGTCTGAAGACGCTAGGAAATCAGCTTTAATCTCGTTCAAGCAGTGAGTATTGAAATAAAACAAGTCAGTCGATCAATGCACGAGTTTAAAAAAAAAAATATTTGTAATTTTAAGGTCATTAACGGAAGAACCTATTGAAAACAAATTTAGGACCGCTTCTCCTATATTTTGGTACACGGGAATTGAATTAATGATGATCGGTATTCATTCTGGCAAACCAAGACTATTATTCTCGACAAAACCAACCACTGAACAAATACTTGATTCAATAGACAAATGTCAAGTAAGCAGTAAACACTATTATTTTTTCTTACTATACTGAAAATATTATATAACTGCTTATATTTATTAAGTTACAATATATTTTATATGTAAAATTAGGTTATGGATAACGCTAAATCAAATACATACCATACATATTATATATATATATATATTTACGCATAATATAATAGTGCGTTATAGAATATCATATCATACCTATTTGATTTAACTATGTTTATGTGTTATATAGGCAACATTTTTAATGACTGGTGTAGCTGCAATCAATGAAATGATGTCCTGTCAAATGGCAAATGACCACAAGTATAATATCCAGAGTTTAACGACATTCGTACTTGGTGGGTCTCCGATGTGAGCAGATTTACAAAAGAATGTTGTAAACAATTTTACTGCGGGGAAGCATACGTGATCAAACAAGTGTACGGTACATCTGAGCACGGTATTATAGCGGTTTGGTCGATGGATTCGGGCATAGGTACCGTCAGAGACGGATCTGTCGGTTGACCAACAGCTGGTATAAAAATCATAATTGGTCGTATAAAAAAATTGTTTGTCGTGTTTATTAATTAATAAATTATATTTTAAACGTCGTTTTTAGATCGTTAGCTCGGATGGAAACTGGCGAATGTTTAGGCCCCGATACTAAAAGCGATATTCGTATTAAATCGGTGTCCAACGGGATGGGATATGTCAACAACGACATGAAAAAAAAAACGATTTGTTCGTACGTTGAGGACGGTTGGTTAAGCAGCGATGATGTTGTATACTATACAGACGATTGCTGTTTGTTCATTGTCGGTCGGATTAAATTGTTGATGATTTACAAGGTCCAGAGTGTACGATGAGCCATTCGATTTGGCATTTCGATCGAAAACCATGACAAATGTTTTAAATAATATTACACATCAAACGATATTGAAGATTTCTACCATGGTTCGTTACGGCTTTACTACCTATTCGAGTACCGATGTTGCGGCGGATCAAAATTTGTTTGTCCGTCCGATTAAATCAAAACATCCAATTGGCCCATGTGCAATTATATATTCGAGTGGTACAGCAGGAACTCCGAAAGGAATTTGTCTGAAGACGCTAGGAAATCAGCTTTAATCTCGTTCAAGCAGTGAGTATTGAAATAAAACAAGTCAGTCGATCAATGCACGAGTTTAAAAAAAAAATATTTGTAATTTTAAGGTCATTAACGGAAGAACCTATTGAAAACAAATTTAGGACCGCTTCTCCTATATTTTGGTACACGGGAATTGAATTAATGATGATCGGTATTCATTCTGGCAAACCAAGACTATTATTCTCGACAAAACCAACCACTGAACAAATACTTGATTCAATAGACAAATGTCAAGTAAGCAATAAACACTATTATTTTTTCTTACTATACTGAAAATATTATATAACTGCTTATATTTATTAAGTTACAATATATTTTATATGTAAAATTAGGTTATGGATAACGCTAAATCAAATACATACCATACATATTATATATATATATATATTTACGCATAATATAATAGTGCGTTATAGAATATCATATCATACCTATTTGATTTAACTATGTTTATGTGTTATATAGGCAACATTTTTAATGACCGGTGTAGCTGCAATCAATGAAATGATGTCCTGTCAAATGGCAAATGACCACAATTATAATATCCAGAGTTTAACGACATTCGTAGTTGGTGGGTCACCGATGTGGCAGATTTACAAAAGACAGTTGTAAACAATTTAACTGCGGGGAAGCATACGTGATCAAACAAGTGTACGGTGCATCTAAGCACGGTATTATAGCGGTTTGGTCGATGGATTCGGGCATAGGTACCGTCAGAGACGGATCTGTTGGTTGACCAACAGCTGGTATAAAAATCAAAGTTGGTCGTATAAAAAAATTGTTTGTCGTGTTTATTAATTAATAGTTATATTTTAAACATCGTTTTTAGATCGTTAGCTTGGATGGAAACTGTCGAATGTTTAGGCCCCAATACTGAAGGCGATATTCGTATTAAATCGGTGTCCAACGGGATTTGTTTTAAATAATATTACGCATCAAGCGATATTGAAGATTTCTACCATGGTTCGTGACGGCTTCACTACCTATTCGTGTATAGTTGTTGCGGCGTAACAATTTTTGTATAAAATTCATTATTATTAATAAAAAAAACATAACAGTATAATATGGAATTTGTTTTGCGATCCACAGATGGTTAACGGTTTACGTATATACACAATAATTAAAAGAAAGTAGTTAGTCCTATACGATTATACGAACTGCTGGTAATAAGTGGATATAACTGTATAATATAGTATAAGTATTCCATACTTGTATATTTCCATGTTTAATAAAAGTAAAAATTATGTTAGTGGAGTAATTATTACTAAGTAGTTCTCAAATATTAAAAATGTAAGCATCATTTAACCAAGTTAAAAAAAGGAGATATTTACATAATTGATAATATTTCAGGGATTAGGGAATACTATGTTTTCTTTTCATAGTGGGCGGGCTTAGGATACCGGCATCGCCGCGACGGACAGCGGTCAACTAAAGATTTATTAGAGCTTTTATTATGCGTAATATAATAATCTATTATAATACATAAATTACATTATATACTTGTGATTATTGGATATAGGATGTAAATATCATATTATTATGTTTAAGGACATAATAATAAAAGCTTTTAAATTATTTTACGGATCAACATTATATTTAGGTCATAACTTGTATGTTTATGCAGACATTTGTTAATTAATCACAGCTCTATAACATTTAATAATTATTAGAAATATTTAGATAAAACTTCGGACTATTAACGGAAGACAGGAACATAATCATAATCAAATATTGGAGTACAATAAACTAGATATATTATTAAAAATTTCAGTACTATGTGGCCTTATAGACTGTGTTTATAAATTTCAACCATATTTAAGTAAAATTAAGTATCTAGCTGATAATTCAGTATTCAGTTTATTTTTTTAAAAACGAATATAAAAATAATAGTAAAATTTTATATGTACCTTTTACCTATATAATTCAGGCATATTATGTAGAATATATTATAGTCACATAAGATAAGAAGATTAAATAATACCTACATACACTTTACATTATGAAGCAATATACCTAAATATACTACATTTAGTTATATATTATGATTTATAAGTAATTTTAAGGAATTATAAGGCTATAATGACAATTAACATATATAGTTATAGATTTTATTAATACTTAATAAATTAACTTATTAAATTAAATGAAAATATTCATGTTCTATATTATATTACATTAAAGAATAAAGCACTTAGCCCGGTATTATAGCCTATAGGTATAGCATAGGTACTTTTTTAGGTACCTACAAATTTAGTTATACATTTTATTGAATTTGGAGTTATTGGAATGGAACTACTAGTGACCTGACTAGTATTGGTCAAATTACAATGGATTATGTTACTATTACTGTTACTACTACTACTACTAATGTTGGAATTGTTTCCAATATAGATATGAGCGAAACCTACGGAATCGTTCACTTCTACTCAATTCGTTGACTAATATGTAAGATTTTTTAGTCATTTTAATTTAACTAATTATCATACTTACCAATTCTTAATATCAAGGAATATACCTATTACCTTATGATTTTAATCTAGATGTTCATGTACATATTTTTTAAGAAAAAAGTGAGCATCACTTGTAGATTTTCCCTTTAGCAACCCAAATTGTTTATTAGAGAAGAATGAGTTTTTGTCTAGAAATGATAAAATTCTATTTTTAATACATTTTTCAAAGATTTTCGACAAGGTTAAGGATATGGAGATTGGTCTATAGTTACTACACAATAGTTTATCTCCTTTTTTAAATATAGGAGTAACCATACATTTTTTTAAATAAGTTGGATATATACCAGAAGACATAGATAAATTAAATAATATCATTAGTGGAAGGGATAAACTATTAGCAATATTTGTAAGTATAAAGTTAGTAATTCTATATTCAACGAATGTAGAATGGTCTTTAATCTTTTATATATATTTTATTATTTCGTCCCGAGTAATTGGTGTTAGAAAAATAGAATCTTTTATATGACATTTAGAATTTAGCTTATTCCAATTTTCTTTCTTAAAATTAGTTTTTAGTATATTTTTATCAATACCGTTTCCTACATTTATAAAATATCTATTAAATTCGTCAGCAATATCTATACTATCTTTTAGTATAAAATTATCATTATGTTGAATTTCGTGCATAGCTATATTTTTATTTATTGGTTTAGCTGCAATCTCATTGGTAAGTTGCCATATTTTTTTGGGATTGTATTTATAGTTTTTAAAAAGGGTTTGATAATACATTTGTTTTGCTTTATTTATTAAGCTAGTAAGTAAATTTCTATATTTTATAAATTTCGTTTTTAAAATGATGTCAAATGGTCTTATTAATAATTTTTATATAGTTCCGATTCCATTATTTGTGGGTGATCGAATATGTCAAACACATTTTCCAAAATCTTTTTTAATAAAAGAAAATATAAAAGACGGTCCGGAACAATCGAAACGTTCAAGAGTAAGTTTTTCAAACTTAATGTATAATAATAGTAAACATGTATAATACCCATGTGATATATAATAATATAATATATTGCATTCATAGGCGCAAATCGCAGGGGGGCTAAGCTCCCTTAGCCCCCCCCCAGAGTCATAATTAACCCCCCCAAATTTATTAGTGTCCCGCAAACTATTGAAAAATCAATAATTTTGAAATTTGATAAGTGTACATTTTTTTTACATGCATTTATATAAAAATTAAAATTAAAAAATAACAACAATTAAAATATTCAAAAATATTACTGTATACGTAGTACCTACGTCTTTGTCCGTGGTTCGTGTTTAAAATTAATTTTTATTAGTTTTTTAACATTGTACTTTTTAATTTTAATGTTTATAAATTATAAATATCATATCAATATACATTGTTGAATTATTAGATTAATAAATATCGTTTATATTTATTGTTAATATGGATAGCGGGGCGATAACAAACCTGAGTAGTGGGGCTAAAAAGTTTTCACTCGCCGCAGCGGGGCTAGTAACTAGTAACTATAAAATATATGTATTTTTATGTCCTTTAGGTCTTTTAAGTATGCTAAAGAAACCATTATTTGGCTTTTATTTGATATGTTTCAACGAAATATTGCAAATAATACATATTCTGAGTAAACAGTTGCAAAGAAATAATATAACATTAGGAAACGCTACAAGTACAATAAATGGCGTGATCAAATCATTTGATAAAATGAGAAGTTCTTCAGAATTTTCTAAAATTTGGAATTTATTTTTAAACTTTGCTACGGAACACAATATTTCCACTGAAATTCCAACTATTGCAGGTATATACTACTTAACCCATTTATTATTTCGTTGTTATATTGTACATTTAAAATGTATATAGTTTACTATAGGTACAAAATTATATTTTTAATTTATAGCAAACAAATGAAAAATAACTGAACCTAGCCACTGAAAAGAATTTTATGTTATGAGCATTACTGGTAAAGAAAGTGAAGAACAATCTGATAATATAACATTAACTTCCAAAGTTGATAAGCTGGAAACTTCAAAAAAATACTGGGAAAATCATTTTTATAACCCTGTATTAGACTAAAAATTGTATTTATATACATTTTGATATCATATATATTAAATAAAACAATAAAACATATATGTATTAATGTTTAACATGTTGGATATTTTTATTTAAATATTTAGGGAATAATATAGATATAATATACTTATATTGGTACATATAAATACCATTAAAACTTTAGTGTTACATTTTGTAAATACTAATAATAATCGTGGTTTAACATTAGTACCCACGAATTTATAAATAGTCAAGGCTTAAGTCCCCCCCCCGCCAAATTGAACCAATTTGCGCCTATGTGCATTATATTATTTACATAAATATTTTTTTAACGTATGTTTTTAAATTAAGGTACTTTTAAAAGCAGATGCCTATCCTGTATTTGAATTTGAAGGTCTAAGTAATAATATTTATGATACTTCTGGTGCAATTATTCATAAAGGCAATATACCAATAAATCAACTATCTACCAAATCAAACAGCATTGTCAAAAAACTAAATAGTTATGAAAGTTCATATGATGATTGTAATGAATTAGCTCGGCCTTTATTGCCAATCTCCCCAAATAATGTTTCTGGAATGGTAAACAATAATATAAATTTTATATTTCTATATTATTTTTTAGTTTTTTACTCACATATTCTGATACTCATAATTCTTCTTTTTCTTAGAAACAATATGGTAATAATAGAACTAAAATTTGTAGTATTCCAGTTCATACAAATTTAAAAAGAGAACCCTATGTTAATCATAGTAAAATAAACAACTCTGTAAAAAATGTTTTTGAACAAATATATTTAAATATGGACTCTGTGCGGTTTCCTTCAAAATGGTGCAGACTTATTCCTGGAAATAGTAAAAGTGTTTTATATAGTAAAATTTTATTGCGAGAAATTGATTTAAAGCCATACTTTGAGCGATCAGTAAGCATCGATGAAAAAGCAACAATAAAATGCTCATATTTGAATGATACAATTCAAATTAGTCATTTCAAATTGAATTCCAATTTGATACAAAATAATATACAGGAACTAGAAGATGTAATTTGTAAGGTGGACAGTGCTTTAATGTGTGAAGGAATTAATATACCAACAGAAGCATTAAAATATAAATCAAATACATTATGCATTGATAGTAATGGCCAATTTCGACATATAGGATGTTCATTAATAGTTAATGAAGAATTAAATGATAATAAAATAATTAAACATTGTAAATTTTGTAAGATAGCATTGATTAGGTGCCAAAGAAAAAACTGCGCATGAAATACACACATAATATTGTAAAACGTGTTCGTTTACTATGTACACCAAGTAAACTTGAAAAGATTAAGTTACTTCGTAAACGTAATACACCACGACTGCCCGATCGCTCCGTTTTTGTCGTCGCCGTCGACAATTTAATTATTAATTTTTGTCGAATCGGTATTTGTTGACTCTCGCTTCGTATATTTTGTTATATATACAACATTACAACAAAGGCATCGGTATGTATACTGTATGTTTTATATGTTTATAAGTAAGTAAGTTGAATATAATATACATTATGTTAGTAATACAAGACGTATAATCTAATATGCCTGTAGCGTTCTGTGTTTCAGTGTTACCACTACACTCAATGGAAGTTGATACATTATTGTACATCTTCTCTACAATAAATTCAATAAACAAACTTAATTTATCAGTAAAAAAGAATCAAAATCAAAAACATGATTGATAAATTAAATCATAACTGCGGGTTTATAGCCTTTCTACGCACATAATGCAACTATACTGTCTATACATTATACTATTATCATTATTATTATACTTAATAATTGTTATTGTGTATTATAATTTAATAAGTAATGCTGATGCCTGAACCAGATTATAATATCTACTATAAGTTTATAAGTGACGGATTGACGCTCGATCAAATATGTCCCTTTCTTGGGAAAATTACTGTGATGAAATGACGGTACGCCGTATTATACTGTATTATGGGAGATGTCCATCACCATAGTCCGTCATATTATGACATTTTATACGCGCATTATATAATTTTTAAATCAAAATATAATATATGAATTCCAAAATACAGAAAAATCGAGTAGTAATACAGTAGGCTTAATTAATTGTGTGCCATAAATATTATTTATGTAAAAATACTAATGATTATGAAATATTGTTAAATGTTGTACTGTATAATACAAGAGACGTTAAATCGTAATAATTACAAAACATCGTGTTTGATTCAATTACGGTATAATATTGAAAAAATATTCATTTATGCATTACGATTTGAGAATCTATGTAGTACAGATATCTAACACATTTTCTCCAAATTGGGAATATAATTAATTTTGATTTATAAATTATACATGAGAATATTTAAAGGTTTGGCACATCACACTTAGTACGAGTGCCGCAATTAGTAACATAATGTACGGCAGCAATCAATAAAAGATTAGATGAAATAATAATAAAATACTTAAAATAGTAAAAAGGAATGTAATAATAACGTTATATAATAATAGTGATATAATATGTACGATATGTAATAATGCGCTATACACGAACAATGAAAATTAAAAATTTATAATTAAATTTAAAAAAAAATGTTTTGTTCCGTAAGATTACAATGTCTGTTTAAAAGAAAAAAGGCGCGCTGTCAATTATCAAGAGCTCCGTGTACGATGGACGGTGTTACCACTAACCGCTCGTTAGTACAGTGGCGCGCACATCGGTAGACGACGACTAACGCGCGTAGCGTTGCTTAGCATCAGCAAATACTATATACGATATATATACGATCGTATATAGTATATACTATTGATGCCATATTTGTAGCGTCCCGTCCTCGCCGCCACCACCATTCGGCATTCGTCAATCGTTATACAGTAGTGTACGCCGCCGCAAACAGCAAGTCATTCTGGACGACGTTTGAGTCTGTAGAACGTGTATTTTTTGTTTCCAGTTTTTATTTTTTTTTTATACCCGCGTTCGCCCCGGCATTGCAGCTTCGTTGCTCGTCGTCGTTCACTCGTTCGTCACTTATTAGCCGCCATTCAGCAAACCGCTCGTCCGCCTACATATTTCGATATAGGTAGCCATTGGACCAGCTCCAACGGAAAAGTTTTGCCCGGTGCACGCGTTGCCGTCGTTTCGTTTACAACGCTTTGATTGTTCGTGTACGAAGTTTTCACAAGTGTACGACCACAAGACGTGCTATATTGTATAGTTTTTAACATAATATATATATAAGAAAAGTATCAGGTATGAATTGAACGTTTTAAATGTATAATTTTATTTTATGATGCATTTGATATTTCATTAATTAATGAAATATACGGTTATACATGTCACTTGCAAAAATAACGCTAAAAGGACTTTTTTCTAGATAAGATGGATCTCTGTTTTGTTTGTGACGAAGAATTGGAAGGACGTTATATAAGATTAGCCACTACTCGAACATCATATGGTAATGAGTTACTTCTAGAAAAAATTTCTGGGGTCCTTGGAGAAGAGTTTGTTGTTGTTGTCAATAATGACCATCTCGCGTGCAATAACTGTGCATCGCAATTAAATCAGATTGACAAGTTAGAAATGGATTTGAAACTTGTTAAAAATGCAATGTTGTCATGCATAAGGAAAAAACATGGAATAATAGTTGCTGATGAGGATGTTGAGGTATTTATTGTACTAACAATAATCTATCTATTCTGCACTATTTTGAAATTCATTTTTTTTTTATCTTTAACTTAGGCTATCATAATGGACAAGGAATATTTGAAGGATGTCGATTCGTCTAAAGTTTCAAATCTTTTGAAAATGAGCGGACCTCCTAACCTTCTTATTCAACAGGTTAAGAGACCAATTAGATTTTTAAATGAACGTCCTAGACCACAACAAGTATTTACACCACAAGTATCTACATCACAACAAGTATCTACACCACAAGTATCTACACCACAGCAAGTACCGAGGCCACAACAAGCACCAAGACTGCAACAAGAATCAAGGCAGCAACAAGTACCGAGGCTACAACAAGTACCAACGCCACAACCATCAAAGGAACAGTTATGGGTAATGCCGCCACACCAAGTACAGAACTCACAGCTACTACTGAATCAGCAACAAATTAAAAAACAACAAAATGGTGCTAACAGTTTAAAAATACACAAATCAGATGCAGATGCACATGTTCAGTATGTAAATCATATCTGACATTTTATTATGTATATTATTTTGAAGATATTATTACTTTTTTTATTTAAAAGATACTTTTATTTTAGAAATTGCGTGCCTCAATCAAATAAAATAGAATCGGGAAAACCTATCAAAATCAATCAAAATGCTGTTAAAATATCAACTCCGGTAATAATAAGAAAAAATATGCTTTTGCTATACATTTAATATGCAATTGATGAATATTTTTGTAGTACTTATATTTTTCTTTTGTTTGAATTTATCGCATTTTTTTTTTATTATGCATGTAATTACAAACTGAGGTTTTTTTTATTTATTCAGATATTTTTCAAATTTTTAATTTTTAACTGAATTATAAATCAAATATAGTGTAATTGCTAAAAAAAATTACTACTATAAGACCTTTTGATAAATAAAATATGAAACTAACTTATAGTTGTGTTTGATGGAGCGGCTCTGATCAGTTTTTGATTGTGAATTATATTGGTTAAATAAAACATATTTATTTAATAATTTTATATTTAATATAAAATTGTATTTTTCATTTGCAATAAAATATTTTATTACTAATAATAAAATTGAAATAAAAACTATTATTAAAATGTTTTTTTTAATTATGTTTAAAATTATAAAAAAATTTAAAGACGTATATCAGTGTTTTTAAGCGTATAAGTGCATGCATATTTTTGTAATTTTTAGAGCATACATTTCTGGGCCCTTCTAATAATTTTTTATTACTACCTTGTGTAATTATAATATTTAACAATATGTTTTTAATATGTATAATATAGTATATTATAATCATAGAGTATATTAAACCCTGGCACACACTGCAACTTTTGTGGGCCAAAGCACCCAATGGCTTAATCAAATTGTCTATATATTAATCGTAATAAATATACGAGTACTACATAAGTCAATTTTAAATTATATTATAAAAGAATATTTGTAAAATTAGAATTATTCACTATGTTGGACTCTTAAGTTTAAAGCCTGTATACAATTTAACGTATAGATGTGTGGTAGCTAATATTAAATTATTATATATTAATAATTGTTATGAGTACTGTATATTGAGAAACTTATTATTCAATATTTTACTAGTGATAATCTTTTATTGATAACACTATTAATTTTTTTGTTATATTTTAACTTTAATGTTAACCCACTACTACTTTCGGAAATGTGTGATGCGTGCAATTTCTATTTTTTTATTATATGTTTATTATAAGTACACTAGAGTGTTGATTATCCAAACTAATTGGAACCAAACGAGGTGCAAATAATCGATTAGTATTAATCAAACAAACATTGAAAATTTTAAAATAAAGTTAAAAACTAACTTACTAGATATAATACTAAATATAATATTCATACATAATATAAAAAATATAATAAAAATATATGTAATGTATTTATTTGAAATAATAATCAATTTTTTTGTTGCTAAATTTAAGTATGTAAAAACATATTATCTACATGGGAGTGAGCTATAGAAAATAATAAAATAATCTCGCATTTCATAATATGTAAACGATAAAAGGAACATAATAGTCATAATGAATGATAAAACTAAATTAAATTAAATTAAAAATAAATTTGTACACAAAAGTTTTGTAGTATGGATAATCGACGCTCCACTGTTTATTAATAGGGCCAACAGTAATAAAATGTGGGAACTACTTATTTCTATAGTCTGTGCACGACTATGATTATAATATACATATTATGTTAATGCTAGGATTAAACCCACACAACGTACATTTATCAAGTTATTGCAATAACATTATCAAAGATAATTTATTTTAGTTGTGAATTAAAAAGTAGTAATGGTATTTATTGTTTTTTAAGTGTAATAACAGATATTAATAACGGTTAAGTGTATCATATTCCGCACTGATGAGGAGATGCATTCAAATGTGTTGTCTTTGTCTTATAATCAATTACAATTTCAGTTAATGCTCATACGTTTTTAAATTAAATATATTTGGTAAGGTATAGCATAACTACTAGTCAATAAATCAATATAAAAGATAGTGGTGACAAATATAATATTGTGGTGAGAGAATCTTTCATCACGTGGTCAATGACAAGTTAATAACAAGCATTTAATTTGATCTCATGTATTTATAAATTATAAACTTAATTATTATTAAATTTTATGTAGTTACCGCAAAAGAAGAGTACATCAATTTTTAGATGCCAAATATGTGCCAAAGCTTTTGACAGCAGGGGGCGTTGTATTGAACACATTCAAAATGATCATAAAAAGCCAACTTTAAATAAGTTGGTAAGTGAACAATTTGAAGTCTTAACAAACCATTATATATTTATTGAATGATTTTATTTTTAGGAAAAAAGAATAGAAAAATCTGGTCCAAGTACTTCCAATCTCATAAAAGTTATTTCTAAGTCGAAGTCTCATTCAACTAATCATAAAGTGGAGTCTCCTATGAATGATAATCAACTGAACAATAAAAAATGTACTGTAGATATTGATATGCCGTTGAAAGACAGTGTGCTTGTTGAAAAATCTGAAGAAGAAAAGAAAACTGAAAGTACAGGGGAAGATGGAGAAATTGAAAACTCAGAAAGTTAAGATAGTAAAAGAAGCCGAAACTCTTAGAAAAATTATAGTATATAGTATGTGGCATCAACGTTTGGTTATTTGTTGTTCGTCTGTTGCCGACAATCGTAGTCAGTTTCGTAGTTCGTCCGGATAAAAATCCATTATTCGATCAACTGTGTTACTGGGTCATCCCCATTGGACTGCTACTGGTAATATGATTTGCATATAATTATTTAATATTATATTTGTGCTTATTTTAATTCTTGTCTGTTACGGACTGGAGAAACGTCTCCACCGAATGTGTGTGTGTGTGTGTGTGTGTGTGTGTTTGTGTGTACAGGGTGCTCAACAAGTTTGGAAACGTTCATTAGGCTAGTTAGAACTGAAACGATATTACGATATAATAACAATGAAGTTGATAAATATTTTAGATTATAAATGAATAGCAGTGTTATTTTTCCATGCAAGTATTAAAATAAGCTTTTAGTAATGATTTAAAGGTTCCAAATTTTTTGAACACCTGGTATAACCTTCATATTTATTTATATTAGTGATTCTTAACCAGTTTTCAGTGAACTTGGTGTAAGTGTTTCACCAACATTTTAAAATCAGTTATTCATTAATCATTATTTTATTATTATTTAATGACCAACATGGATGCAAATTGTGTTATGATATACATGCATTATTTAATATTATTTAAATTAAAAAATGTATTTAAATACTGTTTTATTTTACAACTGTGTTCCACCATTTGAAAAAGGTTAAGAGCCACTGATATATATGTTAATGTAAATAATGTACAAGCAATGCATACTAAATTGTATTTTTACTTCTTTGATTACTAACTATTTCATTGACAGATACTACATATCTTCACAAGTGAAAGTGTATGTGCATATTTAAATAATGAAATAATAAAAATTTACAAGATAATAATAATTTTTTGGATTTTTATTTGATCATAACTAGGGTTTGGATTTTTATTTGATCATAACTAGGGTTTGGATTTTAGAGTATAATAAATAACAAAAAAAAGCACAAAATTGTTTTAAAAAAGCAAAAATGAAGCATACTTATTCTTTAAAAAAGCAAAAAAAAGCATGACTAAAAATTAACATGAATTAGTTATAATTTTATAAAACTGAATAAAAAAAATTGAAAAATTAATTTAAATTAGAAAAAGAATTTACTCCCATGTATTTGGCAAGGTTTTCATAAGTGAAACTGACTCTATTGTCTTATTATCTGAGAGGATGTTTTTATACAACAAATTTTGAACTGGTCGATATCGATGTTATACGAGTATTGAGCATATGTTCTACAGACTATATGCAATAGCCGATAAGCTATCGACCCATAAACTATCTGTAGATCAATAATCTATACGTTTAAGGTCGTTTCACACTAATGGTACAATCACGGTCATTATTGCGGGTTTTCACATTTCTTATTAAGTAAATAAACATTTATTTTTATAGCATAACAGATATAAAAATTCAACAGTTAGAATAACTGAAAAAAGCAAAAAAAGTATTTACACAAAAAAAAAGCAAAAATAAATTTGTTTATTTAGAATCAGATTGACATGAAACGAATTTATGTATAATAATTATATTTCTATCTTAAATGTATAAAAAGAAGCATTTCCTTAAAAATCCGAGCCCTAATAACCATAACCAAATATTATAACAATAAATGTATACAAAAATTGTTTAAAGAGTTTATTACATACCTTCTTTAAGCGATACTTGTGTTGAATATGTCTCTATCTTACTAAAACATAATATGAAAAATTGAATGTTTGGAAAAATCTGTTTTACTTTGTTATTTTTAATATTAGAATGAATTATAAAATTTGAAAATAAGAATATTATTTAAGGCACTTAACTATTGTATTATAATTCATAACTATTAATTTCTAAAATTCCCATAACTTGCTTTAAAATTGAAATATCAAAAAAAAAACTTTTTAAGGTAGACAAATAATACTCCTAAGTTATATAAAGTGGGTGGTACAAATTTAGTGCTTGCACCACCACTTTTCAAATGTGATAGTGCAAGTTTATATTTTTGCATCACTAGAAAATCATAAAAATGTCTATAATTTCTATTTTCAAAAGTTTATATTTGTTTATTAAACAAGTATTTATACACTTATACACTGTATACTATTGTAATTGTTTCACAAGTGTCATTCTTTTAAACTGGTACAACTAGATACCTAAACCATTTTCTAATGACATATAAGACGGAATTATACATTTTTAATAGGATGTTTTATTAAAAATGTGGTAATACTTCAGTATTTGGCAAATTAGAAGTAAAATAGAATACATGACAAAAAGATTTTTCATTAAGGACAAAGTAATTAAAAATATTCTTAACCACATCCAACAATACAGCAAGTTGTAAAAAATAATTTTCCTGCTTAGAAATATTTAAAACAAACATATCTTAGAACGATGATAGGGCAAAAACGGCTAAGTAGCCTAGTTTAGCTACTTTACAACCAAAAAAAGTTTAAAATATATCAATACTTATTTATTAATTTTTATAAAGGAAGTTGAAGTATTGTCGGTATTGGTGCCTAGTGGGTTAGAAATAAAAATATGTCTCTACACCATCAAAAATTGAGGTCAATTATGCCATTGATACTACTTTACCTATACTTACCTTTAATTATATTCTATTTTTTTTCTAATGAATATTGAATTATTAATAAATTAATAATATTGATTAATGCCAATTTAATGGTATAAGATTCCATTATTAAAATATAATTTTATTACATGTAAATAAGATACAATAAAAGATAAAATGTTTTTTTGTTTCCTAGTCAAAAGTCCTGAATATCTAAATACAATGCAAATATATAAATTAATTGTTCATGTATTGTTCTTATGTTAAAAATAAAGAAAATACATAGATAAATCCACATTATAAAATTTAATAATCAAGTTATTTTCCTTTTAAACAGATACCGTTTAAATTATTACGCCTTTATTAATACACTGTAATAATTAAATAATCAATAATGGGTCTGCTTCTGTGATGTGAATCATATTATCAAAACAAAAAAAAATAATAAAAATAACAAAAATTAAAATTAAATAAGTTAGTTTGTGGAAAATATATTCATATTTTTATATATCACTTCATAAAAATAAATTATGTTAATCTATGAATATATTTACAAGTGATGGGTGAAACTTCAAGAAAGAAGAGGTGCGCAGCTGGTTTTCGGATTCAACAACAAGAACAGCGGGGTACAGCGACCCAAATTTTGGACATCCCCCTAAAGCCTGGGATCTCGTCGAACCATTTTCAAACAACAAATATTTTGGAACAACACGCAGCCCAATAAGAAAAAAGAGGACCATGGATGGCATGAACTTAGCAAAAGTGAATTACGCCTAACTTATCTACTTATATATCATTGTCTATTTACAAATATTAATCAATTCAAAAATCTTTTGCATATGTTCAATGTGTTTAAATTAAAAATTAATATTACAATCAGCCATATGCAATTTGAATAAGATGTATACAAGAAAAAAAATAGAATTGATACTAAACCTCATATTTTTATTAACATTGATTTATTTTACTAAATAATTGTATTTATATATCCTTAATTGATTCCGTTGTCTATTTAAAAATTAATATTTGTTACTGAAACATATTACAATCCTTGTAACTTAAAATGTTATTGGGTATATTATGTGACTGGGTATAACCATAAATATTAATGTTCAATTGTTCATTACATTTAAACTAAAACACTACAAACATCTGAAGTTTAAATAAAAATACTTATTATAATTAAATGTAATTGATGCTAAATGCTAAATTATTAATAACATTGATTAGTTCTACTAAATAAATTTATTTATACATAATTAATTGAAAATTGATTATTAGAATTGATTAATTATTATTAATTGAGAGATAAACAGTATTAAAATACAAATTATCAATGTGTCATCAAATTTATTTGCCATTAACGTAATTTGGTCTAAATATACAAATATATATATTATATGTATCCAATATATACATCAAGCTACTTTTAATTATTTAATGTATCATTTTCTTCTTTTTGTGAATGATGCATTTTTCATATCATATACTTTTCTGAGGAAGATTACAAAAACAATCCATAATCTAAAAAATGGACATATTAAATAATTATGGTATATAAAAAATATATATATAACATTTTTAACTTAAGTATAAATGATTAAATTTATACAACTGATTAAGCATTGCTCATTCTCAATGATATAATTAACATGTATCATGCAATAATTGAGCACTTGACTACTATATGTAAAAAATTTAACATACTACTTTGAAAATTAAAATAAAATATTAAAAATCTAACAATTATCACAAAATTAAATTAAATTTGATTTAAAGTGCAATATTATCATGTCTTAATAAGCAACTTAAAAAAAAATGTTTGTTTCCTAGTCAAAAGTCCTGAATATCTAAATACAATGCAAATATATAAATTAATTGTTCATGTATTGTTCTTATGTTAAAAATAAAGAAAATACTTAGATAGGTCCACATTATAAAATGTAATAATCAAGTTATTTTTTCTTTAAACAAATACCGTTTAAATTGAAAGAAAAAAGAACACCAAGATGGAAAAGAAACTAGAATCGAAAAAAAAATTGTTTAACCCAAAAACAATGGTGAAATACGACCGTGTGGTGTGTAATGACGGCCGTTCGTTATGGGTCTGCAAATTTTGCTTAAAAATTTTGCTTAGTGAAGCTAGTTCTATCTCACACCATGCAATTTGTAAACCAGCACCGACTAAGAGATCCTCAAGAATTGAAAAACGTCGTAAGGCTGAGACAAGTCAGGCGGCTGAGACAATTCAGATGACTGAGACAGTTCAGGTGGTCAAAAGAATTCGTAGGACCAAGAGAATTCGGCCGACCAAGAAGACCCAGATGGCCAAGAGAATTCGGCTGATCAAGAAAGAACCGGAAGTTCAGATGGCCATGAAAACTCCCAAAGTTGAAAATAATATTTGAATCACCATTATTTAAGAGGAGGTTATACCCACATATAAGTGTTGTCTCTGTTTTACATACATACAATGTAAAACATTTTTGTTCAGCAAAATTAATTTTGCAATGTTAGCTTTAATATTAGAGTACATTTACCTATCATTAAATTTAAAGGTGAGAATTAGGCTCACTTTTTATTTTGTCTCTTTAATCCAAACACAATATAGCAGATTTGCGTTAGAATCTTATCGAATGTATTACTTAGGCTACTCATATTATTGATATATTTATTTGAAAGTAAGTTATACATATTGAACCTGGAATTATATGCAATTTTAACATTGTCAAATATGCATAATAAAAAAAGGGAATATACATGCAATCATACGGAAATGCTTTAAATTTTATATAATAAAAATAAATTACCAATTTTTTACATCAAGAATAGACTATGCTACTAATATTCAAATCAGAAACAAAGAAATACTCAAATAATTAAAATAGAAAAAATTTTTTGTATTTATGAAGTATTAGCTTGAAGGTTTCAATCATAATTGAGTGTTATATATATGATCAAAAATATGAATTTGTAATATTGTCAAAATTATCATTATAATTTTAATAATGAAGATTACAAGCTAAAGGTGTTTACCAATTTTTTTATTTTGATTCTTACCAAATTTCAATTTTTTTCACTTCTATTAAATGTACTATCAATTACATGCATTTACATTATATGTACATTGCATAAATCCATTATTATTATCTGTATTTTCTTGTTTATTTTCAACATAGGATGTTGTTACTTTCCCCAAGTGGTATGAATGCCAATAATCTGCTTTACTGCCATCTAAAAAATTTAGTCTCAATAGTCAATAATAAAAAAAAGTATAAAATACAGTGAATGGAAGGGGCACGGGCCCCATGGGCCCCCCTTAAATACGCCCTGAATATTGACATATTATACATTAATACGATAATATTCGTAAACAATGTCAATTTAACACATTTTGACGGACAGTTTCACAAAATTCGAATCTAAAATCAGACACTCATAAAAACAAAATAAAAAACATCTAATTTATCTAATTTCGTCATAATTTAATCTTCAAACGCTCTTAAAAAATAAATTTATATATGTAGCTTATTCTTAACACTATTATTTATCTCAAAAAGAAAAACTTATGAGGAATCCCGTTAAAATGTTCAATCGTATGCACTGCCGCAACTAGCGAGGGGAACGAGGGTGCTCAGCACCACTAAGAGGCCTCAGTTTATAATAAATTGGGGCCCTGAAATTTATAGAAGTCTTAAGTGTTAAATTGAAAGTAGGCAGTAAACTATAATAAAAACTATAAAGTAAATAAAATTATTCAGTATTTTTCTAGTCAGAAGACAAGAAAAAAAATTTTTGTAAGTAAATGTTATTTTGTAGAACATTAAATTAAATTTTTATTTTAACTACATATAGGTACCTATATATAATAGTTTTGCTGGTGCTACTGATTATCGTACTACAAAATCATTTAAATATGTACTACAATACTACATAATTAATAAGATATTGATATTATACCCAATCACACTAGGCTATATACTTAAAAAATTAAAACTTATACAGTTATATACATAATATATTATGTTTATGTTATATAATAACCATTTCTGACCTACAAAATATAAAAAATATAATAGATACGATTTTTGTTCCTATTCCGTGATTAACAGTTTATAATATGATTTTAAATTATACAAAAAACCGATAGTGTGTTTAATATACGTCCAAGATATATCTCTATTGATTCAGTATAATGAAATAGTCTGTATTTTTTCTACACGTGAAAAAAATATATATTTTTAAGAAATATGTTAAGCTAACGGCCGGATGGTAGGTATTGTATACGCATTTATATATCTGTAAAAATGGTACACATAATTTTATGGTGTGTTTGAAAATCGACCACCCACAATAAGGTGTTATTTCAACACCGATGTATTATGAAATATTTTTTGGCGAAGTCTGTAGTGGCGTCGCAGAGACGACGTTTTTGTTAACATTCTATATAAGCAGTAGGCACCAATGGACATATTATTACAATTTATATAACAATAATAAGTAGGCGGTTGTCTTCTAATGTATTTCTCCGGTAAAAATAATTAATAATGGATTTAATATTACAATACGTACGAATGTGGTATCTTTTAAATCTCATGCCCTTATATGGTGAAAAAGAAAATGTACATTCGATTATATTATATAGAGCGGAAATGCCTTCGTTTATTATACATTAAGTACGGTTCGATGAGTACCTACTAATATACCTATCCATATTGTAACAACAGTGGAATTATAATGGACACATTGAATATACGATAATAATATGATAGAACTCTAGCTTATTTCTTTCAACTGGCATCTGTTGTCATAATGGTACCTTTATTTATGTTCTATATTTATATATTATATTAACTATTAAGTGAGTACATTATTATGTGATTTATTTATGAATTTATACTTAGAAATTCTCGCAGAATATACGTCTATTCGTCTATATTTATATATTTTTTTATCTTATATTTATATTATAATCTATTAATCTAAGCATTACCGATTATGGGCCTTAGGTCAAAGTGTAATAGTCTAAAAGTAAATAAGACGTATAATATAATATTTCATGACTTTTACTTTTTTAATATAATAATTACTGAATTATATTCATAGTTTTATATAATAATAAAATAATAATTTGTTCCAAATATGTAACAGCTCAAAAATCTCGTGAAAAGTTTATTTTTATTTTAGTTATTTTCAATTTAGATTTATTCGTTTAAATTATTTATTTATTATTACAATACATTCATTAGAATGTATACATAAATGGTGTGATATTACGTCAATTAGTAATATAATTATGACGAATGTGGATTCAAAAATCGGTTATATCTTTGTTGGTGCCCTACAAAT
This sequence comes from Rhopalosiphum padi, assembly GCF_020882245.1. Lineage (NCBI taxonomy): Eukaryota > Metazoa > Arthropoda > Insecta > Hemiptera > Aphididae > Rhopalosiphum > Rhopalosiphum padi. Next base: position 71,725,832 of record NC_083599.1, on the reverse strand, counting down.
GGCAGTGAACGGACAATACCCAAAATGTTATATAAAATATTTCACAGAGACCGGCGCGAATAATAAATAATAATAATGATATATAGGCGATATCACTTCAACGACGGGCGCAATTACGTAGTGTGCCTACAACATTAGTGCAATTGATATATCGGAGATATCAATGACGCAACCGACACGACTAATTAGGTGTAGTTTAGATATACCGACGATATCAAAACTAACGGCTGTCGCGTGTACGCATTAACTTATTGAATATATCGACGATATCCAGGTAGTGCGTAGAATTACCTCTAACGTTAATCTAAAGTATAGCTGATAGCAACACCACGACCAACGCGGTTAACTTAATGTTAATAAATACCTATATCAGCTATATACTATCTGCACTATGCGCGCATCACACATTAAATTAATTTAATTTAAGAGTACCTAAATAATAAATAATAATAATCACCCACGGGGAAGGCCGGTCAATTAATACACGTATAGACAATAAATGTCAACGTCCGGTGAACACCCAAGCACTGTACTCTGCACCAAAATACCAGGGCAAAACACAACCAACACACCGCTACCGAACCCCCCACAAAGGTCGGATAACCACGCTTTGCTACCAAATGTTGGCGCCCTGTCCGATCCTACTTTTGGAAATTCGCGGTTATCGGACACGACTCGCGAGGTGTTGGAAACGAGAAAAGGTTACCCGGTATATATATATAATATAATAGCACTTCAATGGTAATACGGGTACATATAACCACCAAAAATGTATATTAAATAAATAGTAAATAATAACTGACACAATCGGACTTAAGTATCCTAATAAAGGTGGGCGTCCATAAGATACTAATAATAGAATTAATCTTACAGGTATAATAATTATATAAATTAGAACAATATAAATACAAATAATACAAATAATAATATAACGATACCGACACTGCTCGATCTTCGCCTTGTAGTTCGGGCACCGCACCGATACACGACGCACACCAACGGCGGCGCGAATGTATATATATATATATATATATGAAGATTGTGTATCCACACGTATTATACGTGTATACGTATATATTATGCGTATATTACTCTTATAATAAGAACGACAAAGCGATTAGATATAACTATGATATATATTATATATAAGGTTCTGTGTGTGGGTACGCGACGCCCACGGACGGCGGCGACGTGAATATAAATATAATATTATTTTATACGCACACACGCACGGCCAAACGGGGCAACGACGTGCAGAAAAACGACTGGCGACTCGGATCGACAATGTCCGAAATATCGGGACGAGGACCAATTCGAAATTGGTCACTCGACGGCACACGCGATCTGAGCAAGACGCACAAAAACACTACTGCGGCGATGATACGCAAAGCACACGGTCAGCGAAAAAGTATACCGCAAGTTGGGGTCAACCGCTGGTAAGGAACGCGTATAAGTTGGCGAAATGGCACAACGGCTTAAAATATGCATACAAACGCGTTGACCGCACACGCGGTTTTGCCGCACAACACGGTGCGAGGCGGTGAGCGGACGCAACGGTGCGTCGGGCTCGAACGCCAGGAAAAAAGTGTAAAATACAAAAGTTTTAAAAGGCTGGCGGCACAGCTTATAAGTCAGCACTCACGGCAGACGGTACGGTGCGAACTTAGGAGGAGCAGGGGGTAAAACCGGTTCAAGGGAGATAAGATAATTTCGATACGGCGATAATCGATCCGCGTTCGAACATTCTAATTATCTTTATCAATAATCAATATCTTTATTTTCAGTAAAAATATAATAGTTATAATAATAATAATAATAATAAATTACTGTTCGTTATAATGTAACATTTATAAATATATATTATATACTTATATGATCCCTCTTTATAAAAAATATTTTTGAGTAACATTTAATTGAACTCTGGGGTTGTTGGTAAATTATCAAAAAGTCGATATTTCCCGAAAAATTAATTTTTGACGATTGTCCATTTTGGTGGAATAATTGCCAATTGGTAGTAATATTGTTATAGTTTGTATTTAAATTAAAATGAAATATTGTCAATTACCTATTATTTAATATTTTATTATTTAATACAAATTTTAAGCATTCGTTTATTCGTTTGCTCATTGCTTCGCGTTTGTTGTGCATAGAGATCCGTGATCATTGAGTATTTAATGTTTATCGGGTTTATCCATCTCGTATAGCTGTACCTACCTACCAAAGAGAAGTATAAAGCGCGATTGTCTTAAAGGTATGTAATTTATTTATTTAATGAAATATTATGTATTATCATTTACATTATATAAAATATAAAATTATACTACAATTTAATACAGTATCTTCTTATAGGTACCATTGACATTTTGTGGTAATACAATTATTGTATCCAATATCCATTGTATTTTTCAATTATCTACAACTGCATTTATCTGACACTAAAAATGTATTGATTTTTAATATATATTATTATCTAGGTAAATAATAAATATACCTACTAAAAATTATACCTAACCAATATTAAGATAATTATTGTAACATTTATAATATTTAGGAGCGATATTTCAAAATATTAAAATATGAGTTATGATGCACCTTAACATGTGCTACGAGAGGGAATTTTTTTAAATTTTATTTGAACAAAAATGTATTAATTTCCAAATTGGTTTAAACTACTCTACCTAGTTAGGTAAAAATGTACTATAAAGAAACATTGGAACTGCCATTGATTAAAATTTATAAAAATGTTCTATCCGTCTATCCTTCATAACAATACTTAAAAAATAGTACAAAACAAATAGTAATATGAATTTGTAAGTTATACTAAATCCAAACTTTATGGTAATGGATACATTACTTTTGTCTATATTAAAATATCCATTTATTCAATGATTATTTTTGAAATACATTTGTTATGATTAAAAAAAAATGAATTTCTAAACAATACTTTTTTCTGATAAATGATAAATGATAATAAATAGTATATATAATACTTAAAAGCTAAATATTTAAATTATTTAAAAACTATCCATAATATTTTTATAGTATTGGAAATTTATATATTTTGGAAAAATATATATTTTTAAGAAATATGTTAAGCTAACGGCCGGATGGTAGGTATTGTATACGCATTTATATATCTGTAAAAATGGTACACATAATTTTATGGTGTGTTTGAAAATCGACCACCCACAATAAGGTGTTATTTCAACACCGATGTATTATGAAATATTTTTTGGCGAAGTCTGTAGTGGCGTCGCAGAGACGACGTTTTTGTTAACATTCTATATAGGCATTAGGCACCAATGGACATATTATTACAATTTATATAACAATAATAAGTAGGCGGTTGTCTTCTAATGTATTTCTCCGGTAAAAAATAATTAATAATGGATTTAATATTACAATACGTACGAATGTGGTATCTTTTAAATCTCATGCCCTTATATGGTGAAAAAAAAAATGTACATTCGATTATATTATATAGAGCGGAAATGCCTTCGTTTATTATACATTAAGTACGGTTCGATGAGTACCTACTAATATACCTATCCATATTGTAACAACAGTGGAATTATAATGGACACATTGAATATACGATAATAATATGATAGAACTCTAGCTTATTTCTTTCAACTGGCATCTGTTGTCATAATGGTACCTTTATTTATGTTCTATATTTATATATTATATTAACTATTAAGTGAGTACATTATTATGTGCTTTATTTATGAATTTATACTTAGAAATTCTCGCAGAATATACGTCTATTCGTCTATATTTATATATTTTTTTATCTTATATTTATATTATAATCTATTAATCTAAGCATTACCGATTATGGGCCTTAGGTCAAAGTGTAATAGTCTAAAAGTAAATAAGACGTATAATATAATATTTCATGACTTTTACTTTTTTAATATAATAATTACTGAATTATATTCATAGTTTTAATATTACAATACGTACGAATGTGGTATCTTTTAAATCTCATGCCCTTATATGGTGAAAAAGAAAATGTACATTCGATTATATTATATAGAGCGGAAATGCCTTCGTTTATTATACATTAAGTATGATTTATTTTACTTATTGCTGTATAGTGTATAGGGTAGAATAAAGGAACGAGAAACACAAAGAAGACGACAAGGTCTTTCAGTGCACGTGTGTCGTCTACATATATATATATATATATATAAATGGTACAGGGGATGCAAATGTCCGGCTTTACTGCATACTGCGTAATTTTGTTCGAAGAATATAATGCTTGTCGAAATAATATTTCGGCACGTCGTAGAATATATATTGTTAAGTAGGTCCTACCTAATTTTAAAAAGTTTTCATAAGAACACACGTCGTGCGATGTTAACCGTAGAAAAAATCATTGTCTCCATCGTCCGAGTCTATATTGTCTTATATTGTAAAAGGTAAAATACAAAAGTGTCATTTGTGTAGGTATGTTATTATTGTACTTGGCGGGTCTAACATCGGTCGCCAAGATTCTGTTGGTATACTGTACCATACAATATATTATAATGTATATGAGATTATGAGGCGTTTCTTTACCTACCCACTGGAAATTATGAAATCATATTATGTTTTCGACGGCAGCAATATTAATAATTGGTAGCTTGACCTTGACGATCGATAATCTAATACGGGGACACACTAGTTGCCTCCCGAAGTCAAAAAGATCAATAATTTTTATACAAATTGCCTCTCGACGTACCCTAAATTTTATCGTAATCGAAAAGGGTCTAGTACTCAAGTACTAGTCAGATCTATAAAATCTTTTTTTTCTGCGCCTAAAATCATAAAATTGGAAGTAAACAATGCATCTAATTTTGATTCTCCTTCTGATGGTAAGTTTTTTAAAATAAATATTATGAGAATTAATAATTAATATTAAATATTTAAACCAAACCTAATAAACATTTTAGCAATAAATCCGAAAACTACAAATGTAAATAAAAATATTCATCATTCGACTGTAATGATGATTGAACATAATACAACTAATACAGAGTTTTAAAAATATTTTAAAAAGTAAGTACACAATTTTTTTCTAAATGATTTTTTAGTATAATATATTATGTTATTATTTATAACTAAGGCTGTGAATTTAATGCACTATAAATCTTAAAAATTCATTAAAAATATAAAAAAAAAAAAATGCAATATAAAATGCCAAAAATTATAGAATATTATACATTAGTACATTACATTTTACATGCATAAAAATGTGTTTATTTAATAATAATAATATTGATTGAATTTAAATTTTGTATAATGCTATTCACCTTAAACATTTTTCAAATAAAATAAACTGTACTATAGTTTATAACATACAATTTAATTTGAACTTGTTTAGTAATACAAAATATGAATAACCTAATCAAGAACTTGAAAAATCAAATTATTCATCTTCCTGAGTTATAGTTCATAAGGATCATCATACTGGTTTAGGTTTAGAATATAATTAGTACAATCGTACATCAATATTCTTATTTTTAAGTGTTCAACAAAAAAAAAAAACAAAAAAAGACTTTAATCTTAAACTCTTTAGTGTCTTGCTCTATGCCTCTCCAAATAGTCCAAATTATAACTATTAAAATAAATATTTATATTTATATGTTATTTTTAGGGCCCAGATTAATATGCAATAAAAATCTATAAAATATGCCGATGCCTTTCATAAATATGGATAATGATTTTTACAAATTAACTATAGGGTTTTGGATAAAAATATTAAATAAACAATCTCACTGTAAGTTCCTCGTCTTTATCATATTCCGTCACCTCACCATTGATTATACTATCAATTTTTTTTTCTATGTAGAATATCTACAATTTTTTAACAAAACAAAAGCATTTGATTCTTACCATTTATCCTATCAGCAATACATAAATCTATGTATTTTGTATCATAGACATAAGTAGATAAGTATTCTATAATTAAAATTAAATATAAAATTATCCAATTTTTTTGTAGTGTCAGGTCTAAATGTTTGTTCATTGTTACATAGTTATATTTACCTACATATCCTTAATCGACCAACAACGAAATGGATAACGATAATTTTTCTTTATGCAAAGATCAGCAATATCGTAGACGAGTACCGATTTTGAACAAATCCGAAATTTATCCCTTGAAGAGTTAAGATCTGCTCCATTTCTGGTGGATGTATACACTAAGGCCTGGGCTTGTGGAAGGTTTATTGCAAGAACCACTGAAATATATCGAGGGAGACCTAATTCTGACCAGCCTGGTAACAGTGGTTGAACTGACAAAAATTAACTTCTCAGTAAAGCAGAATAATATTTAAAATAATATCTACACATAGTCAACAATATCGTCTCCAAAATAAACTATTTATTAATACTAATACTAACTCTGAGTCTCTGACTGAACCAATGGAAATAAATCCATATTAATTAATAAAAATGATGGATTAATAAATTATAATATGATAGATGCTACTGTAATTAATGCTACTGTGATTTTTATTAATACTCAACAATTAATAATACAATGTTTACTTGTATATAAAATAAAACACCAAGGTAAATTTATTTTAATCCTTTAAATTCATATCATTGTTTGTATTTGTAAGTATAACATTTTGGTTTTATTAAACAATAATTTTCTTAACATTTTTTTTTTGTATTTATTTGCCTATTTAATTAAAATATTAGAAAATGTTATATAAATTATTTAATTTAATATCAATCATAATAATAGAAGAAAATTACGAAATACATTTATTTTAGATAAATATTTTTCAAAGGACCATATTTATACAGTGTTTTAATATTTTTAGTTATTTAAACAATTTTATGGTAATAGTTAAACATTTTCTTCTAGCATTAAAAATATATACATCCTAAATTGTTTAAATTGACTATAAGTTCATTTAATGCAAAAATATTTATATTTTACACTTAAATTTATTTTGGTAGTATTACATTTATTATGAAAACATTTTAATTTTTCCACAGTTGACACAATATCATTTAGATTTTAGGTCATTCTTCAACTTTTTTCCAAAGAAAAGTTTGTTAAACTCCTAAAAAAATAGAATCATAATATTATAGTATAATAATAAAATATAATAAAGTATAATATTTATAATATAATATTATAATATTATATTGCTAGGATTCGATTCAAAATATACAAAAATTAACTATATTTTATATATTATAAAGATGAAACTATAACTACTATTAGAAATTTTAAAACATTTAAATGTAGAACCTTTTAGGATAAGAATATAAAATATATGCAATTTATAAAATAAAATAATCTCTATTATAAAAATATAGCTGTAATGTTTATTTTACGGTAAAAAATAATTGCAATGTCTACAAAAAAATATTATAATATTATGCATATACAAATTAATTAAATTTCAAACATTCAAATGACATTTTATACAATAAAATAAATATGTATAATTTACATAGATATTATGGAAACATGAATTATCTTTATAAATATATATTATATTAAACACAAGATTTAGTAGATTCACAATAAAAGTATGTCTTATATTATTATTTTATTACTCTTTTAAGTGGGTACCATTATGCTCTACAGTATCGAATGGGTCTCTAATAATTGGATGTGTTTAATTTTAATTTAATGATATATTTTTGTATACAGAAAACAGTATGATATAATACATTTTATGGCAAAAGTATGTTCAACCTACTGATACAGTAGGTTAAACTAATACACTTACAGACAATTTATAAATTATGCATGTCATTGAGATTTAAAACATCCATTACACTATTTATTGATGAAATACAATTTTTGAGCCTACCCATTGTGCTCTGTGCAGCAGTGATTATTTTAATTTGACATTGAGAGTAGAATTCATTTATCTATTTAATATTTGTTTAATTAATTGTTTTTAATTTTTGATAAACAAGTGCCTAATATTTACTTATTGATACTAATTGCCTAAAACTATAAGGTCAACTAATGGTCATATTAATTAGTATATGAACAGTATATGATAAACGTGATGGAAATCAAAATATATATTATGTATATATTTAATATTTATACATAAATACTAATTTGAATATTTTATGATCTTGTTAATTACCCGATAGTGTTTTATCTTAACACATTCAAATATCTGAATACTAAATTATTAATATATTATTTTATTAGATTAATTTATGTACTTTATGATTTATTAAATGTCCAATACATTTAAAAAATTGTATTATACTTTAAAAGAAAGTTAAATTTAGTTAAGTTAAGAGTTAAGTATGAAAAATGATAAATATAAGGTAAAGATGATGTTCAATAATAGTTCTATAGTTGAGGCAAAATGTACATGTCCTCATGGCCAAGTAGTTTAACACCAGATAGCGGCCCTAGCACTTTATACTCCCTATAATCTTAGCTCTACAGACAAATCTTGACCATAGAATTTTAGAAAAAGTAACACATGTGATGAAGTAAAAACTATCAGCCAAATATATGGTGGTTTTAATAGCACCGCTACTATTATTCCAGATGAAGATTTTGCTACTTTCAAACATACTTTGGATAATTTATCTATTCCAGTTGGGTTTTCTTGGTTATTAAGACCTGGACTACAACATATAGAACCAAATGAATCTTTAAAATTTCAAATGAGTTCTATATAAAGTGTAGTAAATAAAGATGTTTGTAAATAATTGGTAAAGGCAGGACATTTTAAAGCAGTAAGAAGTTATATAAATGATAGCTGTTTATAACTGATGATATTATTTTAAAAATTTCTGAAATAACTACAGGTTAAAATAAAATTGACTGTGTTATTATTACCGTAAAAAAAGATTAACTGCAAGTCATTTTGGTCATATATTATCTACTTGCCAAAAAAATAATTTTTTTAAATCATTAAAAAATGATACTAATTTAAGTGGGGTTCATGCTATTCAGTGGGGTTTAACTAATGAAAAATCAGGCATTAAAATTTTGGAAAAAGAACAAATTGTAAATGTTGTACCAACTGAGTTATGGTTATCGAACAATAGATTTTTAGGAGCTTTTCTCCAGATGGCTTAATAAATTCTGATTTTATTGTTAAGATAAAATTTCCATGAAAGTTCAGATATAAAGCATTCGATATTGAACTTAAAAATGATCAAAGTTGTGTAATATACATAAAAAATTATTCTGTTTATATAACCAAAAAGCACTTTCATTGGTATCAAATCCAATTACAACTATATTTATTTGACCGTAAGTTGTGTTATTTTGTCATTGGAACACCTGATCAAATAATAATTACCGAAATCGAAAAGGATATTAACTGGTTAGTTAATCTTGAAGTATTAGAACAATTTTTTATTGAGAAGTTAATACATTTTCTTATTGAAGAATAAATATCTGTATCACTAATTTATACAGTTCTACATTATTTATAATATTAAAGAATTAAACACAAAAAATAATTTTAAAATAATTCATATTATTTCACATAATGAAAAAAAAATTAAGTACATAACCTGACCTCTAAATACAATATTGGAGAAATAAAAAATTGAAATTATAATTAAAAATAATTGATTTATTAATTTAAAGTTATTTATATATATATAATATATACTACATAGATATATAATAAATTTTTTTTTTTATTTTTTTTTTAAAAATGCGAAGGTAAAAGCATAAAAAAAATGTATTATATAAAAATTAAGACTAACATATTAAAGAAATCAATTACTATAGATGGTTTCGAATTTCGACCCAGTCATTTTGTGTGTTATTTTCTAATTCCACAAATTTACGATAGAAATGATGAAATCAAAAGTTAAAATGCCATAAAAGTGTCCGTTATTTAGAGGTTTTCTTGTAAAGAAGTATTGAAAATGTCCGCTATTTAGATGTCCGTTAAGGGAGGTTTCACTGTACTTATTTTATTTTTATAATATTAAATAACGAAAAATTATAATTAATGATATCAAAAAATTATACACTTAGTTTGGTCTTAATAATAAATAGGTAACAGCTACAAAATGAGCTTTATTATAAGATTTTAAAAATTAAATACATTTAACATTGGATTATTCAGATAAAAATTATTATTTAAAAAATATTGAATTTTATATAGATGACATTGTAATTGTCAAATTTTATTTCTTAGTTTTATACCCATAACTCAAATTTTTTTAATTTTTTTCAATTGGCTACTTTTTGCATTAGTGCATCATAACTTACTCTTAGACCACAGTCATACATAAGATGATTAAGTAAAAACATAAAAATTATGTTTTGTAATAAAAATTATGTAAAATTTTGAAATTTTCAGTTAATCAATACTAATTTGAATATTTTGTGATCTTGTTCATAACCTGATATAGTGTTTTATCCAAACACATTTAATTATTTGAATCCTAAATAATTGAGACAATAATGTCTTTAAGAAAAGATGAAAACCTCTTTGAGAAATGTTCAAAAGAAATAATTAAGATATTTTTTTACAAAGGTATTGGATTAATTTATGTACTCTATGATTTATTAAATGTCCAATACATTTTAAAACTTTTATTATACTTTATAAGAAAGCTTAAGTTAGTTAAGTTAAGTTTAATTAAGTTTTATTTACTGTAGTAATTTTTTTCTAACAGTAGACAGCATAGTTACTGTATTACCTATATATTGATGTATCAATTTATTAATAATCATTTAATCTTATAATTTGATTATAATATTCTTAAATTAAGAATTTATTCATCAACATTTTGTAATATATTTGTACATATTATTATGTATCTGCAATATATAAATGTGTATATGCCACCTAACAGTAGAACCCAATACTGCAAAATAATATGAAATATTCAAGGAAAAATATTATGTGTATTCATTTATGACAGTATTAAAAAAAAATTATGTTTTGTGCTTTTAAATACAAAACAATATTATGATTATAGATAAAAAAAAAAAAGAAGAATTTTTGTCTTATATTTTGAAAACTTGATTCTTAAGAGGACACCATAGCCGCATGTCACTCCATCTTACTAACGTAAAACAACGAGTTTGCATTCAGCAGAATTGATTTTATACTATTAGCATTAATATTAAAAGTAAATTTACTTACTACCAAACTTTAAGGTAAGAATATTATCTAGATTATCATGTGAGCTTTTATTGATATTCTTATTTTTAAGTAAGTTATGGGTATTTTAAAGTTTTAATATTTTATGTAACACAGCTTACCTTTAAATTAAAATATCAATGAAAATTATAACTCTAATATTAAAACTAAAAAAATGAAATGGATTCAGCTGAATTCAAATTTTCCATGATGTACGTTAGTATGAGAAAGACAACACATGTGGGTACAACATCTTCTTAAGCAACAGAATTATAATATCACAACTTGATATTATTTAAATTGTATGAATAATTAATTATAACATATAATTCATTTAGTTGCATATTTATTCAAAATGTAGTAAGTTCATTATATAGATTGAAAACTAATTTGAAATATATGTAATATGACATTTGTCGTATGTAATATAAATTTAAATAATATAACATTCTACTATTATTGTTCAAAACAAATGTTTCTATAAATTAACACTTAATAAAATATAAACAAAAATAAGGTATCCTATATATTAACATTAAATTATTAAACCCATACATTTGATAGTTGTTAGTTTTTTGACAAAAAAAAAAAAATTATGTATAAAGGTAATGTAACAGAAATTATCAAATGATAATAAAAATTCACTTATGAAGATGAATTAGGCTCGTTCACCACGGATACGTCTGGCTAACTGAATGTCTTTCGGCATAATGGTGACACGTTTGGCATGAATAGCGCATAAGTTGGTGTCTTCAAACAAACCAACCAAGTATGCTTCACTAGCCTCCTAAAATAAATACAAATTAGATACTAGAAAATGTATGATAAATTTAGTTACTGAAAGGTCAACAATAGAATTATTAATGAGAAATATGGTAGCACATCAAAAATACTGATTGTAAACAAAGTTGTAAACTATATAATATCATTAAATTTAAACCAAAATTAACAACATAAATAATTAAAACTAAAGTAAACCTATAATTCAAACAAAACTTATAAAACAATAATACCTGCAAGGCCCCAATAGCCGCACTTTGGAAACGCAAGTCTGTTTTGAAATCTTGTGCAATTTCTCTAACCAAACGTTGGAAAGGCAATTTGCGGATCAACAACTCGGTGGACTTTTGGTAACGACGGATCTCGCGGAGAGCGACAGTACCGGGACGATAACGATGAGGTTTCTTAACTCCACCTGTGGAGGGCGCGCTTTTGCGGGCAGCTTTGGTAGCCAACTGTTTACGCGGGGCCTTTCCTCCGGTAGATTTACGAGCGGTCTGCTTAGTACGAGCCATGGTTCAACTGAAACAAATTCCGAAATCAAAACAATCTGCATTGAAGCAATCAGATCACTGACACTCAAGGAGCTAAGGAACATTACGCCAAAACTAAAAGTATAAACATACTGGTCAGCACTGAAATCAAAAACCAAACCGAGCTGGTGACAGACCAAAAAGTTCACGAGTGTCAGACAGACGCCGCGTTGAGGCGAAACGGATCGCGTGAACTTTTGAATTTACGGGCCCGGCGGTAAGTAGGTACTTACTAACTCAGTACGCGTGAATGGCGTCTGGTGAAGTCGAAAGACGTAATAAGACGTTGAACGAAAAACGTGAGAAAACACGAAAACGAATTACGGAATTATACGACGATTACACAATGGCGAAGGTTTGATAAAATTGTTTGTTTAAACAGATTAGAGAGGTCAACAGTCGGGCGTCGACGTCATTTAGCACAGCAGAGGACGAGTAACAGTAACGGGGCCGCCGGTTGGCCGATCTAATGACGGCGTCTGCGATTGGACTTTAACGAAAAATCGATAACGCGAAGGAATAAAATATACACAAAGTTATTAAACTTACATAAATAAAAAATGTTTCAATGCGTTAAACAGTTTGAGACGGCCGAGACGGGGAATAGTTGGTGACCATAGCAACGCCCTAGTCGCGTTCTACGCATGGCGAAAATTCCGCCTACTTATTGATTTTGTATCCGCCGAGTACCGGGTCGACGCTCACGTCCCCGTTTTCGTGCAGTCAGATGAGTTTGTACACTGGTACACGTTCAGATCGTATTTCCGTGTGAATGTGTTCCATTCAACATTTTCTTTAGGTATTATTTAATTTAATCGTTGACAACGGTTATTTCAACATAGAACATTTTCTGTAGACAATATATTCGTATTGTGGTCTTGAAAAATTCAGTCATAATTATTAACTAATAGTTTAGTACTAGGTGTCTAGCTATTGCTGTTGCAATATGAAAAATATCTTCAACGAGGATATAGCGAGGCTTCGATTTGAAAAAAAGTAACTCTTGTAATAATTGATATCGAGAATTCTTTTTTTCAAATTGAAGGTTGTGCTGTTTTGTTCTAATTCATTTCAAGAAACTGGAATACTGTGATGAGTGAATTCACAAGAATATTGCAATAGGTATTTTTAAATTTTATCCACACACTTTTATAAATGTGATTTAATAACAATGTACATTGCACATTACTAATGTTTATTTTATTTTATTAGTTGTACTCATGAATTGACATAATACTGAATTATTTATTTTATGTACAATAATAAATACATTTATGATTTATTAATAATTTATGAATTTCAGGTTTATGTGTTTCAGTTTAGTAGGTCAGTAGGTGTTATTCACATAATACATAATATATCCATGTTTAAAACAATACCTAAAAACTATTATTATAATATATTCAAGCAAATAAATTTTAGTTGTAAAAATGGTATTATAAATCAACTCTTGTCTCTTATTCTGGTTATTGTTATTTTTTTAAATGTATTCTTAATTATATTGTACTGTATATTCATAAATTATATCAAATATTAATCATAATAACCTTTATTAGTTTCTGATGGATAAATCTACATTCTACACTTGATCACTTTAAAAATTATGATGATTACAAAAAATAGTTAACATTAAAACCATATATTCACAACATTCATAATAAAGAGCTTGCGAGTTCTGCAGTGTTTCAATTATTATAATATATAATTGTTAATTGTTTTCAACTGTACTAATATGAATACCTATTAATATAAATAATTAAAATAATCTAAAGTCTTTTATTATTTACTGTACAAATAGTTATTGCTAAGATACGCAAAAAAAATTTAACTTACAATAGGTATACATAAAATATAAACAAGCAAAATATTTTTAATTTTTTTTAATTTATAAAATTATAATATAAATTAGGTATTGTAACGTCCCCTCTTCACCGGGCGTTCGTCTCTCGAACCCTACGGATTTAAGTTCTGTTTATTTTTTCGAGGTCTCGGGGACTCGACCTCGGTGTGTAATATTAATACTAAGAGATCAGGGTTACCTTATTGAAGTAAGCACATAGGTATAAGATATATAAATATTTAATATAATAAGTGACAGATATATAATTATTAATGGTTTACCGATCCGGGTAGATGATGACGTGCCGTGAGTGTGGATCGTTGATGGGGCCGTCGGATCGTCGCGGAGTCGATGTTGCTGTTGTCGTTGTTTCCGTGTCGCACACACTCCTCACACACTGCCTCGGTCATAATTATATACGCCGCTGCCGTGTGCCTAAACCCTTAGTCAGCAGTCAGCTGCGATCGCTATTCCTCACACTCAGCATATTAGGTAGCGGGTGCCCTACTTAAGGAATAATGTACGATGCCGATAGACGGCAATCGTTACATGTACCCCTTGTCCATTTAAATCTGGACCCCAGATTTGGGAACAAATGAACTATATCCTCATCGTACTTTATAATGTAAAATATGTTTCTTAATATTTAATTTTTAGTTTGGTATAACTAAAAGTTTTTTTTAATAAGGTTTATAATTTTATTTTATTAATTACTCATTATTTTTTAGATTTCGATCTGCTCTGGAGGTATACATATTATGTTTTTAAAAGTTTTTTACAAGTATTAATAAATATTTAATTTCGTTTTGTTTAATATAATATTATAATACCCTGTAAGTATTATTAACATTATTACTATAATTACTATTATTATTATTATTATTATTATATATTTAGTTATATAATTATTATACAAAAGCTAATAAGAATACCTAAGAATTTACATATTATTTTAATTTTTTTTTTTTATTATATTTATAATATATATTTTTAAACAGTTATATGTTTTGCAGTATAAATGTAAATGCCCTTCTGTACCTGAAAGCTACAGGTTATTTTATAATATAATATAGATTATAAATAATTATTACTTACTTTTATTTCATCTTTAAACTTCTTGATTAGAGCATCACATACTTCTCTAACAATTGTAGATATACACTGGTTTGAAACTTTAAACAAGTAGGATAAACTGACAAAGCTATCTCCAGAAGCCAAAAACCTGAGTGTTATCGCCAATCGTTCTTGAGCAGGAATAGCTTTTCTCATGTTAGTATCGAGTTTTGTGATAACTGGCCCAATTTTATTTAAAATATATTCAAAATCGCTTGTTGACATACGGCAGAAGTTTTCAAACTTACCTGATGGTTCATTATTTAAGTCGCGAAGCATATTTGAAGTACTGTAACTGTAAAATAAAATACCTAATATGTTATTCTGATAATTTTGTGTAAAATTAATAATTATAATTGAATGTAGAGTTCATTACGTATTTAAATGTAATAACATATCGGAACTTACCTACTGCGACTTTTATTTAAAGAAACCATCCACCATCTTCTCTTTGTATTTTTTTCCTTTTTTTTTTTTAATATTTTTAAATATGCACAACTCATAGCAACATATGCTGCAGAAACTATAACCTTTTCATCGGCACTGTCCATTTTGAACTGATTTAAAATTAATAGAAAAAATTATTCGGTATACTATACAAGCTTTGTGGGAGATATGACCAACGGCCAGCCCAATATTTGGCAAGTGTCACATTGGCCAAGTACACCAGTCGTGTGGGACCGCCTTTATACAATATACTGTATTACTATAATACTAATTAATTAATCTCAAATGTAAAAAGGTTAATCCCGAATATTATCTAAATAATAAAAATTACGTATCAGTGGAATTTGCTTGAAAAAAGGTCTAAAAAGGTCGCAATCGGCGAAACTTACAATCGCCCCTAAATTAATTGTTACAGAATTGACGACTAATCAAATCTTTAAAATATATATTTCCACCAGATCAGCAGAAAAGTCGTTTATGTAAAAGCGTAAAGCAATGAACCTATACAGTAAAAACACTACACGCCGTTACGCGCGCGTATTAGATATTCAGATAAATTATATACATAATGTGATGTGTTTAAATTTATATGTTTGTAAAAAGTTAAATATGCAGTCGACAGTCGTACGCTAAACGTAATGAATTGTTCGTATTAAAAGTACAAATATACAACACCGGCATATACGGTAAGGATATAGATGTATAAATAACGAGAATTAATAATTAAATAGGTAGCTTAATAGCTTATACAATTTGTTCAAATAACAATAATATTGGAAAAATATTATATTGTAGACATAATATTATTATATGTTCTTAGAAATATTTTGGTCCAAAACGTATTGGCCATATGATATTAGTGATATTACCAATCAATATATTTATAATATATGAATAATGAACATAAATATATTTACAAATTAATATTCAAAACATATTTAACAAAATTATTTGTAAATATTTTATAACCTAGGAAGCCTTATAAAAATGTTAACAATCTTTTACTAAAATTATTGCAGATAATAATACAAGGTCAGATGCTACCTGCCTCAGTATTTAATACAAATATACTAATAAGTAATAAGTAATAGTATAATATATATGTCGTATTCACTTAGTGTAATCGTATTTTTCATGAAATAAATACCTACAGGGGTGTCATTTTGGGGTTTTTTCGAGTGTGCCAAGTACCTATCAAGCAGGCCATTTTTAAATTTTATCAGGCCATATAAAAATAGAGTACGACGTATGTACATTATTCTGCTTCCAATTATTTCCATACATCGTGGACCGAATCAATGCATTAAAATAAACATTAAAAATCAATTTAAAAACTAAAATACAATAAAAATATAATGTAATTTAAAGTTGTTATCATGATTGACAGTATACCAATATTGATAAATGTCAATACAAAAATAAAAATATTTAAAAAACAATTTAATTTAAATCATATTAATAATTGTGCATTATTAATTCATCTGCAGGATACAGGCCAATTGGAACTATTTTAAAAGTAAGGGGTGCAACCGCACACCCTGATCCCCCCAAAATGACGCCCCTGAATACCTATATCCATTTCATGAAATGGAAACTTTTATTTTACACTTTGTGTAGGTAATATTTTAAATTAATTACATCAATAGGTAACATTTTATGAAATCGAAATAATTTAATAATAATATTTAAATTGTTACATGAATCTAATATCTTAATTGTAAGCATTAAGATACTAAGTTAAGTATTGTAGAACTTATCTGCTATAAATACTATAAACAATCTATACTCTCACCACTCCCCCCCCCGAAATTTTTTTTTTGTATACGCGCCTGACTGACGTATTATGACTTATGAGTAACTACTAATAACGATGTACCATTATAATGTTATTATTGTTAAACCATCTCTAAAATTCTTTTTAAAGTTATAATAATAATTATAAAACCTATTAGGTAGGAAATCTTTAAATTTTAAGTGTTTCTGGTGACGTATAGAAAAGAAGAGGAGATGATCGCCACGAGTGGTATCAGATTTTTCATAACCGATCTTCTGTTAACGAATAAAATAATATAAATTGGTTAATATATTTTTTTATCAATAATATTCTTAGATTGTAAATTTGTAACTTACTTGGCACTTACTGAATTGAGAAAAAGAAAAATTGCATTTGATTTTTCCAATTAAAATGTTTCATTCTTCTTTAATATAACCGAATTAACCAGTAGTAAAATTAGAGAAAAATCTGTACGGACGTTATATCCGCATTTGTTGTCTTTGTCTTACATACATACAATATGGAAAATTTTCGTTCTGCAGAATTAATTTTGTATTGTTAACTTTAATACTAGAGAAAATTTACCCATTAATGCTATTATCAAATTTAAAGGTAAGAATATTATCTAGGGAATGTCATATGCTTAGATATTATACTTTTAAGGAGAGTTATGAACATTTTAAAGTTATAATTTTTATACATAGTTATAACTCACTTTAAAATGATAATGTCAATAGTACATAACATTTCCTACTGTCCTAGATAATATTCTTACCTTTAGGTGACTCTAATATTAAAACTAATAACGCAAATTTTCTATGATATACCTACGTTATTACGTTAGTAAGACAGGTATAACACATACGGGTATAAGTGGTATAACGTCTTTTTGAAAACACTATTTAACCTTTAAAATCTGCTTTCTTTTTTACTAACTTCTGTTTAGCTCTTTGGGAAGCAAGTCCAACAGTTAATTTTTATGTGTTAAGCTCTAAATATAATTGTAATTTAAATAAATTGCAATATGTTAAATATGAAATCAGTGAATGCATACAAAAAAATGTAGACAAACAAACTGAATTATTTCTTTTTTCGTTGATATATAAGATAAAACCAATAGTCAATTTTTCATCAGGATAACAAAAAGTGAATACATTAAAAACAAATACCTATGTTAGAAATTGCTAAAAGGATAACTATAATGGGTGATTTTTTGTGTGGTGGGAGAGGGTTAAAAAATATTAGCACCCGAGCGCCAAATTTCTGAATACGTCTCTGATGTTTTCTCACCTCAAAATGTATCATTAATTTTATTAAATATACACTAATATATATAAAATACACAAACAAAAATTATTTGGCTTTTCAAAAAAATCTTTAAAATTTAATACAAGGTTTATTATAAGTTGTTCTTATTGTAATAAAAGCTCGTTAGTCAACATTTTTGTTTATAAGCATTAAAAGTTCAATGTTTACAAAACATGTCAAAATCACGAAAATTTTCAAGGAATTTTTAAATTGAAAATTCATAACATTTTTGTGATTTATATCTAAGGTTTAAAAACCCAACACAAGGTATATAGAAAAAATTTTATGAGCGCATGAAATTTATTTTTTTACGAAATCGAGTAAAATAACGATATATTACAATTTAAATATAAGTAATAATATAATATATCTTACTAATTATCCAAGACTAACAAATCATCTCCGTTCAGAATCGTTTTTCGTACTAAATTTTACTTGTTATTGATAAATAATCACAATAATCACATTAACTGTATGAGTGTGAATAGTGTGATACGATTACGGCAGTTTTTATTTTTATATGATAGATACCAATACATTCTTTGACTTAATACGAGCGATCGATCAATTTTTTTACGAAAAAAACCATTTTAGATAAAATGGAATTTGATTAATTTTATGAAAAATTAGATACTTATTACGTTAATGAACCTGGGAAAAAAATTACCTACCAAAAATGAGGTTCAATTAATGATTGAAGACATTTTAGCAACTAAAGTAAAAATGTAAGTAATCGTTAAAATATATTTAAGAAATATGAAATTTTTACAATCTGGACATGCATTAAAAAAGATGTAATTTTATTTTATTTAAAATTACCTATACCTATTTTTATCGTTATTAGAATCAAAATGTTTTGAAAATTGTACGTTTAACGTTAGTAATAATTAACTTAATTTAAACGGTCGTATTTTTTTCATAACAAATCAGAATTTAATATAAGCCATGTTATAATTCAAAAATATTAGATTTTTGTAATCACGTTGATGTTATTATTATTAAATTATTTCGATTTCACAAAATGATACCTATTGGCTATTGATGTAATTAATATTTAATTTAAAATATTACACTAAGTGTAAAATAAGAGTTTCCATTTCATAACTGAAACAAATGAACGTATAAGAATATAGTATTATGGTAAAATGTAGTTGCGTGTTGGCTCTAAAAACGATACCAAACTAATTTAAAATATAAACTTAATAATATTACAGTACATTTGATAAATAAAAATAATTCACGAAAACCAAATGATAAATGATAATAATGCGTGCGCGGGTACGTTGTGTTGTATATTATATTGTGTGCCGGTCGTCGTGTGTTGAAATGGCAGTTATTTAATTTTTATAAAATTATTTTGAATTGGCGACAAAAACATTAAAATGTCGTTGGCCGTTGCATGAGTAATGTTAAATTCTTTAAAAACGCTATTGATCCAATCTCTGTGGAATCGGATCGGATTTTCGATTATATCAAATTTAAAATATCGATATTTCGAATGAAAAATAATCAATGTTTATCACTATTATAATATAGGTAGCAATAGGTAGTGATTTGTAGAGTGTATACAAGATGGTTATTGGTAGCGACTAAAGAATCCATAATATGATAATCGATTCTCTATAGTTTGTAGCAGCGGTTCCCAAACTTTTTTAGCATCGGAGACTTTTTTAAGTAGAAGTTTCTCGTGGAGCCCTCAAGAAATATTTAACTTTAATTTTTATCTGTCTGTGTAAATTTATTGTAGTATTACGAACGAAGCCCTTGATAAGCTATTGCGGAGCACCAAGGGCTCCTCGGAGCACAGTTTGGGAACCGCTGGTCTATAGGCATCGGGCGTGCGCTGTGCAATGTTATACTTTTTGTGCAACAGGTCGCGCGACACGTTTGAACACAACGATGATAAGGGTGACAAACTGACAACTTCGATACGACTCTTGAGTATCGATCGTCTGATGTCACTTGTCGCTAGTAACCGTCACTTATAAGTTAGAGTATTGGAGGTTGTCCAAAATAATTTGTCTTCGTCGTTTGTTGTCTATTTCTTGCCGGAGTGCACTGAGTATTAAAAGCATCAGAGAGACTGCGAATTTTCATCAGGATTCTTGAAATGGATAAAATCGAGATTGCTACCAGGAAGGCTAACAATTTGGGTACGTGTCCACCGCCCACACCCACTATTCGAACAGATATGATTCGAGATATTCATTTATAATGCATGTATTTTATGATTCCCAGTACACTGTATTCATTTGTGTATTCTGTTAATCGTTTTGATTTTAGGGCTCAAAATTAAAGTGACATTAAATGTTACTCAAATAAATTCTAAAAAATCTAAAATACTTAATGTCATAATCCTTAATTCTTTATTATTCTATATTTTTATTTTTATTTTTATTCAGCTTAACAGTATATTCTTACATACTTATTCTCGAACAAATTAACTATACAAACTGTGGTGATAGTTTATTTGACAGTGACTACAGTAATATTTTACTATAGGTATTAGATTGTTAGTTCGTACACATTTTTGTCTCCCATCTCATGTAATTTCATACTAGAGTATAATTTAATTTTAATTTTTCATGATTAGCAAATTAGTTTTTGTTAGACCAAATAAGTTTCTATATTTATTTAAAATCAATTGTAAAATAATTAAATGCGTACAATTAATATATTAAATTAGTTTTCATTTTAGCTTTAATTTTAATTAGATAATAAGTTCTGAAGTCTCATTAGGTAACTATTTTCATCTCATATTGCCATATATTTGATGGCTATTTTGTCTTTAAATAAATATGTTTTAGAATAAGTTTATTCATATCAGAGTACATAACAATAATTTTAAAGTGATTAAATTATTTTATTTCTTGCTGCAAATATACCTAAAATGCTTCATATATAATATTCAATCTAATCAATTGTTATAATTTATCAGTTTTTAAAGAATAAGATGTTGAAACAATTTGATCACATAAATTTCTTTTTCTTCATTGTTTTTTTAAATTGTTTATAGATTTTTATCATCTGCTTCTGGTGTAATTTGTAATTTGCTTATATTATAATATAATGTATTAAAACCAAAAATTAATATTGAAAATTATTTAGTTAGTTAAAAAATATATTCAGGATCTAATATAATATATATATATAATATATTATTATTTAATAATTACTGCCTGTATTCTGTTTAGTAATTGAATATGCTTTTAAATCATATATATCAATATCATAAACATTGTTTAATAATATTACATACGAGATGCCTTAGTATTAATCTTGAAGAGAGACGTTTTTACTTTATGAACGTATTAGTTAAATAAATCACTTGAATTTTAATGTTAGGTATATTTAAATAATAAAAAAAAAATTATTTACCTAATTATTCCTATAAATGGTTTATATTTTTTTAATTTTCTTTTTTAGGTACTTTATGGGATTTTATCCTTATAGAATTTAATCGTGGCTATTCTCTAGAAAATGACGAAAAAGAATTTTCAGACAGGAGAGAAAAAGTTTATGCTTTCATGAAAATACCCTTAGAAGTAGAACGATTCATCTTCTATGGCATTTGTCAGGTATGCATTTGTCTCAATTAGTGTTTAAATTATACATAGTGTATAACATATTACATAACTTGCCTTACAAAGTACCTTACAAGTTACAATCTATTATAGATTTAAAATTAATGTGTATTCATTTTAGTGTGCAGATTCATTCCTATTTGTCTATACTTTTTTACCGTTGCGGGTATTTATAGCATTAAAATCATTAATGTGTAGTACCTTATCAAAGTTTATGTAAGTATTTTACAAACTGGCATAATCATTTAAAATGTATTTTTTATATTTTGTATTAGGGACAAAAATAATAGAAAACAGTTATCTACTGCGGAGATTTGTGACTTACTAAAGATGGCTGTACTAATAACATGTTCTATTATGTTAGTACCGTTGGATACGTCAATGATATATCATTTAATTAAAAGCCAGTCGATTATTAAGTTGTATATATTTTTTAACATGTTAGAGGTAGCTATCAAATATTTAGCTTTATGTTCACTACATATTATTTAAATAATATAATTATTTTTTCAATTTTAGGTTGGAGACAAGTTATTTTCATCATTTGGCCAAGACATTTTAGATGCATTGTATTGGACTGCTACTGAACCTAAGACTAGCCAGCGTAAACATTTTGGTGTTTTACCACATTTTATTATTGCTGTGTTATATGTCTGTATCCTTTTAAATAATACCTTAGGTATTTTAATGTAATAAAACTAGCTCTAATGTAAGTCCTAAAAGATAAAACCAATTTTTAATTTTCCTCAATATAGAATATTAGTGTTACATAGTATAATTGTATTATGCCAAGCTACCACATTGAA
Source organism: Rhopalosiphum padi (assembly GCF_020882245.1). Lineage (NCBI taxonomy): Eukaryota > Metazoa > Arthropoda > Insecta > Hemiptera > Aphididae > Rhopalosiphum > Rhopalosiphum padi. Next base: position 71,702,542 of record NC_083599.1, on the reverse strand, counting down.
TGTTGCTATTAATTCAAGGCGCAAGGCATTACTACCAATCATGATGTCCAATAATGTAATGTGTTTTTAATATTTTATTGTGAATATAATATTGTACTTAACATTTTTTATGATTGATACTAGTTTGTAGAATTTAATGGAAGTGTGTTTAAAAAATTTAATAAAACAACCTTATTCCAATTATCGTGCAATGATGTCCGCGAACGATTTAATCTGTTCATATTATTATTAATGGTTGTAGTGCAGACAATCAAAGAATATCAATGGAGTAGTGGTTAGTATTTATTTCATTGTGGCCAAAATTAACTTATGCTTAAGAAAAAAAAATAAAAATTAAATTGCCAATGTCTACAAATTATCTTTCCAAACAATTTAAATTGGTTTTATAAAATAATCCAAATCAAATAATATTATTATGTATTGTTTTTATTTTAACTTATAGGTTTAACTGTAAGATTACTTTAGATTTTGTTAATTTAATTATTTATTTTCTGTTAATTTTTTAAAAACATTTTATTGTTATATCTTTTATGGTACAGAATCATTTTGCGAGTTAATGCTCAACTGTATGTATATTATGATTTTGGAAATAATAATTGATTGGACGAAACACGCATTCATCACAAGGTTTAATGAAATTGACTTGTCAGTATACAATGAATATGTATTAAAATTTGCTAATGATACTGTACAATCATATTATCAAAAGGTAAACATTCATGATTATTGATTATTAATTTTGTGCCTAGTTGATAAATTTATTAAAAAAAAATCAATAATTTTGTTTAACAGGGGTTCAGTGATAACTCAGATTTAGTGGCCAGACGAATGGGCTTTATTCCAATTCCACTTGGAGTAGTTATAATTAAGATTCTAACTAGATGTGTGTCTTTCGATGAACTATTAGTGTCCATAATACTTTTATTGTCTATATTTATATGTCTATTTACATTGAAAATTGTTAATCTTGTATATATACTAGGAAGAGCTTCCAAGTTGATAGACCTCCACAAAACTGTATGTGAATATGGTTTATGAAATTATTAATTCATACACTTCATAATTAATATAATTTTATTTTTAGCCTTTAATAAAAAATAATCACATTATAAATGACATAAGTTGTGAAGACAAAGAGATTACTACAATAAGACCACAAAACAACGACAAAGATAAAAACAATAAACCTTCACTACTGGTTGAAGGCTTGCCATTGGGACATATACCAATTATTGTGACTAGCAATGTAAGAATGAATAACAGTTTTAAAAAGTTTATTATTTATATCGATACTTCATTAATAACTTTTAAAAATAAATTTCATTTTTTTTATATGATCGATATACAGGATATACAGGAGTCGTGCCTTAATACACAAGTAGTAGAAGACATGAATTCAGATTTGTTATATGATGATTCTGATTTACACTTAACTAGATTATTTACTTGATCCTAGTATATCAAGTACAAAATCAGGTTGAATAATCATTGAAATATACAAGTCTGTTATTTTATTGAACAACACTCAATATTTCAAAATGTATTTATGTTATTGATAAAAAATTTAAGTTCTTGTTTTTTTGAATGACAATTTTAATTTCATATTATGAAGCAAAATATTTTTCGGAGTATTTCGATATATACAAATAGGTGAATTAGGTGAATAGAGTAGAGAGGTACAGTAATACCCTGCAAAATGTTGGTCTATTATTCCGCTTACTTATACTTAAAATACTTATAACTTATTAACTACTCTTCTGAATTTCGATTTTTATGTATCGAAGTACAAAGAAAAATATTCTGCTACAGAAAAATTAAATTAAAAATGTATGTTTTCATTTAAAAAAGTAAAAACTTAAAAAAAAATATTATTTTATTTCAACTAGAAATTATGTAAAACAATTTTATGATGAGTGTTTTTTGATAAATCGTCCAGTATATACATAAAAATTTTGTATTTTTATATTATTTTATTCTATGTTAAATGAGACTTCCAAAAGGGTATGTTTTAAATTTTAAATTATTAATAATTTGATAGATGATAGTAAAACTTACTAATCCTATAATTAGTATATAATATATATATATATATAACATTGTTTTAACATGATATCCAAAATTCTTATCAACTTACCATATTACCATGCACATTTGTGGTTCTTAATGTTACATTTTATTATATAGCATATAGCTGCGCCATAATAAATATATAGATTTGAATCAAATTTTTCTTATTGATGGATGAGGGTAGAGGAATGGGGCTATAATCAATTTTTTAATTGACCAATATAGTTTCTGTTGTGATTTTGTCTTGATTTTGAGCACATCGTGCGTTCATTGTAGAGACATTTTTTTCAAACCATCAATCAGTCATTATGATATTACACATTATATGACTGCATTAGTGCTTTAAAACTTCAGAAAATGCCTTATTATATCCATAGAGATAGCTATCATATGGATTATTTAGTATTCCATACATAAACTGCATTTTTTCATAATCTTGTAATTCAATAATTTTTTTGCTTTTTAAAATCTATCCGTTGTCTATAGCGTAGCTTACATAAAGTTAATACTTTTTAAATATTATGTTTTATTTTTTATTGTTTTATTTTGTATTTTGTATTTTTTTTTTTTTAATTAATTAATTAAAATTTTAACATTTACTAATAGTTAATACACACTGATAAGTAAAAAATATAGTTAACTATAAAAAAAGTTGATTACTCTTATTATTATATAACACAAACATAATGTTATTTGTGATTTTTCATGATATAGACTATAGAAATACAATATATATATATATATATTGAAATTATCGACATGTAAGATAATAATAGAAATTTATGTTTTTAAATTTTAAATATATTTAGTTGAGGATGATAAGAAATATTTTATTTTTAATGGGTTACTGCTTCTTACACATTGATAATTTCCAAAACACATCAACTGTATATGAATGGGTTTACTGCAAAGTAGCAAACAGGAGAATATGAACTATTTATATTATACAATTAATATATATTATTGAAATTAAATACATGATAAAAATATAGCAACCCCTTTCATTCTATAAATTATAATGGTCACTTTTAATACCTACTTGACTACCTAATAAATAAAACTCATAATCCCATATCCATTATACTGACTAGTAAACTGATTTCAAGAAAAAATACAACACTTAAACATTAATCTTTAAACAATAAATTATTATTAACAAACGTCATATGAAATAAACTTGATAGTATTAGAAGTTTTAATGAATAGTTTAATACACAAGTTTACAATATTAACGCTGTCTTGCGTAAAAAATCAAATTCTTCATTTGATTAACAATTGATCTAGATTTTGTAATAATTTTGAGTAAAGAAAGTAGGTAGATATTATAGTTAAATAGTTTCAAATTATTTTAATTGTTTGAAATATTATGTGTAGTTAAATATGTTAAATATGTAATATGTAGTTTAAATTGTATGAATCCAAAGGTTAAAAACTGTATTTTGTCAAAACATTTACTTTCAACAACTAAAGACTGTATTTGTTTGGAAAGTACTCAGGATTTAATTAACAAAAACTGTATCTGATCGGAATGTATTGTTCTGTGACTTAAAATGTTAGAATCATAAATTATAATTTAAAAACTGTATTTATCCAGAATAGGCAGACAGTATTGATAATTATTTATTTTAAACCCTTTGAAATACGGTGGTAAGAACTAAAAATGTTCACACAGAGATAATATAACCTCATCCAATAAAATGATTAATTAGACCCACCCATAAAAAAATTAAGATCTATATCCCTGTCACTTATTTAAACAATAAGTGGAAAATATAGTATAATACTTAATATATTACGTCTACAGTCTACACCTATATATTTATTATTAATATTATTGTTTAAAGGGCTGATGAGGACATCTATTATTATTGTATACTGTATTACTGTATATAAATTTTTTTTAAATAAAGATCATTATTATGATTATTAAGAAAATTATTTTCTGCCATTGTCAATCTTAAATATAATTTAATTTATTTTAAAGTGGAAAAAGATCTCTCACTTGTAGATCTTATCACTTCTATTACAGTTAGAATTTTACAGTGATGGTATATCTGGGAAATATTTAACCATTTTTTTTTTTTAATTAATTTTTAAGAGTTTAACTGTGCAAAAATTAGAGTAGGTAGGTACTAAAATATAGAAAACCAAATTAATGCATTTGAACAATTAGTCACTAGAATAATATGCTGTGTTAAATGTATAGAAACATTATTTAACAGTGCATATTTGTGTTTCTTAATATCTTAATACAATGGTAAAATATTGTTTTTAGTTATAATATTTTACCTTTTAATTGATAATCGACAAAAACAATATACAAAATTTTATTTATTGCAAAATGATCTTAATTTAAAAATTCTCAGAGAAAAAGGATTTTACTAAAAATTGATATTTATATTTAATCATCATCCGGGACTGGTGTCTGGTAGGGTTAATATAAATAACAAAAAATGAACATATTTTCACCAAAATAATGATCATTACTAAATACTAATACCTATGTGGCAGTTATGTCTGGGAATAGGTAAATCGTAAATATAAAAATACTAAAAACGAAATATGTACTTATTGGTAAAATATTATTTAAGAAAATGCATTTATAAGTACCTATCTATTTTAAAATATGTGAAAATAATAAATGTTATGTAAAATTGAATACGGAAATATGAATTCAATGAAACGGTTTAGTATTTACACGATAAATAACACTTTAAAAAAAATAGAAACATTGGCTACAATCACCCCATAGCTATTCAATGCCCACTTTATGTTCACTGGGCACTGGTCCATGCATATCGCATACCTATCACGTATAATTCTCGGGAAATTCTCTGCCATAATACATTGATCGAGCTTTATGATTTCTACTGTCCATTTGAAGTCCATAGTACCTACTTAAGAATGATTTAATTACTAATATCGTAACGTAAGCTCACATTATTGAACAATCAGTACCTACTTCACACACTATTAGCTAGTTCACCACAGGGGAATCGAAAGACTGAACGCTGAACATAAGTAATATTAAATACCTATACGGCTATACGTAGTTGACACGAATGACATGTAATTTAAATCAGTAGGTATGCGTGTAATTATTGTTTATTTGTAATTATGTTATACTCATAAATCATAAGTAATAACTTATAAGCATATTAGTTTTCACAACAAATTCTACGAATATTTTTTGTACACGTCTAACAACATAACTAACCACAGGACCGTCCTTAGAATTTGTGAGGCCCAGGGCAAAAATACTTGTAACACCTTTTTGTTAAACCTACATCGTTATTTTGGTATAATTTTTGATATTTACTAATTATATAAAACATACAATTTAAATGCTACGAAAATTAAATAATTTTTAAAACTAATTTTATTACATTTTTCAAACGCGAGGCCCCAAATTTAAGCAAAATGCGCAAGGCCCAGGGCCTGGGCCCTGCTCTCCCCCACCCCATAAGGACGGCACTGACTAATCATATCTAATATTAAGGTATCTATGGATTAAAAATTAGTCTATTATTGAACAGTTCTGTACTTCTGTTTAGACGGAATAAAATATTTTTCATTTGATACATTATTATTCGTGACAGGTATTTTAATTTGATTTTTTTTAAATTAGTGTATCTATTTTAGATTTTGAGCGGTGCAATGAATGTATTGATATATATATATATATATATATTAATGTGTTTTTATTTTTTATAATTTTTGGTTCACTTTACTTTGATAAGTAGTTGAAAAAAAGATTAGATATGTAATTGGTAGGTACTATTGGTAGACTGTTATTGAGGTAATTCGGATAAGTTTTCGTAAGACATTCGGGTGACTGTTGTGTTATTTCGTCTTAGACCAGGCGTGCCCAACTTTTCAACTTGCGGCCAACATTCGAAATTTATATTTATATACTGCGGGCCATATATACCTCACGGTTTTTTTGTTCATTTCGATAAAATGTACAGTAGATATATTAGAACATTAGGTATATCTATTGTACATTTTATCTGATATAATATTATTTATTTATTTAGTTGGAATGATAGCAGAGTTAACAACTTCAAAAATGATTGATACGCCTATATTTTTACACTGTATTATTCATCAACACTATTTGTATGGTAAAATTATGAATTTGGAACATGTGATGAATATTGTTACAAAAACAGTTAATTTCATTAGATCGCACGGATTAAACCATAGACAATTTATAGAATCTTTAAATGAAATGGAATCGGAACATAAAGATGTGTTGTATCATAACCAGGTTAGGTGAATAAGTCGAGGAAAAGTTTTAAAACGATTTTTTGATTTTCGGCGGGAAATTCAAATATTTATGATAGAAAAAAATAAACCAGTAGAAGAATTTGAAAACGAACAATGGATGTATGATCTTGCTTTCTTAACTGATATTTCAGCTTATTTAAATGAATTATATCTTAAACTCTTAAAAACTATTTTCGAGTTTATAAGTAATGTAAAATCGTTTGAAAAAAAATTACGACGTTTTAAAAACCAAATATTAAAGCAAAATTTTTTACATTTTAAAACGTGTCAAGAAATTAAACAAAACTTTTTTATTGACGTTCCGACAAATCATTTTGTGAGTATGTTGGAACAATTATCAACAAAATTTTAAAACCGTTTTCAAGATTTCAAATTACATATGATTTCATTTCGGATGATTGAAAATCCATTTCTGTCAGATGAAAATGATGTCCAAGAAACTGTTCAAATTAAACTTATTGATTTAAAAACAAATAATCATTTGAAAGATTTATACAAAGAAATCACAGATAAAAACACAGATTAAATACATTTTTATAAGAATTATCAATGCGTATACCTATTTACATTATTTGGTTCTACTTATATTTGTGAACAAACGTTTTCACGCATGAATTCCGCAAATGTTCAGAAATGTCTCGTTTGACTGATGAACACTTACACTTCTTATTAAGAATTGGCGTTTCACATTTCACTCCAAGTATTGAGAAATTGGTTAAAGAAAAATAAACCCAAATTTTACACCAATATATTCTAAAATCCAATACATTTTTTATATTAAAATTAAATTTGTAAGATATTTTTTTGTATATTAAAATAAAATTCTTTATAAATTATAATTTTTATTTTTTTTTACACCTAGGTATAAATAGTCCTATACAAATTTCTAATTTTTATAAAATAGTCTTGGGCCGGTTGGAATACTTCCGCGGGCCGCGGATTGAGCACGCCTATCTTAGACTTTTATTACTTAAATAGTAGCGTAATGTATAGCACATTTTGTAAATGATTTACGGCATTTGATTATAACTCACGGATCACGGACAGTGCACAACCGTTCGACGCATAACTACGGTAGGTATTATGGAACTTGCTATTATTTTGTAGATAACCAACGTTGATTGTTAAATCAAAATAAATTAGGAAATTTCATACCAAAGTGCGGATTATCATTAATTTAAACGTATCATGTTATCAATTGTACTATTTATTTATACTATAATAAATTGCTTAACGATTTTGGGAGTTGCCGGTGCCTCGGAAACGGAATACATATACATAGGTATTGCACAATGTTATTTCACAGAAAAGAATAATTCCTTATGATTTCTATTTACTCATCAGTAATCGCCATAATTTGTCAACTTTTAGCCTTCGAGTCGTTACTCATTAAGGTTCTAGCATCAGTGCTTTTTACATAGTACCCACCTGCCTATTTAATGTGTTGTGTAAAACGACAATATTATTAGTTATTATTTTTAATTTTCATCTTCTTTGATACGGCATTCAGATATTCGGTAAGTACTGACATAATACCTACATTATTTTAACATTTAATCTTAAATATTAATGATTAGTTACTTAATTCCTAATTAATAATTTATAGATAGTAACAACAGTGGCGCATTTTGCAAGGTTTTTTTTTTGGGGGGGAGGGAGTATCCAGATAATATAGGTATATATAGGTACTTATTTGTTAATTGGTTGCAATATTTCTCTGTTTTACATCTACTACCGTCTACTACTAAGCTCATAATATACTCATCAAATATTGTAATGAAACATTTTTACAGTTTCGGTTATGTAATAAAGTGATTTTTGTAAAATAGTAGATACGTGCAACGTGCCATTTCTGCATTTAGCGATTCACTTATACAAAAATAGTTCAAATTTATAGGTACAATTGTTTTATATGCATTTCAGTAGTTGTGCCTAGTTCAAATTCTTACAAAATCAAGATAATCTATAAATTATACCTACAAGTGTTTTGTAGTAAAAAAATTAATACAAAATTCCTCATAAGTATTTTATACTGGATTTAAAAATATATAAAATTATTTTCTATAGATATTTTAAGTTCCTATGTATTTTGACGAAATTATATATTTAAGCAATAAATAATGATCTTAATTATTTTGTTATAATTTCAAAACATTAGGTACTCGTGATGACTTTTCCGTGTATTGTATATTTTCAAGATAATATAATAATACATTTTAAGATCATATTATATATTTAATTTTTTTTTTTTTTTTATTTTAAAATGAATATTTACAATCTGTATACATATAAATATATAATACAATACGTAAATTTTAATTAATACATACAATGTTTTCGGAAAAAAATTAATCAACATACTGTAAAAGTAAGAGTAAAATAAATTATTTCATTAGTGATTTCAAAAAACAAATCATGATGTTATGTAGGTACTTTAACATGAAAATTTACATTTGTCAGTTCTCATTTAGTTTTGTTAGTTTTAACATAATAGTAAATTTACCTATTAAACTTATGGGAAAATTTTTTTCGTGGTTTATCAGATAAGATTTTTTGATAGCTATTTTGATTTTGAAATAAGTTCCAAGTTTGTATAATACTTCAATTTGTTCGTGAATATTGCTGGTGATAATTTCTTTAAAATATTTACTTATAGATACTTGTTAAAACAATTTGTCAACAATAATTTTCTTGCTTTCATGATACCAATATTAAAATGTTGATGTCTGCATTGTATTTCATACTTGCTTACTATTTTAATATTGATATTGTTACATTTATATTTATTTATACTTATAATATTTTATTACCTAGATATTTAACCTTCAAATACTAGAAGTAATTTTCCTTGTGTTACTTTTCATTGTTACCAATTTATTGGGTTATTAAAATTGACCAGCTCTGTAGGTATTCACGGAGTTGGTAATTTCTGGAAGACAATTAATTATTATAATGACATGGTATACGATACCTATACTATTAAGTACTTGGTGCCACATAGGATTTACTTATTCGCTAACTCCATTATACAAACAACAAACCTAATTCATGGACACTTTTATAGTGTTACAGAATATATAAATATTCTATAAATTATAAAGTATAACAATTAATACATAATATATTGTTTAAAAAACAACTCTATAGTGCCATTTAAAAGAATATCTATTGATTGGGAAAAATTAGTTGAAAAACGGAGAATGAAAGATATATTAATTATAAATGTATGTATACTTAGTTCTTACCTAGATGATAATGTTCTTATCTAAATTATATTAAATAAATCAATTCACTCTAATATTTAAGCTAATAACATACAATTGGAACAGTTGAAAGTAAATGTTGATACCTATAATATGTTATGTAAGACTGATTTAATACATGGGTTTTTGACATCCTCTTGAAGAGTAATTAACATGTGATAATATATCTTGTATTGAATTTTTGTTACGTTGATAAAAAAAAACTATTTACTATAAATACATAAATGTATTATCTGTCTTTTTAGAAAATAAGTAAAGATGTGGCTAAAAATCAAAGTACTTTTATGGAAAAGCTTACAACTACGAAAAAGACATTGGTTGTGGACTATAATTGAAATAATAGCACCGTGTTTATTATTTTATTTAATAAATTATTTAAAGTCAAACGAAAATACATCTAAACCAATAACTATGGACCAAACTATACCAGCACCGATTTCTGAAGATGACTTATACAAGAAATTTACGCCATACAATAATTGTATACTATATACTCCCCAAACCAAAGAAACAGACGAAATTATGAACATAGTAAAAACAAAATTGAACCTTTTGAATGATACTATTGGAACAGCTATTAGCGAAAGTGAAATAATAAATAAATTTAAAAGGAAATTAAAAAACAGTTCAAATAATCCAAGTCTTATTGGATTTGGAATTGTTTTTGAAGAAACTATAAAATCCCATACTTTGAAGTACAAGATAAGAAGCACAGATACGTTATTGAAAACCGATTCTTTGTTTCCATATACTGAATTACCAGGACCTATGAACTCTGGCGATCGATACCTAACTATGGGATTTTTAGCATTACAGTTAACTTTAGACAAAGCTTTTATTTTGTTGGGTGCCCATAATAAAAGTGGTCTTAATATAAAAGATTATAGTTTAGAAATTCAGTCGTTTCCCTATACAAAATACATAATGGATTCATCATTTGCAATTTATTTTCAATTTCACTTCCCGCTATTCACGGTTTTGAGTTTTTTCTTAATGTGTTCTAATACAACTAAAAGCGTCGTTGAAGAAAAAACTTCGGGCATAAGAGAACTAATGACAATTATGGGTCTTCGACCATGGATGATATGGATAGGATGGATGTTACATAACTTTTTTGTATATTCCATATCAATTACAATTATTACGTATATTACTTGTTTTAAAACAACTACTGATCACGAAAAGTTATTAAATAATACAAATCCATTACTGTTTTGGATTTTTTTAATAATGTATATGATTGCTGGAGTATTTTTTTGTTTCGCAATTAGTAGTTTCTTCAGTCGACCATTAATGGCTTTAATTGTTGGAGTTAGTGTATGGTTATTCACTTACATTTTACCTAATTGTATTGTGAAACCCTCTACAAGTATTCTAATTAAAATACTATTGACATTACTTCCAAATTATGCAATAGTACATGTTTATAATGCTATATCATCACTTGAAACTCAAGGAACGGGTCTTCAATTCTCCACTCTATTTACCGCCGGAAAGAGCGGTAACAGTTTTTCTGTTGGTTTCATTCTACTAATGTTTGTTGTTGATTGTTTCTTATATGGATTTATTGCTTGGTACATTGACTCAATTATGCCAGGAGAATTTGGTGTTGCAAAACCATTTTATTTCTTGTGTAAATGGTCAAAAAATAAGGAAGAAAATAATGTAACAATTCCCATTAGTAAACGCAATAGTAGGCTTTTCGAAAAACCTTCAAATAATTATGAAGTTGGAATTAGTGTTCAAAATTTATATAAACATTTTGGAAATGTTCATGCAGTTAATGGAGTAAATTTGGACCTATATAAAGGGCAAATAACTGCACTTTTAGGTCACAATGGTGCTGGAAAAACAACCACAATGTCAATTATAACAGGTTTTTATATATTTTTTTAAAAATATTATTATTATAAAACTAAATTAATTTGATTAATTTATCAAAGGGTTATTTTCTCCAACATATGGTACTGTAAATGTTAATGGAAATGATTTATTTACCGACATTGACAATTTTAGACAAAATCTTGGTTTATGCCCTCAACATAATTTACTTTTCTCTTATTTGACTACTCTGGATCATTTAATATTTTTTGGAATGGTATGTATTAAATATTTACTCTAACTTTTTTAGGAAATTGTAATATTTTTGTAATTTAATTTAGCTAAAAGGTTTACCATTGAAAAATGCAAAGTCAGATGGTTTACATTCGCTTAAACTTTTAAATATGCTGGAAAAGAAAAATGAACTAGTAAGTAATCTCTCTGGAGGAATGAAACGAAAGTTGTCTCTTGCAATTTCATTAGTTGGCGATCCTAAAGTAAATTTTAATTTTGATACTATGTAATATTTTTAAATCTATAAGTACCTAACTAAAAATAACGTTATGTGTTTTCCAGATACTAATATTAGATGAACCAACATCTGGAATGGATCCTGAATCTCGAAGACAAATGTGGGATTTACTACTGGTATGATTATTTATTTACCTTTAAATTTTATTTGTTATATTTTGGTATGTATATTTTTTTTAATTTATTAAAATAATGTCTTATTATTATTTACTCTATACAATTTTACCCTTCATGGGATAATTAGAAAAAAATCTGGATCTATTTTAATATAAATCAATTATAAAATGTTTTGGGAAATAATGAAAACGTAATACTTTGTTTAATAGGTACGTATATATTTTTACCTTTTTTAGATTCTGAACGGAGTGATGAATATATTGAGTTTACAATAATGTGTTTTTATTTTTTTATTTTTGTGTCTGTCATCACGTTTTGGAGTAGTAATAGTGCTTTGATTTTTGACTTCGGTCCCTCTTTGAAAAGGAAATTGAATCTAGTTGGTACTTTGAAAAAGTAACGGAAAAACAGGAATTTTTACACATAACCAGTTTTTGACAAAATCGAACAATTTCTTTTTACTACAATAAGCACAACTTATAATAAACCTTGTATTAAATTTTCGATTTTTTTAAGTTTATTTTTTGAAATGCTTATAAAAAAAATTTGGCATTCCAAAAAATCTTTAAAATTTAATACCTACAAGATTTATTATAAGTTGTGATTATCGTAGTAAAAAGAAATCAAAAATCGTTAGTCACAATTTTTGTTTATAAGCATTTAATGTTCAAATGTCTACGAAGTATGTCAAAATCGCAAAAATTTGCAATGCATTTTGAAGTTGAAAATTCATAAAATTAAAAAACCCATCACAAGGTTCTTCATAACTTTTTCTTCAAATAACTGTAAAAAAACTCCGTCAACAAAAAAAAATTTTTATAAGCGTATGAAATTTATTGTTTTACGAAATTGAGTAAAATAACGACATATTACAATTTAAATATAGTTAATAATATAATATATCCTACTAATTATCCTAGACTAACAAATCATCTCCGTTCAGAATCGTTTTTCGTACCTATACAATGATACCTATCATTGCATTCAAATTTAACACATCCATTATGATGACCTACTCATTTCCATCTCTACTGTACAGCAAAGCGATAGCCACTTGACCACTTTTTTAAACTAAATTTTACTTATTTTTGAAATCAAATAGTGGACTAAAATTTTATAAATACAGTCAACTCATGATATAAAAACTTCAAAGGACCTAGATAAACGTAATATAATAGTCCTCTGCTCTAAACATCTGAAACATCAATATAAATTTGAAATTTAAATATAACTATTGTTTTTTTATTAGCTTTATTCATCATTATTCATTATAATTTGGTATTATATTTTATTAATAATATTTTCAATATGTCTGAATTTGGTAAAAATAAATTATAATAATTATTCCATAATTTTTTTTTTTATTTAAAATGTTTTATTTTTTTTAATCTAGTCTTTCAGAGGAACCAGAACTATTTTGATAACGACACATTTTATGGAAGAAGCTGATGTCCTTGGTGACAGGATTGCTATCATGGATCATGGAAAAGTTATATGTTATGGAACTTCGTTGTTTTTAAAAAAAGCATATGGTAGAAAAAAATGAAATAATTTTAACATTACAAAATAATCATACATTTTATAAAAAATATACAGGAACTGGTTATAACTTGACTATTGTAAAAGAAGAATCATTTGACGAGTCTAAAATTATAGAAGAAATTAAAAATATTATACCAGAAGCAGAAATTCAAAGCTCATTGGCAGCTCAAGTTGTCATTAATTTACCGAATGAAAATATTGATCAATTTCCAGATGTTTTTAGAAAATTAGAACTTAATAGAGAAAACTTCTCTATAAAAGGAATGGGTATATCTTGTACAACAATGGAAGAAGTATTTATAAAGTAATTTTTTTTTTCATAGGACAAACTATGTGTGTTTATGTATTTTCAAGGTTAAAATAATAATTAATAATTTGAAACATTCATAATATGACGTATTGAATTACAGCTTATTTATTTATTTTATTTAAACTGTGTGATAGCTTAGATAGTAATAAACAATGTTACTAACATCTAGCAGGATTTTTTGTCTAGTCCCTATTTGTATCATTGGTCAGTGAATATTTGCATAACATTATATCAGTTTTATTTTCCTTTAATTCCTTTTAATTTAATTAATATCCTTTAATTTATATTTCCAATTTTCCAATTAATATTTTTATTTAAATTTTTACAGATTATATTATCAATAAAACATTAATTGAAAATTAACTTGGTGGTTATTGATAATTAAATTTACAATACTTATATCTATATCTATATAAATAAAATAAAAATATTTTATAATAATCTTACATAATTTATAAATCAATATAATTTAACATAGTAAAGGTTACACCAATAAGACATTATACTTTTTGACTTATTGTTTAAAAAATAATTATTTATTTACTTTAGAGCTGAAACAAATGTACCTGATGATGATGATATATCATCTATAAACACACCAGTAGATGGTAATAATTACCAGTTGATTATAGCCAAAGGAGTTGATTGTAATGTTGACCAAGTGACTAATTTAATTCAACAGTATGTGCCTGAATTTATTTTGATGGACGAGACGGAAATGCAAATTATATTTAATCTACCAGCTACAAAAAAAAATCAATTTGGTGCCCTATTTTCTGCTCTTGAATTTCAAAAAGAAAATTTTCACATGAAAAATATTAAAATAATTAACTTAACTACAGGCGGCATCTATCCAAAGTAATTTTTTAATATAGTATCACATGAAACTTTATATTAATTTAATAATATAATAATATAGGGTAGACAATAAAAATAACTCAATATTGAATAAACTGACTGTTGTTCGTTTTTATTCATCAATCACCTGTTATTAATATCACTTATATTATATTTAATGGTTCAATTTTGTTATTTAGAAAATATTATTTAATTTTCACTATAATTTGAAGCGTTTTAATTTTAATTGAAATGTATCAAATAATTTAAATCATTGTGTATATTATTTACACATATTATATATTATTATATATCATATATTATATTTCTATATGCAGATTTATTTTAAATAATTTATATAGGTACTTATCACTCAAGATTTTTAAAATTATTAAGGAAAATAATTTAATATTTTTTAAATTTTAGTTCAGTCATATCTGGGAATGATGGAGATGAACCAAAACAACCATCTAATAATGATTTTACACAAAGTACATATTTTAGGTTAATTATTTGTTATTAACATATTTGTTGGTAAACAAATTATAGCTTATCCAAAATGTCATTCTTTAAACTTCATTAAATTATAATAATAATTAATTTTTTTTTAATCTTTATGGATAATCTATTTATTTAATTATTTATATAATAATTATATTGTATTAACAGTTTTAGAAAAATGCATTGTTTGTATGCTTTTTAATATTTAGAACTATCTACTACAATAGTATTGTTCATGGACAACTTCTGTATAATATTCTCTCTTTCTTGATTTATAATTGAATACTTCCGTGATAAGTATTTACTCAAAAATGAAACACGTCATGTTACTTTCAGTATTTTATTATAATATTTTAAAACAAACAACTTTAAATTTAAACTTGTTATATATTATATATTTTTATCGAAGAAACTAGTATAATACTTTTTGTGTATAATTTTTAAAACATATTTTTTTCATACATTAATAAGTCTTTTCATTTATAACTTTCTAAATTATTAAAAGCTATAAAGTAATATTAAGTAGGGAAAAAAATAAAATATAAACATTTTAATAAATTTTAAGCCATACAATTCTAAGCAAACAAAATAACTGTCTTAAAATTGTAATTTTTTAATTATATATTTTTATAGTAATTTTTTCTTCAAATTATTTAAATTTGTCCATATAGTGTGTATATAGTACATTAAAAAGTAAAAATTAAATCATAAATTCATTATACAAATTATTAATTTGATTGATTCAAATGTTATAAACTTTATTAATAAAATAACAGTTATTAACAACAAATTCATACTATTTTATTATTATTATTATTGGTAAAACTTTTATTAGTTATTACTTAATACTAATCAATAACTATTTAATATATATTTATTTTTAGCTTTTAGGCCAAAGTATACAAGTGGAATCAAATTATTGAAAAATCAATTTAAAGTATTATTGGAAAAAAAAATCATTTATACACATAGGAAATGGTTTTTGTCATTATTTTTTGTGAGTTATAATTGTATTCTTTAGGTGCATTAAAAAAACATAATACCAATATTATTATTAATATTAATTATTGATACCTAATTGTTTGCTATTTTCTTACCACTTATTATAAATTGATCATGTCAATATTAGGCAACTATTTGTAATAGTCTGACATTTTCCAATAAACTTAATAAATAATTTCCATAATATTTTAAATTAAGTTATCTGGTGTAGAGGTGATAAATATTATGATATGATGCGTTTTTAATATGATAACTAATAAGTAGCCCATGTATCATTTAATAATTAATTTGATTATCTAATTATTATTCTTTCTAGGGAATTGTACCTATTCTAATGGGCTTATTAGTTATGAAATTCACTAATACTATAATAATTAGTTCCAATGTTTCCCACGGTTTAAAGATATCATTAAGCACCTACAAAGATAGCAGTGCATATTACCGCGTTGGAGATAATTCTCCAGAAAATTTGGAACCCACATTTGTAGCTATTTCTAAAAAAAATAAAGCTACCGTCAATGAAATATCATCAGAGAACAATATAATTAATGGTAAGAATGTAAAATTAATATAAAATAATTTATTGTTATTAATATAATAAGCCATTGCTTTTAAACGTGTATCTTAATTCAATAATTCATGATAAAATAAAAGTAATAAAAATAAAAAGCTTTAGTAGTGGATTTATTTCAGAAACAATTTTATTTCTCTAGGATATTATACATATAAAATAAAATATTTACAATTCAATTTTATTTTTATGTTATAATAATTTTTTGTATTTACTTAATCTATGCTATGGATAAAACAAATTAATGACAAATTAATTTTATAATTGTTATCAATACAATTCATACCATAGTAATATAATATAGGTATATTAATAAGTCAATACTCATTAGTCATTACTATATTTTTATGTATTCATTAGCCCTTTGTAGTCATAATCGTTCTATTACTATGTTTACATGGTACATGTTTAAATTCTAGATATTTCTACATTCACACATAAGTTTCTAAATGTTTGTATGTATTAAATACATTATAAAAATTACAAATAAAAATGTAATTAGGTATCTAATAACTATACTGATTTGAAATCAGACCTAATGTTAATTTCTTATATGATTAAAATATATTTAATTTATTTTGATCCTGCTACCTATGTCATTATCACAATTAAAGTTTTATTTAAACAATAATCATTAATCATTATTGTTTTAAATAGTTGTATAACATAATATATATTATGCTGACTTTTTAGTTTTTAATGTTTAAGACCATATTATAAATATTAAAATTATATTAATTAATCATTAATTTATTGAACTGAATATGACCAGTCACATTTTAAATTATATTTTAATGTAAAAATGTACTGAATAAATCAAGTTAACATTATACAGAAGAGATATTGTTCATTTTTAATTTAAGAAGACACGAAAGTCACAAAATCTAGTTAATATATTAGAATTATTTATTCATATTTTTATTTTATAATGAAATATTTTTTTTATTATAGATTTATTAAAAATGTGCAAAGAAAATGTATTAAACTACAGAACAAATCTTATGATCGCTGGTGACTTTAACAGAACAAAATCAACTATTTTATATAATAGTATAGCTATTCATACTCCACCAATTGCAGTAAATCTTTATTCTAATGCTTTATTACAAAAATTGTCTGGAAATTATGAATCGTGCATTTCAACTGTCAATGAACCGATTTTATTATTGGATGAAATGGTAACGTAATTATTAGGGCTAAGATTTATATACAATAAAAAATTTTAAAATATGCATTTAAATTTTTATAAGATAAACAAAAATATAGTTACAAAAAAAAATATGTATTTATTGAAATATATTAGTGATTGGCTGTTTGTCTTAAGAGGACGTTATACCCGCATGTGTTGTCTCTGTCTTACTAATGTAGATCATAGCAAATTTGTGTTCAGCAGAACATATTTTGTGATGTTAGCTTTAATATTGAAATAAATTTACCTATTATAAAATTTAAAAGTAAAAATATTATCTAGAAAATGTTATATGATTTTATTGATATAATCATTTTAAAGTGAGTTATGAATATTTTAAAGTTGTAATATTTTACATAGCTATAACTCACTTTAAAATGATAATATCAATAAAAGCATATGATATTTTCTAGATAATATTTTTACCTTTAAATTTTATAATAGGTAAATTTATTTCAATATTAAAGCTAACATCACAAAATGTGTTTTGCTGAATGCAAATTTGCTATGATCTACATTAGTAAGACAGAGACAATACATGCGGGTATAACGTTCTATTAATATAGTATAATTGATAAATAAAATAAAATAAAATAATTTAGAAATAAAATTTATATTCACTATCAATATTAGAAATACATTGAATTTTATGTTTGAAAAATTGGAAAAGGTATGTTTGACAAAAATCCAAGTTTTATACTTCAATCAGCAGGGCTAAATTTAAATACGAAATATTAATTACGACATGCATTTTTCGCATTCTTATAATCGAAATATGCAATGATATTCATTTTAATCAATATATGCAAAAACATGCAAAATAAAAATACCATCATTTATTGCATCATAAGGTGATTCGTGGACATTACTGACAATATCAATAATCATCAAAAGTCGCAAAAAACATACTGTTGCATATAAATCCTAGCCCTGATAATTAGTAATCTTGGTAATTAGTTTTATTTCTCTTAGTTAAATAAACAGTTGATAAATTTTTTGTTTTTAGAATTCATGTGATGAATCACTTGGAACAGTTTTAGTATTTCTTTGGCTATTTGTTTTCACGCCTGGTTTACTGTACTCAATAGGATATGTAATGGCGTTACCATTATATGAAAGAGCGAGTGGAATTAAACACTTACAAATGATGACTAAACTTTCTCCAATCATGTATTGGATTACTTGTTTCATTTGGGACTATTTTTGTTACATAATTGTGATTTTATTAACAATGGCAGGTATATATTTCATGGATAAAAACGGTATATTTACTGGTTCAAATGAAGTTTGTAAGTTGATCTACTATAAAGTTTAAATCAAGGTTATTTAATGTATAATTTAATATGATTTTTATAGGTGCTTTATTTACATTACTATTTCTTTATGGATGGAGTTTAATATTCTATGTATATGTTTATAGCTATTTAAAAAATTCCCTAATCAGTTCCATGTTATTGTTTATTTCAATTAATTTTATAATCGGTATTTTATATTTATATTTTTAATAATTTAACAGTTATTAGTCATTACGTTATTGATAATTCTAAGTTTCCTTTGTTTACAGGTTTGTTTATTAGTATTTCCTTTCATCTACTTGCCGATTACATAAGAAATATTAGCAGAATTAGTTCATTTAACATATTGAATATAATAAGGTTAATACTTTTACTTATTCCACATTTTTCGTATTCATCATGCTTAATAGGATTTCTACAAATAACATGGGAAAACAATATGTGTAAAGTATGTAAAACTACTATGGTTGAAATGTGTACAGGCAAGTACTTCTTTTTTTACATTATGTCAACTGCCAATATTTTTAATATTATTCTTTAAAATTGTAGATGCTATTGGTTCTAAACCAAAAAGTTATTTTGTTTTCAAATCGGATAAAAATCCATATGGCATACTCGAAGAAACTTTATTTTTATTTCTCAGTAGCATACTATATATATCCATAATATTATTATCTGATTATAAAATATTTCATTTATTATATCAGTATGCTTTTAACAAAATCATTGGCACTGGTGAAAGTTATAGAGATGTTAATGAAGATCCAGATGTCAGCAAAGAAAGGGATAAAGTTAATGCAGCTAAAACTCATCCAAGTACTTTATTAAAAACTTCTGTAAACAAATGACCAATAAATATTATTAAATTTTACCTATGTTTAAATTTTAGATAATGCTTCATCGCCATTATTGCTAGTTGATGATTTGGTTAAAAAGTTTAATTTTAAATTCACCGGTGTCAGAGGTATAAGTTTTGGCGTTTCCCCTGGTGAATGTTTTGGCTTACTTGGAGTAAATGGTGCAGGTAAAACAACTACATTCCGAATTTTAACTGGTGATATATTTCCTTCAAAAGGTGACGCTTTCATTTTGACTAATAAGTTGTACAAACTCAGCTCTAATAGAAATCAGGTTAATAAAAAAATTGAATACAATTTTAGAATTAAGTTGTTTTTATATTAATTAATTATGGTGTATAGTATATTTCTTTGATTGGTTATTGTCCTCAATTTGATGCAATAAATGATCAACTTACTGGAAGAGAAACTTTAAAACTAATGGCAGTTTTGAGAGGTATATCGCCAACAGACGCCAAAATGCATGTTAGTAAATGGATTAAACTTTTAGGTATGTAAAATGAGGGAGTGGTGGAATTTTTTATAACTCTGGATTTTACTAATCCAAAAAACTTAAAAAAAAATGACTTCAAAATAACTTAAAACAGACCTTAAAAAATGCTCTAAAGATAAAAAATAACCTTAAAATATTATAAAAATGTATTATAAATTATAATTATTTATTAATATTTCGGTAAAAAATTATTTAAATTATAATATTATGAAAAAATTGCAAAAAAAAATTAAATTTAGGATTTTTTAGATTCGAATACAACAGTTTGAAGTTAACTCATTTAGTGTAAATGAAAATGTATAAAAATATTACCCAGATTTCAATAAAAAATAAAAAAGGCCCGTATAATTTAAAAAAATGACCCCAAATCCAAAAAATGCAAAATAAAAACTATACAATTGAAATTGTATAAGACCAAATTACATTTTGTGCTTGAAAAGCTATATCCTGTAAATCCTTAAAAAAAATTAAAAATTCTTTACTGTCTTAGTACTAATAACCATCATAATTGTTATAGGGTTTGAAGAATATCAAAATCGACCCTGTGGAGAATATAGCGGTGGTAATAAGAGAAAATTAAATACTGCAATGGCATTAATTGGAGATCCTCCTGTTATATTTTTGGACGAACCCACTAGTGGAGTAGACCCCGTAGCAAGACGTAACTTATGGAAATTATTGGCTGCTAGTCAAAGAGATGGACAAGCTATTGTACTTACATCACATAGGTAAAAACATTGTATAAACAAATTATACAATATCTATATTATGTTATACTTATCATTATTTGATTTATCTACATAGTATGGATGAGTGTGAAGCACTTTGCAACCGTTTGACAATAATGGTGGATGGCGTAATGAAATGTATTGGTAATATACAATATTTGAAAAACCGTTATGGACAAGGGTTTACAATAATGATAAAACTACGTAATACTGAAAATTTCAATGTTACTGAACTAAAGTTTGATATAGAACAACAGTTTGCTCCAGACATTATTTTAAAAGACGAACATAAAGTGAGATTAAAAAGTATTATATTTTTATTTAAGTGATTAAATTCTAGTTTAGTAGTCCAAACTGTGTTCTGTGTATTGTTAAAAAATAATAATTACTGCTATGTGCTCTGACATCTCAGAATACTAATAGTAGGTAATATTAATACATGATAATAATAAATAATAATAGTAACACGATGTCTATTGGGGCATAAGAATATAATAAACGGTAGTAAAACTGTTCACTAAACACCCGAGTTATCACGCGACTAGTGCCAACAGAATACTAGAAAAAGCTAAGGTTAAACAACAACATTAAAAGAAAAAGATAGGTCTAAGATATTCAGTCTATCAAAAAGCCACCGGCTCTAAAATATAATAATTATAGTCCTTAGTCCTTTGATAAACAACGAATCAGATTTGCAGTACGACAGAGTATTACCATTTATGGTCATGTACAGACAGTGCTACATTCTGTCATAATCTATTTAGGTCATCGCACGTCTGCGTAAATCCTAAACTACGTAATAACGTGTGAACACAAATGACCCATACCAGTTGTACGGAAGGGACAGGAGAAGAGTAGTTAGGGGAAACCGACTATATAAGGGAGGCCCTGGAGAGGACCAGAGCCAGCACAAGCACCTTATTCACGCCAGTTGACATTACAAAACAGTCCTTGCGACTTAGTTTATTTTTCTAATTAAATACACTTAGAATAATTTACCGATAATTATACTTTGAATTTTTTAATAAATAAACACTGTAAAATTATTTGCAACTTCTTATTTTATTAAACCACGGCTACACAACCACTGCACATAGATTGTTGATTGGCCCACTACATTACCTACCTACAATTAATTGCAATTAATTTTTGTTAATTTCGATTTAAAATTGTATCCATTTATTATTATCGATAATAATTGTATATTCGTTTCAACTATTTTTGAAAATTTAACAATTTATAATCTATTTACCTCTGCATAGGTAATACATGTAGGTAGCTATTTTATAGTTACTAAGTCATACACATCATATAAATTTTGATAATCTTATACGCACGATTTCCGCGATTAGCTTTGTTAACCTCCATACTTGGCCGATATCTTTTACAAATATTAATGAAATAATGAGGCTAAAATGTTTAGGAACCGTATATCGATAATTTATTGAAACACCTTTTTAATCAATATTTGGATGAAATAAACTGTAGATGATTTGTCTAGTCATAAAAAAAATTTAAAAACATGTATAATTCAGTTGATTTGGTTTCTCATATTATGGTAAATAAATACTAAATAGTATTAAATTTATTAAGATTATTATTTATTAATATTTTTTTCTATATATTGTCTTAAACATGTATTGATATTAAAATGTTATTTGTATTGCAGGGTTTATTGCATTATCACGTTACTAATCCAAGTTCACTATTGTCTGAGGTATTTAGTAAGATAAAAGCAATTAAAGAAAATTATACTGCTATTGAAGACTATACTGTTGGTGACACAACTCTTGAACAAGTATTCATTGCATTTGCAAAAAAACAGGCAGTCTTAAATACGACATAAGATCTTATTTATATATTATATTATTTATACAAAATAAATGGAGTTACTCAACTTTCAAAATAAAATTGATTTATTAAATTTAGAATTTTTTGTATTTAAACAGTTATTGTTATTAAATTACAAAGGTAAATAAATTATGTTATATTGCCATACAGGCAATCCTATTATTGAATGTATATAATACATTTATAGTAGGTATATTTACTAAATCAAAGTGAGATCTAAAAAGAAGACATTTTCAAAATTGGTAAAAGTGAAAAATAAGATTAATTGAATAAATGAAAAATGTTACTGTATAAAAACCAATTATAAATATTAATTTAGTCGCAACGATAATAATAATAAAGGGAAAAGACACATATTACTTATTGAGTATAATAAAAGTTTAAATTACGACTTTGGATGTTATGATAAGATTATGGGTATAAACTATAGGTTCTACTGTATTTTGTAAAACATTAGGCGTCAGTTACGTCTTGATCGTTCGATGTGAATACGTGATACTCTACGGAAATTTAATAATTAACTAAAATTAATTGACTTTTTATAATATATTTATACTTAATTAATACCTATTTGAAATTTTAAAGAACTGCATTTAACGTTTTTTGTCGTGTCGTTTACTATTCGATATGATATCTATATAATTTATTTTTATTATTATTTATTGATTTATAAAATGTCGTTTTTTCCTAGATTCATTTAAATTAATATATGACTTGTATTATTTTAACGTTATGATATTTATTATTCTTATTTTTATTAAAATGAATATAAAACACTATATATACTTTAGCCTAGAAAGTTAAAAGGATTACACTACTCACAACATTAATTTTATGGTGCTATAATAATATATAATCTATGTGATAAAAATTCTTATTAACTCATTGATCGAGCATCCATTGTCTTCTTTGTGAATACTCTATATTTGCCAATTGTATGATAATTTTTCTTTTGAAATATCTTGTTTAAGAAATTTTTTAGTTATCTTAATACGATGGAAAATGTATACGAAATAGTATAACAGTCTTATTTAGAGGTTTTTCCAATGCTTCAACTAGTGATACTAGTTACTATAGAGTATAGTTATTACTTATTAGTAAGACCGTAGCCAGAAAAAAAATTGGGGAGGGGGGGGGGTTTAGAGTATAAATATGTTATATTATACAAGTTTTAAATATAATAGGCATTTAAACCTATTCAATCTTATTTCAAGAAAAAATTTCGGGGGGCGGGTCTGAACACTGAAACCCTCCCCCCTGGCTACGCCTTTGGTTATTAGTACTTGTATGAAACGTAAAGGTGGATTTCTCATTAGATACTGTAGGTCTGTAGACATGCCGCCTAGGGGAGCAAAATATGGGGAGGGGCGGCAAATTTTGTAATGTTTTATCAAAACACATCAAACATATAAAAAATAAATTGGAAAATTAATTACTTTATAGTTACGAAAAATAATTAATAATTGTAATTCTTATTTTTGTGTGTACACCTACAGCAAACTGTTCAACAGAACGTTCATTTTTATGCGAAATATACGAATAAAAACGTACTTGCGTTTAAAAATAAAACAAAAAAGATTAAACAGCATGGCAATTGGTAATTCTAACAATTGAGTCAAGTCTTCTTGTTTCATTATCATATGAAAATATTATAAAATCATTTGCAAATCAAAAAGCAAGACGTCACACGTCAACTTTTAAAATTAAAATAGTGAAGTTAAGTTTAAATGTTGTATAGATTAGTTACGATGTCAAAGTTAAACATCTGTTTTGTATGCCTTTTAATTTGTAGGTATTATAAAACATTTTGTAGATTGTAATGTTTTACTTAATGTTCCTAACAATGGTTTAAAATTAATAAAAATTATCATTGTAGGTTTTTATTAAAATTCAGTGGACATCCATTGACACTTTTTCAAAGTAGGCTAAATAAAATAATCAAAATAAAAAAATAGTCTAAAAATTCAAACGGATGTCCATTACTCCATTTATGATACCCCCCCCATAATTTCGATAAAAGCTTTTGTTGGTGTAAGAGCAACATTAATCTTTGGTTGAATAAGATGGGATGACCAAAATTTAGTTAGTTTTTTATAAGTTTCAACGTAACAAAAAAAAATATGAGCAAAGTAGGTGTAAAGCTTTATTTCGTAATCCTAATTGTTCTATCTTGTGTAATATTATGCTATGATCAATACCTTAGCAAGATCTAAATAAACCGTAGCACATTTTTTACTTTCATCCAAGGATTTATAAATAAATGCAGTCACTTTAGCGATGGCTTGATCTGTGCCTTTATCTTTTTGGAAACCATATTGTGATTGATGTATAATGTTGTTTGTTTCTAGAAATGTAACAAGTCTATTTTTAGCAATTTTTTCAAATATTTTTGTAATATTTGAAATCATTGAGATTGGTCAATAGTTATTGATTAAATTTGTTTCGCCTTTTTTGAAAATTGGTGTGACTATGGACATTTTGATAAATCTGGTTGCCTTTGAAAGACTAAGATTGAAAATATGCTTTAGGAGGGAGACTAATGCAAGTTTATTCTCTTTTAATAATTTGATTGTAATACCATCTCTAAACCAGTCGAAGAACCATTTTTTAGTTTAAGATTTGATTTATTATTTCACGTTCATTGGTAAGGAAAAATTGATCAAGAATAGGTTTATTAGGGGTTATTATCTATAACAGTGATTACATTAATAATAACAATAACTATAATAAAGAGTATAAAAAATAAGCTTTTTGAATAATTATAATTTCTGTAGATAGTGATATAAAAACTACTCTGTAACTTATTAACAGAAGTATAAATGATTGTTATGTTTATTGAATTAAATATATAGTTCTACATTCTTGAATAATATATGTTCAATTTCATTAAATTATTTTAATACTTCATAAATTGAATTCAACACTTTGTGTAAAATATTAAATTTATTGTTGTTATGTGATAATGATAGGTTTCAGAATGATCAAATTTCTAAGTTGAATAAATAGAAATCTCAAATTAATACCCTATACCTATTTTGTTAAAAATATAATTTCACATTATAAAACAATATTTTATTAACAACTCTTTAGTTTTACTGATATCTCATGTGTAACAGAAACAGAAGAATTCGTTTCAGCAACATAGGTAGTTGAAATACAACCCAACCATAATTTATCATCAATTAGTTTATTATTGTTGTCATTTAAAAATTAAACATAAAGAAAATCCACAACCCATGATATTGAATTCCAATAATTATTATTATAACAGAAATTTAATGGTAAATCAATCATTTTTTCATGATTAGAGTTAGGATGTTGATGACCTATAAAACACACAAAAATGCCCTAAAAAGTTTGTTTTATTATACTACCTGACATGATTTGGAATGCTCCTATGTTTAAAAGTAAAATGACTATGAGTGGAGTAGTAGCACTACGTGGAAAGAATGGAAAGATACAATCATCGGGTATCTATCGATCTTTTTTTATTAATTAAGAATTAACAGTATATTTTGTATGATTAAAATTAATTATTATTATACAATTTTAGTTGGACGAGGTCGGGGCGGGCCTTCGATGGATCGCGGAGGACCTCCTATAAGACGCAGTGGACTTCCAGTGTCTGGATCATGGAATCAAAGACGTTAATATTATTAAATTATATCAATTGTAAATGGAACACATCTCTTTTAAGGATTTTAAAATGTCTTAAAGGATCTTTTAAATTGATAAATTTAAATATTTAAAAAAAATGAATGTATTCAAATTATTCTGAAATAAATGCTTTACTCAAAAGTCTTATATTATTTAGGGGGACAATTTAACTTAATTATATAAAATATTTAAAAATAACAATTTTGTTTAAGTCAAATTCTTAAAAGAAAAAAAAAATTCACTCATACTAATATTGTAATAACTAATTAACTATAAAAGTATACAAATACAACTAATTATATTTTATAAATAAATTATTATGATGATACAATTGTACAATAGATTTATAGTCATTGCATTGCAGTACTAAAAAATTCTATTAACGTGTTTGAAAATAATTATAAATCAGTTTTTAATGCAAATCTCAATCAAGTCTATTTAATAAAAATGTTAATTAGTTGTGTTGTACAGTATCATACTAAAATTTATTCTGTTACATATTTCCTTTTAAATCCCTCATAATGCTTTAATTGGTAGGCTTACCAGTACTCATCGTCTCAAGCGTGTAACATAGATTATTTATACTAATTACTAAGCTTAAATAGTGTTAATATTGCAATATATAACGTAACTTATTATTAAACTTTAAAGTAATCTAGTTGTTTGTGATTTTGATATTTCAATTTTGAAGTGTTATACTCCTATAAAATATTAAAATTCTTGTACTTTATATTAAAAAAATATCAAAAAAAAAAACTATTCCTCCGACTTTTGGGATTTAATATAACTTACTTAAATATTTTCTTGTATTCAAAGTATTATAAAAATGTAAGTAAACTGTTCCGCTTAGATGATAAATTCAAGTTAAATATTACAATCGTCAACAATGATAATACTATACTTCATAGAATTGTGGGTAAAAAGTCAAGTCTACAAGTTCTCTTGTTTTTATTTACCAAAAGTCAGTGGCATCCATGTATAAAAATTAAGGTGTATATCATTAACTCTTTTAGGAATGATAGTATACCGTTTGTCCCACTTCTAAAATCATATTTCCAGCACGGAGGTATGAAAAATAACCCACCTAGTGAAATATTTTTTTACAATAAGTGATATAAATAGTTTTAATAGTTTATCATGTATCTATTACATAGTTATATAATATAAAAATAAATAAAAAATTAATGGATTTAGTGTTATTATTAGCTATTTTTTCTTTTTTTTTTCGACAGTAACTAGTCACTCATAATTTTGTTTGGCTTATATTACAATATATTTTTTATACATATGAACGAAATTATAACATATGATAGACTATATTGTAAAGTGTCATTCGGTGCAAGTTAAATCATTGTATTGATAGTGGTTTGTCTGTTATGACGTAAAAGTCAGGAGTACAAATTTTAACCCACAGTGCAGCAACTGTCTTCGGATTCAAAATTTGGGTGCTCGTGTAGTAAAACAACTATCACATTCTAACTATAGCCAATCTTACAAGAAAATTTTTACCAGCATTGAAAAACGATATGCATTTAACATTGGGAGATAACGATTGGTCCATAGATAAAAGATCTACATTGATTGTTTTTTATATGTTTAATCTTTAATAAAATAAAATAATAGATAATTATTCAAATAATTGTATTCTAAAACTAATCAAATAATAATTATAATTGAAAATATTATTTGAATACACTTTGTAAAAAATGATTTGAATAAAATGTAACTTAATTATTAATTAATCCTCTAAATACAGTTATATTCATATGATGACCTACTCTGTTGAATTTATTACTGACAATTTATGCAAAGTCCACATGCGACATATAACGAGATTCTAATTTGTGGTTATAATAAAGTATTAAGACACATTCTTATACCTATTTTCATTTTAAATCTCCAATCTACAATAAATTAATAACCAATAACATGACTGATAATTTTAATAAAAATCTTATTTTATCATTTGATTTACTGGATTAAATGCGTTTTTAGCCATGGCAGATCGATGAGTCATGAAAAAGCATTGTATGCTGCTAGGTTTTATGTATGTTATTATTGCCAATGGCCTGGTGATATTTTTATTAAAATTTTCATCATATTTATCATAAATGATTTTTTTATAGTAAATAATTTAATTTATAGCATCATGTTTAAAGACAGATTTTAGTTTTTTTAAATTGAATTATTAAATGAATATAATTCATATAATACGGTATGTTTTTATAATCAATTAATGCAAATTTAATTTATAATGATATTAATTGTAAAATATAATTAGGATTTACTATTAAAACATTATTATAACACAATAACAGAAGAATTATGTAAAATATCTCATATAAATTTATTTTAGTTCAATTATATTATTTTCAGTTATTTATTATTTAATTTAATTAATCTGTAATATAGTATCTACAACATGTATTACCCTAATTAAGATACGGCTAGGATCCAATATAAAAATATTAAAACTAGTCTTATGTTATTTTAAAATATTTAATATTATTTAATGGTTTTAATTTTAGATTTTAAAGATCATATAAAATGTGACATTAATTAAAATGTTGATTATTTATATTGTTATACTTCTAAAATTTTAATGGATAAACTTATTATTAGAAATAGATGGTCGTTTTGGTTGTTGATTTAGTAATGAACATAATTTTTAACAAAATATTAATCTTAAACTAGTTAATTTTCTTTATAATCATTTATCATGTAGTAATCATTGACAACATATATGAAAATAATTATAATAATAAACCACAGAAAATTATGTTATTTTAAATTTTTATGATCTCCATAACATTTCTTATTTTATTGTGATAATTATATTTACTATAAGCATGTGCCAATACTTGAATATATATTATAACTGTATAAAATGCTTATTTTTAACTATAAAATAATTATCATGTTAAAACCATTTTACAATGAAATAAATTTATTTTGAGAAATGTACATTTTTTAAAATTTAAACCCTTTCATATTAAACATATGTACATGCTTTAAAAGAAAATTATCTTATTTCTTTTTTTTTTTAGTTTTCAATACTGATCCAGAACCTGCAAATGGCTTGAATCCTTCTTGATTTTCATTCTGAAATGTAAAAAATTAAGTCATTAATGTAATATGTATTATTAAATTTAACTAAGAAATAATAAAAAAATGTATAGTTTTTTTATTGATAAAAACTACCTTCAAATTAAACCACAAAAATATTTTTGTTTAAATAATCAATTTCACAAATTAGTGATTCAATTAGTGAGTCAAAAATGACTGATATATGATTAGTGCGTTTGAACATCATATTCACTTTTGGATCAGTTGTAGTTGGTAATAATAATGTAAATAATGTGTTAATTATGTTTAAGGCCAATACTTGTATATATTTTCATATTTTTATCAGTTTATACCTCCAAAATATATTTCATAACCCAACGATGCTGAGTACGAAATTTTATTTTGGATTTTCAGAACATATTTTATGTACAAAATTTGGATCATATTTAGCATTTTAAAAACAATGAATCGAGAATCAAAAAATTATTATTAAAAAAATATTAATTTGTTTCACTTGTGTAAGTTATTATGGCTAATTAAATAAAAATAGGTTAGATTACTAATCTTAATTGTTAACTAGCAATCGTCATTAATATCACTTAATATTATATTTTATCATACCTATCGTGGTCGTCAGTTGTTGTTTTTTATTAAGAACATTAAACATTTTTGTTTGGTTTTAGATGAAGAGTGAATACAACTCATTTTTATAAATTGTTAGCAACAGAACATATGAGAAGTAAATTTTTTAGTTAAATTAGAATAAACAATTAATTAGTAGTTTTTTTTTTTAGAGCATATTTTAGTATTTTTTAGAGCTAATGCTATTTTTAGAGCTATATTTTATAGGTTTTTACTGTTTTTAGGATTTATAAAGACAATGTCTTAACTATTTATTTATGTTGCGGATGTGTATTGAAATTTCAGTGTGATATAGATTAAATTGAAATTTTATAATTACCTCATTGTCATTATTCACAGGACGAATATTCCTTAAGAACTGTATAGTTCCAATGGAATAATTATAATCTGGAATACCTCTTTGGTATGCTGCTTTAAACTGATTCAATTGATCGTCAGGATTTTCTTTCTTTTTTTTACCATCTAATCGATTGCCTGAACCTTTAAATGCTATGAAACCTGTTGGTTCTGGCATTAAATCAGCAGGATCCACCATCATCTCTTCTGCAGCTGGTTTTTTTTCATGTTTAGGTTCTTGGTAACCAACTGGTGCAGCAAACTCAACATTCATATCACATTCAATGATACTAACAGCGTTACCCGGCTTGGTTTCTAACACACACATTTCATAAACTTTTTGGTTGTATTTTATGGCTATTACGTCACCAGTAGTCAAACAAGCAAAATTGCGCAAACAATTTTCTAAAACGGCCTTTGGATTAGTAATATCCAAGAATTCAGAGTTTTGAGGTTGGAACTTTGAGAAGGTAGCTACTTCTAATGAAACACTTTCGACTTGCACTATATCTCCTTCGTCTAGCAATAAGTTTTTCATCATCTAAATAAAATACAAACAAGAATTACAATAGTTTAAATTTCAAACTAGCCTATGAAACTTGTTTTACATACACCATAATACAGGTAATCTCAATTTAAAATAAATCCTATGCTCACATTGCATTTTAAAAATATATTTTATTTTTACTACTCATGTAATATTTTTAAAATTATAAATTTATAATTAACAATTAATTTAATTAGGCCTAAAATAATAGATTATTAATTATAATAAATCTATATAATTATATATAAATCAATTGTAATATAGATAATAAGTTGTTATTCAATTTTAGTAAAAATTGATTTAAATTTGCTCACTGAAATAACGGCTGTCATGTATGCGGTCTACCGGTGAATTTACGAGTATAGTATGCGGTCTACCGGCGATTTACGAATATAGTATGCGGTCTACCGCAAATAAATAAATGAAAAATTATATCATAATATTAAAGTATGATTATTGTAGCAGTAATAGTAAAAAATTAATAATTAAAAATTAGTTGGTCAAAAAAATTGTTGTCAATGAGTATAAATAAATATAATGTAATATGTTATACAAAAACTTCCGCCATATCTCTCAAAAATGCATTAAATAAATCTGATTTATTTATGCCACGCCACCATGTTTCCATGAGATATCTGCAATAATATATATCATTGTATTACGTTAAATTTATTTATACTCATTGACAACAATTTTTTTGACAAACTAATTTTTAATAAAAAAATAAAAAATAGTAATAAGTAGGGCTGGGATTTTGATGCACTTTGCATTGTTTTTCAAAGCTTACTGTGCAATGCTCGTCTTGTCACAAATTTATTATATGTACATTTGAATGAGAATAAGAAAGTTTATTTTGCATTTTTTGGCTTTTTTTAGTTTTTAGGTCATTTTCTTAATTTTTAGGGCATTTTTTGAGGTTTTGGAAACCAAGTGTATGAATTTAAAATTTTATTTTAAGATTTTAAGATTTTTACACCAACATGGTTTTTAAATAAATATAACAGATTATAAGTAGGTACTCGTAATTCGTATTATATTATCGGACAAGGTTTGAGTAACCTCTACCCGCATTTCCTGTTAAATAATCTTAAATCGGTAAAATCGACGTCTGATGATATTATCGTTCGACGTTCAGTACGAGTTTTGTCATTTTTTTAGGGCATTTTTCGGGTTTTTTTAGAGCATTAAAATCCCAGCCCTAGTAATAAGTATAAAATTTTTTATAAAATTCTTTTGCCAACATATTGAATGTATAAAATATAAATTGTGTCGCGCAATAAATGACGTACTGAGCTATGGGCTCTTTTACAAAATGTCGAAGTATTGTTATCTGTGTATAAGGCAATAAAGATAAAGTATTGACCGAAGAAAAAGATTAAAGTGTATCTATTAAAAATAAACTTAAACCTATGTAAAAACCTCATCCTACAGTGGCCAGTAGAACGCGTTTGCCGGTAGACCGCATACTATATGACAGCCGAAATAACTATGAATGTATGATTTCATTGTTGTGAGTAGATTTAATATGAATGTATGAAAAAAAAAACAAGTGGAATTTCAACTAGATTTATATCTAATATTATGTAAAATATAATTAATACCCAATAAGGAATATATATTTTTTCTTCATCTGCAATGAATTCCAATACACCACAATGAGTTTGTCTGTTGCTTCTTTTGTTAGTTAGCTTGAACAACATCGGGTAGTTGATATTTAACCGAGTCAATATATCCAGAGCTGACGGGGGCATTATAACTGAAACCATTGTTAAAAAAAATAATATAATAAAATACACAATAATGATTTCAAGCGTCTTACTTTTTCCACCACGTTCAACGTCTTCTCGTTCGGTACCAGGGAGCATCGACACTGACCAGCATCTGTATGTCGTGTTGAATGGTCGGAGTATGTCATTGAATAAACTCAGGGAAAACTGAAATATATTTTAATTAGTTCGACCAATTTTCAGAGCACGTACTGTGACAAAAAAATTAGCTGTTTTCTTACCATTGTACTTTCAGTCGGTTGTTGTGGACTTTTGTCAATAAAATATTGTTATATTATAGGACCTTTTCAAGGCGTTCAATTGTTATGCGCAGTCACAAAATTATAGTAACCTTTTGGATACGGATAATAGACGAACGACAAGCTTTGCCTAAAGATGTTTTCGCGGAGTGCGCTCAGAGGTTCAACGTTGAAAAGGAAATGTATACAAACGCGAAATGATCCATTCCTATCGTGTAATCGTCAGACTACCGTATTGTCTTGTGTGAAAATAAAACTACAAACAATAATTGATAAACAGACCCAATATGGATACGATATTCCTATCACCACTAAACATACGCTTAATTTTGGCCAACATAAGAGAGAGAAACTGTGGTTGTCACTCGCACAGAAGCTTACGAGCGATAACGAAACTCGCGCGTTTCAAACAATAGTACAATATAATGATGATATCAGTCGTGTCGGACTACAGATTTTTATTTTACGTCAATAATTACGGTACAAACACTTGAAATTATTTTTTTCTGTGGAAATAATATTACACATCATCGTACTACGGTTTCTCAATTTATTAATGTTTTGAGTTTTCAACACACGTTTGTGTACACGAATACACGATAGAACGTCGTTATCAACATTTGTGTGTCCTATAAACGATAACGTGATAAGGTTTAGACGTTTTGAAAACTAACCGGCGTTAAAAAATGTTCTTAGTTACTTGCTCAGTTGTAGGTAGTCACACTTTCTTTAAACGTTATTAGACGTCTCTAATGGTAATATTATTTTCGTTAATGCTCAACCACCGAGTTTAATGTCACGAGAAAAAAAATGAAAACACCTTGTGGATACTGTGACTTACGCGTCGAGAGTGTCAACGGCGACATTATTGATGCATTTATTAGACGTGAGTACAACAATTTTTTATTTATTCGACCCGAGCAGAAGTATACAATCAACAGTGAACATCTGTTGTTTTTGTCGACACGAATTATAATACCCGAAATGGTTATTTTCTTTTCTTCAATATGTCTGAGATAAGATATTGTCAGCGGTAACAGTTGTTGTTGTTACAGTCTTTTCTTTCATACATTGGTTGAGTTTATGCTTTCCTAGTTTTGCAGCTAAACTGTTCAAAGCATGTTTTAACTGTTATGGAAATAATATTAATACAGTACCCTACATACGTAAGGTTATTTTTTATAATTATTAAAACATTAAAAAAACTATGACTAGTTTGTTAAATTTATTGGAAAAATGTATACACACATACAGAAGAGAAAATCCAAAAGCTTTAATTTTATAAATGGCATTTTATTTGTTTTCAAATAATTTATCATCGTTTATATGAAATATAATAGTATAATAATATATAATTTGTATAAATATATTTGTTATTCACCTGACTAAATCATTAATAACTATTTACTTATTTTTACCCTAGAGAAAAATTATTTATATGTTTTATTTACATGGGTTGACTAATAGCCAATTTAACTGCTTTAATATAATTATACTAAGATTGTTGTCAATTAATTTTAACTTATCACAATTGTAACAATAATAGCCAATTGGTAGGTAGTAGACTATAATATGTTACAAAATCATAATTATAACATCAATCTTTGTCTGTGTACATTCGTTATATTCTAATCATAAGTAACTATAGGCCAACCATAACTTAATATTTTATTAGTAGTGTGATAATAATAAAAATTGTATTATTGGTGCAGTATATGATTGTTTTTATATTTATGGAAATTTTATTCCCAGATGGGTATGCTTTGATTGCTGTAAACACTACAGTGAATTGTTCATTACTAAGCAATGGTAGTTTGAATAAAAAAAAAAGAAAATTTGCAGAAAGTAATGATGAAAATGACGAAGAAAAAGACTGGGTACCTACACCTAAGTTAATTAATGTGAGTATGGTGATTTATTTAATTTAAATTATATAAATTATATTACATTTCTATTAAGATACCTGATGTTAAGAGGACTTCTCACCCTCATGTGTTGTCTCCGTCTTACACACATACGACATAGTAAATTTTTGTTCACCAGTTTCAATAGTGTGCTTTTAGTTTTAATATTAGAGTGAATTGACCTATTATCAAACTATTAGGTAAGAACATTATCTGTGTTCTCTCGTTGGCTTTTTATGATACTTTAATTTTTAAGTGAATTATGAGCATTTTCAAATATTTAATAATTTCATACTCATAACTTAAAAATTAAAATATCGTAAAAAGCCAACGAAAGAACACAGATAATGTTCTTACCTAAAAGTATGATAATAGGTCAATTCACTCTAATATTAAAACTAAAATCACACTATTGAAACTGGTGAACAAAAATTTACTATGTCGTACACTCGTACGTGTGTAAGACAGAGACAACACCATGCAGGTGAGACGTCCTCTTAATGTTGTTTTGTCTTCAAAAATATACTCTATAGGAATAATGATTCTGTGCTGTAGAACCAACCAAATCTGGTTATTATTATTATTATTTTTTAATTAATAGAAATAAAAAATATTGTTCAGCCCTCATTGAACTTAGTTTTTCATTATTTTAATCCCAAACTTTGTAATATGCCTTTAATAAAATACAGTTTTTTTTAAAAATTGTTTTATATCATTATTTAAAATAAAATAAAAAATTGAAATTAAATTTGAGCTTAGAAAGACTTCTTTCTTCAGATAAAAAAAAATATTTAAAAAATTGATACCAGACTCCTTAAATTATCATATATTTTTGTTCCTCCCTGGATTCAACCCTGAATATATGATAAACGGAACTAGGATGGTGAACCAACAGCCGATGGTTGTTGAGCCGACAACCGACTAGCTGACGTTGGGTATTATTATTACAATAAAGATTTTATATTATGTACCCATATCCAAAATTTCCAATTAATAATAATATTAATATTTATCAAAGCTATTATTTAAGATGAGATATTGAACTAGTATTATACATTTGTGTTATGCTGCAATGTTATTTTGAATCAGTGATGTTTTTGCTATTGTCATATTTTATTTTATAATAATGGAGTGATTTTTGTTAAACAACAAACTTTTTATAAATGGCTATGTTATGATCAAAAATAAAAAATGGTTAAATAATATTATTGATGATAAATTTAGTAGAACCACCATAGATTTTCTAAAAAGTATAGCTTATAATATAAAGCTATAAATGTAATTATTTTTTTTTTAATTTTTAATTATTTAAACAAATATTTTTTAAACAATTGTATTAATAATATGAAATATGAATAATAAATTGTAATTTAGTAATACATTTTTTAATTTTAAACATATAAATTAGAATTGTAGATACCCTGTCTGCTCAACATTGTGATCCCATGATAAACAATGTTGATATTATCTTACTTTGCTCCTACCATAAATTGGCAGTTTGTAGCAAGATAAGTGAAATGAATGGGTCATCCTTCATTTTTTGAAATATAAAATGTACAAATGTATAACCACATGTCATACGAATAAAAATCATACATAAATAATCTGAGTTGATAATATAAAAGATAATTGGCATT
This sequence comes from Rhopalosiphum padi, assembly GCF_020882245.1. Classification (NCBI taxonomy): domain Eukaryota; kingdom Metazoa; phylum Arthropoda; class Insecta; order Hemiptera; family Aphididae; genus Rhopalosiphum; species Rhopalosiphum padi. Next base: position 71,665,462 of record NC_083599.1, on the reverse strand, counting down.
ATTTATTAAATCTGTATTACAGCAACACTATAGTTATATTTGTATTGAGTAATCCATAATATAAATTAGGTAGTCTCAATAATAGAAATTATATGGCTAATAACAGGAAAGTACTTTTCTTTTATATTATTGTAAATACAATGTACCTTTAGATGTATCATTACGTATTTTAAGTATTATGAAGAGCATGATTAAGATTAAGTTAAACTTTCAAATTAAATATTATATCAACCGCCTTAGTGTGCCACTTAACTTTTGTATTTCAACAGACTTTTTTCATTGAATTAATTATAAACATGACTTAAATATATTTAATTAATTAAAACCTTTTGAATTATAATAAGCAAAAAATTCTTTTAAATATTTATGTCACAATAGGTTCAGATACCTCAGTTTGGTTTAATATACATAGTTATAGAAATATTATAATTTATTATTCAGATTAAATTGAATACATTTTTTTTCAGGAAAATGATTCCAAATTGACCATTCTAAATCGATTAACAATACAAATATCCAATATTGGACAATTGCAAAAAATTGTAAGTAACAAAATAAAATAACAAGTATACTTTAAATTTAGTTATCAACTAATTGTATTATTTTTGTTTTTTAGTTGGGTTCTCAAAATTTCAAATTATATAATATTCTTGCAGTAGAACCATTAAATGATAAAGTTTTACAGGTATGAATACTAAGTCACAATTAATAAATGCCTGTAAGATCAGTTTATGAGAAATTATTTAATGTTTGTATGTATTATTAAATAAAGGTTGTTTCATTAAGAACGTAAAATTAAATCTCGCTAATACTTTATTAGACGAAATTGTTTAGAACAAAAATATGATATGAACATTGTAGTATACATTCAGAGGTCTATCATTTATGTATGAAATATAATATTTGATATATTTTCACCTTGGCTACACTGGTAAGCTTCAGTTCTAGTCAAACATGTAATTGTGCAAGAAGTTTGAGGTCTGAAGTAGTGACTATAACTGGCTTCCTAAGTTATGTGACTTAACTCCACTGGACTTTGGGGTTACGTAAAAGCTCATGTTTACAAAATCAAACCACAATCCATTGAAGAACCATAAGAAAAAATGTATCATATCATTAGTGAACTAGATCCAGAGGTAGATGTATCAACAAGTGATGAGCAATTATGATACCATAATTGAAGATATACTGGCAGTATAGCCGAGGTAGATAAATTTAAGATGTTGTATTATATAAATAAATCGAAGAATGTATATACTACTTGTTCAAATAATTGTTTCTAATGAATAATGAAGTAATAATAAGATTAAGTTTAATGTTATTAATGATATAACATTTTTACTTGGTTTTTAAATAAATATATTATATGAAAAAGTAAAAAATAATATTAAATTTATCCTTCAAAGTTACATAACCTGACAGCCAACTGGATAATAGGTTTAATTTATATATTGTATGTACAAATAATATATAACATAAATAATACATTTTACGTATTATAACATTAAAAATTACAATTAAGATATAAAACAGATTTTTTTTCATTCATATTGTTCAATAAATTATATTTTTTTTCAATATTCTAGATTAAAATTAATAGGGATAGAAAAAAACATTTATTTCAGTTCTTGCACTTCTACTTATCTTATTTGCTTATAATGTTGTTATTATATTTGTTTAATGTTTAATTATTATTTGTTTAATTGTTTAGGACATAGTGACTTCTCCATCAATTGATATAATAACTTGTAATATGAAAACATCTATTACTCCAAAGGACTATACAATCGCTGTTGAAAAAAATATTTATTTCGAAATATTTTATGGTCCAATGTTATTTAATTCTAATACACGTCAAGATACTTTTACTTTAGCTCATCTGCTTTATATTAAAGGAAAATCGAAAGTAAAATAAAAAAAATTAAATTAAAATTCATGTAATTTAATTTTTACATCTATTTCAGAACTTAATAATTACAAGTGGAGCAGCTAATAAACTAGACATACGCAATCCTCATGATGTGATGAATTTGTATCCTTTGATAGAAGTTTAAATTAATTTATATAAATACAAGAATTTGACACCATAGATAATTAAAAACTAGTTTTCTAGAATAAAAATAAAATATTTACTTATTATAATAATATCATTAATTAACCCTCCTATTATATATATATATATATATACATAGGCGTAGGGTGATCAAATATATTGGCGGGGGGCTGCATAAACAATTAATAATAATAATAAAAAAAACACTCAACTAAATGAAAATAAGACATTTATTTGTTTTTAACTATAATTCCAAACGTCTATTAGTTTTTGAATATATATTTAAAAATCATTTGAATCAATATTATTTGAAATATCTCTTTCAATATTTAATATTGCCAGGGAAAAAAAACGGTCTTGAGTCATAGTTGATATATATGTATTGATACGTCTCATTGTAGAAAAAGACCTCTCACATGATGCCGAAGAAATTAGTAAGGTCAGAGCTAAATTTAAAAGTTTATATACATTAAACCCCCAAGCCCCCCTAGATACGCCTATGTATTTATATAATAAATAAACAAATATTTTTTAAATATTTTACTTTTATAAATACATTTGACTGTAGACATTTAGGTTTAGTAGACATGCTGGGTTGCATGAAACCGAACTTTAAATTTATTTAATGAATTGTTTTATCGGACTGTTAAATATTTTTACAGATGCGTTTGGGTTACACAAATCGTACAATAAAAATATATTGGTATTAAGCATGATACCAAGGTTTGTGTAGAAGTTTAAGGTTATCACAGAAAAAGTGATAACTTGCATATTACATTCCTGTATGAATGTTGAAGTTATGTGGCTATGGGCATTGTTCACAAAATAACCCAATAGATAATATACATATACAAATAAAAAATTTATTTTCATAGTTTCGTTTAATACTAGAACTTTTGTAAACATTGCACTGTTTGCATATGCTACTGACTTTAATATTTTCATGAAATCAACTATCTAGTTGTTTTATATGTCTATGATTATTACTTAGTTTCAACAAATATAACTTGACTATGAATTCAGAGGTATTTTACTAGGTCTTTCAAGAAAACAGTCATCACAATCAATTACTCAAAGATGTTATTCAACTATTTTAAAAAGCTGTATGTTGCATCATTCATTATTTTATTAATATTATATAAATAATGTTAACCTGTTTTTCAGATGGTCGAAAATTAGGAAAATCTGCTATACATTTGAAACCAGTGAACCAGTAAACAACAATACTTAAAACAATTTTCGTTATGTCTTATTAATTTGATATCAAGTTTTGAATGTATTATATTTGTAATATTAATTCACTAAGTATAGTAAGTTATAGTTCAATTGTTAAATAATGCTGTTTAAATCTTATGACTATAAATTATGAAATAGTAACTATAAACTTTGTTTAATTCTATTAAATGCCATACACTTGCAAATAAGTTGATTTTTACATTATAAATAATTATAATATTAAACTTAATTAATTTAAATAAGAAATAAATCTTATTTATTTTATTTAAAATAGATACTATAAATAATTGTTAATGTTATAAAATGTTCAAATGAAACATTATTCTATGTATTTACTGTTGCTTAACTAATTAACATTAGTAATTTACTGGTTGTTGAAAACAATTTTATTTTTATGTAAGCAAAATTAAATAATTGTTTTTAATATGAAAATAATACATTTATAAAATATTATAATATAATTTATTATACCATAAAAATACATATATACAGAGTTGGTCATCATTCGAATAAAATTTTATTTAGATGATTATTTAGATAATATTTTATTTGAATAATTTTAAAACATAATACTTTTATAAAATATAAATATATTATATGAATAGCATAATCACATCCTATAATATAGTTTAAAAATAAAAATAAATCATCCTACAATATTTTTATATTTTATATAAGCATTATGTTTGAAAATTATTCAAATAAGAATTTATTCGAATAATTATCTAAATAATATTTTGCCCAACTCTGCATATATATATATATATATGCGTGTGTGTATTTATATATATCGAGTGATCCATTTACAAAAAACGTTCATTTCCAAAAAAAAAAAAATATACATTATAACTAACCTAGTTTTAAGTAAAAAAATAAATATATCTTACCTTTATTCCAAAGCACAACATTTTCTAAAAAACTTTGAAGTATAAAAATTGAATTTTGGGCGATTAGCTTATGAGTTTATGTATTTATTGTTTAGATCAGTTAAGTGGCGTGATCAGGAGTATCCCCAAAATATTGGACCATTATTTACTAATCTAAACTTTAAATTTTATTTTTATAGATTGAAATTTAAATACTCTGAATAATATCCTGAAGTAGAGTATGAAATTAAAAATGTAAATGTATATTGTCATTTAAAAGAGTAAAAGATGGTAATCAAAAAAGTTCTATGAGGACTAAGCTAGAATAAAAGAATATAAAATATACTCTATAATATAGTCTATATCAATTATTTTTAACGTTTTTAGAATCAGAAAACATTGTATAAAATTTTTATGATGCATAGCCGTAAAATAAAATGGTACCTACTTTTGTATATTATTTAAAATACATATTGATGTTATATTTACAATTATATGGGTACTTATAAAACAGTTTACATGTCATTCTATAGAATTTAATATAATTTTAATGATCAAGTAAAAAAATAATGGAATGAAACTAAAAATTCTTAATTGAAAAAATTTTAATTTTATCACTGATTTTCAAGTCAGTAGAATACTTTTTCTAAGTTAGTGGAACATCTATGTGCCACCGAACACAAATTTAAAACCACTGCTCTATATAAAGTAAATTGCATTATGAAACTATAAATATATGAAAATAATATTTTGTTACAATTTTTTTTAAATCATGTTTTATGTATAATATACTGTGAGAATGTGAATTAAATAATTTTTATTTCAATATATTTGTGACTGTATTTTTCATAATATTTATAGGCTACTGACCAAGTGGTGAAAATTGAACTAAATTATACATTTTAATTATTTAAAAAGATTAACACTTTCACAGTTTGGATACTTTTTGAAATTGCATATAATATTATCTATAAAATACAAAGGAATCTTTTTCAACTTTTTCCGTTTCTATAATCTTAGTATATTATTCTCAAAAAAAAAAAAAAATTAAATTTACCTACTAATTTAATAATTATATTATTTTTGTCTAAATTTAATATCAGGAATATACATATTTTTTTTATTAAAGAAAAATCTATTGTTTTTATTTAACAAATGCAGTATACACTATACATTGTCCTGCATTTATTTATTTAATATAATATTTTGTTGTGTTCTATCACTGACAAACATTTATCACAAGAAAATAATTTGATTGAATATCTGTTGGAAAATGTATTTTTATTCCATATTTCATAATTCAATGTATTGAAAAATTATAATAGCAAATTTAATATATTCTTACAGAAATTTAGAAGCTTATATTATGTAATATCAAAAATTAGCAGGCATCATTGTTAGTCTATGGTGATTGCAATAAAAACTAGAAATATCAGTTAATAGATTTGTATTATATTAATACAGTGTTTAAGATTTTTATATTTTTTATTTATTTTCAAGACATAAAAGTTGTTCATTAAGTAATTATCTAATATAAAAATAATAAATTTCTATTAAAAAATGTTGTGTAAAATTAGACTATTATTATCATTGGTAATACTAGTTGTGAAGGGAAGATATTTATTTTACAATGTGTGTTATTTATTTATTTTTATGTTTGAAAACACTTTTTCTAGTAAAAAAAAATATAAAAATTTGTTAAAATTTATTAAAATTGTAAAATTATTATTAAAAAAAGTTAGAATATTACTATTCAGAACTGTTTTTGATTGTTTACAATGATTATTATTGTATTCAAGTTTAACACATTAATTTCAGTGAATTATAATTGATAAATATTACTCAATGATGTGATACACTTAACAACTACATACAGCAGAATACTTACCTACTTGTTTTATTTTTAAATTAAATTATTAATAATAGTATGGTATGCTATGGATAATTAATAATAATAATGTTTTAGATCAGTGTTTCTCAACTGGTGTTTCGCGGAACCTAAAGGTTCCATCAGCCAGTGCCAAGGGTTCCGTGAGATATTTGGGAAAATATCTATTTATTAATAATATTTTTGATTTGAACTATGATTTGAACATAGAAAAGCTCTAAAAATTATATGTGGGTTCCACAAAATGTTCAAGCTCCTGCAAAGGTTCCACAAGTAAAAAAAGTTGGGAAACACTGTTTTAGATTATAAGTACTAATACATATTTCTGTTGAGTATTAGCAATCCAAAAAGTTTGCTGCCATCATTAGAGCCACAGCCATGTTTGGGTTTGTATTGAACGGTGGTACATCAAACGAACTAGAGACTGTACAGTTATCGTAACAATATTTGTAGATGAAATACAAGCAGATATGATACAGGATGTGGGAGCTAAATAATGAGAAAAAAAAATCAAATAATCAAGACATTTGATGTGGGTGAAACTTAGAAACACTCACGGAATATTCTTAAAATTGATTTCGTTACACTCGGTTTCAGAGAATTTTCCAGGGCCTTGCAACATAGCCTTTATAGTAGCAGATATCAAGGCGTACTCGAGTTTCACAATGAATATTCTACCGTCGTTCGAGATCAATTTCACGTACACGGAATTTGGACCGAGGCAACTATCAACCATCTTCGACTCACAGCGATTCTGAGAACATACCGTTTACAATACGTTTATTAGTAGCGTATTTGGACCTGAATTTGGAGGGGGGTCGATCCCCATTTTTATCTACCATAGGCTATTTTTAATGACATTCAAGGCCGTATCTAAGGGAGGGATCAAGTGGTCCGGACCCCCTCCCCCCAAATTTTTAAAAGTAGAAATATTTTATTGCTGAATATAGCTTACATTCTAAAAATTTTCATCATTATATTTAAAAAGATGAATTTTTTTTTCAGTTACGGCCTTGATGACATGTACACGTTAAAATAGCAATACAATTAGTTTAGTTAGGTACCTGTTTTCCTTGTGCTGCGATAAAGTCAACCATATTTGTCTTTCTTTTCTTCTGAAATTATCGTTTGATTTATGTCTGTTTACCGCACACAAAAACGACAAGTTACAGAAATGATGACCGCCGTACACAAAAACTATTCAAGTTATAACATGACGCCCCTGTCGTTGGGCGGGTGGAAAATCGATTAATATCAACAAATGGTAAATATAAACTTTGTCCTTTATTGATTTCGATTCCCGGGATGTCGGGACCAACTGTGGGGGGGGGTAGATCAAAGCGAATCGTCCTCTGTCGGACTACGGGTGTGTACACACCTGCCACATAACGATACGTAAGCATCCACCCGCTTAATCGGGGTTTCACATTTCGTCAATGACGAATCGTCATGATGCTCTGTGCGAGTTTTTTTGGTGTTCCAAACGCGTCGGTAAGGGTGGATATGCTCTCAGATTAATATTTTAATTTATTATATTAATTATATGTTAATATTTTAATTGGTTACATTAATATAATATTTATCAGCGTATACTCGTCGTCTTTCCGAGCCACAGATATGTAGAATAAATATTTATTCTATGTACTTATCTGTGTTCCAAGATTAGTGATGTATCATTATCACTAAAGCTATTGTTTATACTATTATCAACGTTATGTCCACAGATATGTTTAGTCATGGAACATTGTCTATGGTAAAATCACACGATGATTGCAAAAGAGAAGCTGCGTTAGCTATAATGAGAAATAATGTTTTGTTAATACAACGCCTGCCATCACGGTAATAACATGTTTTACTATTTTACTGATAAACGTTATAATTACGCTATAGAATAACCAGAAAGGACACTTTTTGAGTTTAACAGGGGTTCTTATGGGGCACAGATTTGCTACACCTGTTAGAATATCACTATATCAGTGTGGCCTGTGGAAAGATATTTCCCATTATTCTATTTTTTTAGCAAGACTGATTTTCCAAATATTGAAAGAACGCGGTAGTCATTGTTTACAAAAATGTATACTGTCAAACTGTCCGAGGCCCTATAAAATTGGAAAATCAGTGTTACCAGACAAAAAGAATTTTAGATTTTTGTTATTTTATAGATACATTGATAATCCAACAAATTGTACAGTATTTTTGAGCCCTTGTCCCTTCCGGTTATTCTGTGATTACGCGTTCGGGGAACTCACGCACATTAATAATCAGTCGTGACGCCTCTTAAAAACGGTCCATGTTCAACAGCCGTAAGGCTATACGATTGTTAAAAATAAAAACAATAAACCTACTACAAGTGCTTTTTACCAATAATCGGGTTACAGTGTATGATAAACCTTTTTATTTTCGTGCCGGATTTTGTATTAGGCGCTTGGAACAAGTGTTCAACCACCTGTAAGGTGGGGGTGTACGAGACAGTATCGATTCCGCAAGGTAGATATACAAGGTCGTCAGAACATGTGGATCGTTTCGTGTATTCGCAACGATTGTTGACGTCCCGAGTCGTAGTGGCTGTTGCCTGCTATAATCCTTATCTTTAGTGGTTATATGGCACTGACACAAATATTAAATAATATTTTATTTGTTTATTTTTGTTGTTTTACGTGTATAGTTCGTTGTGAAGCTCGTGTAATAAACTGAAATAATAAATTGGTGGTTTCGCCGGCGGTCGTCGTTTCATTTGCGTTTCTTTTGCCGTAACGAACATGGCTAACTCAATCGAAATACCGATAAAGGACATGGACAAGGTACGTTTACTTGTTGAATGTTGTGTTTATTATTTGGATATTTTATGTGTGTGTGAGAAGGGACATCCCGACACACGATCCGAAATTGAATTCAACAATTTAATATGCATTAAATACAGTTTGCTGGACACGGTTTTTTTAATTATTAATTACTCGAAATAGAAGCTTCGATTTTATAAGACTAGAAACCATCGTGATCGATTTAGGAGTTATGGTTGTCACTTGACGTGCAGTGTGACTAGGGTTAATTATGTATTTATGTTTATTTGTATTGTAGGTTCGATATAAAGTATGGCATTGTAACCTAAGCTATTATTAGTTTTAGTAGTATTTATACCACTATAGTTTTGATTATAACTGAGAATTTTTTAATTTTAACCTTCCAAAAGCACTAACTAGATACTATTTGCTACCAGTAACCTCTCGGCTCTCATGAAGTTGATGATCTAAGTATTTTTTCTAATGGAATAATATTTCTATACACAAAAATTATATAAATAAAAAACACTTATCGTTGTAAAATTATATATCTTATACATGGTTTAATATCTATATAATACTTATTATTATTTGTAGCAGTTGTAGTTTAATTATTGTGCATGAATAGTATATTTTTATTATTAATACACAAAAATTAATATCACACATTCATAAATATTTTGAAATAATAATAATTTTTATTAACAATATGAAGAAGTATAGTTTGTAACAAACTTATAGAACAGTACATATTGAACTAGAATACAATTTAAAATCACATACCTAGGATATTTATATATATATATATATATATTGTAAGGCTATTTTTTTTATTTAAAAATACTTATAATTGATCTAGACCTAGGTATATCTGGTGACATAAACAATCTCTAAACATTTAATGAATCAATAGTGAGCGAATAACAAAAATATCATGATTTAATGGTTCAATATTGGTCCATTAAATGAATAAATTTTTCATGCAATGCGGTATTAGTCTTTTGTTTTAAATTATATTTTTGTTTAATACATTTAATTATATTAAATTAATTTAATGGTTCCTAATATATATTTAAATAATACTGAAAAAATCTAGGCATGCTCATTTTACATTAAATATTTAAATTATTTTTTGCATTTTAATCAATTAATTCATAAATGATCAATTGTTATTTTTATAAAAAAAAAAAATGTTTTTATTGCATTGAGTAATAAATCAGATTCAAGTTTAATTTAAAAAATTGGTTTGATTCAAATAATAACTTATACTTACTTCGGAAGTGTAATACTTTATCAAGTATTAACAATTTTGTTTTATGCATTTCCTAATTATTAGTATTTTTATCATACATCTAAAATGTCACTAAACAATAAACAGTCTATTCAAATAGATAGAACAACATTATACTTACAGAGTATAATAATTAATTAGAAATCATTAATTGGTAAACGTGACTGTATTATAATACACTATAACTTGGCCAATGATACTTGCACTTTATTTTAACCATCAATTTTTGTTTGCATTTACACAGAATAAATAGAATTACATATTATTGAATATAACATAAAGATGTACTGTTATTTTAATTAAAATTTGTTTATTAACTTTTTTATTAGATTATTGAAATACAAACAAGCCAGCTGCCAGATCCTAACGAGCTCCATAATATTTTAAAAAATGAACATTCAGAATTACATATATGGGTCAATTTAGCAGTATGTTTTATGTTTTATTATATTTTAAACATGAATATACTGTATATAGAATAATATTTAAATATTTTTATTTATTTTTTCAAAAAATGTTAGCTGGAATATTATAAAAAAGGCAATTCAGTTGCTTTTGTTAAGTTATTGGAATCGTCACGGAGTAATTCATGTTTGAAATATAAAGACAGCGATAAAGACCAAATGAGAGCTTTAGATATGTTAGCAGCCTATTATGTACAAACAGCCAACCGAGAAAAAAATAAAGAAAAACGTATCAAACTCTTTGCTCGGGCAACTGAATTATATACAACAGGAGATAAAATATTAATGGATGATGTGGTAAGAATATGTTTATTACTAATTATTAAATGTTTTAAGAATTACATATTATGTGTTTTATACATTTTTACATTTTGCAGAATCATTTATTGGGTCGTGCTTTTTTCTGTTTACTGGATGATAATAAAATTGACCAGGCCAATGCACAATTCAATTTTATATTGAGCCAATCATTGAATAATATACCAGCTCAACTAGGCAAAGCGTGTATTGCATTTAATAGGAAGGATTACAAAAGGTCCTTAGAGTATTATAAAAATGTATTGCGCTCTAACCCCAATTGTCCAGCTGATGTAAGATTAGGTTTGGCACATTGTTTCTTAAAACTAGGAAACATAGAAAAAGCATGTTCATCGTTTGAACGTACTTTGGAATTAGACCCTAAATGTATGGGTGCATTAGTGGGTCTTGCTATCATGAAATTGAATAGTGAATGTTATAGTGACATAAAAATTGGTATAACTTTGATGTCTGAAGCTTATAAAATTGATCCAACAAATCCATCGGTTTTAAATCATTTATCGAATCATTTTTTCTTTAAGAAAAATTATAAAAAATCTCAAAATCTAGCTATTCATGCATTACAAAACACAGAATATGATGCTATAAAAGCGGAGAGTTGTTATTATATAGCTAGATCATATCATGCAGAGGTAATATAATTATTATTGTTAAGAAATAACTTATCTTTTTTAACATAACTTTTAGAATAATTATGAACGAGCATTTCAATACTATTATCAAGCCACTCAGTTAGCACCTATAACATTTGTACTTCCACATTATGGTCTTGGTCAAATGTATATTCATGGAGGTGATATAGAAAATGTAATATTTGTTTATAACATCTTATTTTTCTTAAATTTAAAATTAAATATAATTTTTAACGAATTTAAATTGTAATTTGTTTAGGCTGCTCAATGTTTTGAAAAAGTTCTTAAAACTGAACCGGAAAGTAATGAATCTATGAAAATCCTTGCATCATTATATGCTGATTCAAATAATCAACAGAAACGAGATATTGCAAAAAATTATTTAAAAAAGGTATTTGGTTAAATATCTAGTTATTATTTTTTTTTTATAGTCTTTTTATTGTTTAATATCCTAGATTATCAAATACAATCCTGATGATTTAGAGGCTTGGATTGAATTTGCTAAGATTTTAGAACCGTCTGATTTAGAAGAATCTTTATCTGCATATAATACAGCTATAAATTTACTGCGCAAAAATCAGAATAATACAATTCCACCTGAAATACTTAATAATGTTGCAGCTTTAAATTACAGGTATGAAAATAGTAAAAAAAAATATATTATTATAATATATAATTATTTGTCTAATATTATAGGTTAGGAAATTTGGATCAATCTCTTTCTCAACTAGAAGAATCTTTAAGTTTGTCAAAAAAAATGGCTACAACTAACCAGGAACATTATACTTCTATAGTTGTTACAACTAGTTACAATTTGGCAAGGGTTTTGGAAGCACAATCTCAATTTCAGAAAGCTGAAATATATTATAAAAACATCTTAAAAGAGCATCCTAATTACATTGATTGTATACCGAATATTTATTTCAATCCAATCATAGAAACTGTTATAATGTTGAATTATATGTTATAGGTTATTTACGTTTGGGATGTATGTCTCGAGATCGTAACCAAATTTATGAAGCTTCTGATTGGTTAAAAGAAGCATTGCGTTTTGATAATGATAATCCTAATGCCTTGTCATTACTTGGAAACTTACATTTATCTAAAAATGAATGGGGTCCTGGTCAAAAAAAATTTGAACATATTTTAAAGGTTTGTAAATTGCATTACCTAATCAAAGTTAGTTTAATTTTTTTTTTTTTTTTTTAGAACCCATCAACATTAAATGATTCATATGCGTTGATTGCTTTGGGAAATGTTTGGTTGCATACTTTATACCAACAGAATAAAAATAAGGACCAACAAAAGAAACATCAGGCTTTAGCTATGCAGTTTTATACTAAAGTCTTGAGATATGATCCAAAAAATATTTGGGCTACTAATGGAGTTGGTTAGTAAAAATTATATTTGTTAAAATTAAACTTCCATTTATTTTTGTTTATCTTTAAAATCGCCTAAATGAATCATTTAATTTGACAAACATCAGTTTTTTTTATTGATATATCTTAAATTCAGTAGATTATTAAAATATAGTCAAATTTATTATTACATTTTTTTTGGTAAATTTAAGGGTACAAGTCTTGGGCTTACTGGGTTAATTTACTTCTAAGAATATCTTCACATTGAGTAATTCTTATATCTTGCTGTATTTCATTTTTCTAATTGTTATTAAGAAAATAGAAAATTAGAATGTGAATTTTTAAAAATCTATTACCAATAAATTACGATTACATGGCAAACTGCAATAGTATTTAATAAATGCACAGCAGTGTTAGTATTTTATATATAATTTTTAAATATATATCCCCCTGTAATAATAACAAATAAAATTGACACTTAATTTAAAGATGAAAATGATTTTCATAGAAATATTCATTTTTTAAATTAATGGTTATTTATGACTAATTTTTTGTTATTATCAAAAATATTAAGAAATGTGTTTCAAAATGTAGCTTTATACTGTTTATTATTTATGCATTTGTGTATACTATATTTTGATGATACCATTGCAATTATATGTGTGCACTTTCAGCATGTTTTTTCTTATGTTATAACATAACTGTTATAAGTATAAACTGTTATTTTTTGTCAAAGTTATCAGATGATTAAAATAAATATATTATTTCTATTTCTGTAATATTATGTTTATATAATATACTAATATAATATTAAACAATATCATTAATTTCTCATTAATTTTGAAAAAAATGCTTTTCATAGTGATTTGATTTTGATTATTTTATTCAATTTAAATTATTTATTCTTGTTAGAGATTAGATAAATTTAGTATTTTTCTGTTAAATAAGGTTGTGTTTTGGCTCACCAGAATTATATAAACGAGGCTGGTGATATATTTGCTCAAGTGAGGGAAGTTACTACCAACTTTCCCGACGTCTGGTTGAATATTGCACATTTATTCATTGAACAAAAACAATATATTAGTGGCATTCAAATGGTATGTCAGAGTTATTCTAGATAGTATAATATATAAATTACACATAAATAAGTATTTATTAATAGTCATACGTTAATTTCATATGTTATTTGTTTTAAATATTTTCAGTATGAACAATGTATAAAAACATTTTATAAGTATGATAATGTTGATGTTTTACAATATCTTGGACGAGCATATTACTTGGCTGAAAAATTTAAAGAAGCAAAAGTTGTATTTTCAAAAGTGAGTAAGCTTATTTATTTTTCATAGTTAACAATGTTAACATAATATTATTAAGATGTATACTTAAAATCATTAAAATTAATATCAGGCTCGTAGAGTTGCTCCTCAAGATACTGTTATAATTTACAATCTCGCTTTGACTCTACAAAAACTAGCAGTTCAAGTACTGAAGGACAAACAATCTAATTTGAAAATTGTACTTCAAGCTGTGCGTGAACTTGGATTATCACGAACGTAATATTATTAAATAATAACTGATTTTTGAAATTATAAATTGTCATTACTATTTAATTGTATTTCAGATATTTCCAATATTTATCTATTCATGGTGATCATGTGCAATATGACTTAAAATTGGCTGGTATTGAAGCTAATCGTTGTCAAGATTTAATGAATCAAGCTGATTATCATGTGAAACGAGCACGTCAGAAGGACATCGAAGAACGTGAAATTCGTCAAAAACGAGAAAAAGAACTGGAATTACTCATAGTCAAACAAAATGAAGACAAAGCAAATGAAATGCAATTCGAAGAAGGAAAAAAGAATGAAATTTTAAAAAAACGCCAAGAATATTTAGAGAAAACAAAAAATGCAATTATGATGTTTCATACAGCTATAGAAAGCCCTAAACTTAAAAGAAAACCTCGTATGAAAAAGAGTTCAGCTCACGGTGGAAGTTTTTCTTCTGAAGAGGAAGAAAATAAATGTCCTAAAAAATCAAAAAAAAGGTAATATATGTTTCTAGGTTTTTATCTATCACTTACATTATAAGATAATTTATCAACTTTTTAATATCTATCTTAATGTAGTGGGCAATCTGATAATAGTACAAAGAAAAAAAAAGTAAATATAAAATGCAGAAAAGAAATATGTGCTTCAACTCGATCTACTTCTACTAATGTACCAGTATTAAAAAAAAAAAGTTTGGTAAGTTTTAAATTTAAATTTGTGAACAATAATAATTTCCATTATATAATAACCATCTCATGTTTAGTCCAACAGCAATAAAAAAGTATGCACGTTATCAAAACAAAAACTTAGAATTGTTTCCAAAGAATTCATATCAACTAGCGAGGAAAACAGTAGTGAAGATGAGGAAATAAAAAAATAAATTTTTTAACAGCGAGTACAAAATCAATACTTGGTAATTATTTTTAAATTATTATTTCAATATATTAATTCTTATATGATGTTAAGAAAATATTTTTTCTTGAGCATATTAATTGATCACGTTCAAGGTGGTTAGTAGGTACCATGTTTTTACAACATGTTTTTTCGTTTAAATAATTATAAATATTCATATTTATTTTCATTTTCAGCTGTCAATATGAAATTTCATCTCCATCGAGCAGTGCTAGTTCAATATCTAGTGTTTCAAGCTGTTCTTGAAAATATAGTACTTGTTCATTAAGAGTCCTTTACCTTTGCTTAGTTGTGTGAAGTCTGGTATGTTACAAAATTCTCATTCATCTATTGGTAACTCCTGTTCAAAATCTTCTGATAAATCTACTACAGGTTTAGAAACCAAATCTGGTTATTGTTCTGTTGTGTTATTATCAGATTTTTCATAGTGTTTAAATAAAATAAAATATACCAGAAATAAAATTTTAAGGCAAATTATTTTTCAGTTAAGAATATGATTGAATGCTTTACAACTTATCTTTGTTTTAAATATTATTATTTACTAAATAAAAATTGATGATGGCAATAATTATTTACAAGTTTGCATACAATATATTCAATATTAATTATAATCAGTGGCGGCGAGTTAGGGTAGACAATGAAACACAGTGGGGTATTAACAAAATTATATGTATGGAAGAGACATGTCTCAACGTAATATTTTAATAATTTAATTGCATTCCGACAGTGGTTTAGGGCCTTTTACACATATGTATTATTTTTTATTTTTAAATCAATTTTATATAACACTATTTCTTTAGTTGTCTTATTGTCTTGTTGTCTTGTTGTCTACCCTATAAAATTGTTCGCGCGCTGCCACTGGTTATAATTTATGTTTTAGTAAATTTTTTTTATATTTTATAATAGTATTGAAAAAATGAAAATATTAAAGAATTTTAACATTAAATTAATTTTAGCATGTAAATAATAAATTAATATCTAAAATAAGTGTTGTTAGTAAATGGAAATTGTTATTCATGTTTTTTTTTATTTTTATATCAATGAATATTGTATTCACATTGGCATAATTGTAAATCTGTTAAGTTTTTTATATTTCAACGATTGGTTTATCTGTTGTTGTTACTTTTAAGTTTGATGATGTTTAATTTACTCCAATATAGAATTTAATGAAATTAAATGTGAACTGGTTAAAGTAAATTTGCTATTTTATGTGTTGTGTACTTTCAAGATTTAAACAACAAATATTGTGTATTCAGTGATAATTGAATGCATTGTATTACATAATAAATGCAAAATTTATACCATTTATACATACTTGATTGAACAATATTTCAATATTCCATTGAATATTAATTTAATTTGTTTATAATTTTTGTATAATTTATTGTTGTTCTAATCAAAATCATTTCTTTTCTTTTTGTGGATAAATTGGTATGTTCATAATAATAGTTATTTTTAAATTTACTAGATTTAAGACTACCATTATTTTTATGTAATACACGTAATTACACGTTATTAAATGTTGAATATTGAATATAATATTGAGTATCTAAATAGTTTTAAACTCTAAGCAAACAATAAATTGGCTTATAATATAAATTGTTATAAGTTATAACAAATATTAAATACCTACTGACTAATTTGTTTCTACTTCATGTTGAGTGTACTAACGAATAGTGAATATTTGTCATGTATGTTTGGGATCCCGATTTTATTGTAATAATAATTATAAAAAATATTTTTATTGTTTGGTATACTGTTTATTATAGTAAATGTAATATACAATAGTACAATACATCACTCATTAATGCTTTTGATTGTTTTTAAATTTAAAACTATTTATATATTTATAGTATAGTTCATAATTTATTAAAATGTTATTGTACATGACGGGCTATTCACTGGCATTTCCCCCCGTCAATAATACTGAAATGTAGAGCTTACATTCTTAGCGTTTATTGTATTATAATAAAATCATAATAAATGAACAATGCCAAAATCCATTTTAAATATCGGTGACAGTGTATCCAATGCATTGAACCATATAATATTATTATAATAGAGTTCAATGATCCAATAACCTATGGTCAGAGCCCAACTTAAGAAATATGGGCCCTGGGCAATATAATTTTAGGAGCGTTTAATATTTCCTGTGTATTTAAAAAAGACAATGATCATTAAAATAACATAATTGCATTAGTGACCAAAATTTTTATTAACAGAACATACATTAATTTTTAATACTTAGACCAGTAGTTCCCAAGCTTTTTCATTCTACGCTCCCTTGTACATTTACTAAAATCTCATTCCCCCCTCCTTAAATTAGAATTTAGGCGAATTTTTTTTTTGAGTAGTAGAAATAAATCATACAAAATAACTATATATGTATTATAAAAATATACAACTATTTACTTTTACTATTTTCATAATTTTAAAAAGTTATTCAATATAAAAACAAAAATATTAGTATGAAATATAAATAATATAAGTAAATAATATAGTATAAATAGTAATTTGAGACTGTTTTTTTCTTACCTTTTTCTAAAACTAATATAGTGATTTAAATTTTACATTATGTAAAAAATAACATCATTATTTTTGTAATTCAATCATCACTATATAGTATATTCCCTCCTCCGGTTGGGAACCGCTGACTTAGACTATGAGTAATGAGGTAGACTATGTAGTTCTGGAAAATCTTCCTTGGGTAAGCATTTCTAAAATTCTATAATCTCAGACAACTCTTTATATTTACATTTTAAAATTGTTGACCTTTGAAGTTCAATAATTTCCAATTGCATCTTAGTTAAGTGTTATATTTTTGGAGATTGTGTATCACAATGACAAAATAGATTAATAAATAAGTTATTTAAATCCCAGTCTTCTTTAAATCTTCTGAATCTTTCTTGAAAACTTTCATATAGTGATGAAATATGATTTTTAAAAATGGTCAATGGAATGTTTGTCGGTAGATAAATAGATTTTAATCGTACAAAGTGGTCTAGATTTCCCATTCCTTTATTACTTTCAAATAAACAAAGTCGAGACATGAAGTCATGAAAGAATTTATACAATCCACAAGAGCTGGATCGTTTGTTGAGAATATTAAAATGAAAATTAATGTCTCAAAAAAAAAAAGAAGGTAATTCACGTATCTAGGTTTTTATCTATCACTTACATAAAGATAATTTATTAACTTTTTAATACTTACCTTGGTACTCGTCCAATATGCTATCTACCGCACGTTTGATGGTTTAGTATGCTATTTGCCGTAAATATTGTATTAGGTATATATATTATATATGCGTAAATGTTTGACACCCTTTTTTTTGTACATCGATTATACATTGTTTTCAAAATATTACCTTCTGAATCACGTTTTTGACTATTTTTCAGAACTTCTTTCAGCTCGCCACCATAAATTGTTTGGTTTTTAATTTTGGTACATGTCAGGTCAGTTGGTAATAAACCACGTATTTTAAAAAAAATTGCGCACATCTCTTAATTTTGAATTATGTGTCGATATAAATAACTCATAGTTGACGGACTCATAATAATAATTAATAAATAAAAAAATTACAGTAAAACCATATATTATAATCGACACGGCTCACAAACACACACTGATTTTTTTTCTGTATGAAGCCTATGATGAATTATAAAGAGGTATAAATACAATTTTGGATTTCAATAATAGCTTAATCTTAATTGCAAAATGATAAAGTATATTAGTATATATAATATTATATCCAAGTATATTATACTATAAGATTTACGGTAGATATCATAATATTAAACTATCATATATAAAATTACGGTAGATAAAATATTTACGGTAGATAGCATATTGGACGAGTACCCTTACCTTTAATGTAGTAACTGATTAAAGTACAAAGAAAAAAAAAATTGAATTTAAAATGTAGAAAGGATATTTATTATAAATTGTCATTACTATTTAATTGTATTTCAGATATTTCCAATATTTATCTATTCATGGTGATCATGTGCAATATGACTTAAAATTGGCTGGTATTGAAGCTAATCGTTGTCAAGATTTAATGAATCAAGCTGATTATCATGTGAAACGAGCACGTTAGAAGGACATCGAAGAACGTGAAATTCGTCAAAAACGAGAAAAAGAACTGGAATTACTCATAGTCAAACAAAATGAAGACAAAGCAAATGAAATGCAATTCGAAGAAGGAAAAAATAATGAAATTTTAAAAAAACGCCAAGAATATTTAGAGAAAACAAAAAATGCAATTATGATGTTTCATACAGCTATAGAAAGTCCTAAACTTAAAAGAAAACCTCGTATGAAAAAGAGTTCAGCTCATGGTGGAAGTTTTTCTTCTTCTGAGGAAGAAAATAAATGTCCTAAAAAATCAAAAAAAAGGTAATATATGTTTCTAGGTTTTTATCTATCACTTACATTATAAGATAATTTATCAACTTTTTAATATTTATCTTAATGTAGTGGGCAATCTGATAATAGTACAAAGAAAAAAAAAGTAAATATAAAATGCAGAAAAGAAATATGTGCTTCAACTCGATCTACTTCTACTAATGTACCAGTATTAAAAAAAAAAGTTTGGTAAGTTTTAAATTTAAATTTGTGAACAATAATAATTTCCATTATATAATAACCATCTCATATTTGATATTTGAGCTTTAGCCAAATCTATTTCTACTACATAAATAAAAACAAAAAATATACATACGAGTATATAATATTACTTTACAGTAGTCAGATATCTGTTAATATTAATATTTCCTAATTATTTGATTTTGTCAAGAGGGTCATATTATATAACATTGCTGTCAATACGAATAACAATTAAAAAATGAAACGTGTTTTGTATGTTTTATATATATAAATAAATAAATATATATATATAATTTATTTCAAATTAACGTTATAAATTATAATACTAATAAATAATTTACAAATTACAATAATGAATAACAACATTATTTTAGATAGGTACCTTCGTACTTAGATACGGAAATACTAAATATAGTGTAATGATAATTGATATTATATTGATGATTACAAACTGTTGTGTATTATATTAAGTATTTACCTACCGATAAATTACATAGAGTTTTGTTCTACAAGGTTGTTAAAAATATTTAAATTACACAAAAATATTGACCGAATAAAACACCATCAAATGGGCATTTATATTTACAAATACACGCATATAGTTTAAGACTATATACATCTTTCAGCGTCTGTCTATAATATAATAATTTATATAATTTATTATAGGTATATTAACAATTACTAAAATTAAAAACAATAGGTACGAAATTGTATTTGTATATAATATAATTAATAAAAACATTTTCAAAAATATTATGAGTATATACGTCAAATGCAAGTTATATTATTAAAATTGAATATCATAGTACATATTTTGCAAAAGAATAATTCCAGAAATATATTACTTAAAACGAAAATAAACCTATAATAAAATAATAATTAATATAACGTGATTATAATTGATAGATACCCACGATTTAATGTTAACAGACAAGGCGTGGCAATTGAAAAATATAAAATATTTATTTCTGTACATAGGGTACATCATATAAATTGTTAATTTAGAAGAAAAATAATTAATGACTGTAATTGATAAGGTTAAAACCTTATGAAATGTCTAAGTCTATGCGAATGAGGAAATTATCTATAATGACTGAAATACGTAAAAGAAGTAAAATTTAGTGACTACTGATTAGTAAAATTTGTAATTTTATAAAAAATAAGAATTTCAAAAACATATGTTCCTATTGTGTGGTTTAGACGTTGTAAGTGTAGATATGCATGATTGATATCGCTTATATGTGTTTTACGTGAATCTAGGAAAGTAATTTGTTTTTGTACTTGACAATTTGTCTTACAAGCATATTTTATTCTAAGACAGCTTACAAGTATAGCTTGGCGTGTTTTTCCTTTTTAGTTATCACTGTCAAATGTTAGGTATAGTATTATCATTCTCCAATGATAATTTAATTTTAACATAACACACGGTTATTCATAAGTCATAACCGAGGAAGTTAAATCACAATATTACATTACGATAATTATTATAGTGTATTAGTGTGTGGCTTAAGCTTTTAACTTTTATTAAATAAAGTACCTAAAAAGGTTTTTTTAAATTATTTTTATTAACTATTAATAATTAATTATTATGAAGTAAAAAGGTTTATTTCTTAATTAAACGTTTTTTTAAGCATTTGTGTATATTTTTTTTTATCAGAATTTTAAACGCTTAAAAAACGCCCAGGGCGCAAAAAAAAAGTTCTACGCAAGTGTATTATATAATAAATATATATAAACCATTTGCGTTATCTACCCATTGTTTTTTTTTAGTTGTTAATATAAATTAATTAACTAAATAGTACCTATATAATATTATGTACCTAATTATCTATATTTTATACAAATCAAATTGTTGTTGAAATCTTTTCATTTTGTCACCAACGCACATGCAATGGTATTATAAGTATATGGTGTATAATAATAT
Organism: Rhopalosiphum padi; assembly: GCF_020882245.1. Taxonomy (NCBI): domain Eukaryota; kingdom Metazoa; phylum Arthropoda; class Insecta; order Hemiptera; family Aphididae; genus Rhopalosiphum; species Rhopalosiphum padi. The sequence continues at coordinate 71,643,581 of NC_083599.1, read as the reverse complement.
ATATTATATATTATACTGTTGACTGATAGTCGACGACGGTGATTTGATTCTTATGGCAAACGTTGTGAAAATAATTTATATGACCTTTTCCCCTATTTAAATGACTATTTCAAAATGGTTTTCCAAGACGATGACCTCTTTGTTTATCTGTAAATGTCAGTTATAACTCTACACGATCATCATGAACAGCGCACACGAAAATGCTAATCCAAATAACTGAAACAAAAATAGAAATATGTCGCAGTAATTACTCGTGTGTCTTATAAAGGAATAGAAGACAGTACTCGTATAGTAGTATCATCATTATTTTTAAGTATATGCATTTTTTTCTGAGTTTAAGAAAAAAAATTGTAGTTCATAACTAATTTTAATGATTTAATTTTAAACATTGAAACTACATTAAATGTATGATAAATTGTCAATTGATTCATCTGTTGAAACTTTTAAGTGATTATTATGTATTTTATTAGTAGATATCAAACAAAAAGGTGTCTAGTTTGCTACACATTCCCCCGTATGGCGTGTTTATTGCAATAATAAAAATTGTATATATTGCATAGTTACTTTGTATATATATATTATACTATATTATTTATGTACCTAATAGATGTAAAATATTAAAATATTAAATAGGTACGTACTAGAAATAATGACACAGCTATACCAACGGTTCCAACAGTGGTCGCGTGGTCTTTCATGAAAGCAGTGGTCACGTTCAAGCAGCCAGTATTGTATATCTGTAAGCTCGCTTGGAAACTCAGATTGCATGGTTGTTTCTGTTAACAATAAATCATGATTATGTCACTAATGGTGTATAATTATGACGGGAAAAGTCATATTGAGCCAACGCCAAATGGGGTACATTTTGAATGTCCCCTCGACCACTTGAAGGACAAACTTAATTTTTAAATAAACCACCGTTTAGTAGTTTAGTTGACCATCAATAATTAAATAATTGAATAATATAATAATTGTTAAGAAATAAGTTAGTATAATTCCAATGTATAATGAGTTAGTAACGGAATTTCCATAAACAAACAGCAACACTGAGATAATTAATACTAAATTTTTTTTTAATAACTAATATTTTTATTATTGTAATTAAAGTTGCATCAAAAATTTGCTTATATATTATACAAAACTAAACCTAACCTATACCATAGGTATACCTACATAATTTCACATGTGTAAATCAAGTTTATTAATTATTAATAATGACTAATGAGCAGGGTTCGGTACTTATAGAATTTGCATATCCATCATACGAGTAGATCTAGTAAAAGATGCAGACTGATATACAAATACGTTTTATAGTACGTTTTAAGGTTAGTTATTCAAATATAAAATTTTATTTTGGCATATTTTTAATTTTTTTGTTTTATTGAAGCATATTCTACGGTTTTTAACAATTTATGAACAATAAAATTGTTCGAAATGTATTAAAATGTTGAACGATTAATTACAAAAATTTGTTTTGAGCATAGTAATTCTATTTATGTATCTATCACGTTATTGTGCAACATTAACGTGATCTATAAATACTTAACAAAAGCAATTTGAAATGATCAAAAACAATGTATAGTATTTTGAGTTGGATAATCCTAATAAGAGAGCTTTCCTGTTTGAAAACGTTCGAAAATATTTAATAGTTCAATGCTACCACAAAGATAAAAATTTTGTTAACAACAACAAATTTTTAATTAATATTTACCTATATTATAATATATACATATATATTTTTTCAAAACATTCAAAAATTAATTTTTAAGAAACATATATTATGATTTATAAATTTATAATAATAATAAAATGTCCAATAATAATAACAAATTATTTTTTTATATTATCTAATAAATCCTGTTAATTACTTTTTAAATGCTTTTTTAATTTTTAGTGTATATTTTTAAGTTTATTGAGTCATATATATAAGCGCATATTTTAGTGTTTTTTAGTGCTATAAGTCCCAAAAGCTGCTAATGAGTATACATTAAACTTAGGTACACATCATAACACATAAGGTGTAAACAATTTTTAAAAAATGGTTTTTTAAACACAATTTTCGATTTAGTTGCTGTAATTATTCACACATTGAATGCAGCATTATTATATTATTTTTGGATTTACATAAGTATTATTAGATATACTTTTTAGCTTATAAGCGCAGAATTGTATAACTTCTTATAGAAACTAACCCTGCTAACGGCTAATTCCATAGATTTTCTATTCAATTGCTACGTATACCTATACGTATACTATATAGGGTCTAATATAGCTGTGAGCGTTTTTCAAATTGTGGATCGAAGTAAATTTTAGGTATATCGTGAGGATTTTTTTAATTATATAGCTTTTAAGATTAACTAGAATCTCTCTTATAAGTGGTAAATAGTGATTCTTTGGCTGATGGGTGTGTAGCGTTTTAAAATTTTGTAGCAATCTTAAATACGAAGTAGAATTTTAAATTTTAATAGAGGGTTACGTAACACGTTCAGATTGAACTGAAAGCATTTTAAAATTTATCTGCAATTTTGAAAGCTCTACACCAATATTATTTACATTATATTGCTTACATTATTTTTTTAAATATTAAATATAGTAATATAATAAATAGTAATTGTATACACATTTACATGATATACAGTATTATAAACTATATAATATGTAAGGCTTACCTTTCCGTTGATCTCTTGACAACAGCTACTTGGAATGATTCCGCCGATCCTGTGCTGTCTCCAGTCATCGTAGCCCGTAACGCCACAACAGTGTAGCTGAAACGAGAAAAAGTGTATAAATGACGTTTTATACAAAAACAGTTTTTATGAAAACGTTTCCGGTATTTTTCCGGTCTCGACTTACTCCTTCCTGGAGGTCGTCCCACGCTCTAGTTATGGCCCGGTCATCGCCGTAAAACCTTATGGTCCTGAGCATCTCTTGCTGCATAGTCGTCTGCACTCTTTGTCGGAACATGTAACATAATATTCCTCCGACGAGCATCACAATGAATATAATGAACAGAATTATGAAATACTATAGGAAAATACAACGGAAATCGTAATTGCAATATATAATATATAGGCAATTGTAAAGAATATGATAGGTATACAACTTTTATTTATAATTGCACATTTGCACTGACATTTAATTAAACGATATTCACACACTTGGGGACCATAGTAGTATTCTATAAATAGAGAAGAGCTTAACTTTCTAATACTGTTTCTAGCTCTCTGCAAGAATTTATATCAAGTCCTCGAAAAAATAGTTGATTTTCGTGGAGGGAGGGAGTAAGAGAAAAAAATTAAAGTATGTTTTAAAATACTTCATGAGGAAAAACAAAAACTAACAGAAAATCAGAGTATTTATGCAACAAATTACAAATAACAATTTTTTATGTTTAAAAATATTTTTGTTAGTAAGTAAAAAAATTAAAATGTTTATACAAGGTTCCTTATAGCTATAAGTTATTTTTATTATTGGTAAAAAATATCAATAACACAAAATTACAATTTTTTTTTTGTAAGAGTGTTTTTAGTTCAAATTTTTACAAAATACGTACGCCAAAATAACAAAAGATTTTAAATTATTTTGTGTATACAAATTTATAATATTGGTTATTTTAACACCTAAAACTTCATTGTTTTACTAAATTATTAATATAAAATTCTTGTATTATTTTTTTTTACTTAGATTTTAAATTAAATAGCCATTAAGTAAACATTAATTTGTATGAGTGTTTAAGGTAAAATGTTGATGATATTGCGAATTCTAACAATTTATCCTTAATTTGCATTCCACTATTGCTTAATTTATTATTGTCTTTACACAATGACATTTTCAAAACATAATTTTGAGTTATTTAGAGGCGTATGCAATTTTGGAAGTATTAGTTTTTTCAATAATATTTATTTTATATTTAGTTAAAAAGTGTGAAAATTTAAATCAAGATTCCCCAAAAGTTGTTCTTATAGAAATTAAAAAATATCAAATATATGTAAGCACAATTTTTTTATAAGATAAGTATAAAATTGAAAGTCCAAATTTATAAATTGCATTTGTAAATTATATTCTTGTTAAAAATGTATATAATTACTTAAGCTTGAAAATTTAATACAAGATTCCTCATAAGTTTTTCTTATAGAAATCTAATTAAAAAAAAAATAATAATTTTTTATGGTCATTCCAAGTTGAAATTTTTAAAATATTGAATATTTAACGAAAAATTATAATTTTAGTTATTTGTTAAGTAATTGTTAGTTGTTATAAGAGTACAAAAAATATTTCATAAAATATTATTTATTGGGACTTGAAACTTTTCACAAAATCTATTTACGTATATACTATACATATATAATGTATATTGTATTAATCGCTAAATAAGTAAAATACGATCATTTTCTTGTTTTAAACTAATCAATGATTGAAACAAATTAAACTCCAAAAACATGATGACTGGTTTTTGTTCATACCTAGTAAAAAACTTCCTAATATTCAAGTATTTATTATGATTTTATTTATTCTGTGGTACCTAATGGCTAAGGCTACCTTTAACGACTTTAACTATCATACCGTCAAATAAATGAAATATAGTACAACGATAATATACTATATGACGCTATAATATTATTTATCTTTTACTTATTAAAAAAACTTATATTATTATTATTATTATATTATTTACACGCCCACACTAATATTTAATATAAATTGAATACTATTTTGCGTTCGTTCGTAGTTATTCAAATTTATATCGAAACTGTTGTCGCAACGCACGTAGTCGTACATTATTTAAAAAATGTAAAACAAAATATTATTACGATTATTATTTTACAAATAAATTACTTATTATTGGATACTAATGAGTAATGACTTATTAAAGACTCAATAGATCATAACTCATACTTATGGTTATTATCATTTTTATTTTTATGTATCTTAACATAAGTAGGTATATTGTTTTTTTATTTGAAGGTCGAAATTGGTAAATGTATTAAAATAATAAATTATATGACTTTCAGACACTTAAATTTCGCCCAAAAGCCATTACTTATATTACTAATACGTAGGTATTTATAAATTACAATCTTTAAATAGGTACACCGTAACCAGTAAACATTTTTAGGTATTAAGTAGGAAATAAGATCCATAGTATTATTAAGAGGATATCATACCCGCATGTGTTGTCTCCGTCTTAAAAACGTAAAACATTGCAAATTTGCGTTCAGCAGAATCAATTTTATGCTGTTAGCTTTAATATTAAAGCTAATTCACCTATTATCAAACTTAAAGGTAATAATATTATCTAGGGCATCTAACAGGTTTATATTGATATCTTAATTTTTAAGTGAGTTATAGTTATGTAAAATATTAAAACTTTAAAATGCTCGTAACTCGCTTAAAAATTAAAATATCAATAAAAGCCTATACGATGCCCTAGATGATATTATTACCTTAAAGTTTGATAATAGGTAAATTGACTTTAATATTAAAGCTAACAGCATAAAATTGAATCTGCTGAACGCAAATTTGCTATGTCTTACGTTTGTAAGACAGAGACAACACATACGGGTATGACGTCCTCTTAATAATTTAATACTGTGTTAATATCTATGTAAATCGTAGTTATATGCGTAGATATGTGATATACCAGCAATTCACTTATGTACACATTAAACGGGAATATTTTTTTGAATCGAGGTTTTTAATTTGTTTAACTAATCAATGGTCATATAGTTATGGTGGGGGATACGGGCTACGGGGTAATGACTAATGATACCGCTTTATAACTGACCACCCAATACAATTAATAACATTTTGTACAATAACTTATTTTTTTGGAAACAAAAAGTTGTGTTTGTCTTAATTAGATATATGTGAATGCTTTGCATACCGTTAGTAGCATGCACTTGACTTCTTTGACAGCACCAGCACATCCCAAGAATGACAGAAGTGACAATAGAATACCCGCTACGATTAATATGTATACTGCTCCTGTGAACAAATTGGTTCCCAAAAGCTCTTTGATGAACGATTTATCGTACAGCGTATACACTGATATGGCCACCAATACGATTCCACCAATCTGCAAACAAATTAAATTTTAATTTTAATGTGCTCTAAATTTTTTATTTTATAAATTTATTTTAATGGTTTTCTAATTTATCGAGGTTGGAAATGTATTGTATTTGGTATTTATATATATAAATAACGATTTCATTCCTTTGATAAGCATAACATTTCAGATTTGAATAGAATTAATTATTTTCATTCAGTTTTGGTGTAATTTGATTTCTCAGTAAAATTTAATTAAATTAAATTAATTTGTTTTTTTTTAATAGCGCTGTTATAGTTTAGTTAACATAATATAGCGGTAAAATGATAAAATGTATGCTTATTTGTTGAAGTATAATGTGTAGATATTGTTATTTGTCAAATAGAATAAACTACTCCACAAGAATTTACTGTTTAATAATAATTATGCACAAAAAATGAGTAGGTATAGTATATGTATAGTATATTAATATATAGTTACACGGTAATTAGGTTACTATCAAATCTAACATAATACAATATCGTGGGTCTCAAATTTTAAACTTAAACTTATTCTAGTCCAATTGGAAATTATTGTCCAAGTAACATAAGAACATCTGAACATGGTAATCGGAAATTTTAACAATTAAAATCTTTGCTTAAAAGTTTGTAACAATTACTAATTACAAACATTGTCTTATTTTTGATATTTAAAATTTCTGTCGAAAACATGTTACATTTAATTTTGGATATACATATTATATTGTATAGTGTACCTAAAATATTACTAAATGTCAGGAAATATCAAATTTAGTTTTTTTTTAATAATTATTCTAATTTTTTAAGCAAAATGAATAATGTATAACTTACGAATATGACAAAATTTGATAAAAACATGCTGTACTTGACGATGGTTCCACACCATTCATCTTTGGAACCGAACCCCATTTTGGATTCCTGTTGAATTTCAATAAACATAAAATTATTATGCAATTATTAATAATTGTTATTGATGCAATCTATAAACTTATATATTATATACACTATATAATATACATACACATATATATATATATATGTATAAATATTTACATGATATATCACTAAGGTAAAAATAAGTACATATAAATAGGTGTAATAAATTAACGAATATCTATGTATATAGTTTTAATATTTTTTTTTTATTCTTAGATTCATACAACATAAAAAGTTTTATTGTGTACTCATCATAATTAATAATAATTTATCTATAATTTTAATTAGCTCATTTAATTCAATTTTAAATAAGATAAAGTTAATAAATTTCGATCGAATAATGTAAAATGTTAGAATACAATTAATGATAGTTGTCAGTTTGTCACTATAATTGTAACAATATTCTGCATAGAATGTCTGCTGTATGTTGTTATAATGTATATCCGCAATTACAACACCTACTTGCATTACCATAGCCAGCCGAGGATGCGAAACTGCTCCCCACCCATCACCCCTAAAAAAAACCTGAATAACTTAATTCTATTCTATAGGTAAGTCTATGTTCAGTGATAAATTAATCACACAACCTGCTATATTTAAGCCATCATTATAAATATAAATCATTAATATTTTTAATAATTTGGTAAAAATTACATAACTGTTCCCGAATAACGATTTTACGCTAGGAGGTAAATTACCTTGCCAACCTAAGGTAAAAATCTTTAGTTAAATTTTTTTTCGCTGTTTAGGTTCATATCCATAATTTACAAATTAAAACTAAACTTAATTAATTTAAATTTATTAATTTCTCATACTTTTTAAAACATTAACATTTAAATTATTTTTAAAAATATCGATGTTTAATATTATACAACTGATGATGATCTTAAAAAGAGGCAGGTTTAATGCTAAATATAATAACGAGGTTTGATTATATTAATGTATTAAATCATTGTTTAAAGTTAAATCATACTCAAACTATCGGTTAATTATTTATCGGAGGTAATTTGTTAAAAGGTCAAATATCTGATATGAGAGGAAATTTAAGTAAATTATAGTTTTGAAATCGAAAGACAATTCGAATTACGTTAATTATTGAAAAAAAAAATGCAGAAGGAAATTTAAGGGTTAACCCTAAAGCAATTTGAGTATATCTGTAATATCTATATACTTATAAAACGATAAAAATAATCTTTTTTGATGATTCATTGTTTTAAGTAATATTAATATAATGTATTTAATAAATTACGCATGTACCTGCAGACTGCAATCGACTAAATACATAATTTGTGAAATTCCAAGGTTAGTCGGATTGGTTGTTTATTTTATTTTCCAGCGAACAAAGTTTGAAAAAATGAAAAAAACGATCTTCGGCAACAATATAACGTTCAGGGACAATTCTCAAGAAAGCGGCGTTAGCTATTAATTATAATATTATACAGTTCGTGCCGCACCGCGAATCGACGACTGCAATGACGAATTGACGACGACGACAATCTTCCGCGTCACACGTTTTAACGAGAAAAAAATAACTAGACCGTTTTCATGGCCCCCTCGAGGTCTTTAAATTTATCAAAATAACAAGTAATAATATTACTACCATTCTGAATTGGTGGACAGTCGCGCTTTAATATTTTAATGGGGCTAGCCTATAAAACAGAGGCTTTGTAGACTTTTACCAAGATACAATCGTGCACTAAAATTTTGCATCGATATTTACGTCAACTGTCCACTATTTACTGTTCGTATTTATAAGCCGGAAGTATAGCACAACATTCCAAGTGTATGTATATATTAGTGATGGGTCGAACTGTTCGAATCTCGAACCGAACCGAACCGAACCCTTGATGTTCGGTTCGGTTCGAAATTCGAACTCGGCACGAAAAAAATTCGAACCGAACTATCAAACATCTTTTACTGTTCGAAAATCGAACTTGAAAATATTTGTCGAACCTGACTTACTGACCACGATAGTTCAGAGACCAAATATTTGTACAATTCTTCAAAATTTATTTAAAAAAAATAAAAATTGATAATCATTTTTTAGAAATAATTAGACTATTGGCGATAGAAAGTTATAAACTGTAACAGGCACCTTATGTATCATTTATAATAATAATGATAAAAAATATTGAGTTCGAGTTCGAGTTCGACTTAAAATGATTCTAGGTTCGTTTCGGTTCGGTTCGGTAGAAAATATGAAGGTTCGGTTCGGTTCGAGTTCGAAAAAATAATTTAAAGTTCGGTTCAAGTTCGGTTCGATTTAAAAAATCAGAGTTCGACCCATCACTAGTATATATATAGAATCGGGAGTATATAGAGGATAGAAGAAGGGGTCAAGTGATTAAAGTATCCCCTTAGATACTATATTTCAAAGTTCAAACTTTCAAAGATAATAGTTTTTCGTTTATTAGTAAGTTCGATCAAAATATATTAAAATAAAATGTAATATTATATTATTAACTATAACCTCTAAATTGTACCTATAATATTCCTGCGTATTATATTTTGTATAGTTAATCACTTTTAAAATTACCAGTATTTAATTAATATATTGATATAATAATATGACTTTAAGGTGTATATTCCCATCTTCCCTCTTTTAAAAATTATATCCACACTTCTGTAAATAGTATAATAAATTATAGCCACTAGGAATCCAATCTTATGAAGTACTAATAATCTTATTAGGTATATTATTATTAGTACCGTATGATTATTAGGTAACAATGACAGACAAATCCGCATGCGGTATGTGTTCATAATTATTTAAAGGTACCACCAAGTTAATTGTTTTTTTTTATGGGTCGTCTCGTAAAATTAAGAAAAAAAATTAATTTAATTTTACGTACTATAGATACGTTTATTATGCTTTTTCAGCGATTAAAAAAAAATTGATATCAACTACAAACTATAAGTATTATAGTGTACTAAATTCTATAATAAACTAACTCTAGTTAGCATGTCAGCGAATATAATATTATAAATATGAGTACATTTACATTTTTTGTAAATAGAACCCCATATTCTGTAATTTGAATGTTATAAATATATGAAATATTTATTTTGTACGTGTATTTACAAATGACTGTTCTTATAATTTAGGTACATATAGATTTAATATATTATGGAGTGTATTTAGGTATATTGCCTACATAAACTATATAAGATTAAGATTGTCTAATAGTTAGTAAGTCAAAATTAAGATAAGACAGTGATGGATTTTCAACATTTTTTTTTTGGAGGGTCCTGAAAAATTATATGTAATATATATTATAAGCTTCTGGGGGTCTAGATTTGCGAGGACCCCCCTCCCCATAAATCCGCCACTGAGATAAGATGATGTAATTATATAAAGATAGATTAACTTTAGGAACAGTACGTATTACATACAGGTTGATTTTTTCATCGAACAACACTATTATTTCAAAATCTATAAACGTTTTTGAAAATATTTGTTTTTTACGTTATTGTTATTCGAAAAAAAAATGATATTGTTTAATTTATGTTTCATCGTTAATTGTTTAAGTTTTTATTTTTTTGAATGATAGCATACATTTTTAATTTCAAATGTTGAAGCGGATTTTGAAATAATGGGTGTAAAAAAAGTTTGAATAACGAAAATATCCAAATTTTATCAAGAGCCGTTTTGAGAACATTAATGTCGCGAAATTTGGGCTAAAACTCAATTAATTTACACTTAACAGCTTACATTATAGATAATAATCCAAAAACTAATTATAGGTTCTATTTTACAATTCATTTAGTCAAGTTCAAGTCTACTGTCTGTCTAATATAGTGTACTTATATATTATATAAGAATTGTATTATTCTGTATTCAAATATGTATAATTGTGAATCATTATTTGTAAACATTTACAAAACAAAATGATACATACATATCTATATATGTGTGTGTGTTTTTATAATTTATGTAAAACAATATTATTAATAACAATTCACAAATTCAGGAGTAGGTACGAAGATATATGGTAATTAATATACGATACTAATTATTTTACACGTGCGCACACTGTGTATGCAAATAGTAATTAGTACTTAGGTACGTTTAAATTGTTGCAATTAACTTTAATTATTATTATTTAACATTTATTCGCATGGCATATAAACATAATTATTATTGTATTATTTCACTAATACATTAATAATCGTACAAACTCTGTCACTCGCTATATTATCAATGAACCGATTTGCAATTTGACGTTTCCAGTAAAGTTACAACTTATACAATATCTACAATCTACATATAATAGTCGTTATAACGTCTCACTACTTTTCATTTTTCCGTATGTTTAAAATCATCAGCTTGACTAAATTTCGAGTTCAAAACCACCAATGTATGCACCACTGAGGCATAAATCACGTGCTTTATAGTTTATGCATCCTTTACACTTTAAATATCGAAAGTAAAATAAATTATACAGAGGATCATAAACCATAATTATATTATTAATTGTACAAAATAAACACATCACTCCCTATTCGATAACTCTAAATTTTCTTAGGCAAGGCGCATATCTTAACATTAACAAAGACAAAAATATCGTTTTTGCTATATATTAAAATACATTTTAATATATTACACTACGTACAAATACCTTATTCGTATTCAACAGTAAGACGGTTATTATCCAACAATAACAAGCGAATTTATTATAATAAATCGTGTGTTGAAATTAGCTAATAAGTATAACATAGATCCATTTGTTAATAGCTTATATGAATTTAAAAGTAATATGTTAGCAGTTAAATCGTTAAATGATTTATTGTATATTTATATTATATTATGGTATGATATGATTGTAATTGGACTTAACAGTCGGTAAAAAAATGTATAAAATAATGTGTATTCAAGAGGAGAATTGAATAAGTATATTATTTGAAGTAAAATCAATTAAATTAAATTCGTTTACGCTTGTCGAAAATACGCTAATAAAAGTCATGCGCGTTTGCAATCGCCTTTCGAATCCTTGAAATTAGCAAAAATCCTCGTTCGTTTATGTCGTACAGCATTTTCATTGCCACGTTCACTTTTATTGCATTGTGGGTAGATGTATTGTTTATACTTGAACAACGATGCTTGGCGAACACATTAATAAAGTATATAAAATTATATTGTGTTGATCGCCTAATATTAATAGTATACTATACTAATTATTTATATATTATAATATACATAGTACATACCCATTACATATATTACTTTATTATGGAAAATATAACGATTATAAAAATTGTGTGGTATTTCAAAGGTTAAGTTAGGTGTGGATATTAGTTGAGAATGTCCACGATGAACTTGAATTTTTTGTTTTCAGTTTTTTCACATTTTCACATAGGCACTTTTTCGGCAAGCAAATTTTATACTCGACGAATTATCGGGATTTTAAAAATATACCAGTTGCCCTCGACCAAATGTACCAGTTGCCCCCAACTGAATGTACCAGTTGCCCTCACGTGTTAATATATACACGATTACAATATATAGCCCGTAAAATAGGGGAGGTAAATATACAAACAATAAATAAAATTATTTATAAAAATAATGTAAAATAGTATAAAATGAAAGACAAAAATTCATATGCTTGGAATTATGTATACCTCTGCCTAATATTGTATTTTGTAATAATTCCTAACAAAATAATATGAATACAATAGTCAATCACTATATATACACTCGCGTAATATTTTCCATCGTGTTAACAACGTCAGTGTTTTCCGTCTACTAAAATGTACCTATATAAGACGTAGGTATACATCGTATCATATAATAATTTCTAAAAACCATAAAAATACTAATAAAGATAGGTATAATAAATGACAATAACTAGCGTATTCCGATAAAGCCTAATAATAATTGTCGTTACTCGTTATCCACGCGATAAATCGACTACCTATCCACTTAAACGCGTCTAAATTTATACGCGTTTTGGTAAAATCCTCGCTTTGCACCAAGTAGTAGGCTAAGATTATTAATACAATTTTCATTTTATCCATATTATTTGTATACTAAATTATATTTATTATTTATTACAAAATACAACATCATATTTATATATAATTGTAAATATCAAAATTTGATTCTATCATTTTATACTATTTTACATTATTTTTATAAATAATTTTATTTATTGTTTGTATATTTACCTCCCCTATTTTACGGGCTATATATTGTAATTATGAATATATTTACATATGAAGGCAACTGGTATACGCCCGAATTATCAATGACGAAAACGAAACACTTGTTTGTGACGATGCATGAAAATTGCAACAGTAATTATATTAGGTAACTATAGGTATATTGACGAAAAAATAAGGTATATTATGAAAAATGTTTTATAGACTAATAATAAATAAAGTTCTCGTGATATTGAACTTTTTTTATATTTTAATTCTTATATTATTTAAAAATAAAAAAAATTTACATTTTAAATTCACATCACGTAATTTAATACGATAATATTTTTTATGTCACAAAACAAAATAATAGTACTTATAGGTATGTACATTTTTACTGCATAATATATTATGATATTTTTGTTATTACAAATTTTGTTATTTATTATTACTTATTATTACTAAAAAACAGTTTGCAATATATTGCATATTACCAACTTAAATAGATTGACAAGCGTACTTATAACATTTCGTTCACACAGTTAAATATATAATAAATTATTAATTAAAATGCTTTATTTTGCGTAGTTTTTACTAGATTATCTGATATATTATTTAGTTAAATAAAGAGTTATAAAATATAGGTATCAAATTATTCAGACGAAATTAATTTGATTATAATTACTAATTTTGTTCAAAATAAATTCAGCAATTAATTATTAAAAATCTAAAAAGTCTATTATGCATTATAGAACTTCGAAATATGAATATAACAATAGTTGTTACTGCAGTTGTTTTTAATATGAGGGAATTGAGTATTTACATATAATCAAGCTTAAAAGCAAGTGCATCATGTATTTTTTTCGATGTTTTAATTTAAAAACGAGAAATAAGTTTAATATAAAAATACTCATATTGTGTTGTTTTAAAATATTTTACTTATTAAAAAAATAAAAATATAATCGATGTAAAAATAGTAAATATTCTTGCGTCATTGTGTTTGATAATAGGTCGATTCACTGTACAACTATAACAATATACAAAGTTGAAATCTCTGGAAATAAATTTGCGTTAATTGGTTAATTTTATAGTCTGAGATTATTACATGAGTCTGTCTGCCTCTGTCTGATCAACGCTCTTAACGCACACGTACGTCACCCCGTCCCCATTTGTATTTTTAAAATTTGTTTATACTAATAATAAATACTAAATTTTAGTATGTAATTTGTATGAATTTACAAGTACACGACGACTTTTAAAATTTATACAGATCATGGTAATGGTAATTACTAATTACTAGTTATGTGTATACTTAAAAAATGTCATCACCTCAACCACAACGCCGAAAAAGTTGCAGTATATTATCTAATGCATGTTTTTTTTAGTTCATCGCGCATGCAGTGTTTACAATAATGCCTATATAAATATTAAACGGGGTCAATAATGTTAAAAAAAGTTTTTTTTATTTACTGTTAGTGCCATGGTTATTACAATTTTTTTTTTGAAACTTGAAACATAAATTTTAAAATTATTGTCGCTTACGTTTTTATTTTGTTATAAGGCCTATCCAAGTTATTCAAATCATGTATAAATTAACTGTTTATCTATATATTTCAAAAGTTGAATTTTCAAACATATTCAATATTCATACGCATGTAATCAGTTTAAAAGCTCAGGAGGTGGATATTATATAATTATACTATAGCTTCACTATTTTGTACACAATATGTTCGGCTACATAGGTCTTAAATTGTCTGTATGGACGTAATTTTGACAATGTATATAATAATGTAGGTATAGTTTGTTGATGTATCACCAGTAATAACCCAATATGACGTACATATAGGTTACTACATAGATACTCAATATATGTGTTGTGATGACCTATTTAAATTATATTTTGTTTGGACAGATTTGGAAACATTTCGAATATTTTTGAGCTATTTATAGGTATAAGAAAATTATAAGACCCCTCATAAGTTGTTCAATTAAAAAATATAGAAAATATAATTTCGACAAAATTCATAAAAGCTAGTAAATTATTTTGTAGTTAGAAATTCATAAACATTTTTTTTTTTTTTTTTAATTAAGATTTAAAAGTTTAATACAAGGCGTTTTTGTTCGTTTTTCAATCTAAAATAAGTGAAAAAAAATTCTACCGAAATGTCAAGTACATTTTTTATGAGTATCTCAAATTCAAATAGTTACGACATTCAATATTCAACCATAAAATAATTATTTCTTTTCACACTTTTTAATATTTTATTGCATTTAAAAAATAAAAATATAACAATAGATAAGTACTTAACATTTTCACTAAATGTTTATATTATCATTTTCATTAGGTATAACATTTTCAATTTTTTTTTAATTATTTTGATTTATTTATATTCATGAGAAATTTTCATTTTTTCTTTTCTTTTTTTTATAAATGCCGATTTTAAATTATTTGTTGCGTAGAAATGTTTGAAAATTTAATATAAGATCTCATAAAAGATATTTTTATATTAGTGTACTATATAAAAATATTAAAAATACATAGGCACAGTTTTTTTTTTTTATTAAATGGTAAATTTATTTATGTAATATTACTATTATTATTACTGCACTTGATAACTGACTACGCTTCGTGCCTTTGATATAATATACAAGTAATAACAATTCCTGACCACTGATCAGTGATAGGTAAGGGAAGAAGTTCAAATCGTTTTTCTGTAAACGAAAAGCAATTATTAATAGCTCTAAATTTTTATTTTATACTCAGGTGACGTTTGATTAGAACTAGTTTATAAGCAGCTTTTCTAAGTATTCCCTATACAATCCCTATGTAAAAGTACGTATACGCGAATTACACCCATAGTCAATATAGGGTTTTGCGGTTTGCCGGATATCGCTCACAATCTGAAGGTAGTGTAAGTGTACTGACTGTATATGAATCACTCGCTCTAACTCGCCTACACTTCAAGTTTAATATCGTGACCTATAATGAGTGTATTATATGGGCGTAAAAATGTGTAATATAAAAGCCGAACGACCGCACGAGACGAGGGAGTCCTTGGGATATGGTGCCCGTCTCTATAAAAGTAATAACTATTGTCGTCGCTGCGGCTCGAAAAACCGAATCAGACGAAAAAAATATATATAAAAACGTCATAAAATTTCATATTGCTGCCGGGCAGAAACAATCAAATCTCGGTTCACCGATTCGGCAGGCCACCACCAGGGTCATGTGTATTGTATTTTTAACGCAAGCGAATACAAGTTAAAGTATTTTACGTTGCGTTTCCGGAGGAGGTTTTTAACTTTTTAAAGTAAGTACCCACAATAAATACGTTCATACTACACGCATTAATGAAACTATAATCGTTCTCCGACGCGTGTCCGTGTATTTATAATTGCTTCGTCGACAATGACGATGCATTTATAAGAAAACATAATATTAATATATAGGTATTAATGTATTATTATATAAGTACATATAGGAGACTACTGAGTAACTACAGTGTGCAGTGGTATAATTTGTACGGTATAAATGTGTACATGTCTATTTCGTATTTTTTAAATTTCATTTAAATATTTTGAAAATACCATTGTGTTAAGCACAATTAGGCACGAATTTAGATTTAAGTTTAGGAGAGGAGGCTACAAATTGTTTTAAGCAAAGCCGCGGGGAGCTATGCCTCCCATGGCCCAACACTGCTTTGTTTAAATTATTTAAAAAAACCAAACATATTTTCAACATATAATTTACTAAACGATTAATACAAATAATAATAGTAGAGAACCTACCTATAATAATTATAGCAACACTAATATTATAAAAATAGTATATACCGACGTATACCGCCTTTGTCCAGTTGACGGTTTTATACGAAACACCTTATTATTACTATTATTTAAATATACAAAATCTCAATGATAATTTATATCCTGTAAAATATCAGCATCGTAACATAGGCGTACACATTTTTTTTATGAACGATTTTTAGTAATAATTAAGACAATGGATTTTTTATGCATTAAAAATAGAAAATCTCTAAAAATGCATTATAAATCCGAAAAAAATGTTTTAAAACCCTCATAAATGCGTTAAAATACAGTAAAAACTATACTCTGTAAGTATAATTTAAAATATTATTTATCAAGTAAATATAAAACGTGTAAAATATTTAAAAGATGAAGATCAAGAAAATTAAAATAATTTCGAAAATTGAAGACTAGTAGATATTATTAAAAATATTCAAAAATGATCTATTGAATAAAAAATTCCAAAAATTCCATTAAATAATTAAAAATTAAATTTTCATTAAAATTTAAATATAAAAAGAAAAGTTTTTACGATTTACAAACTACAAATTAGTTGGCTATAATTTTACGATTTTGAAGAATTTTTTCAAAACTCTTTAGAGGAAGTTATACCCGCATGTGTTGTCTCTATCATACTAACGTACATCATAGCATTCATAGCAAATTTGCGTTCAGCAGAACATATTTTGTGATGTTAGCTTTAATATTGAAATAAATGTACTTATTATAAAATTTAAATGTATAAATATTATCTAAGAAATGTAATATGGTTTTATTGATATTATCATTTTAAAGTCAATTATGAACGTTTTAAAGTTATGATATTTTACATAGCTATAACTCACTTTAAAACGATAATATCAATAAAAATAATATGTCATTTCCTAGATAATATTCGTACCTTTATATTTAATAATAGGTAAATTTACTCTAATATTAAAGCTAATATCACGAAATGTGTTCTGCTGAACGCAAATTTACTATGATATACGTTAGTAAGACACAGACACATGCAGGTAAAACGTTTTTAGTGCATAAAAAAAAGATTGCGCTTATGTATTTTATAGTATTTTTAAACGGATATAAGTATAACTTATGTAGGTATTTGTATTAAATCGTTTAGAATTTAATAATATTTAGCAAATAATTGTATAAAAAAAAAATAAACTAAAAAAATTAATGGCCCAAAAATAGTCGAAATATTTTTAAAAATCTTATCATATAATGAAAATGATAATATAAACATTTGGTGAATATTTCAAGTAGGTATCTTTTTGTTTTTCCCGATTAAAAAAAAGTGTCTCCAAATACGAATATCTATTATTTTGTAGTGATTTTAAATTATGTAAGAAAATGTTAGTACTTTTCAAGCTGATAAGTGTTTACCAAAAGAATCTTCTTATATAACATTTATCTAATTATTATATAATATCATAACAGTATGACTGTATGAGTACAATAGGCACTGATTATAATTTGTGTAAAATAGGCACACGTCTGAGTTTTCAATCTTCGCGTCATATAAATGAATAATCCCGAGAATAAAATTAAATTTTTTAATGCTATTTATAAAAAACAGTTGGGTGCTTTAAGCTCAAGCGATCTGATGAATATAACACGCTCTCGCGAAAACGGAATCAATAGCATACAATAATTATTATTCGTAGATTAGATTACCTACGATGGCAAATTTATGTCACTCCGTCTTCTTTTTTGCACAATAATTGTCTTCTAATCTGAATTTTGAATAACACACGTCGTTATTGTTAGTTTATCACACGTAATTTATGTATGTATTATGATGGTTTACAATAGTGCTTCTCAAACTTTTTTGTTATGAGGCCCCGCTAAATTTAATGTAAAACTGTCAAGGTCCCCTAAATCAAAATCATTAATTATTTTTTGGCCTACCAGGTTTATTTTAGATATAATATATAATATATTTCGCTGCCCACCAGTCATATACGGTCTCCTGGTAACTACAACGTTTACATTTTAATTTTTAATTGTTTCGCAATTTGTGTTACATATTGTTAGATTTACATTTTCACACATCGGGTATTAATGGTTTTGCGTAATTTATTTATTACCACGGATTTTAAAGTACTTAAAGTATCAGTCTTGTTGAGTATTCGAATACTTTTTTTGTATTTTAAATACTTTCCAAATAATATTCAGCTAATACTTTTTATTAGTATTTTTATTCTAGAATATTAAATACATTTTTCATTCTAGTGTTTTACTCCAAATTCCAATTATCAATATTTAAAAAATGTTGGACCACTCCGGCATTTTTTTCAGTTACGGCTTTGTGACAAATACTGTGTATTAAGTACCTAATTATCTAATATATTGTACCTACCTATTAATGTACTATATTTATTAACTCAAACATTTATAAATAAGTTTAAATACCTACCTATTTGAAAATAATGTTAATTTTATATTAATTATAAAAATAAATATTTCAATATAAAATTTATTGAACTAAGAAAAAGTATTTGTTTAATTGTTTAATAATTTTAAAATTATGTATTTGAATACGTATTCTGAATACATTTGAAAAGTATTTTTTACAAAACTTCTATCTATAAATTTACGCGAAAATCCGAATAAATAATTAAATCGTTAATGCGAATACTTAATGCTTGTGTACGTTCCACAATCACGCGATGCATTTTACCAAACATACGTATATGTCATCGATATCAGTATTTTAAAACTCACTATTATAAGTTGTAGGATTTGTAAACACTTGTCGAAAGACAGTGATGCATACATTTCATCGGCATTAATTCCTTTTTTGTAAAATTAATGTTCAGGACGTTATATTGCAACAGCATATTATATCCTTTTCGAATTAAAAAAAAAGACTATTTTGTTTTATTTTAATTTCTTGTAATTAAGATTACCTATGTTAAAATAATTTTACTTTTAGGGATGTTTAAATATTTTAAAATATAATTTTATCAATTATAACGAGTTTCAATTGTTGATTTAAGCAATATATCTGCGAAAAATGACTACAGGTAGCTAATGTTAAATTATTAAAAAAATATATTAACTCATGACAGTTCATCAATTTTAATCATGCGATAAAATACTACACTTGCTTACTTTTATACAATATTCCTAATAAAAATTCTAAATTAACATTTTGTATTAAATTATGTTTGTGAATAAACGAGTATTAATTATAATAAATACAAATATCTTTCTATCGCATTATTGTTATATTTGTTTCATTGAACATATAGTCATGGAAATAAATAAATCAACTACGTAAATATATTGTGAAAGTTTCTAGCTGCAATTATTTTTTTATATAGTGCAATATTATAGGTTTATTAATTAATATTTTCATAATTATGTAATTGTGCATAAGAACCATAAGGTACATAATATAAGCACATTATGTTTTTAAATAAAACCTATCATTTCTGAAATTGTATATTATTTTATCGTTGATATTTGCCTAACACGTATAAAAAACAAACGTTTGCGTAGCGAAGGTGAGCATTATCCCCAAGACTTAAATATACAATATTCATATATTTTTTATTAATTAAAAAAATTCAATATGTGTAGCTAGTATATGGTGAATGTTACCTTAGTCCGAATCAAGTAACAAATGTATTACGTCAGAATAACTATAGCTGTCCAAATTCTTGTTTTAAAAAATAATGTACCTATATAGTTCAATGGTTGATTTCACGTGGACATTTTAGCGAACCAGTTTTATGACATGAACTATATTTTGCGTATTAAAGTAGTTCATATAATTTATAATATATAGGTATCGATAATAGGTAGCAATTGAAAAAAGTTCACAATGGAAACATATAAGCAAACCAGTTTTTAGAGATCGAACGGCCGCGGCGATCGGCATGACACACAAGTGTAGTAATCTGATAAGTGGTAATCAGACAGTTAATCCAATTGATCCAATTCAAAACGAGTGCATTGTATAGAGACTCACATTTTTTTACGAGTACTTTATGATTTTTTTTATTTGGCGTAATCCAAAAATTATTCAAGTTTAGTAATAGTAATAGACAAAGGGCCCGTAGAGGATTTTTTTATATCATCGGTCGATAACTACGATAAACTTCGATTAATTAAATTGAAATAAATTATATTTTATTTATTTTTATTTAATTATTAACGCTAGACGGCAATTACAAAGTTAGGTAATATACAAGTTATAGAACATGTTTATAATAATGTACTGTATTAAATATAATATTATCTATATTATAATATTGAGGCTATAGTGCGTGAGATTATATTGTAGAAACGTTAAAAATTATATTTGTTTAATTGTCTACATAAAGTTACATATATAATATACAATTTTAATTTTGCTTTTATTGGTACATCATAAAGTTAAATAAGATATCTAATACAAGATCAATTGTGAATGATCAAATTAATGTGATCGATAGCATGATGGATATTTTCAACCGATTCGTGTTTTATCCAGTCCGCTCTGAGTACCTATTGCACTATTTTATTTTAATAAGTATACGCTTTTTAAATTTTGTTTTCTTATATGATAAGTTAAGATGCAAAAATGTTATGTAATCAAATATATAAATATATACATAATATTTATCGTACATTTATACGACGATAACATTGATATTAAACGTATGCCTTATGAATGCGGCATTGTGTATACAAATCTGTAAGCCAATACAATAGATAATATTCAATCATTGTTAACGATACCGCAACGTTACATTTCTTTTTCTTCGTTTAAACGTTAGTTTCCGTGCGAGTGAGAACTATCGTTTCTCTCTTTGTTGTGCTGCCCTAAAAGTGTATATTTAGTGAACATAAACATTTCGTATCCATAAGTTTAATATAAATGTAGGATAGGCTTTAGCCTCAATGCACAGACCGTAAATTCCATTGCAGCTGCACCAATGGTCCTGCAATTAAGGAATTCGAAGGTCTCGGCTATGTGTGATAGGCCCACGCGATGGTGTACAACGTAGTATATATATATATTATATAATATAGGTACATGGTATACGTATATTATGATACGCAGTACGATATAATATATAATATTGTGATATTATTGTCGTGACGGTGACATAGAATACGATTACAACCACAACGAGTCATATTTTAATTTTAATTCGTTACAAATATTACCAGTATATATACGTATAATATAATTCATAAATACTCTGATAATATATATTATACAATTATTTATTGATACGTCAGTACCCATCGAATTCTTCGTTCAACAACTGATAGATGCTAAAAAATAATCGATTTGCTAATATTCGATTTCAGATTGTAGGACTAAGATCTAGGAACGAAATTTCATGGATTCATAATTTGTAAAACTCTTACTGCGTTTAAAGCCATACTAGCAGAGAATATTTCTTAATTCCTAGAAATTTAAAAAATTCTCTACTCTGTATCTATACAGTACCTATACACAGCATAATTCTAAAGTTCTTACATATAATATTATTTTATTGTATATTGGTAAATTCACCACGCTTCGTACGGAAGGTCACATACTTATATATTTAGCAATATTATTACAGTGTATGAGTCAACTATAAATAAATTAAACATAGATGATAAACTATATAATATATTATTCTACTTTTAAACATTTGAATTGAAGAATTTGTTACCTATATTTTATAAACAACATAAATAATAATATTAAACAAACAAAATCAATATATTTAAATGTCTACATTTATCTTAATTTTTTATTTCAAAAGAAATAATACAAATTAACAGAAAAAATTTAAAGTGGCTGTATTTAAACAAATTTTTTATAAACAATAAAAATATATTATAACGATTAGATGGGTATTATCATTTAAAATTATTTTTTTTTGACAGATTTAGATTATAAATTAGAGTAGTAACTATTAGGCACGTACACTAAATTTAGATACCTATTGGCTATATTATACATTTGTCAACAAATATACCATAAAATTGATAGATTTTGTTACATGAAACACTTATTTTATAGCACCCAACGACCCAACAAATTAAATATAACATTAAATTCGCAAAAAGTTCCTAAAAACTCAATAATCATATCAAAGTATCTCAACTGTCGTATTTTTAATTACAATAACGTCTTATGTGGGAACGAATAATAACATATTTAGGTATACTCACTAAAGTATCACTCATTATAGATAAAACAGAAAAAATAATGTTTATAAAATATAAATGTATGATCTAGTCATTTTGATTATTATTACGTAGTATGTATTTTTTCGATTCGATATGTACTTATATATGTATAATATTTTTTTCTCTCTTAGTCACCTATATAATATATTACAATAGTTATAACGCAAGTTATAGAACCTTTTGTGGTAAATGATACCCACCTCGTTAATACTTTGGAATCGAAACAATTAACGGTAACCATTTGAAAATCATCTGCAAGCTTTTATTCTATCTATATACTATAGACCAGCGATTCTCAACTCATGGGCCGCGGTCAGCGTGAAACTTGGACGTGGACCACATAATATTAACATTACTAACGTATATATATTTAAAATAATATTATATTATATATCTAATAATATTTTATATATTATATAAATACGTATTTAGGTATTCTATTAGTCATTGGTAGGCCTCAAAGCTTTTTTTACAAAATTGGTGGTCCGCACAACTTAAAAGATTGGGAACCGCTGCTATACACTATAGTATTAAACCTACTTGTTACTTATACATAATATACAGTTTTATATATGTTATTCATTATAATAGTCTTGTTATACTGATTTTTTGCATTTTTCAAACGCACACAAATGACGATCGACCATCGTCGCTTCTTTTCGTTCACGTTATTTTAATAATAACAATTAATAATATTTAACGTTTTAATACGCAGTCACGCAGATATCTGCATATACCTATACAGTTCACGTGGTCTTCGGGTCAGAGGGCGGTGATTTTACATGATTATTATTGCGTTGTGGTTGAATTAGGATTATCCCATCGGCCGTTAACAATGAGCGTGTTGGCAATTTCACAGCGTCGAAAATTATAATTGAGATTTTTATTTCCAACATTATCATTTATATTTCGTTATTATGTAATGAATGTATCTGTACGGGCACCAACATTATATCGGCGCTATCATCATTATATATTTATTATTATTATACGGCTGTGTATACAATTATTATTATTATATACAAATCGTTGTTATCACACGCGTAACTTCTTTGCCCTTCGCTTATAATTTTTTTTCTTTTCTTTTTGATTATTGATTGTTATTTGTTTTCGTTGTATAATAACATAATATATTATTATGATCGTCATAATAATAATGCTGTTACCGCGTTCTTTTACCGTTTTACCATCTCCGACGATGACACATTTGGCGCACAGCCATTCGATGACTTAATATATTATTATACACTCGCTGAGATTGACAGCAATTATTGTTAGCGATTCACCGTCCGGCACAATGTTACTATCGTAATATGAAAGAGTGGGACTGATATCCACTGATTAGATGTGGGGCTTGTGTTTTGTATAGTGGTATCGTGGAATTATTAACAAAACAGTTAAATAATAAAAGTTAATTTACTTATAAGTCTACGCTGGTACCTGCGTACACCGGCCGTTCGTCGTGATATAATACGTAAGTGCGTACAATTACGTTAAGTTTCATATGTGTCCGAGTACCTACCTACTCGGGCAAAACAAACTGCACACGAAACACGAATAATAATTATGATGATGTCGACATATTCGCTGGGAAGAAAAAAACACGTTGAAGTGCTCGTTAAAAAAACATTTGTTTATAATGATGCAGGTATGTTACCGTTGGCTTTCTTTTATATGATAAATACGATATGCATAATATATATTATATATATTAAATATACTATATTATGTGAAGATATATAGGTAATGTCATATTGTTTGTGATTCACACACTTGCTGCACAGTAAGAATTTGTTTACGTTTTAAACGAGTGCGCTTTCGATATACGAATTGCGTATGTAGGTATACGTAGGTAGGTACCTACCTATATGATATGAATTTTAACAATACATAATATTATATAATACATCGTATTGCATATTGTACTCAACGAATTATTAAAATTTAAGAACAACACGTATAAATAAATAAAACTGTGTAGTTTGACCGATTCTATACATAGGTACCTAATTTAAAAACTTTTGGATTTCGGCAAGTCTCGGGTCGGGTTCATTGCACGTCGGTCGCGGACGATCAATAATGAATAATATTAAAATATATTATGCATTAAGACTAAGGTATACGCAAGAAAAACACGACACGTAAAGCTCGGCTTTTAAACAAAGGTGCATTGTTAAAGGTTGTTTCTTTTAACACGCTGTTTTTTTAATATAGGTATACACAGTCAATATAATATAACCTACCAAAATATTATGTTTGTACCAAATGAATGTGGGATTTGTATTAATTCAATTTTTAACGTAATAAAACAGTATAATAAAGACAAAAAAAAAAAATCAAAGCCTTGCGAAGTTCAAGCATTTGTTTTCTCCTCGTCTCGCCGATATTTTCCGTCAGTCACACACTACCTATATGGCTATCATATATAACTTTATTAATATGATAATATTAAGTAATTAATAAGTATAAACTATAAAGTACTTATTAAGTAATATCGCATAATAATTCTACAGTCGTCTGATCGTTTAGCCAGGATAGGTAAGTTTTATGAGATTATATTATTATTACGTCATTAATTATAATTAATTTAATTCAAACTTAACATATGGTTGATTTTTTTTTTAAAGTAAATTATTCAAACACAATTGATTTAATTATGATGATGTGATGATGTTTATTTTCAACGATGATTGTGTACTTTTTAATATGAAAACATTATTTTTGTGAAAATTGGAGATGTGTTTCGTTTTATCGGACGTAACCAAATCATAAATGTATATATATATATATATATATAATAGAATACGATTACTTTTTTCGGGACTTTCGTCTCGATTGCAAGGACGCGTTTCGAGATGTACACACGTGCAGCGACAGTCGCAGTCGTACCTATATAACACAACACATAATATTATTGTATTAGCGCGGCGGCGAAGCAATCATCGTATTACACGATATATGATGACGAAACCGATAAGTACATTATTATACGGTGTCGGTGTACATGAACATATATAATATATACAGATAGTCGGTCGTGACTCGTGACGTATTCCAACATGAACATAATATAAATATATGTGTTGATATTACGTGTGTTATTGCCCATGCGGATTTCGGTAACCGCGCGATGTTGGCGATGGTCACGCGAATATCTCTACGGTTACGGTAGATATTGGTCAAATGAAGAAAAAAAAAATATCCATAGAAATAAAATTCGACTTGGGAGTACTGCGGTAGTGCAGGTTGCGGGGCATCGTAATTGCTGATGTCAACGTTTATAAATGTTTGTTTCCAATTTGTTATTTTTGGAAAATTATTTTTTAAATTGTCATCACATTGTTGATTGACTGTCATTATTGGGATACAAGTATATGCGTACAATTGTGTGTCTTATGAAATTAACACGAAAAGGTATATATAATATACACTGAAAGTTCACGATAAGTAATATAAACGGTTAACAACACACATTCGGTCTATACCTACTGGCTTCTACTATAAATCGGTTTATACACAATTTGGTAATTTGTATCATTATAATTAAGTATCTACATTAATCAAATAAAATATTTTGTGATAGTGATTTGTTTTCTAGATAAACCTGGAAAATAAAATGCTCAGTTTTTCAACTATATATTTAAAATAATAACCCATTTATTACAACAAAAAAATAAAAAGTAAATAAGTATTAAGTATACCTATAAATGTACGCATATACCTACATATTGTATTAATTAACAAATAATACATACACTTATGTCTAAATACTTAGATAAGAACTTCTACAGTTATAGGTACATAAAAAAAAATAGTTAGGAATTAAATGAATGATTTTCATTTTTTTCTTAACATGATTTTAAAAAATATTGAATACAAAACTCAATATTATTTCACGTAAGTATTTATTGTCATTACATCGCAGCCGAATAATTTGACGACAACAGTGCGATGTGCATTTAATCTATACAATCATTTAAATGTATACAATTGACCATTTTAAAGTATTTTTTACAATATTTTTCAATTTAATAATATGTTAAAATTCCAACCAGTTGTCCATCATATATTTATTAAATATTAACTAAAAATTTATTTTTCCATTTATTTTGAATATTATGTATTTTTCGGAATTTTGAATAATTTTTTTGCATATTTATTATTTTGTCATGCATATTTTGCCTATTTTAACTCCTATAACTTCCGAGCCCTATATCATAAGTCATAACTAACAAAGTAACAAATTACTTATTTGTTATTATAATATATTTTAGTTAAGTATAAGTGAAAAGCATATAATATAATATAGAATACGTAATAAAAGGTAGCTTATTTAGTATGTAATATATCTAGTAAGTATATAAATGATGATACATATATCGTATATAATAAATATACCTATACTTAATGCCTATCTAGATAGGTTTTACAATTTTTATTTTTATTAATGTGTTAAATAATATAATAAAACAATTTAATTAAAACCAACATGTATTATTGCCGTTATTACACATAATAATAACATACTACAATATTCATTTTTATATTTTAATTTAAAGTTAATTATGAGTATTTTAAAATGTTCGTTATTGAATTGTTTAATATACATAATTTTTTAATTAGATTACACATTAATGGTATGAAAACATATTATAACGTTGAAATTTAAATGGGGGACACCCCATCCGGACCAAACATTTTTCTCACTTGGCTCTTGAACTTATCACTGAATCACAACACGAATATTTTAACACAATTTTTATGTAGTATTGTTTATAGTCGTATAGAAGTGAATGCACGCTTGGATTTATTTATTAACACCCCGCATAATAAAACTACTGAATTTAAAATAATTATAAAAATGTAATTAAATTATAATTATATACATTTTTATAAGATCGCTTCAATACCTATAATGCTTATATACAGGGTCATGGTAAAAATTAATGTTT
This sequence comes from Rhopalosiphum padi, assembly GCF_020882245.1. Lineage (NCBI taxonomy): Eukaryota > Metazoa > Arthropoda > Insecta > Hemiptera > Aphididae > Rhopalosiphum > Rhopalosiphum padi. Next base: position 71,615,499 of record NC_083599.1, on the reverse strand, counting down.
TTAACTTTATAGGATTTCAACAGTTCAACAAAAACTTGAAATTTTTTCAATTTTGTTTATTAACCTACTTTACTGTTATTTCAAATCATAGATACAAATTATAATAACGGATGGACTTTGAAACTTACAATATCTAAACATTTCCAACAATATTGCGCTTAGTAAATTCTAATGTACTTATCATAAGTTGAGTTTATAGTGTTTATACGCAATATAAAATATGTGTACTTTGATGCCCAAATCTTTTATTTCATGGACAATGGACACTGAATGGCTGGCCATAAAATATAAATATTGTAGTCATAGGTTATGGGTAGTTAGTAATGGTATGTATGTACTAATTATTATTGTATTAAATATTATTTATATTATTACGCTCCTCCGGTGTGTGTCGCATATACATTATATTATACATTACGTATGGGAAACTCACACACTGGCCAAATTCAACGGCGGACGATGGCGACCTTGACCGCAATTCCATTTCGCGGCGTGCCGTGTTACAATATTATATCACATTCGGCGCGAGAAAGTCGATCTCCTGTGCCCCCGCGAATACTCCTCGAGACCCTCTCGTCGTATCTCCCTCCCACCAATAGATTTCACTGGTCATCAACTATATACTTTATAATATATATATATAGAATGTCGATAGGTATGTACCTATGATCTATATCTGCCGCAGAAGCTGGTCCAAGGCTCTCGTTGACTATGCAATTGCAGGGTAAATGGCAGCAGTGGCGGTTTTACGGGGGGGGCGATAGGTGGACCGCCCCCCCCTTGGGCTGAGTAAAAACTAAAAATATAAATGAGCAAACAGTTTACTAAAAATCGTTTTGGCGATATTTTTATTTTTTAATTTTTGTCAAAATGTTTACTGTTAACAAAAATGTTTACTCCTATTGAAGTATAGAGGGCGCTCGTTCTTTATTGGCTTACTCGCATGTACCGTGATATGCCGTATCAGGGAGGTATCAACTATCAGTAAACAGTCAACAGACCGTTAACTTTGCTTTCGTTAACTTTGCTTTCGTTACCTTTGCGGCTTTGCGAAAACACGAATATGGTTTTGTCGTTTATCATTAATCATTATTAGATTAGGTTAATAACAGTTTTTGAGTTCACAACGTTCACAAAAGTCATAATTTATAATTATTACCTTCATATAAAATATAAATAATATATTAATATTAGTTATAAGTTTATTTAATATGTATAATATGTTTGAAGTTTGACTGTTAATTTAGTTTGAATAAAAAATAATTTTTGTTTTAATTTTTTTATTGATACCTATTTCTTTATGTTATGCCGTTGTAGTATAAAGTTTATAATTTATATAATTTATAATTACATCTCATGTACCAAACAATAGAAAAAAAAATTTGATATGAATGCAAATTGTAAGTATAATGTAGGTATATGCAAAATATTTTTGCCGCCCCCCCCTTGTGGCTTCTCAAGAACCGCTCCTGAATGGCAGTGGACAGTTTCAATCCATTAGACAGTCTATTCCAAATACGAAACATCACCCGCTGAGAGCACTTTCAGTACTCAAATATTTCTAACGATAGTTAAGAGTATATGACTTTGTTCTACATATAAAGATAAATGAGGTAGGTACAGCACGAATTTAAAATTCAAACATACATTATACTCTAGTATAATATATTATTATATTATAATTTCACTAAAATATTATTAATTGTTGATTGAATTTTGAATATGTTTAATATATAGTGGTATAATACTAATATAATTAGATCAGTAAGTATTATATTACGATAAGTAGTGTTTATAAAAAAAAATAGGTACTGTGTGTCTATGTATTATGATTTATAATTATTGATTGGTTGATTGACATTTAAAAAATAAACTGACGTGATAAAAATAAAGGATATATATTTATGATAATAATTAATAATTATTATAAAAACACTTTTAAAGTATTGTCGACCTTTAACCTGTAATCTACCTGTATATTATTCTGTTAATCTTAATGTTGTTCAATAAATATAAATAAATATAGTTATTATAATTAAGTTATTAAGCATGTATATTGGAACCTAATACTTTTTCTAGTCTCAAATAAAAGTATCGTTTATGCATTTGTTTAAAGCTCAAGTCATAAGTAAAATTTGTGCAAAACTTTTGCTTAAAAGACTGCTAGAAGCAACATATGTATTTCATAATTTAGATCTAATTATAGGCCCGACTAATTACTCGAATAGATGGATTCATCACACTGATATAATATTATATACATAATGACGACCCATAATATTATTCATCGTGTTAGTAATAATAAAATTATGATTGATATTATCGTACTCGAATCTTAAACATGTCGCAAAAATAACCCACTAGGTCTAATTGTAAGAAAAATGTAAAAGTACATACCTACCCATTTATTTGTATATGTACAGGTAGGTACAAATATAAAATATTCCTCAAGGTAGCATCGGCCATGCCAATCAGCTGCAAATATCGAAAAAACTTAACCGCCTGTGGACAACGGCGACTAATAAAAACGAAAAAAATAATAGGCAGGCTATATGTAAGTATACTCGTACATATACATATATTAAATATATCTTATAAACGTCATCTTAGAGACCTTCGGATGACCGAACGACAATGTTAAACGTTCATTTCTCCCCCTCCCATATGCTGTATATTATGTATAGCCGCGCGCGACCGCCGCCAATAAAACGTGATAAAAACGAAAGATTAGACAACTGTATGGTAAACGTCTTAACTACCAAGTCTCCATATTATAAAGAAACGATGACTTTGGTGTTTCGAAATCACAATTCTTTGCTACAGCAACAACGAGTGATGAATGACAGCAGACACCCGTGCACCGATTGTGCACATGACATGTGTTACCTACTCGCACGGTTTTATGAACAACAAGAAGCGTATATAATATGTACATATATTACTCAGAAAATAGAGAAAATCAAGAGGAAAATCACACAACCTTTTCCGGACATAATATTTCGAATCGTATTGGTGCTGATAGATTGACACCACCCGATTAAATAAACATTAATTGATTTAAAAATAGGCTATTCAAAATCCGGCTCATAAGTTACACAGGTAAATAGATACCTACCAACAATTTTATTTTACTAACACTTAATAATATAACTCTTAAGTTATAACTATTATACCTAAGTATTATTCAGAAATCTAAGTTGTCGGCCACAATGGCACAGCCAGCGCCGCTGTCTTCGAATTCAAAAAATGAGCCTTTTATTTTCCAACATAGAAAACGCTAAATATTTTTCATTCTGTCAATAATACTTTGTTCCTAACTTATATTTTTGAAATAAAATTTCAAAAAAGTATTATTATTCATTTATCTATTTATATATACTAAAAATATAAATGATTAAAAATGCACTAAAAAGTTCAAATACTTACAAAAAAAAAAAAACAATAATTATATTACAGACTCGAAATTAAAAAAAATAATTGTATAAATATTATGATATATGAAAAATAATTGTCATTTTAGGAGTTATACTGGTTCAGTATTTCATAGAAATCTTAGGTACTCAATGTATAAAACTGTTTTTGTAAACAATATGTTAAATTACTTTTACACAAGCACTTTAAACTAAAAATAAACACTATAAACGTATGCTCTACTATCATAGAGCTTTGGTCAATAGCGGATTTGATTTGTTTTCTAGGGGGAGGGATATCATTTTGGTCCAAAAATCTACTCTCAACTCAGTCAACTCTTTATATACTTATGACGATAACTTATGATATCTAGACTTTAGGGGGGACATGGCCCCTATGCCCCCTATAAACGCTACACCTGCCTTTAATAGGAGGTGGGAGAAGGATGAAGTAGTTCGATATCATGTGCAGGGGTTAAAGAAAAGTTCTAAATTATATTATTGCTACGGTGCATAATAATTAATAATATAATATAATTCAATATTCTCAATACTAAGTATTAAGTATTATAAACTAATGATATGCCTATAAATGTATTACCATGTACGTGGTAAAAAATTTCAAAAGATTTCTTGGAAAAATAAAAAATATCTCGACTATAATATATACGTCACGGATCACAGTCATAATAATTATTATTGAAAATGGACAAACGAAATGATTCATCTGTACGTAGTTCAGTGTTGTGCGGACAGTTCGTGTCTTCGTCGGATGAGGTCGTACAAAACAATGACGTACAAATTATTATAATATTAAATACACGTGAATATGTGACATAGTTGATAGATGGATGCATACTAACATAGGTACATATTTAACACATTTTTTAAGTATAATTTATACTTTCCATTTAAGTATCAAAAATATTTCGAAAACAATAATATTATACAGACAATTAATGGACAATGCTAGTATAATATCACCGAATTTAATATAAGGTTTGGTTTATAACAATAACAAGACACATACGTATTACGTATATAGATATACAAAATATCGAATAGTACTTCTAACAATGCAGAGGCTAATTATTATTATTTGTCCTTTACTCCTTTACGCGTAGGAATTTGTGTAAATTACATCGTTTATACAGAGAATGCATTCGTATTTCGTATTCAGTCGTTGACAATTTATTTGAAATTCTAAAGTAACTAATAAATAATAATTCGTTCTCGAGGCCTAAGTTAAAATACTAAATGGTCGGCACGAATTCTATATACTATAATATTAAAATTTAATCGACATTATAAATAATAATATTTACATTTCTTATTCCTTTAATATTTTGTTGTTAAAATGTTAACATAAACTTTTAGTTACTGAATAGTATACAATATTGATTGTAAATTGTTTTGGTTATATGGTGAATAAATAATAATAAATTAATATACATAAATGTGATGTTAATATATTAATAAAACAAAAAAAAAATTAGAAATTGATTTGACATTATTCACCAATACACTGCTAACTTCATCGGGACGTTAGTAATACATTAAATTCATGCACTTTCGTTGATTGATGTCGGTTAGTAGATTGTTTATACTTTATATTATCATATAGGACATAAAGATTTTATACAAATATTGTTAATGAAGTTAAACGTCTTGTTGAAATATGACAACGAAAACTTTTCTCAATATATTTTATTGAAAAACGAAAATATTTTTACCTTTTACAATATTAATATGTTTTAAATGATATCTATTATATAGTAGAAGTATAAAAAATAAATATGTATAGAACTACAATAAAACCTTCCCTAAAAGGTTGGAAAGTGGATGTTTTAAATTTGAATTCAATGATAAAATATTGTACACGAAAATCGATGGGTGAATGTAAGTTCCTACACGAGACCTAGCAGGTAAAAAATACATATGCAAGTTCCTTCACGGTAAAAAAAAAGGTATGCTTATACACTAAATACATTGTTATATATAATTATTCAATAATTATAAAAATTCAAACAATTTTTTCATTTATACAATTTTCTTTTTTGACATATTTTTGACTGATTTTTGTTTTTATGTGACTAGATATCTGCAGTTTTTATTTTTATGTATCTTTTTACTTGAAATGATTTGAGTATTTCAATAACTACTGTTGAAATATTAGATTAAAATGTTTGAAAATGAAGTGTAGGTATATTATGATATTTTTTTCATCATCAGTTTGATAACTATTATATTATATAAAAAAAAAGTTTATTCTTTTTACATATGTATCTCTGTCTTCCGCCGTGTAGGAATTAACGTACCTAGGTACCTTTTTTTTACCGTGTAAGAACTTACACATCACATATGTAGAAATTAACGTATGTAATTTTGTACTTGTTACTCTCGTGTAGGAACTTACGATTCCCCAAATAGAATTTGATCGGAGACGGTCTGTCAGCCTATATTATAAACTATATTTTATGATATGTTTTTTGAATAGCCATTAAAGTCATTTACTTTAATTTTAGTATTGTGGTAGGTTGATGTAATTTTTTTCGAAAATATTTCATTTATAATAGTATTTAATTCTTTTAATAATTATTATTTTTATCATGATATGTACTAGTACTTTATATATCATCTTATATACTTGTAAAACAATAAAAATAGATTCATAATGTAAAGTATTTTAAAATAAATCAAAAATGTCATTGAGTAATATAAAATTAATATTAATATACCTACGTAAAAGTTTTAAATTGCCACAAATAATATTTTTAAACTCTAACAAAATAATTGACATGGTTACTTAGGTACTTATCATTTAAATGAGTAATTTCGTTAAATTTTTTTTTTAAGTTACTCATGCCTATGAATAATTCAAAAAAGTTAAACAATTTTGAAAATTGTATTACATAGTAAAAATTATAATAAAAACATCTTGTGAAAATTTCAAATTTCAAATATCTAATGCTATCTTTTTTTAAATACAATATATAATGGTTTTAGAAACTATTATTTTACTGATGAATGTTCAATGTAGTAACAATTTGAAATACTCATAAATATTTATTTGGCTTCCATTGGATTTTTTTTTAAATTAGTGTTAATAAGCTTATAAAGAATATATTGTATTAGAACTTCAAATATATAGTGAAAAAAAACAAAAGTTTTTATGAATTTCTAACTACAAAATTTTATATTTAAATATAAAAATAGTTGAAATATATTGAAAATTTGTTATTAAATAAAAAATGATAATATAAGTATTTGCGAAAAGGTCAAGTATCTACCACTATTCGTTTTTACAAAAAAAAAAAAAAACAACACGTCACATATATCATTATAAAATCAATATATTCATCGCTCAGCTCAGAATTTAAAAATGTATCATTATACGTATGTCATCAAGTAGATCTACAATTTACAAAATAATACTTTCGTAAAAATAGTTAGTAGAAATATAGGTAATATATTGTTATAAAAATTATTATTTCCTCGATATCAGATAATTTATTGTACATACAAGTAGACGTAACAATTAATAATTAATAAATAATCACAATAATTATAAAAATATAATTTGAGTATTGCTTATATTAAAAATTATGTGAAGTAATGCATATTATAACGCATATTTATTTCATATTATTGAATCATTTGATTGTTGCCTATTAGTTATATGCACTTGCACAGTTGTACTTATTTATTTTTAATATAGATGCATTTTATTTAAAAATATGGGAACAATATAATGATAACTGCGAGTTTATATGTATTATTATAATAATATAATAAACATTTTCACCATAAGCGAATTACCAGTTTCTTAGCTGTGAAGTAATTAGCTGAACTAATTATCTACTAACCTAGGTAAAAAAAAGGAGTTCTGAAAGTTTCTACCCCATTGCTATTTTAAATATCGTATATTAATAAATGTATCATTTTATGGTTGTAATGCTGTATCCTAAAATACAATTTACTTAGGTAAGTAAAATCAAGTAATACTCGTACATTTATAACGGTTTTATTTTTGAAGTATATAAAATTGTTTTATAATAATTATTAAATATTATACAACAATACAACAATACATTTTAGCATTTACATACGAAGGAGTTTATTTAGCTATAATTTAATATAAAAACAAGTAAATAATAATAAAACCAGGTATTAACTATTAATATCAATACGTTTCGTTTCATTTCAAATATTAATATAATAAGAAAGTAAATATAAATTTATGATAACAATTAATAAATATCAGTAAACATTTCTTCATAATTTTTTGTAAATCGTAATATGTGATAATATTTATTTTATACTTGTTTACACTTAACATTGACATTGAAAACCTACCTAATTTCATTTTTCATCCAGTTAAGTTTCAATTGATTTATTGTTTTTTTAATTTTTAATGTTTTAATTTTATCTCAACTTAATGTGTTAGAATAATCGATTGACTTTCCCAGCCTTGACGAACAGCACGTAAAATTAATTTTCAATATATATATATATATATACGATCTCGTATAACTACAATATAAGTATTTAATTACCCATAACGCTAAACTATACGACGGAATACAATTTCTTTTTTATCCCTGCATGTTCTTTTTTTTTATATAGATTTAGACATGATATTCATTTAAGTGGTTTATGTGTCATGTTGTTATGTCTTATGTGCAATGTGCATATAAATAGTATATATATAATATATATATGTATAGCTAACTAATCTATTATAACTATTCTAAAATGTATAAACTTCACGCAGGACGAAGGTCTTTGGCTTCTGCGGTCTATTCTGATTTATATTTTAATGACTAATATATAACACAGTGGAAATATTTCATGGTTCAAAGGACAAGGTAAACCATATAATATTATCCAAACGTTCGGCAAGCTTTATATTATCATATACTTACACAGATACTGCCTACTAGATAGGTACACATAGCTTACTCATATAGTCATATCCAATATAATTACGAATAATAATAAAATTCCATGAATGTATTATAATTTATTATAATATCATAATAATATAATAATAACTGACATACGAACTACATACTGACTACAACACGTCATATTTTATACTACCTACGAGACTTATTATTTCACTTTTAATATAACACAGGTAATTAAATATTTTTCAATCCAGATCAAACATTTACACCTTTTAAATATTATTTATTCATTGGTTAAATTTTAATTTCTCCTATATTATACAGACTTAAATGCACAACATGTAATATAAATTTATAATTCATACGTATTTAAAATATTTTAATTATTGTTAATAAATTAAAATCGGATAAGAATTTTGTTTTCTGTCCAAATTTTTAATATTTTAAATTGTAAGAGTTATATTAATAACTTTTTTAATTAATAAAAATAATAATAAATAACTTTCATAAAAATAAAAAAAACTTCAGACAAATAGACAATACACATATAATATTATTTTTTATAATTATTATACAATAACTAATTTTAATAATGTAATCATAATGAGTAAAACACAGAGATTTTTACTATATTCTAACGAAGAACCAAACCTTTTTACAGATGTGCCTTCTCAAAACGATTGTCATAACGTATCACTTTTCCCCATCCACCCCGAAAAATAATTAAATAGATGACTCTTGTTTTATGAGCTGAGTTATTCCAAGCTGCTAAAAAATTAATTAATTTACTTAGACGCTAAATTTTAATCGGCCACTAAATCATGTTTAACTTATTTAAAGTACCATTAGTTCACGATTGATTCATTAAATGTTAAGTAATTTTTTATAACCGTTAATTATTAATTATTTATTATTAATTTGGCAAGTGTGCAGAAATAATAAACGTTAATAAAAATACATTAGACGTCTGTACCATTGTTGAAACTCATTATCTTTACAGAACATAGTATTTTAAACGTTGATGAACTTATTATTAAAATATAATATGTAATATATGTAATGTGTATTAATTATTCTAGAACACGAACAAGTTTTAATATTAATTTCTGCAATATTAGTATAATATTAATAAATTAATTGGTCTAATGTTGTATTGTGTACAATTTTTAAATGAAAAACTGAAATTGATCAATCTATGATCTATTATTATTATTTTATTATTCTATTCTTCATGGTTATATTACACATATATACATCATTTAACTTTATGTTATGTATTACGTATATGGGGATATTATAATATAATACATTTAATTTTTAAAACATTTAATTTTATAAAAAGCTAATTAAATTAACTAATATTTTAATTATTTAATTGATTAAGTTCTAAGTTTTTATATGATATATACATATATACTATACGTATTAAAATACAATTTGTAATTTAACTTTCATGTAAAAACAAACATGACAAAATAATAAAAGTAAGACATAATCATAAAAATATTTTTTATATCTAGCAGTAAATTAAAAGTATTATACATGTATTAATAACAGCGAATGTTATAAACTTTATAACAATATATGACATTTAAACACAGCAGGTGTGTCTCATTCTCTCATGCATTGTAATAAAGTGCACCTATAGTTTTACCCTACCTGGCCTACCTACAATGTTATGTTATCAGATGGTAATGAAAAGTAAAAGTGATCGTTAAAATAAACTGTAAGTACTCATTACAAATGTTATGATACAGATGGACAAATTTTAATGTTCAATGTAATAATTTTAAATTAATAAGTAGGTACCTACTTATAATCTAACACAATCTATTCATCGATCCGTGCACACGTGTTATAATATGTCTTTAATTTTTAAAATAAAACACTTGTTCGATAACAAACAAGTTAAATGCCCTGAATAAAAATTATTATTACGATTCCAAATCGGTAGTAAATAAACCATATTATACTTACCTATTTTATGAATTCATTAGTTATTAAATCGTACTTCATAATAATTATGTATTTATATAGGACATAATATATTATTAAAACATTAAAAAATTTTTTTGACAAGTTGTGATAACCATGAAGGTTAAACAATATTTAATGATATTAGATAGAAGTAATTGAATTATACGAAGTAGATTGTACAATAAAAATACATTAACATTTAATACTTATGTCCACTTTAAAAGCTTTATTTAAAATTAAAATGTTTATTATATAGTCATTAGCCATTAGTTAAATTAAATAAGTCTTATTTTTTATTAAAAAAAAAAAAGATCTGACAGAAGTGTTGGTTCAATGGGTTAATATACATTTTGCTCTGTTATTCTATTTGAAAATAATGATAATAAACGATTTTAAAAAGAGTTAGTTAAAGCCTACTTTAGTTAAATTTCTTAATTTATCCAACTAATTCTGTATTAGATTTTTCAAACTTTTAAATAAAATCATTTTTCTTCGCTAGCATAATTTACATTATATCTTACATAGTTTTTTATAAAACAATAAAATAGCTATCTAATCAGGTAACTATATGTCACTAAGTTAATAAGTATTTAATATGATGTACAATATCTAAAAAGTGTACAACATTAAAAAAACCTACCCTAGGTACAAAATTTGTATAAATAAGTATATACTTATACACACATATAAATATATATATATTATATCACGAGTAGGTATGAAAATATAAAAATAATTGCAGAACTAATTATTTTCTGTTTTGTATAGTATAAAATGTATACATCAAAGAAAATATTTAATTAACCATTGCACTTTATTATTATATTATTATTTAAATATAATGTGATGAATGCTTTAAATCAAATTAAAGTTTAGAGACGAGTAAATAAAATAAATAGTAAATACTAAGAATCATCTCACAATCAGAACTTTTTTATTGCATGTAAACCGTAGATACAGATTTTCAAGACACATACCTATGTAATATATTAAATTAAAGTGAAAACATTGGTGAGAAAAGTGTAAACACAGTTGGCTTTTAAGATAACGTCATACCCACATGTCTTATGTATTTACGTTTAAAATATCAATATTTAGGTTCAAAAATTCTAGTTTTGTGTCGTTTTCTTAAATATTAGATTCAATTGAACTATTATTAATGTTATTGGTAAAAACATTATCTGTGTTAATCTTGCTGCTTTTTACATTATTTTAATTTTTAAGTAAGTTATATGCATCTTATAATTTTAATAGTTTACGTATTTTTCATACTCATTATTTGCTTAAAAGTTAAAATACTGTAAAAAGCCAACGAGAGAACACAGTTAATATGCTTACCTTTAAGTTTGATAATATGTCAATTTCTCTATTATTTAAGGTATCAATAAAAAAATGGGTCTGCTAAACCTAAACATTGGTATATTATTATGTGTTAGTAAGCTAATTTTTTATGATAATTGTCGACGTCGATTTCGGTAGTATATATTATACTTAATGCGTATAATCGCCGTAATCATAAAAGATCGACTGTATATCTACTAAAAATTTTTTTTAAAAATCCATATATATCAATCTCGTTAATTATCCGTCATTCCAGCTTCTCCGACCATGAACGAACCACCCCACAAAAAATAAATAAAAATCATCGAAAACTTCAAGTTATAAGTTAGTGGTAAATTTTAACCATGATGTTTATACAGATATCTTTACATTATATTGTATTGTTGTAAACAATTAAATTTGACGTATTATTACTGCGAAAAGCTAAGTTATTACTTATATAAAACTATTGAGCCTACTAATTAAATAATAAAGTTAACTTTAACGCAAATGTATTTATATATTACGATATATATATATATATATGCATAACACATGATGCAGGTATGTGTGTGTGTGAATGGTGTATATACCTCGTGTGGAAAAAACGGAGTATGACGTTACAGCATGCAAAAAGTCTCCACAGTTTTTGGAGATTATTGTGTGCACAAAACAAAAACACGAAACGTGCCGGTGGCGAGTTATTGGCAGCGGCGGCTGAACGTGAGCGGAACGGCGACGACGACGAAGTTTTGACGAGCACAATAAAACGCGTATGCGGTCATGTCGGATGGACGACTGGCGCGTTGTCCGTTAAGGCGAACACCTGGCATTCGCCGCCTCCACCGTCACCGCACACGCTCTCCCCTTCACTCCATTGCGCACCGCTGTCACCACTGCCGACAAGGATAATCGCGAGCTGACCACCACGAATCGAAAATTGAAATTTATCCGATTTTTAGATTTTGTCCGAATTTTAAGTGAAATTATTACATTTTAATATTAACAATCGATACCATGTTTCGATAAGAAAGCGGTCCTGCTCTGCAAATAACCAAACATAGCCCATATGGATAACCTTTATGAGATATAACCCTTTTTAGATTCTGTGCGGAAGAGATGAATTTATTGATTTTACAATGGTTTGTATTTTTTTTTATGTCTATAAATACGACAAGTAGTCGAAAAAATGTATCGATTTTTAATTTTAAGGATCGTTTCAGATAGCAAATTGGATTTAGTTTGTACTTTGAAAAGGCAAAAATTAAGAAAAAACGGGAATTTTTACGTACATCCAATTTTCAATAAAATCTATTATTTTTTTTATATAAATGTAACTATAGAAAACATTAGAAATTTAGATGATCAATTTCTATAAATGATATAATATTCAAAATATTTTGATTCTTTTTAAGTTACCTACTTTAAGATGTTTGAAGTTTTCCATTTTTTTTTTTTTTATATAAATGGCGATAAAAATTAATTTACTGATTAAAAATGTTTAAAAATTTCATGTTAGACCCACATAAGTTATTCTTACAGATATGTAAAAACATTCAAAATTCATACAATTTATTTTTTAAGCACTTTAAATGATGACAAAATTCCTCAAATTATTAAACGTAACATATTATAGTAAAATAACAATAAGTATTTAGGAAATTGCGTTTATTAAAATAATATAACATCGAACTTTATCAACTGAGAATCATTTAATTGAAAATAGTATTTCCGCGTTCCAGACCAAAATGTAATTAAACTAATTGTCTTATATAATATGTCCCGATGGGCGATTAATGATTTTAATTAAAGTGAAGTTTGACTATCCTCACTCAAACAAAAATATGTGTAGGGATGTGTATAATTTATTATTGATAGTAGTGGGGCGGTGGAATATACGACAGATATTTATACTGATTTACTCGAATTCAGATGTTTACTATAGGCGTACAAAATATTTATGTGATTTGATGTATAACTACAGAGTACAGATGTAGTGTGTATTTGTAATTTGTACAATGTATAATGTATATTATTATATTATGAACTTCGTTCTTAATAATTTTTTTCACAGGTGTATAACTAGAAAAGAATGATGGCAACTAAAATAACTGTGATTATATGCATATTGCAGTAGTGACCAACTTTTTTTTACTGAGGGCCATAAAAAAAAAATTCTTATTGGTGGGTCAAGAATTAAAACTTTTTCTTTTTTTTGGATGTTATATTTTATTTTAAGCACATCTTAATAAGGTATATTAAGATATATTAATAAATTTAATTATTTATTATATATTTCTTGTTATAAAATTAAATATAAATATATGTAATTGACGATAATACAATAAGACACAAGAAATATTTTACAAACATTACATTTTTAGAATATTTACTTTGACGGGCCAGTTAATAAATGATGGCGGGCCAGATTTGGCCGTACTTGGTCACCACTTGCAATTGGCATATTTTATCCAATCTGATTTTACACAACTAGCGACATAGGTAGTTAAAATTAAGACAATAAAAGATGATATAATACAAATAATTATAAAATTAATAATATAAATAATATTACTAGTTTTCCATATTGTAGCGATAAAACAATATATTTCGAGAAATCGGTTTAAAAAAATGGCATAAATTATAATTATATATTTATATAAATATATCCATGAATTTGTTTACCGATACTGTTATTCACCACTAATAAATTGTAACAGTAAATTCTGGATAGTATAGTTACTGTTACTGTAGTTGTAGTACTGTACAATCTGTACCTAGGAGAGATGCATAGGCGGATTCATAGGGGTGATCGTTATTTTATTTTATTTTATAACAATTATTATTTAATTTTAATACACAATCTGTAATTATTATTTTACAATAAGCGTATGTGATGGAGGTGACATGGCTTGAGGGATAGGATATAAGAAGCCACCCATTGGAGACACTTAAGGATCGTTATTAATGCATTAATAATATCATGATAGAACACGCTTTGGCACTTATATAGGTACTCACATATTATAGGTACATTAATTACTATTGTAGGTGAGTCTACTAAGCTCCAAGTAACAATTTACAATTTACAAGTTTCAACTATATACGAATAAGTATAGTAGTTATGATATTATCATGTTCGATTAAATTGAAAATATATACTTATAGTTTATAAATGAAATGGTCATGATCCCCATTGTGATGCTGTTTATAAAATAAGAAATACTATTTTACGTGTCCGATAAAAACAATAATAGTCTATTATAGGTGATAATTTTTTTTTGTTTACGTTTGCATGTAACGAGGAAAACAAATTATTATTATTAATAATATAAATAACATTAAATAAACATTTCCAGTATGTATTATTATCTTCCTAATTTAAAAAATATAAATATAAGTTACCCACATATTTAAAATAATATTAATTTAGTCAAATATGTATATTTATACAAGTTAGGTATATGAATAACCGGAATAAGTAGTAAAATCTATAATTTTGGGCGTAATAAGAATTATAAATATAGTTTATAGTATAAATACCAAAATACATAAATAAACAATTGACATAGAATAGCGTATTTATAAATTTGTATCAATTGGTACAAGAATAAGCACATAGCGAACTAAAAAAATATTTAAATTTTAAGGGTTTATTTATTGTACTTACACAATTTTCATCGTCACTGGAAACCACTACTTTATTATTATTTTCCTCCGGTTCCTCTTCGATCTCCAATTGAGTGTTTTCGGCGTTTTTTTCTTTTTCTCCGTTGGCACTCATACTAATAGCCAATAGCTAATAGTCCAGCTTCCTCCAAAAGTACGCTGTTTATAGATTATACAAATAAATATATTATCTATACAACATTTATCATATTTTAATATTTTATATTATAATCATACGTTTTAAATTATTTAATATTTATGTAATTGCAAACGTTACTTCCTATTTATTAGTATTTTATCTATTTTAATTATTTTGATACATAACTAGTACCTACCTACTACCAGCTAGTACCGACCTACACATAAATAATTTCTAATGGATATTAAACCACATAACTATAAATTATATATTTATTTTGTTTTGTTTGTAGCGATATAATAGTTTGTTCATCGATTGGTATATTTCTTAATAATAGAAATTTAAAATGTTATATACATTGCATGATATACTATATAAAAATTATATTTAATCATATCCTATTGAAAAAAAAATCGAAGTCTCAAAATATTATATTTAATTTGCATTATTGGTATATTAGACATATATTTACGTATATTAGACTTAGTTCATGTTATGTTGTTTTATTGTTTTACAACGTAATGTATTAGTTTTACAAATATAAAATTATGTATTGAGGGATTCTTTTATCGAACAACACCATTGGCGGAGATCGGGGGGGCTTACGGAGGATTATCCCCCCCCCCCCCAAAAAAAAAATAAATAATTTGAGTTAAAGCCCCCTTAAAAATATTAAACAAACAATACCGTAATTTTGTACAGTTTGTAGAATTTTTATCATTATTTTATATTCTTGTATCCACAATTATATAAATTTACACACATATTAAATTTCATATTATTATGCAGAATATTTTTTGGAGTATTTTAATACATAAAATCAAATTTCGGACTAAAAGTTTAAGAGTTATTAGTATTAAAACGTTGGTGAGCGGAGTAGTAGACTAATATTTTACAGAGTGTTCCTCTACCAGTCACCATTCTACTCCGCTCACCAAAACTTTAAATTTTTATAACTCATAAGTCATAAGCTACTTGTCCGGATTCCGATTATTATAAATCGAAATACTCCTAAGTCCTAAGAATATTCTACTTCAAAATATGAAATTAAAAATGTATGTTGTCATTCAAAAAAATAAAAATATATAACATATAACGATAAAAAATATTAAATATGTTGTTTTATTTCTATTTGTTGTTCGATTAAACAATCACCCTAAATATGTGTGTGTACTGTGTGTATATTTTGTATTTCTACCATCACCTATTTTAGTAGTAAAAAAACGTTAGTTTTTAACTTTAAAGTTTATTTTTGGAAAATTATTGAAACTATTTATTGTTTTGATGAGTCAAAAGTAAAATACCACAGTATTATTTTAAATTAATGAAAAAGTGAAAAATTAATAAAAAAAAAAAAACCATAGAATAACCAGAGTATTTACAAAACACTAGTTGTCGATCGACAAAGTCAATTTTGTTTACTTACTTTAATTTATAAAAAAATACCTGTTAGTACCTAGTTGTTTTTTTAAACGTTCATGAATATTAATTTTAATAATTTTATATACAAATTTTCTATACATTTTATAATTATCAACATATTTTGGCTTTTAAATGCTATTTATAGACATTTAATATATTCAACTTTTTTTGTTTTAAATTCAAATCGTGTTTATTATGCCGTTTCTAAGACCCCAAAAATGCTTAGATATTATTTCTATAATATATATGTGTACAAATAACAGAAAAATTTAAATTTATGAGAGACTATAATTTCCCTATTTTTAGGTTGCTGTAAAAAATTTTTAAGCTTAAGTTATTAAATTTGTAAATATATTAATAATACTATTGGTTTTTAACTATAAAAGTATTTTCAAATCTTAGTGGTTTTGACGAATTTTGTTAAAATTTTAACTTCAAACATTTATATAATATATTGAAATTGTATAAATGTGTTTTCAAATTGCTTTAAGAATAAATTGTAGAGAATTTTTCATTAAATTATAAAGATTTTTGACCAAGCATAAACATTTTTAAACGTCAATAGAAAAAGAAATAATAAAATTTGAAAATGCAATATTTTTTAACAATTACAAAAAGAACCAAAATATTTTTAAAACTGTTTCATGTTAATAAAAGGCAAATTTAAATATTTGATGGTAGGTAATAACATTTCCAGTCTCTATCAATATATATTTTTGAATTATTAGTAAAAAAACCAAATAATACGAGTAGATTAATATTTTCGTTTTTTCACTACTTTTGCTAGTACTAGCCATTGGGTAACATAGAAAATAAAACTTTAAAAAACCAATAATGTCGCTCTACTATTTAATTAGTATCAACTATAAAATATACTTTGTTATTGAGTATGTCATGTAATGGATGTGTTAAATTTTAATTAAATGATAAAGTATTGTATAGAAAAATTGACTGTTAGCGGAGATATATAACCAGACTATTATATTTCTAAGAATATTTTATATTTTGTATTGTTATATGCCTATATTATATTATATTAGAAATTTCTATTTCTATTAGTGGATGGTAGGTTGAACTAATTTTTACCTAATTAAGTTCCACATATTGTACAATAACTGAATAACGTTTAGAATATTAAATCATATACTCATCGCTCATAATATGATACTACTGGGTATTATTAACTATAGTCAATAATAGTATAACGTTAAACTGTGTAAATAGATAGGGACGTGGTTCAGTGGTGTACTTATTATAGATTCTCAACGAAGCAAAAAGTCAGTTGAAATAAAAAAAAAAAAAACATTTGATATTTTCGATTTTTTTAGTTTATGTTTCTATAAATTTCCTTACAATTGTAAACAATCATAGCTATTTAAAAATATTAAAGATACATAAAAGCGATTTTTTTTATAAGCATTTGAAGTTCAAATTTTAACAAAATCTTAGTCATTTGAATAAAAATTATTTTGTTGTTTTAAATTTATAACATTTTTAATGTTTATACCTAAGGCTTGAATATTAAATAACGTTCCCCATAGGTAATTTTTACTGAAACCAAAAAACAAAAAAATAAAAAAATATGCTAAACATTTTTTAATGGTATTTAAATAAGGCTGCATCCCAGGTTAGGTCGCATGCTGAATAAAAAAATTCAAATAATTGCATGCCATTATTTAAGCGAGTTTGTCCAAATTGTATACTGTGTATCATACTACTTATCATGCACTTATGTGTTTTTTTGAATTTTCTAACTTTTAATTATACTATGCATACAACCAATGTTTGTGAATCATTCCATTCTAAACTGAATTGTATATTTTACTCTTCAATTCCTAATATATTTCAGGTATGTCTTAAAGTAAGTACAATAATATGATATATAAAATATATAATATATATAAATATGTAAAAATGCGTAATTTAAATTTTATAATAGACTATGGAAAATATTAGAAAAATAAGTATTTACTATTTACATGTGGCTACATTGAAGACGCGATTTCAAAATATTAATAGAATAATGTATGAAAAAGATTATCATATTTAGGAAGCGTAAGGTCGGAGTGAAAAGATAAATTAGAAATATAAGGGGGCATTGTTGATAGAGAATAGGATTTTTTTTGAAATATTTGGATTTTATTTTGATTAATAATTATGATAAAAATAATGAAAGAAAAAATAAATATAGATATAAACAAAAGGTAATGTTGAAATTGGTCAGCTTCTTCCTTCAAGTTTTTTCATGTAAATAACTGCTTGAAGCACATATTCTTATTATGCCCATGGGTATAGATTGTATTTTATTTATATAAATAAAAAAAAAAAATATTTAGTGTTGCTGACAACGAAATAAATAAAACAAAAGGTACAACCAATTAATAGATATTATGACGTTGGGGGTGACAATATCAACGATATTATACCTTAACCAAAATAGTAAAATAATATAAAAAAAGTTTAATAATTTTAAAATAAAAACTTTTAGAAATTTAATGTGAAATTTAAAAATGTAATATTTTTAACCACACCAGTACACCAATTAAGTTTTTACTGCCAGTCCTAATAGACTAATAGAGTCTCCAAAAGTAGGAAGAAAAATGTAATTTTAATTTAGTAAATTAAGAAGTCATTTAAAAGTTTACGAATTTGTGACCAATTATACTATGTTTTTATTTATGAATAAATAAAATATTTTTAAACAATTTTGACTGATTTATTTTTCGTTTTTTTTATATTATGTAATGAATTCAAATAGACCTCTCTAAGAGATTGCATGCAATTCACATATTTATATGGACGTTCTAATTTTGTTTTTTATTTTATATGCATTTGGATGTTAAACAAAGAATAGTTTAGATAATCAGATTTATCACATTTTAATTATAGAAAAAATATAATGTTTTTAGCAAAAACCTAACTTTATTACTGATAGCAAAATAAATTACTACAATATATCAAAAAAAATATATAAATGGGTATATTACTTAATAAAATATGTGTTGAATAGGTGGGCAGACCAAAATCGATCAGAATAGTTTTTCGTGTGCAGTATTTTATCATGGAAATATTGGTAAAAATTATTGATTAAATTTAAGATTTTGTTTTTGTGGACGAGTATTTCTTAAAACACGGACAATAAGAATTGTGGTTTTTCCGTATAAAATGTGGTAAGAGAATAATATGTACCAACTTAATTGTATATTATTTTACCACAGATACCAATATGTTATATATAATATGTATATACGTTTATCAGTTGTTGTGTTTACCTATTATAGATTTATAGATAAAAAGTTGATAAGTATATTGAATGTTAGTAAGTAGGTTATAATTTGTTTAGTCAATATTATAGGGAACTTCAAGTAAAAAATTGATCTATTCGTGTTTATAGTGATGAAAAATATAAAATAAAAATACACACACACACACACACACATCCTTGTAAAACCGTTTCATTCAGCACCGCTCAGTCTAAAATAATGGAAATTAGCAAGTTATAATATAATTATTATTAATTAAGCATTAAAAATATTATTTGGGCATATTATTTTATTAATGGTTATAATTACAAATTATTATTCTACAAACATAAAATTCCGAAATTTTTTTTTTATTAATTAAAATTTATGTACAAATGATTAAGGTACCACATAATTATCTTGGTAATACTAATATTACATATTTAACTATTATTTTAATAAGCAGTCACACTTATAATTTATTTAACTCCTTGTATTTATCGTTAAGTGCAGCCGTGCAGGTACAAATCACAAGGTAACTATAGTTTTGAAATCTTATTTGGTACCCCATTTAACAATGAAATAGTCTTGGAATGGTGAGCAGGTACCCTTGAAGCAAATATTTCTTGCTGGAACAAACTAAATTTGAATGTAGACCTTAGAAAACAATAATCTATATCCTTTCTCTATGAAGTATTGTTAAAAAATTACAGCCAACATTAATGTCACTACAAAAATTCAAAACAGTTGACAGTGACTAATGCATTTTTTATGCTCTGTTCGATTATACCATTTTTATTTATCATCAGTAACATATTTTTTTTTTAAAAACTAACATTGAAATTCTCATCTTTATATATATTACCTATAAACGAAAAAACCTATCTATTTATATATTTAAATAATAATAATATACATAAATTATAACTGCTTATAGATAGTCAAAAATTATATATAAATAATAAATATTTATACAATTCATAAATATATTAAATAAAGTTAGTTTGAATTTGAAATTATTGCCATATAATTATTTTATTAACAATATACTATAATGTAACTTATTACTTATTAAATATTAAACTTTTCATAACTAATTTAATATCCATAGGCGCAACTAAGGGGGGGGAGGTCTTGGGTGGGCTTTTTCAATTTAATTTTTGATTTGAATAACTTAAACTTTAAAATTTAATACAGACTCATTATTTATTTTTACAGAACTCAAAACTTTAAAAAATACATTCGTACCTATACATATTCACAATTGTTTTTTTTACAAAATTATAGATATTTATATCAAATTTTATTTCAATTTAAAAATATTATACGTAGGAACTTTAAACTTTTTACCATTGCGTATATTATTATTTATTAAACACTATGATATTTTCGATACAGTTAAATTAATTTTAAGCTACTTATACGATGAAGTTTTTCACACTGTTCTATAGTACATATATCGGCATTGACTTAATAGTTAATAAAAACTAACAATATTATTTATTTTTTTTTTGAGGGAGGACTCAAATTTTTCATATTATTATACATGAAATATATAATTTTATGTTACGACTTAAAAATATAATTTAACTATCAAGGGGACGGGCCTCTTGCCTCCCCTTAAATCCGAAACTGTACCAAAGATACATTTTTTACGTATATTTAATAATAATGCGTTCCGGTTCAGAAAGTTTTCCATTCCGCGAGCACTGATAATAATTACTATAATAAATAAATAAATAAATATATAAATAATAAATACTATGCGATTTATTTTGAGAAATATATTGTATCTATTACTAATAAAAATTAAATGACTAATGCCACATCCGCTTAGAATTGTTATTTGTATGAAAAGATTCATTATTGAATTCAAATTTATTTAACTCGTCCATTACAGTAATCTCAAACCTCAGCAAGGTCTTCCTGTTTATAATAATTATTTATTTTTGTAAATTTTTTAACACATAATAGATTACAATAAAAACTTAACGAACAGATTTTAGAATTCGAACGATTTTAAGTAACCTATACAAAAATAAATTAAATAAAAATATTATATTATTAAATATATTTTATATTTAGGTATGTATACAATACAATATTTATAACTACAATGTTTAATAAATATAATATATTATATTATATTAAACAATTTAATGTTTAAAAAAATCTAATATTAATAACAATTTTAGTGATTCAAATTAGTTAAAAATATTTTAAATCCAATAAGTAAACAAAATAAATATGAGCGTATCCTACAATAAAGCTTATCGAATTAATGTATATTAGTCTATTATGAAGGTACCTATATCGATGTGATTTGTTTATTTTACACCAAAGTTACATCATGTAGGTACTTACCGAAAATATTATGACTATTTACAAATACAGCAGCTCTTCAAAGTACGTCCTATGTTGACATTCATTGACAAGTAAATGGCTTTATAACGTTTTTAGCAGTTAAATATCTAGTGTTTACGTTTTTTGGTAGCCCAACAACGGTCCGCTTAGACTCGGACGATCAATCCAACCACAGCGTGACCACCTCTATTCATACTCGTTAAAAGTTCTTTGCCCTCGTTAAAAGCTAAAAGTAAATAAATTATTATTTTCCACCAAACAGTCGGCTATTTTTAACACACGCATAAGTGTTAGTTTAATTTTTTTAATTTTCACTCAACTATCTGTTAATTTTTTATGATGAATATGCTTGAATGAATATTAAACATAGATTGCTAAAAAAGAAACACTTTAATAAAATTAATTTTCATTCTTTTGCATTAAATTCATGCATATGAGATTAAATAAATAATTAAGACGTACCTATAATAATATATTTAATATTATAATTTATACTAATCATTATTGGAACACCAATATTTATTTTAACATAATTATTTATTAATGAATAATATTTAATTTTACATTTGGTTTATAATTTTCTTAAACCAATTTCGGTATTTTTTTTTTCTTTTGAATCAAGCGAAGAAAATATCAATTTTATAGTTTTGTAGATACAGGTAAATGTACTTATTTTTATTTTGTTTATAAGTTTTTTTACATTAGAATTTTATTATTTTCAGAGAGATTTACCTACCTCCATCAAATTGTTAATTTTAAATAGAGTACTAAAAAAATAATAATTGATAATTTTTATTATGATTTAGACAAATTTATTAGAGCTATTGCTAACAATAAAGTAATACAAAAGTATTGAAAATTATAATGGACAATAGACCTGTTTTTTTAATATTATAATTTTTATTTTATTTATGATTTTTTAAATTAATTATAATAGCATATAAAAGTATACACTATATAAATGTATATTATAGTTAAAAAATCAATTTTTATAAAAGTTGACATTTCAAAACACGTTATTCTAACACATAACTCTCTAAAATTTGTCACATTATAATAGGGGCAATAAGGCTATAACTTAAAAATGCTATACAATATATTATACTAGAATAGTAGAATATAATAACATTGAATAACACTAATTCAATATAATTGAAGCTCGTTGACCAATGTTTTGATTTGGCAAAATATTCATTATCTTAAGATCATAGGCGGAAATGGGGAGGGATAAGTACTCTAAAAAATTATTAATTATTTTCGTATTTCAGATTTTTAGATTTAAGAACTAATGTCTATTTTTTTTTTTTAAAAAGGTTATGATAATTTATTTTATGAAAGGAAATCGTTAAAAATCATAGATAATATAGGTATTATATAAGTTTATAACCACTATAGGCACTAATAGTTCTTAGCTATACCGAAATAATAAATTTGACCAAATATCATATTCCAAAGTATCTAACAAAATATTTTATCGTATTTTCTGTGCAAACATTTAATCTTATAAGTTACCACAGATTTTTATCTTTTATCTATGAATTAAAATTTATTTATTTTGTAATTATTGTGAGGATCGCGTAACACACGACACATGTGATTTATTTATATTTTATTACCTAACTATGACTTATGCAATTAAGATCGTTTGGTTAATTTTATACTTTATTCGGAATGAAATGTTACTTATTAATTTAATTTGTGTAAAATTCTGAAGGAAACAATATAATATATTAATATTATAACATTTTTAAATAAAAAAAATTTAGCCATTTTTTTTTTTGACTGCCAGCTTATCAAATTGCTAATTTACGACAATGTATAAAAATAATTATCAACAACCACCAGTTCACCAACGTTTGGCCGAAATCAAATCCAATAATAATCTCCTGATCCAAAATACCAAAACCTATCCATCATTACTAGACTGTAATTCTGGACCAAAAAGCTCATACTATCGTGGCATTGGATTCGTTTGCTAGTCAACTCAAAACATTCTGCAATGATAGTAGGAACAGATTATTTCATCATCTGGAGTTCATTAAGATAGATTTAAAAACTATAGGCCAAAAATACGATTTTAAATTATTATTTTTGTTCGATAAGCATATACTGAGTTCATACAATAAGTACGTGGTATAATCGTCACGGGAAAATTTTAATTTCAAATTATATCGTAATTGTCATATCATTAACTTCATAGTGTTCTAAGAATACTAATTGGAAATCCGTGATGGTAGGGTGTTATTTAGAAAACCGTCTTGGCGGGAATCATAATATGTATAGGTAATTCTAAACCAAGTAGTAGTGCATAAAACGTATATATCCCCTTCTCGCCTTCTCACATTTAATTTTAAATACATTTTTTGACAAATATACAAAATGTAATTAGTATACATCTAATTAGTATTACCCAACCTATATATTAGCACGACCGGTCTCGAAATCCTATCGTTATCCATTGGTTTGCAAGTCCATAATCCTAAATCACCAGTTTCTCAGTCTCACCACAACACAATATACTTGGAATTACAAAACCTAACCAAGCAACTTTATGAGTATAATATCACAATGATACAAACACAAACTTATTATATGCTAAATATTGGTAAATAAAAAATTCAAGTAATTATATACCTAAAAGTACTCACCTCTACTAAAAAGTTTGTGTTTAAAAATGAATAAATGTACATTAATTTTATTAAAATAAAATGTGTATATTATTGCATTATACTTATACTATACATTTATGTACATTCTAAAAGAAACTGCCAATACTGAAGAAAAAAAACATAATATTAAAAGCAGTAAAAAATTAATTAATTAATTATAATGGTTCTATTTTCTTTTTTTATTATTATCTTGAGGCATGTCAATCATTATTGAGTTGTAATTACATTTTATTTTTTCTTTAATTTACCATAGTGGTTAAGTCGCATCTACATACATTTAATAATGTATAATGTTTATTAAAACCAATAAATTATCATGTATAATGAAAAAATGGTTGTCGGGTAGATTTTCATCAACACCGACAGAGTAAAAACTTCTAAATAAGAGTTTGTAAAATCCCCATTGATTTTCAGTGATTCATTTGACACATGATGACCCTCATTATAAAAATTATAAATAACAAATCACGTGAAAAAAATATTTTTAGAAATCTAAGTGTATTTATAAATTGAGTGTCTAACATTAAAATAATAAAACTGTCGTGATAATATTTTTATCAAAATTTAAGTAGTCTTTAAAATGTTAAATTTAATAATTTTTTTAAATTCGTGTGATATGATATTTTTCTATCCATGTGAGTCCTATAATACATTATTTTCAAATTTGTTAAAAATGAAAATATAATATGATTATAATAAGTTGAGACGTTGAGAGTGTATAATATATTCTAGATTCTGAACGGAGTGATGAATGTATTGATTTTACAATGATGTGTTTTTTTTTTTTTTTTTGTGTCTGTCATTACTTTTTGGAGTAGTAATAATGCTTCAATTTTTAATTTCAGCCCCTCTTTGAAAAGCGAAATTCATCTAGTTGGTACTTTGGGGGGTCATAGTTTTTAAAAGCGTCGAGAAAAACCCTGAAAAAATTACGGAAAAACGGGAATTTTTATGCATAACCACTTTTCGACAAAATCGATAATATGATTTTGCTGTAACTCAAAAACAGATCATTGTAAATACTTGAAATTTTCACAAAATGTTTATATTATGGTTATCTATTTACGATTAAATTTTCAAAATATTTTGACCTTTTTTAAGCTACTTATAGACAAATTGATGTTTTCGACTTTTTAAAGTTTTTTTTCTTGAAATGCCGATAAAAAAAATTTGGCTATCCAAAAAATCTTTAAATTTGAATACAAGGTTTATTATAAATTGTACTTATCGTAGTAAAAAAAAATCAAAAATCGTTAGTCACAATTTTTGTTTATAAGCATTTAAAGTTCAAAATGTTTACAAAATATATCAAAATCACGAATATTTGCAAGGCATTTTGAAGTTGAAAATTCATAAAATTTTTGTGATTTATACTTAAGGTTCAAAAATCAAATACAAGGTTATCCATAAGTTTTCCTTTAAGTAATTGTAAAAAAAAATTCCAGCGTCATATAGAAAACATTTTATGAGCGTATGAAATTTAATTTTTTACGAAATCACGTTAAATAACGATATATTACAATTTAAATTGCAGGATTGAGTGGATCATTTTTAAACATTCCTGTACATAATATTGTTGAAACAAAAATGAAAATGTTTAAGATTGCTCGATTTCCATTAGTCTTCGGTGCAATCGATTTCACTAATGTGAGAATCCAATCTCCAGGAGGTAAATCTTCATAAACATTTCGTAATCGTAAAGGGTAAAGAAATATCATAAAATTTGAACTTTCTGCGTCTATAAAAAAAATTTGTGATTTACGATTTTTGATTTTTTTTAATGTTAATGAGTATAACATATAATAAACTTTGTATTAAATTTTCAAGAATTTTTGGCTAGCCAAATTTTTATTATCGGCATTTCAAAAAAAAAAACCTAAGAAATAAATACGTCTGCAGGAATACCAAAAAACAGTTACTTATATGAAACTTTTTAATAATCTCTATGGATGTAATTTCTCAATATTTTGATTTTATATACATTTATTTTATGTAAACAATACAACATTATAAAATCAATAAATTACTCACTTTGCTCAGAACTTATAAAAATAAATAGCAAACACAAAAATTGTAAAAAAAAAAAAAATTATGTGTTGTGTTGTATGTTTAATAAAATTAATTTAATTCATATTATTTTACTATTATGTATTATACTATACTGTATTTTAGATATTTTTCGTTGAATGTGCAAGCACTTGTAAATTCCTATTTAAAATTTATGGACGTTGTTGCTAGATGGCCTGGCTCAGCACACGATAGCAATATTTTCCGAAATTCTAGACTATATGCAAGGTTAGAATCTGAAGAATTTAATAACATGGCAATTTTAGGAGATAGTGGGTATGCTTTAAAACCATACATGTTAACACCAATTGCAAACCCCGTTGGACGCACAGAGATGCTATACAACGAATCTCAAATCCGAACTAGAAATATTATTGAACGGTGTTTTGGAATCTGGAAAAGAAGATTTCCAGTTTTATCACTTGGTTTGTAATTTTATATGTGTGATTAAAATTCATTTTTATCTATAAATTTATATGATTTTAGGCATACGATTACAATTAAAAACTGCTCAGGCAATTATTATTGCAACAGCAATCCTACATAATATTTGTTGAGATATGAAAGAAGAGTTGCCAGGGGATGATTTTGCGTATAAACGTAAAATCGCAAACTTTGGAACGCTATAACTTCCAAAATAATGGTTTCCGGGAAAAAAAATATACCATCGTTTTAAACATAAAAAACAAGTCATCTGAAATAAAAAATTTGAAAATCGTGAGGGGGTTGGTAAAGTGTATTTGTTCTTAATTAATAAACAATTATGTAAACTGTAAATGATTTACTTTTTAATTTTTTTCTTTAAAATACAAATATTTACAAAGTATTTAATTAACCCTTTCAGACCCAAATTATTTTAACTTAGAAAAAATTTTTTTTTCTTATTATACATGATAATAGGCATTCAATTAAGATATTTTCCAAGTTTCAGAAGATTCTGACCAACTGGACCGAAAATATTACTATGTAAATTATAATGTATATTGGGTATATAATGGAATGACTGTATTTAGTAGGTATGAACATTATAATGTGCATTGGGTATTTATAGATAAAGACATAAAGTACATTGGGATTAATCAAACGTTTCCTAAAATCATCACAAAATAATATGGTATGACTTTTACCTAATTAAAATAACTAAAATATGTAAATTAATATAAATAACTATAATATAATCATAAGAAATAACTATTAAAAAAACTACTATTTTGATAATTAAAATATAAAAATGATTACATTAGACACAAATGTAATAATACACAATAAATTAGTATTACAATATAAATGGTATGACTTTTACCTCATAAAAATCAATAAAATATGTAAATTAATTAATAAAAATACTTAAACAAGTTAATTATTCATGTGTACAATTTGAGAAAACAATTGCTTTTTTCGTGAAACAAAGATGGAATTTACATTTTAAACAATAAACGTGTGTCCTGCCTTTACAATGTACTGCTTCAGTGCGAATATTGCGATCGGGTGTTGACCAGTTGCCCTCACATGTTAACCCTACACTGCACAATGTTCCACATTTGGAACAATTAATAAGCCGTTAATATTGGCTCTTGTTTTGTTAATATGATTTTAATGTGTAGTTTTAATGAATCTGTATAGATGTCGCTAGCTATGTTTCCAGAAAACATTATCCTATATCGTATGTGGGTGCTATAAACCTGTTCCAAAACGGCATAAGTACTAATTTCAAAATGTTCATTTTTCCCTTTTTTAAAGTAATTAAAATAAAATCAAGGAGGTTACATAAAAAAAAAACACCAATGGTTAGCTTATCTTCTGGTCTATAAAAAATAATATTGACTTGGCTGCTAATATGAGTTTATAAATAGCAATTCACATAAATACAATTGTTCCATATCTGGAACATTGAGCGCAAGAAGTACATAATATAAAAAATATTATCGCTCTTGTATGTACTATAATTAATAATAGTATTACGTATTAGTACGTGTTTACGACGTTTACGTTCGACAGTTTTACGTATATATAAATAATTAAAAAGTTAAATCAATTATTTTAACTATTGATTATATTATTTATGTTTATTTTATTATAATAACATACTTATTAATTATATTTGGTGATAAATCTCTGTTGGTTATTTAATAAATTATAAATGGAGAATATCGCAGACGACGAAGATTTAATTAGGTTTGCATTAGAAATACCTATTGACAGTGATGATGAAAGCGGTGAATCTGATGACGAGTGTTTTATTGATTATGATCCAATAGTTGACAATAACTACAGTCAAAACGATTTTATAGAACAAGCTCCGTCTACAATCACTGCAAGTATTCAAAATCAAAATAATATTATAACTCCAAATATTGAACAAATATTTATACAACCTTCGGATACAATCGATTTTGATCATAATTTATTAGATGGTTTAGAAGATTTAATACCTTTAATAAACTCTGAAGCATTAACCTCACCTGAACAACCACGTAGACAAAATAGACAAACTCAAACATCTAAAACTGCACCAAATAATATTCAAATTCAACCTCCGGTCGTTAGTTATAAGGATATAAATTGGAAAAAAGGAAATTTGATTTTAAATAAAAATGTCACTGAGTTTTTAGGAAATTCAAGTTTGCCAATTGAAATCAGACATTTAATTTCACCATTAGATTTTTTTAGTTTTTTTTTTGATGACGAACTATTAGACTCAATTGTTGAGCAGAGTCTATTGTACAGTGTACAGCAAAATATAAACAATACATTTCGGTTTACCAAAAATGAACTAAAAAAATATTTAGGTATTGTTGCTTTGATGTCACTTGTACATTTACCTAATACAAGAAGCTATTGGAATTGTGTGCTTGGAAATACAATAATTCAGGAAACTATGAGTTTAAAGCGATTTGAACTTATTCGTAGGTACTTGCATTTCAATAATAATGAAACCGCGTTGCCCGTGTCACATAAAAATTACGATCGTCTTCATCGAATAAGGCCCGTGTTAGATCATATTAAAAAAAAATGCAATTCAATTCCTATTGAAGAAAATTTGTCAATAGATGAGCAGATTTGTCCTACCAAGGCCCGTAGTTATTTAAAACAATATTTGCCACTAAAACCGCACAAATGGGGCTATAAGATTTTTGTTCTGAGTGGTGTATCTGGCTTTTCATATAATTTTGAAGTTTATTCAGGCCTGGAGAATAACCCTGATCAAAGACTACAAAATGAACCTAATTTAGGAGCGTCAGCGAATATTGTAGTCAGATTAGCACGTATTATTCCTAAAAATCAAAACTATAAACTCTATTTTGACAACTATTACACCACTCTAGCTCTTGAGGTTTACTTAAAAAAAAAAATGGTATATACAGTTTGGGCACATTACAAAGAAATAGAGTTCCTGGCCTCATTTTACCGGATGAAAAATATTTAAAAACGAAACCTAGAGGGTTTTCTTCTGAATGCTTGGCGGAAGTCGACGGAGAGGCTGTTACAGCGGTAATTTGGAAAGATAATAAATGCGTTACACTACTTTCAACTTTATCAGGAAAATTACCAGAAACTGAAGTCAAACGCTTTGATAAAAAAAACAAAATTCGTAGTATAGTGCCATGTCCAAACATTGTTGGTGTTTACAACAAACATATGGGTGGTGTAGATTTATTGGATGCTCATATAGCCCGATATAGAGTAGGAATGAGGTCTAAAAAATGGTATTTTAAAATGTTTTATCATTTCTTTGATGTTGCGATGGTTAATGCGTGGATTTTGTACAAAAAAGTTAACAGTGATGAAAAGTATATGCCACTAAAAGATTTTCGTCAAGAAATAGCCGTATCATTGTGCAAAATTGGAGAAAATCTAACACCAACCAGAGGGAGAAAACGAAAAGAACCGGAACAAAGTGAAAAAAAAAACGAGGTGATAAGTCTAATTTGTTTAGATTATTAAATATAAATAAACAAGTATTATTATTTTTTCTAGGATATCAAACATTTAAGCCACCAAGAGACGTACGGTTGGACATGATTGCACATTTCCCAAAAATAACCGACAAGAGAGAACGCTGCAAAAATAATGGTTGTGGCAAAAAAACCTCAATTATGTGCCGAAAGTGCAAAGTGTACTTATGTTTAAATAAAACAAATGACTGTTTTATATTATTTACCTACTACTTTTATAATAATATAGTGTTATAAGTTTTTATAATTTTTTAATAAATAAAAAATATCAATATTGCAAATCAAATAATGTACTTAGTAAAAATTATAATTGTAGTTAAAAAAAATTGTTTGAATAAAATACTCATCTCCGTATGCACAATGTTCCATATATGGAACAATTTAAAAATTTCGAAATTTCAGCAAAACCAAAACTTAAAAATTTTTTTTTTTATTTTTCCTAGTTTAGTGAAGTATACACAAAACTCATATTTTTTTTTTGAAGGAAAAAAAAAAATCGTGCAGTGTAGGGTTAATATATACACGATTACAATATATAGCCCGTAAAATAGGGGAGGTAAATATACAAACAATAATTAAAATTATTTATAAAAATAATGTAAAATAGTATAAAATGAAAGAAAAAAATTCATATGCATGGAATTATGTATACCTCTACCTAATATTGTATTTTGTAATAATTACTAACAAAACAATATGAATACAATAGTCAATTAAATAATAAATATTTTAATTATGTGGCAATCAATGTGATAATTTGTTAACAAAAAAATAGTATAAAATTATAGAAAAAATACATTATTATGCTAATAATAATTACTAACAAAATAAAATGAAAAAGTCAATGAAATAATTAGATATAATAATTATTTATTATGTTTTGTTATAATAATTACAAACAGATTTTACAAAATCTAATCTACTAATATTCTTGTTTTTATATTTATTTATAAAGTCTTCAATACGGGCTTTTCTTGTTTAAGTATGCGTGCAATTAGTTATATTTTTAATTTCGTTTACACTGCTTATAGCAATGTATGTATCTATTTGTTTGTACTTCTTTTATAACATTTACAAAAATAAAAATATTTGGATGTGCACTACTAAAGTTCCTCGAAAATGACGAATGAAATGATTCACATGCATTGGTTCTTTCTGAATCAATTGAATTCATAGCCCACATAGAAGGTGGAAAAATCGAACTTGAGGAAATATATGTATCAACTAAATAGTCAGAAAATTCAACTAATTTTTCTGATAAAGGCTTAATTGACAACAGATCTCCAACAAAACAATCGTCTACTTCACTAGAGGGTAGTAATGAGAGACCAAAAATTAAGTGAAGACAGTTTCCAATTTCTGAATTTGGATCCATATAATCCGGCTTTAGATTTAATCCTAATTTATTGTTGTATGCGTTTCCACCATGACGAAGTTAGATAAAATCTGCACCCCACGATTGTAATTAATGGCAAAACAACTTTGGAAGATACATGGATCCTTTGTTTGAAATTGGATAAAATAATTGACGAATTGAATTCAAGTTCAAAGCTAGAACATTTTTTTTTTAACATATTAAATAATAATTCGTACGTTTTCGATGATTTGTTAGGCAGTAATGAAAACACTAATGGAATATAATGTCCATTTTTGACCCAGTATATTGTAAAAAGTTGTAAAAAAAATTTCATACAATATTCAAATTTTCCGTCTACAAAAATTTTATTTCAGGAACATACAAATTTTAAATTTGATTCTGTAGTAAAACATACAATATTTTCCGTATCGTTGTTATATAATAGAAAATTCTAACCTTTGTAAGTATTTAATTGTAATAGTGTTAATGCTGAATGAACTTCAGAAATAGATTTTGGAAGTGGTGGAAGTGTTTTTCTTCTGGCACGATAAATGCTTCTACGAATGGAGATTACATCGTTTACATCAACGACATTTGATTGGACTATTTTATATTTATTATTTATTACAAAATACAACATCATCCATAAAATTACAAATATCAAAATTTGATTCTATCATTTTATATTATTTTATATTATTTTTATAAATAATTATATTTATTGTTTGTATATTTACCTCCCCTATTTTACGGGTTATATCACGCCCGCTATTATAAGTGCGATAAGTCTGAATTATCCCGACTGTTATATTCATATTCTAATAAAATATATAAACACAATGTAAATAATATAATATGTATATATATATATATTTATTTATTTAAAAAAGAACAAAAAACTAATCCAAAATTATTATTTAAAAATTGTCTATTAAAATAACAAAGTTGGTTATATTGATTAATAATAATATATTATTATTAATTTTAGCATTGGCATTAATCTTAAGAAAATTTAAAAATCCAATAATTTGTTGTAATTTAAACTAAAAAAAAATAATTAAACTTACCAATGATTCTGTCAGAATCAAAATTATTATCAAGTCCGACTGCTGAAATATCTAGTAGTTCTACTATATTTTCAAAATTATCAATATTTTTAAATGTTTTGACAGAACCACTTCCAGTTTTATAAATTTCCTTTCTTTGATCAAATAACCTCTGTTTAACTTCTCTTTTTTTTTCTCCCATTTATATCTTAAACTTTTTGATCCTCTTTGTATACCTATATTACATTATTTTAATTATTTTATTTTATTTTAATTAAATAGGCAATTTGTTACAAAATATGTAGTTCATGCATTAAATGATTGGTTAGTAGCTCCAATAATTTTATTATAAAATTACAGCATAATAAAATAAGCTAAAAACTAATATTTAAAAAATATAGAATGTCAAATCATAAACAAATGACCAAAATTTCTACTAGTCGACAAATATTAATTATATCAATTATATTATACAAATATAGCAAAATACTGGTCGTTTGATTGTGTTTAAACAGAAAAATAAAAAAATTGAGAAAAAGATAAAATTTAAAAGTAGTAACAAGCACTAGTAAAATCAATAGCTGGAAAATTGGAAAATGAAAGAATAATTTTTAATAAATAAAACTTATAAGCATATACCTAATATCTATATCATGCACATTAGATATGCTAGTTAAATATTTTAATATGTATGA
The DNA here is from genome assembly GCF_020882245.1 of Rhopalosiphum padi. NCBI lineage: Eukaryota > Metazoa > Arthropoda > Insecta > Hemiptera > Aphididae > Rhopalosiphum > Rhopalosiphum padi. The sequence goes on along the minus strand of NC_083599.1, from coordinate 71,581,256 downwards.
TTGTATGATATTGTATGATTTAAATAAATTATGTGGCTTTCTCGTACCCAAAAGAAGGCTAGCAATAATTTTAAAAAGAATGCATAGATTGTATAAAATTATTAATATTTTATTTTTCAATTTAATACTTTCCTTGATATTAATTCTGTATCACAGTCCACAGATAATAGTTATTGAATGCTAATTATTAGGTAATTAACTTGAAAATAACTCAGTTATTCATACCTATTAGGTATATTTTTTCATTGGCTGTTGAAACTAATAATTATAATATTTTTGTACACGATCCATTGATTCAAAAATTTATTTGTAATTTAATATAACTACTTACTTGTGGATACAACCATTTTACTATCAATCAAATTCCAGATTTCGTTCTTTTTTTTCCAAATATCAGAATCCGTTTCTTTGGAAACCGTATTTTAACACTAGTTCCACAAGTAATTTATCTTCAACGGCGAAAAGTTGGCTTGCCTATCTCTCTTTGGTTTATTCATTTTCAAAAATTATAAGTATAAATTATAAAAGAATAATTCATATTTAAAAAAAATCAAAATTTAAATTAATAAAACAAAAACTGACACAACCTCATGTAGTCGTGTTCAACACGGTAAACGATTATCACTTAAAAAAAAATTGTGTATATAAAGTTTTCCTTATCACATAGCAGCTGATTTCATTATTAACCAATGAAAAAATTTGTACTGTTTAAAATGATATAACTGATGGTTAGTACAAGCGGTAACATTGTAATAACTAATAATGGTCTGTATTAAACTCGCCGCTAAAGTACCCGCTACGCTAAACTACACAGCTCCATTTCAACAGCATGTACATTTGTGATTTTTTGAATTTTGTTATAAACATTATTTTGCGGATAACTTGCGTAAATATTTGTACTTGTTTTCAAATTTTGCGGACAAGTAGTTTTTTAGCAAATAATACTATTTTACGATTTTGCTGACTTTTCAAATTCACTTGACAAACATTTATCATATTATAATTACCATATAAAAATTATAATTTTTACAAATCAAACAATATTTTCCCAAAATTTAAAAAAACTGATTAGGTACTGTATTTTTTAATACTTTTTATAGACATGTTATTATTTTGACTACCAAAACCTGCATACTAATTTTCTTAGTTTGTATTAATTTTTACCTCTATTTTCATCATACTTGTTAACCGTGAAATTAATAAATTATTTTTTAAACCTTTTATTTTTTTTAATCAATTGAAATCAAAAAAATTTTTGAAAATGTTGCAATTTTGCGAACTATTTAAATTTTTCTGACATGTTATTACATATTTTGTTTTAAGCTCTCCATTAGTACTTAACTATAAAATTAGTGAACCACTTGAACTATCGTGGGTATCTAACTTATTAAACTATATTATCTGTTGTTAATATTTTTTTTACTATATTTTATGTACTTTAAATGCTTTTTTTTGTAAAAGCTTAATATTTTTAAAATTAGAATTAAGAACACGATTCTACTTATTTTAACATTTTGGTTAAAATGATTTTCTTATAATATTAATTTTAATTAAATTTTAATATGATTTTAAATGGCGTATCTAGGTATACAATAATGATATTATAATTTGTTAAGTATTTAATATTCAAAATGATACAATTTATTCAAACATAAAATAAAATTGGACACCTGCAATTCATGGTACAAATGTAACAGAGTTCTCTTTTGACTTAAATATTTGTATAATACCATTAGTGTGTACTATACGCACCGGTATAATATAATATGTATTACATACTACCGCTGATTTAACAAGTAAAACCGTTTTAGATGGTTTTTAGCTAGTAGCCAAAGGTCCAAGACACTTCAGAGAATCGCAACAAAGATATTATAAAGTCTTGTTTGTCAAAGAATGTAATCATTGAAAGCCAAGTTAAAAGTGATAAAAATTACGTATTGCTGTTATAAATGTTTCAAAATTCTGAATGGGAGTGAATTTTAATTGCCACTCTGCTTTATTAGAAATGACGTAGCTCATTTTATGAAAAATGTATCAACATGGAAACCGTTGAAAGACTTAAAATCTACAATGAGCAGAAAATGTTTCTTACAGTCATATGCACTCCTAATGCAATCAACATCATTAAATGAAGCAAGAGAAATAGCGAAGTCAATTTTAATAGTTTTTGGTGTCAGTCCAACCGATGGAATGAAGGTCTGTGAAAATGTATTTACTGATGAACGTACCATAGTTGAAGAAAAACCGTTTACAACTACGTAAAGCTATTGCTGGAGTGCCATATCAAATTTCAGACTTAGCTGACGAAATTTGCAATGAGTATTCAATTCAGGAAGAGCTCCGTCAGGTAATTTTCTTATTTAATTTAATATACTAATTAATTATTTTAATGCATTTTATTTTAGTATTTAAAATTTTTAATACTAATTATTATTATTAAAATCTTTAATAATAATTTATTATGTTACAAGTAATAATTTGTTAAATGTTGACAAAATAATTTTTATAGAAATAAATAAATAATGCAATCGATGATTTTTTAGTAACTTGATAAGTAGAACCCAGATTTCAATGCAAAGTGCATATTTTTTTGGTTGATCTTAGACAATGCTTTTCAAGTACATAATTTACTTCATGTAAATGTTTCAAAGCTAAAAATCTTAATTTGCATTTTTAGCATTATTGAGTCATTTTTTTGGTTTTTAATGCATATTTGTTCAATATACTATACAGATTCTATCAGATTGTAGAAAATCTTTGGTGTTTGAACATATTAAATAATGTATTAATCTTCAATGTAATTTTAAAAATTTAGTGAGTATAAAATAGACTTAAATATAATTTTAATTTTACACAAATATTATTGTATATTTTAGTATGTTTAGCATTCTAATTAAATAATATGGCCCCAAAACATATACGTGTCAATACCATAACAGCATCGTAAATTTTTACAAATTTCAGATTTTTTTTAATAAAAAATTAATAATCTTACCTTATTTATAAATTCCAAATCAAAATACCAAATTGTATAAAAAAAAAATATTGCATTTTTAAGGTTATTTTTATGATAAAATGCATTTTTTAAGAGCATTTATGGCTATTTTTTAGAGCATATATTTTATATTATATTTTATTTATTTATTTAAATTTAAATCTATGAGATTACTGGGCCTCACTAAGACATATACTCGTGTGGAAGCCTAGGGTATATAGTTTTAAGTGCATTTAAATCCGAGCCTTATTTATTTATTTATTTATTATAACAATACCGGCTGAGTCTAATTATCCATAATATGATAATACTAATAAACATTTTTACAATGAATAAAAACAATAACAATAGTGATAATTCTAATTATACATAAATAAAAAACATGAATAACACATGAAAGATATAACAAATACTAAAAAATAAGCTTTAAAAATAATACAGGCAATAATTACAATATTACATGTAAATAAAATAATTAAGATGTATAATATTATTTTATAACTTACTTATATGATTTACTATATTTATTTATTTCAGAATAACACAGTTAAAGAATTTGAAGACAATTTATTACTGGCATGTAATGAAATGTTAAATAATATGACATTTAAAACTTGGGCACAATCAATATTATTAGAATGCGAAGAATTGGTTGAAGATGGTGATCATGAAAATGCACAGTATATTCCCGCCGTAATCCCTTTTATTTTAAAATCATTGGAATTATTACCATTATGCCATTATGGTCAAACGTAATGTGTAAAGCGTTTAAGTTTCCTGTAAAACTTGCTAGTAGTTGTGCATCAGAAGCTAGTTTTAATAATGTTAAAAACAGAATATTTAAAGAATTACCGTGTCGAGTAGACGATTTTGTTCAAAGCCATTTAGATTCATTAGAAGGAGCAATGATTTTACACGAAGCTAGTGAATTAGAATCCTATAAAAGCCATTGCAATACAGAGGAAAATATAGACGATCTGACGAAAGAAACAAATGACAAAACGATTAATGACAATTTTATAGATTTCCAAGATACACCAATAACATTGGATGACAACGACTTACATTCAGTGGTATTTGAGAGAATAAACGACGATGAACTATTAGCAGTAGAAAATTGGCGTGGACAAGGAGAGCTAAATTAACGAATAAAAAACGATCATATTTCACAAACGATTCAAACGCTTTACATGTAGACCTAAATTCTCAAAACAATAAAAAATCTTTAGGTGTAATTTTGAATGGTAGTTCAAAAAAAATGAAGTGCAGAGTAATAAACAAAAATAAAATTGAACTACTTAATACTTGTGCGTTTGATACTCTGGTTCAATTGTTTGCTAGTGCTACAATAGATAGTATTCAATTTGGAAATTATATTTTAAATGAGAAAAATACAGGACTCTTCTTTGAACTTCTCCAATGTGTTACGAAAAATGGTGTAAGTAATAAAGTATATGACTTAAGGGCTAGAATCTTATATCACGTATTTCCACATGATGAACTGTTACGATCAATTATACGAGTTGGCTGTCACTGTCATATAAGAGAGATGATAAACAAAATATTAAATGATATAATTATGGCCGATGAAATCCATGAATACTCTAATGAACAGTGTCAACGTATAATGAAAACTGTACATGTTACATTTATTCCGTTTTCATGTCATTTTGATAACTTTGGGGATTTGGAAGAGGAAATTAATGATTTAATAAAATCGCAATCATCAATATGTAATTTCAATAAATGCAAAGGACTTTGGACTGTTGAGACAATATTAAAAAAAACCATATTTTAATTGAAGTGTCAAACATACCAGAAGGTAAATACAAATTGTTATAATTTTAACTAGCAATCCTAAATATTTTCATACAATTTAACTATATTGCACAAGTTTTATTGTTTAATGCAAATTATTTCCATAAGGAAATTATAAATAATTATTAAAAACAATTCAATGTCAATACAGTTTAAAAACAATTAATAAATTAATTTTATGTTTAATAGTGGTCTTAAATGTTAGAAAGTGAATCAAATTTAATTATTTCTTATTAAAAATTTTGTTAATAAAATAGTTAGTTATAAAATAATATAGTTAAACGTGACCATTGCCCCAGATTATATTAACCACTGAGCCACTTATAACTGATTTGAGACATTTATCTAAAGAAATGTAAGATCCTGAACAACCAATCATTAAATTCATTAAATATAACAGAGTAATTAATGTATGTGGTCTTACTAACTATGTAAGTGATTCGACTAGTAAAGAAACAAATAAATTGGAGAAATTTATAAGTTCTACTGGTATTAACCTTCGTGGAACAAAATGGATGTATGGCGGCCCAGATTTTAATTCCGTTGAAAAACGTAGAACTATGCGGAACGTGAATTAAACTGGGGAAATTAAGTCAAACCCTGGACTACACATGCAATCATCTCAGACGATTACTACTATATGGCCTTATGCAAGGGAAAATATTATGTTGGGCAAATGTGTAATGATGATTAACATATCACAAGCTACAGTAAAACGAATTATTTTGAACAATTTATCAACATTAAGTATGATGAAGATTCGTTCAATGAAATAATTACTACACCTAATTATTCAGAAAGTGAAGACGAATCTTTTTCTACAGTTCAGTCCTCTAAGAAGATAAGAGTTCAACCAATGACTGAGCGCGTGTTTACTACAGTAACAATTAACATTACAACTGAGGCAATTATACTTTGCAAATATGATATACTATAAACAATATTATATGATATACAAATAGATTATATTAACCACTGATCAACTTAAAACTGAACCTGATTTGAGAAATTTATCTAAAGAAATGTAAGATCCTGAACAACCAATCAATAAATTCATTAAATATAACAGAGTAATAAATATATGTGGACTTACTAACTATGTAATTGATACGACTAGTAAAGAAAAAATAAATTGGAGAAATTTATACGTTCTACTGGTAATAACCTTCGTGGAACAAAATGGATGTATGGCGGCCCAGATTTTAATTCCGTTGAAAAACGTAGAACTATGCGAAACGTAAATTAAACTGGGGAAATTAAGTCAAACCCTGGACTACACATGCAATCATCTCAGACGATTGCTACTATATGGCCTTATGCAAGGGAAAATATTATGTTGTGCAAGTGTGTAATAATGATCAACATATCACAAGCTACAGTAAAACGAATTATTTTGAACAATTTATCAACATTAAGTATGATGAAGATTCGTTCAATGAAATAATTACTACACCTAATTATTCAGAAAGTGAAGAGGAATCTTTTTCTACAGTTCAGTCCTCTAAGAAGATAAGTGTTCAACCAATGACTGAGCGATTGTTTACTACAGTAACAATTAACATTACAACTGAGCCAATTTTACTTTGCAAATATGATATACAATAAACAATATTATATGATATACAAATTGATTATATTAACCACTGATCCACTTAAAACTGAAACTGATTTGAGACATTTATCTAAAGAAATGTAAGATCCTGAACAACAAATCAATAAATTCATTAAATATAACAGAGTTATAAATATATGTGGACTTACTAACTATGTAAGTGATTCGACTAGTAAAGAAAAAAATAAATTGGATAAATTAATACGTTCTACTGGTATTAGCCTTCGTGGAACAAAATGTATGTATGGCGGCCCGGATTTTAATTCCGTTGAAAAACGTAGAACTTTGCGAAACGTGAATTAAACTGGGGAAATTAAGTCAAACCCTAGACTACACATGCAATGATCTCAGACGATTACTACTATATGGCCTTATGCAAAGGATACTATTATGTTGGGCAAGTGTGTAATGATGATCAACATATCACAAGCTACAGTAAAACGAATTATTTTGAACAATTTATCAACATTAAGTATGATGAAGATTCGTTCAATGAAATAATTACTACACCTAATTATTCAGAAAGTGAAGACGAATCGTTTTCTACAGTTCAGTCCTCTAAGAAGATAAGAGTTCAACCAATGACTGAGCGCGTGTTTACTACAGTAACAATTAACATTACAACTGAGGCAATTATACTTTGCAAATATGATATACTATAAACAATATTATATGATATACAAATAGATTATATTAACCACTGATCAACTTAAAACTGAACCTGATTTGAGAAATTTATCTAAAGAAATGTAAGATCCTGAACAACCAATCAATAAATTCATTAAATATAACAGAGTAATAAATATATGTGGACTTACTAACTATGTAATTGATACGACTAGTAAAGAAAAAATAAATTGGAGAAATTTATACGTTCTACTGGTAATAACCTTCGTGGAACAAAATGGATGTATGGCGGCCCAGATTTTAATTCCGTTGAAAAACGTAGAACTATGCGAAACGTAAATTAAACTGGGGAAATTAAGTCAAACCCTGGACTACACATGCAATCATCTCAGACGATTGCTACTATATGGCCTTATGCAAGGGAAAATATTATGTTGTGCAAGTGTGTAATAATGATCAACATATCACAAGCTACAGTAAAACGAATTATTTTGAACAATTTATCAACATTAAGTATGATGAAGATTCGTTCAATGAAATAATTACTACACCTAATTATTCAGAAAGTGAAGAGGAATCTTTTTCTACAGTTCAGTCCTCTAAGAAGATAAGTGTTCAACCAATGACTGAGCGATTGTTTACTACAGTAACAATTAACATTACAACTGAGCCAATTTTACTTTGCAAATATGATATACAATAAACAATATTATATGATATACAAATTGATTATATTAACCACTGATCCACTTAAAACTGAAACTGATTTGAGACATTTATCTAAAGAAATGTAAGATCCTGAACAACAAATCAATAAATTCATTAAATATAACAGAGTTATAAATATATGTGGACTTACTAACTATGTAAGTGATTCGACTAGTAAAGAAAAAAATAAATTGGATAAATTAATACGTTCTACTGGTATTAGCCTTCGTGGAACAAAATGTATGTATGGCGGCCCGGATTTTAATTCCGTTGAAAAACGTAGAACTTTGCGAAACGTGAATTAAACTGGGGAAATTAAGTCAAACCCTAGACTACACATGCAATGATCTCAGACGATTACTACTATATGGCCTTATGCAAAGGATACTATTATGTTGGGCAAGTGTGTAATGATGATCAACATATCACAAGCTACAGTAAAACGAATTATTTTGAACAATTTATCAACATTAAGTATGATGAAGATTCGTTCAATGAAATAATTACTACACCTAATTATTCAGAAAGTGAAGACGAATCGTTTTCTACAGTTCAGTCCTCTAAGAAGATAAGAGTTCAACCAATGACTGAGCGATTGTTTACTACAGTAACAATTAACATTACAACTGAGCCAATTTTACTTTGCAAATATGATATACTATAAACAATATTATATGATATACAAATTGATTATATTAACCACTGATCCACTTATAACTGAAACTGATTTGAGACATTTATCTAAAGAATTGTAAGATCCTGAACAACAAAACAATAAATTCATTAAATATAACAGAGTAATAAATATATGTGGACTTACTAACTATGTAAGTGATTCGACTAGTAAAAAAAAAAATAAATTGGATAAATTAATACGTTCTACCGGTATTAGCCTTCGTGGAACAAAATGTATGTATGGCGGCCCGGATTTTAATTCCGTTGAAAAACGTAGAACTTTGCGAAACGTGAATTAAACTGGGGAAATTAAGTCAAACCCTGGACTACACATGCAATCATCTCAAACGATTACTACTATATGGCCTTATGCAAAGGATACTATTATGTTGGGCAAGTGTGTAATGATGATCAACATATCACAAGCTACAGTAAAACGAATTATTTTGAACAATTTATCAACATTAAGTATGATGAAGATTCGTTCAATGAAATAATAACTACACCTAATTATTCAGAAAGTGAAGACGAATCTTTTTCTAAAGTTCAGTCCTCTAAGAAGATAAGAGTTCAACCAATGACTGAGCGATTGTTTACTACAGTAACAATTAACATTACAACTGAGCCAATTTTACTTTGCAAATATGATATACTATAAACAATATTATATGATATACAAATAGATTATATTAACCACTGATCCACTTATAACTGAACCTGATTTGAGAAATTTATCTAAAGAAATGTAAGATCCTGAACAACCAATCAATAAATTCATTAAATATAACAGAGTAATAAATATATGTGGACTTACTAACTATGTAAGTGATTCGACTAGTAAAGAAAAAAATAAATTGGATAAATTAATACGTTCTACTGGTATTAGCCTTCGTGGAACAAAATGTATGTATGGCGGCCCGGATTTTAATTCCGTTGAAAAACGTAGAACTTTGCGAAACGTGAATTAAACTGGGGAAATTAAGTCAAACCCTAGACTACACATGCAATGATCTCAGACGATTACTACTATATGGCCTTATGCAAAGGATACTATTATGTTGGGCAAGTGTGTAATGATGATCAACATATCACAAGCTACAGTAAAACGAATTATTTTGAACAATTTATCAACATTAAGTATGATGAAGATTCGTTCAATGAAATAATTACTACACCTAATTATTCAGAAAGTGAAGACGAATCGTTTTCTACAGTTCAGTCCTCTAAGAAGATAAGAGTTCAACCAATGACTGAGCGATTGTTTACTACAGTAACAATTAACATTACAACTGAGCCAATTTTACTTTGCAAATATGATATACTATAAACAATATTATATGATATACAAATTGATTATATTAACCACTGATCCACTTATAACTGAAACTGATTTGAGACATTTATCTAAAGAATTGTAAGATCCTGAACAACAAAACAATAAATTCATTAAATATAACAGAGTAATAAATATATGTGGACTTACTAACTATGTAAGTGATTCGACTAGTAAAAAAAAAAATAAATTGGATAAATTAATACGTTCTACCGGTATTAGCCTTCGTGGAACAAAATGTATGTATGGCGGCCCGGATTTTAATTCCGTTGAAAAACGTAGAACTTTGCGAAACGTGAATTAAACTGGGGAAATTAAGTCAAACCCTGGACTACACATGCAATCATCTCAAACGATTACTACTATATGGCCTTATGCAAAGGATACTATTATGTTGGGCAAGTGTGTAATGATGATCAACATATCACAAGCTACAGTAAAACGAATTATTTTGAACAATTTATCAACATTAAGTATGATGAAGATTCGTTCAATGAAATAATAACTACACCTAATTATTCAGAAAGTGAAGACGAATCTTTTTCTAAAGTTCAGTCCTCTAAGAAGATAAGAGTTCAACCAATGACTGAGCGATTGTTTACTACAGTAACAATTAACATTACAACTGAGCCAATTTTACTTTGCAAATATGATATACTATAAACAATATTATATGATATACAAATAGATTATATTAACCACTGATCCACTTATAACTGAACCTGATTTGAGACATTTATCTAAAGAAATGTAAGATCCTGAACAACAAATCAATAAATTCATTAAATATAACAGAGTAATAAATATATGTGGACTTACTAACTATGTAAGTGATTCGACTAGTAAAGAAAAAAATAAATTGGATAAATTAATACGTTCTACTGGTATTAGCCTTCGTGGAACAAAATGTATGTATGGCGGCCCGGATTTTAATTCCGTTGAAAAACGTAGAACTTTGCGAAACGTGAATTAAACTGGGGAAATTAAGTCAAACCCTAGACTACACATGCAATGATCTCAGACGATTACTACTATATGGCCTTATGCAAAGGATACTATTATGTTGGGCAAGTGTGTAATGATGATCAACATATCACAAGCTACAGTAAAAAGAATTATTTTGAACAATTTATCAACATTAAGTATGATGAAGATTCGTTCAATGAAATAATTACTACACCTAATTATTCAGAAAGTGAAGAAGAATCTTTTTCTACAGTTCAGTCCTCTAAGAAGATAAGAGTTCAACCAATGACTGAGCGATTGTTTACTACAGTAACAATTAACAATACAACTTAGGCAATTTTACTTTGCAAATATGATATACTATAAACAATATTATATGATATACAAATAGATTATATTAACCACTGATCACTTATAACTGAACCTGATTTGAGAAATTTATCTAAAGAAATGTAAGATCCTGAACAACCAATCAATAAATTCATTAAATATAACAGAGTAATAAATATATGTGGACTTACTAACTATGTAAGTGATTCGACTAGTAAAGAAAAAAATAAATTGGAGAAATTAATACGTTCTACTGGTATTAGCCTTCGTGGAACAAAATGTATGTATGGCGGCCCGGATTTTAATTCCGTTGAAAAACGTAGAACTTTGCGAAACGTGAATTAAACTGGGGAAATTAAGTCAAACCCTAGACTACACATGCAATGATCTCAGACGATTACTACTATATGGCCTTATGCAAAGGATACTATTATGTTGGGCAAGTGTGTAATGATGATCAACATATCACAAGCTACAGTAAAACGAATTATTTTGAACAATTTATCAACATTAAGTATGATGAAGATTCGTTCAATGAAATAATTACTACACCTAATTATTCAGAAAACGAAGAAGAATCTTTTTCTACAGTTCAGTCCTCTAAGAAGATAAGAGTTCAACCAATGACTGAGCGATTGTTTACTACAGTAACAATTAACATTACAACTGAGCCAATTTTACTTTGCAAATTTGATATACTATAAACAATATTATATGATATACAAATAGATTATATTAACCACTGATCCACTTATAACTGAAACTGATTTGAGACATTTATCTAAAGAAATGTAAGATCCTGAACAACAAATCAATAAATTCATTAAATATAACAGAGTAATAAATATATGTGGACTTACTAACTATGTAAGTGATTCGACTAGTAAAGAAAAAAATAAATTGGAGAAATTAATACGTTCTACTGGTATTAGCCTTCGTGGAACAAAATGTATGTATGGCGGCCCGGATTTTAATTCCGTTGAAAAACGTAGAACTTTGCGAAACGTGAATTAAACTGGGGAAATTAAGTCAAACCCTAGACTACACATGCAATGATCTCAGACGATTACTACTATATGGCCTTATGCAAAGGATACTATTATGTTGGGCAAGTGTGTAATGATGATCAACATATCACAAGTTACAGTAAAACGAATTATTTTGAACAATTTATCAACATTAAGTATGATGAAGATTCGTTCAATGAAATAATTACTACACCTAATTATTCAGAAAGTGAAGAAGAATCTTTTTCTAAAGTTCAGTCCTCTAAGAAGATAAGAGTTCAACCAATGACTGAGCGATTGTTTACTACAGTAACAATTAACATTACAACTGAGCCAATTTTACTTTGCAAATATGATATACTATAAACAATATTATATGATATACAAATAGATTATATTAACCACTGATCCACTTATAACTGAACCTGATTTGAGAAATTTATCTAAAGAAATGTAAGATCCTGAACAATTAATCAATAAATTCATTAAATATAACAGAGTAATAAATATATGTGGACTTACTAACTATGTAAGTGATTCGACTAGTAAAGAAAAAAATAAATTGGAGAAATTAATACGTTCTACTGGTATTAGCCTTCGTGGAACAAAATGTATGTATGGCGGCCCGGATTTTAATTCCGTTGAAAAACGTAGAACTATGCGAAACGTGAATTAAACTGGGGAAATTAAGTCAAACCCTGTACTACACATGCAATCATCTCAGACGATTACTACTATATGGCCTTATGCAAAGGATACTATTATGTTGGGCAAGTGTGTAATGATGATCAACAAATCACAAGCTACAGTAAAACGAATTATTTTGAACAATTTATCAACATTAAGTATGATGAAGATTCGTTCAATGAAATTATAACTACACCTAATTATTCAGAAAGTGAAGACGAATCTTTTTCTACAGTTCAGTCCTCTAAGAAGATAAGAGTTCAACCAATGACTGAGCGATTGTTTACTACAGTAACAATTAACAATACAACTGAGCCAATTTTACTTTGCAAATATGATATACTATAAACAATATTATATGATATACAAATAGATTATATTAACCACTGATCCACTTATAACTGAACCTGATTTGAGAAATTTATCTAAAGAAATGTAAGATCCTGAACAATTAATCAATAAATTCATTAAATATAACAGAGTAATAAATATATGTGGACTTACTAACTATGTAAGTGATTCGATTAGTAAAGAAAAAAATAAATTGGATAAATTAATACGTTCTACCGGTATTAGCCTTCGTGGAACAAAATGTATGTATGGCGGCCCGGATTTTAATTCCGTTGAAAAACGTAGAACTTTGCGAAACGTGAATTAAACTGGGGAAATTAAGTCAAACCCTAGACTACACATGCAATGATCTCAGACGATTACTACTATATGGCCTTATGCAAAGGATACTATTATGTTGGGCAAGTGTGTAATGATGATCAACATATCACAAGCTACAGTAAAACGAATTATTTTGAACAATTTATCAACATTAAGTATGATGAAGATTCGTTCAATGAAATAATTACTACACCTAATTATTCAGAAAACGAAGAAGAATCTTTTTCTACAGTTCAGTCCTCTAAGAAGATAAGAGTTCAACCAATGACTGAGCGATTGTTTACTACAGTAACAATTAACATTACAACTGAGCCAATTTTACTTTGCAAATATGATATACTATAAACAATATTATATGATATACAAATAGATTATATTAACCACTGATCCACTTATAACTGAAACTGATTTGAGACATTTATCTAAAGAAATGTAAGATCCTGAACAACAAATCAATAAATTCATTAAATATAACAGAGTAATAAATATATGTGGACTTACTAACTATGTAAGTGATTCGACTAGTAAAGAAAAAAATAAATTGGAGAAATTAATACGTTCTACTGGTATTAGCCTTCGTGGAACAAAATGTATGTATGGCGGCCCGGATTTTAATTCCGTTGAAAAACGTAGAACTTTGCGAAACGTGAATTAAACTGGGGAAATTAAGTCAAACCCTAGACTACACATGCAATGATCTCAGACGATTACTACTATATGGCCTTATGCAAAGGATACTATTATGTGGGGCAAGTGTGTAATGATGATCAACATATCACAAGCTACAGTAAAACGAATTATTTTGAACAATTTATCAACATTAAGTATGATGTAGATTCGTTCAATGAAATAATTACTACACCTAATTATTCAGAAAGTGAAGAAGAATCTTTTTCTAAAGTTCAGTCCTCTAAGAAGATAAGAGTTCAACCAATGACTGAGCGATTGTTTACTACAGTAACAATTAACATTACAACTGAGCCAATTTTACTTTGCAAATATGATATACTATAAACAATATTATATGATATACAAATAGATTATATTAACCACTGATCCACTTATAACTGAAACTGATTTGAGACATTTATCTAAAGAAATGTAAGATCCTGAACAACAAATCAATAAATTCATTAAATATAACAGAGTAATAAATATATGTGGACTTACTAACTATGTAACTGATTCGACTAGTAAAGAAAAAAATAAATTGGAGAAATTAATACGTTCTACTGGTATTAGCCTTCGTGGAACAAAATGTATGTATGGCGGCCCGGATTTTAATTCCGTTGAAAAACGTAGAACTTTGCGAAACGTGAATTAAACTGGGGAAATTAAGTCAAACCCTAGACTACACATGCAATGATCTCAGACGATTACTACTATATGGCCTTATGCAAAGGATACTATTATGTTGGGCAAGTGTGTAATGATGATCAACATATCACAAGCTACAGTAAAACGAATTATTTTGAACAATTTATCAACATTAAGTATGATGAAGATTCGTTCAATGAAATAATTACTACACCTAATTATTCAGAAAACGAAGAAGAATCTTTTTCTACAGTTCAGTCCTCTAAGAAGATAAGAGTTCAACCAATGACTGAGCGATTGTTTACTACAGTAACAATTAACATTACAACTGAGCCAATTTTACTTTGCAAATTTGATATACTATAAACAATATTATATGATATACAAATAGATTATATTAACCACTGATCCACTTATAACTGAAACTGATTTGAGACATTTATCTAAAGAATTGTAAGATCCTGAACAACAAATCAATAAATTCATTAAATATAACAGAGTAATAAATATATGTGGACATACTAACTATGTAAGTGATTCGACTAGTAAAGAAAAAAATAAATTGGAGAAATTAATACGTTCTACTGGTATTAGCCTTCGTGGAACAAAATGTATGTATGGCGGCCCGGATTTTAATTCCGTTGAAAAACGTAGAACTTTGCGAAACGTGAATTAAACTGGGGAAATTAAGTCTAACCCTGGACTACACATGCAATCATCTCAGACGATTACTACTATATGGCCTTATGCAAAGGATACTATTATGTTGGGCAAGTGTGTAATGATGATCAACATATCACAAGCTACAGTAAAACGAATTATTTTGAACAATTTATCAACATTAAGTATGATGAAGATTCGTTCAATGAAATAATTACTACACCTAATTATTCAGAAAGTGAAGACGAATCTTTTTCTAAAGTTCAGTCCTCTAAGAAGATGAGAGTTCAACCAATGACTGAGCGATTGTTTACTACAGTAACAATTAACATTACAACTGAGCCAATTTTACTTTGCAAATATGAAATACTATAAACAATATTATATGATATACAAATAGATTATATTAACCACTGATCCACTTATAACTGAACCTGATTTGAGAAATTTATCTAAAGAAATGTAAGATCCTGAACAATTAATCAATAAATTCATTAAATATAACAGAGTAATAAATATATGTGGACTTACTAACTATGTAAGTGATTCGACTAGTAAAGAAAAAAATAAATTGGAGAAATTAATACGTTCTACTGGTATTAGCCTTCGTGGAACAAAATGTATGTATGGCGGCCCGGATTTTAATTCCGTTGAAAAACGTAGAACTATGCGAAACGTGAATTAAACTGGGGAAATTAAGTCAAACCCTGTACTACACATGCAATCATCTCAGACGATTACTACTATATGGCCTTATGCAAAGGATACTATTATGTTGGGCAAGTGTGTAATGATGATCAACAAATCACAAGCTACAGTAAAACGAATTATTTTGAACAATTTATCAACATTAAGTATGATGAAGATTCGTTCAATGAAATTATAACTACACCTAATTATTCAGAAAGTGAAGACGAATCTTTTTCTACAGTTCAGTCCTCTAAGAAGATAAGAGTTCAACCAATGACTGAGCGATTGTTTACTACAGTAACAATTAACAATACAACTGAGCCAATTTTACTTTGCAAATATGATATACTATAAACAATATTATATGATATACAAATAGATTATATTAACCACTGATCCACTTATAACTGAACCTGATTTGAGAAATTTATCTAAAGAAATGTAAGATCCTGAACAATTAATCAATAAATTCATTAAATATAACAGAGTAATAAATATATGTGGACTTACTAACTATGTAAGTGATTCGATTAGTAAAGAAAAAAATAAATTGGATAAATTAATACGTTCTACTGGTATTAGCCTTCGTGGAACAAAATGTATGTATGGCGGCCCGGATTTTAATTCCGTTGAAAAACGTAGAACTTTGCGAAACGTGAATTAAACTGGGGAAATTAAGTCAAACCCTAGACTACACATGCAATGATCTCAGACGATTACTACTATATGGCCTTATGCAAAGGATACTATTATGTTGGGCAAGTGTGTAATGATGATCAACATATCACAAGCTACAGTAAAACGAATTATTTTGAACAATTTATCAAAATTAAGTATGATGAAGATTCGTTCAATGAAATAATTACTACACCTAATTATTCAGAAAGTGAAGAAGAATCTTTTTCTAAAGTTCAGTCCTCTAAGAAGATAAGAGTTCAACCAATGACTGAGCGATTGTTTACTACAGTAACAATTAACATTACAACTGAGCCAATTTTACTTTGCAAATATGATATACTATAAACAATATTATATGATATACAAATAGATTATATTAACCACTGATCCACTTATAACTGAAACTGATTTGAGACATTTATCTAAAGAAATGTAAGATCCTGAACAACAAATCAATAAATTCATTAAATATAACAGAGTAATAAATATATGTGGACTTACTAACTATGTAAGTGATTCGACTAGTAAAGAAAAAAATAAATTGGAGAAATTAATACGTTCTACTGGTATTAGCCTTCGTGGAACAAAATGTATGTATGGCGGCCCGGATTTTAATTCCGTTGAAAAACGTAGAACTTTGCGAAACGTGAATTAAACTGGGGAAATTAAGTCAAACCCTAGACTACACATGCAATGATCTCAGACGATTACTACTATATGGCCTTATGCAAAGGATACTATTATGTTGGGCAAGTGTGTAATGATGATCAACATATCACAAGCTACAGTAAAACGAATTATTTTGAACAATTTATCAACATTAAGTATGATGAAGATTCGTTCAATGAAATAATTACTACACCTAATTATTCAGAAAACGAAGAAGAATCTTTTTCTACAGTTCAGTCCTCTAAGAAGATAAGAGTTCAACCAATGACTGAGCGATTGTTTACTACAGTAACAATTAACATTACAACTGAGCCAATTTTACTTTGCAAATATGATATACTATAAACAATATTATATGATATACAAATAGATTATATTAACCACTGATCCACTTATAACTGAAACTGATTTGAGACATTTATCTAAAGAATTGTAAGATCCTGAACAACAAATCAATAAATTCATTAAATATAACAGAGTAATAAATATATGTGGACTTACTAACTATGTAAGTGATTCGACTAGTAAAGAAAAAAATAAATTGGATAAATTAATACGTTCTACCGGTATTAGCCTTCGTGGAACAAAATGTATGTATGGCAGCCCGGATTTTAATTCCGTTGAAAAACGTAGAACTTTGCGAAACGTGAATTAAACTGGGGAAATTAAGTCAAACCCTGGACTACACATGCAATCATCTCAGACGATTACTACTATATGGCCTTATGCAAAGGATACTATTATGTTGGGCAAGTGTGTAATGATGATCAACATATCACAAGCTACAGTAAAACGAATTATTTTGAACAATTTATCAACATTAAGTATGATGAAGATTCGTTCAATGAAATAATGACTACACCTAATTATTCAGAAAGTGAAGAAGAATCTTTTTCTAAAGTTCAGTCCTCTAAGAAGATAAGAGTTCAACCAATGACTGAGCGATTGTTTACTACAGTAACAATTAACAATACAACTTAGCCAATTTTACTTTGCAAATATGATATACTATAAACAATATTATATGATATACAAATAGATTATATTAACCACTGATCCACTTATAACTGAACCTGATTTGAGAAATTTATCTAAAGAAATGTAAGATCCTGAACAACCAATCAATAAATTCATTAAATATAACAGAGTAATAAATATATGTGGACTTACTAACTATGTAAGTGATACGACTAGTAAAGAAAAAATAAATTGGAGAAATTAATACGTTCTACTGGTATTAGCCTTCGTGGAACAAAATGTATGTATGGCGGCCCGGATTTTAATTCCGTTGAAAAACGTAGAACTATGCGAAACGTGAATTAAACTGGGGAAATTAAGTCAAACCCTGGACTACACATGCAATCATCTCAGACGATTACTACTATATGGCCTTATGCAAAGGATACTATTATGTTGGGCAAGTGTGTAATGATGATCAACATATCACAAGCTACAGTAAAACGAATTATTTTGAACAATTTATCAAAATTAAGTATGATGAAGATTCGTTCAATGAAATAATTACTACACCTAATTATTCAGAAAGTGAAGAAGAATCTTTTTCTAAAGTTCAGTCCTCTAAGAAGATAAGAGTTCAACCAATGACTGAGCGATTGTTTACTACAGTAACAATTAACATTACAACTGAGCCAATTTTACTTTGCAAATATGATATACTATAAACAATATTATATGATATACAAATAGATTATATTAACCACTGATCCACTTATAACTGAAACTGATTTGAGACATTTATCTAAAGAAATGTAAGATCCTGAACAACAAATCAATAAATTCATTAAATATAACAGAGTAATAAATATATGTGGACTTACTAACTATGTAACTGATTCGACTAGTAAAGAAAAAAATAAATTGGAGAAATTAATACGTTCTACTGGTATTAGCCTTCGTGGAACAAAATGTATGTATGGCGGCCCGGATTTTAATTCCGTTGAAAAACGTAGAACTTTGCGAAACGTGAATTAAACTGGGGAAATTAAGTCAAACCCTAGACTACACATGCAATGATCTCAGACGATTACTACTATATGGCCTTATGCAAAGGATACTATTATGTTGGGCAAGTGTGTAATGATGATCAACATATCACAAGCTACAGTAAAACGAATTATTTTGAACAATTTATCAACATTAAGTATGATGAAGATTCGTTCAATGAAATAATTACTACACCTAATTATTCAGAAAACGAAGAAGAATCTTTTTCTACAGTTCAGTCCTCTAAGAAGATAAGAGTTCAACCAATGACTGAGCGATTGTTTACTACAGTAACAATTAACATTACAACTGAGCCAATTTTACTTTGCAAATATGATATACTATAAACAATATTATATGATATACAAATAGATTATATTAACCACTGATCCACTTATAACTGAAACTGATTTGAGACATTTATCTAAAGAATTGTAAGATCCTGAACAACAAATCAATAAATTCATTAAATATAACAGAGTAATAAATATATGTGGACTTACTAACTATGTAAGTGATTCGACTAGTAAAGAAAAAAATAAATTGGATAAATTAATACGTTCTACCGGTATTAGCCTTCGTGGAACAAAATGTATGTATGGCGGCCCGGATTTTAATTCCGTTGAAAAACGTAGAACTTTGCGAAACGTGAATTAAACTGGGGAAATTAAGTCAAACCCTGGACTACACATGCAATCATCTCAGACGATTACTACTATATGGCCTTATGCAAAGGATACTATTATGTTGGGCAAGTGTGTAATGATGATCAACATATCACAAGCTACAGTA
Source organism: Rhopalosiphum padi (assembly GCF_020882245.1). Classification (NCBI taxonomy): domain Eukaryota; kingdom Metazoa; phylum Arthropoda; class Insecta; order Hemiptera; family Aphididae; genus Rhopalosiphum; species Rhopalosiphum padi. The sequence goes on along the minus strand of NC_083599.1, from coordinate 71,561,016 downwards.
AAACGAATTATTTTGAACAATTTATCAAAATTAAGTATGATGAAGATTCGTTCAATGAAATAATTACTACACCTAATTATTCAGAAAGTGAAGAAGAATCTTTTTCTAAAGTTCAGTCCTCTAAGAAGATAAGAGTTCAACCAATGACTGAGCGATTGTTTACTACAGTAACAATTAACAATACAACTTAGCCAATTTTACTTTGCAAATATGATATACTATAAACAATATTATATGATATACAAATAGATTATATTAACCACTGATCAACTTATAACTGAACCTGATTTGAGAAATTTATCTAAAGAAATGTAAGATCCTGAACAACCAATCAATAAATTCATTAAATATAACAGAGTAATAAATATATGTGGACTTACTAACTATGTAAGTGATACGACTAGTAAAGAAAAAATAAATTGGAGAAATTAATACGTTCTACTGGTATTAGCCTTCGTGGAACAATATGTATGTATGGCGGCCCGGATTTTAATTCCGTTGAAAAACGTAGAACTATGCAAAACGTGAATTAAACTGGGGAAATTAAGTCAAACCCTGGACTACACATGCAATCATCTCAGACGATTACTACTATATGGCCTTATGCAAAGGATACTATTATGTTGGGCAAGTGTGTAATGATGATCAACATATCACAAGCTACAGTAAAACGAATTATTTTGAACAATTTATCAAAATTAAGTATGATGAAGATTCGTTCAATGAAATAATTACTACACCTAATTATTCAGAAAGTGAAGAAGAATCTTTTTCTAAAGTTCAGTCCTCTAAGAAGATAAGAGTTCAACCAATGACTGAGCGATTGTTTACTACAGTAACAATTAACATTACAACTGAGCCAATTTTACTTTGCAAATATGATATACTATAAACAATATTATATGATATACAAATAGATTATATTAACCACTGATCCACTTATAACTGAAACTGATTTGAGACATTTATCTAAAGAAATGTAAAATCCTGAACAACAAATCAATAAATTCATTAAATATAACAGAGTAATAAATATATGTGGACTTACTAACTATGTAAGTGATTCGACTAGTAAAGAAAAAAATAAATTGGATAAATTAATACGTTCTACCGGTATTAGCCTTCGTGGAACAAAATGTATGTATGGCGGCCCGGATTTTAATTCCGTTGAAAAACGTAGAACTATGCGAAACGTGAATTAAACTGGGGAAATTAAGTCAAACCCTGTACTACACATGCAATCATCTCAGACGATTACTACTATATGGCCTTATGCAAAGGATACTATTATGTTGGGCAAGTGTGTAATGATGATCAACATATCACAAGCTACAGTAAAACGAATTATTTTGAACAATTTATCAAAATTAAGTATGATGAAGATTCGTTCAATGAAATAATTACTACACCTAATTATTCAGAAAGTGAAGAAGAATCTTTTTCTAAAGTTCAGTCCTCTAAGAAGATAAGAGTTCAACCAATGACTGAGCGATTGTTTACTACAGTAACAATTAACAATACAACTTAGCCAATTTTACTTTGCAAATATGATATACTATAAACAATATTATATGATATACAAATAGATTATATTAACCACTGATCAACTTATAACTGAACCTGATTTGAGAAATTTATCTAAAGAAATGTAAGATCCTGAACAACCAATCAATAAATTCATTAAATATAACAGAGTAATAAATATATGTGGACTTACTAACTATGTAAGTGATACGACTAGTAAAGAAAAAATAAATTGGAGAAATTAATACGTTCTACTGGTATTAGCCTTCGTGGAACAAAATGTATGTATGGCGGCCCGGATTTTAATTCCGTTGAAAAACGTAGAACTATGCGAAACGTGAATTAAACTGGGGAAATTAAGTCAAACCCTGGACTACACATGCAATCATCTCAGACGATTACTACTATATGGCCTTATGCAAAGGATACTATTATGTTGGGCAAGTGTGTAATGATGATCAACATATCACAAGCTACAGTAAAACGAATTATTTTGAACAATTTATCAAAATTAAGTATGATGAAGATTCGTTCAATGAAATAATTACTACACCTAATTATTCAGAAAGTGAAGAAGAATCTTTTTCTAAAGTTCAGTCCTCTAAGAAGATAAGAGTTCAACCAATGACTGAGCGATTGTTTACTACAGTAACAATTAACATTACAACTGAGCCAATTTTACTTTGCAAATATGAAATACTATAAACAATATTATATGATATAAAAATAGATTATATTAACCACTGATCCACTTATAACTGAACCTGATTTGAGAAATTTATCTAAAGAAATGTAAGATCCTGAACAATTAATCAATAAATTCATTAAATATAACAGAGTAATAAATATATGTGGACTTACTAACTATGTAAGTGATTCGACTAGTAAAGAAAAAAATAAATTGGAGAAATTAATACGTTCTACTGGTATTAGCCTTCGTGGAACAAAATGTATGTATGGCGGCCCGGATTTTAATTCCGTTGAAAAACGTAGAACTATGCGAAACGTGAATTAAACTGGGGAAATTAAGTCAAACCCTGTACTACACATGCAATCATCTCAGACGATTACTACTATATGGCCTTATGCAAAGGATACTATTATGTTGGGCAAGTGTGTAATGATGATCAACAAATCACAAGCTACAGTAAAACGAATTATTTTGAACAATTTATCAACATTAAGTATGATGAAGATTCGTTCAATGAAATTATAACTACACCTAATTATTCAGAAAGTGAAGACGAATCTTTTTCTACAGTTCAGTCCTCTAAGAAGATAAGAGTTCAACCAATGACTGAGCGATTGTTTACTACAGTAACAATTAACAATACAACTGAGCCAATTTTACTTTGCAAATATGATATACTATAAACAATATTATATGATATACAAATAGATTATATTAACCACTGATCCACTTATAACTGAACCTGATTTGAGAAATTTATCTAAAGAAATGTAAGATCCTGAACAATTAATCAATAAATTCATTAAATATAACAGAGTAATAAATATATGTGGACTTACTAACTATGTAAGTGATTCGACTAGTAAAGAAAAAAATAAATTGGATAAATTAATACGTTCTACCGGTATTAGCCTTCGTGGAACAAAATGTATGTATGGCGGCCCGGATTTTAATTCCGTTGAAAAACGTAGAACTTTGCGAAACGTGAATTAAACTGGGGAAATTAAGTCAAACCCTAGACTACACATGCAATGATCTCAGACGATTACTACTATATGGCCTTATGCAAAGGATACTATTATGTTGGGCAAGTGTGTAATGATGATCAACATATCACAAGCTACAGTAAAACGAATTATTTTGAACAATTTATCAACATTAAGTATGATGAAGATTCGTTCAATGAAATAATTACTACACCTAATTATTCAGAAAACGAAGAAGAATCTTTTTCTACAGTTCAGTCCTCTAAGAAGATAAGAGTTCAACCAATGACTGAGCGATTGTTTACTACAGTAACAATTAACATTACAACTGAGCCAATTTTACTTTGCAAATATGATATACTATAAACAATATTGTATGATATACAAATAGATTATATTACCCACTGATCCACTAATAACTGAAACTGATTTGAGACATTTATCTAAAGAATTGTAAGATCCTGAACAACAAATCAATAAATTCATTAAATATAACAGAGTAATAAATATATGTGGACTTACTAACTATGTAAGTGATTCGACTAGTAAAGAAAAAAATAAATTGGATAAATTAATACGTTCTACCGGTATTAGCCTTCGTGGAACAAAATGTATGTATGGCGGCCCGGATTTTAATTCCGTTGAAAAACGTAGAACTTTGCGAAACGTGAATTAAACTGGGGAAATTAAGTCAAACCCTGGACTACACATGCAATCATCTCAGACGATTACTACTATATGGCCTTATGCAAAGGATACTATTATGTTGGGCAAGTGTGTAATGATGATCAACATATCACAAGCTACAGTAAAACGAATTATTTTGAACAATTTATCAAAATTAAGTATGATGAAGATTCGTTCAATGAAATAATTACTACACCTAATTATTCAGAAAGTGAAGAAGAATCTTTTTCTAAAGTTCAGTCCTCTAAGAAGATAAGAGTTCAACCAATGACTGAGCGATTGTTTACTACAGTAACAATTAACAATACAACTTAGCCAATTTTACTTTGCAAATATGATATACTATAAACAATATTATATGATATACAAATAGATTATATTAACCACTGATCAACTTATAACTGAACCTGATTTGAGAAATTTATCTAAAGAAATGTAAGATCCTGAACAACCAATCAATAAATTCATTAAATATAACAGAGTAATAAATATATGTGGACTTACTAACTATGTAAGTGATACGACTAGTAAAGAAAAAAATAAATTGGAGAAATTAATACGTTCTACTGGTATTAGCCTTCGTGGAACAAAATGTATGTATGGCGGCCCGGATTTTAATTCCGTTGAAAAACGTAGAACTATGCGAAACGTGAATTAAACTGGGGAAATTAAGTCAAACCCTGTACTACACATGCAATCATCTCAGACGATTACTACTATATGGCCTTATGCAAAGGATACTATTATGTTGGGCAAGTGTGTAATGATGATCAACATATCACAAGCTACAGTAAAACGAATTATTTTGAACAATTTATCAAAATTAAGTATGATGAAGATTCGTTCAATGAAATAATTACTACACCTAATTATTCAGAAAGTGAAGAAGAATCTTTTTCTAAAGTTCAGTCCTCTAAGAAGATAAGAGTTCAACCAATGACTGAGCGATTGTTTACTACAGTAACAATTAACAATACAACTTAGCCAATTTTACTTTGCAAATATGATATACTATAAACAATATTATATGATATACAAATAGATTATATTAACCACTGATCAACTTATAACTGAACCTGATTTGAGAAATTTATCTAAAGAAATGTAAGATCCTGAACAACCAATCAATAAATTCATTAAATATAACAGAGTAATAAATATATGTGGACTTACTAACTATGTAAGTGATACGACTAGTAAAGAAAAAATAAATTGGAGAAATTAATACGTTCTACTGGTATTAGCCTTCGTGGAACAAAATGTATGTATGGCGGCCCGGATTTTAATTCCGTTGAAAAACGTAGAACTATGCAAAACGTGAATTAAACTGGGGAAATTAAGTCAAACCCTGGACTACACATGCAATCATCTCAGACGATTACTACTATATGGCCTTATGCAAAGGATACTATTATGTTGGGCAAGTGTGTAATGATGATCAACATATCACAAGCTACAGTAAAACGAATTATTTTGAACAATTTATCAAAATTAAGTATGATGAAGATTCGTTCAATGAAATAATTACTACACCTAATTATTCAGAAAGTGAAGAAGAATCTTTTTCTAAAGTTCAGTCCTCTAAGAAGATAAGAGTTCAACCAATGACTGAGCGATTGTTTACTACAGTAACAATTAACATTACAACTGAGCCAATTTTACTTTGCAAATATGATATACTATAAACAATATTATATGATATACAAATAGATTATATTAACCACTGATCCACTTATAACTGAAACTGATTTGAGACATTTATCTAAAGAAATGTAAAATCCTGAACAACAAATCAATAAATTCATTAAATATAACAGAGTAATAAATATATGTGGACTTACTAACTATGTAAGTGATTCGACTAGTAAAGAAAAAAATAAATTGGATAAATTAATACGTTCTACCGGTATTAGCCTTCGTGGAACAAAATGTATGTATGGCGGCCCGGATTTTAATTCCGTTGAAAAACGTAGAACTATGCGAAACGTGAATTAAACTGGGGAAATTAAGTCAAACCCTGTACTACACATGCAATCATCTCAGACGATTACTACTATATGGCCTTATGCAAAGGATACTATTATGTTGGGCAAGTGTGTAATGATGATCAACATATCACAAGCTACAGTAAAACGAATTATTTTGAACAATTTATCAAAATTAAGTATGATGAAGATTCGTTCAATGAAATAATTACTACACCTAATTATTCAGAAAGTGAAGAAGAATCTTTTTCTAAAGTTCAGTCCTCTAAGAAGATAAGAGTTCAACCAATGACTGAGCGATTGTTTACTACAGTAACAATTAACAATACAACTTAGCCAATTTTACTTTGCAAATATGATATACTATAAACAATATTATATGATATACAAATAGATTATATTAACCACTGATCAACTTATAACTGAACCTGATTTGAGAAATTTATCTAAAGAAATGTAAGATCCTGAACAACCAATCAATAAATTCATTAAATATAACAGAGTAATAAATATATGTGGACTTACTAACTATGTAAGTGATACGACTAGTAAAGAAAAAATAAATTGGAGAAATTAATACGTTCTACTGGTATTAGCCTTCGTGGAACAAAATGTATGTATGGCGGCCCGGATTTTAATTCCGTTGAAAAACGTAGAACTATGCGAAACGTGAATTAAACTGGGGAAATTAAGTCAAACCCTGGACTACACATGCAATCATCTCAGACGATTACTACTATATGGCCTTATGCAAAGGATACTATTATGTTGGGCAAGTGTGTAATGATGATCAACATATCACAAGCTACAGTAAAACGAATTATTTTGAACAATTTATCAAAATTAAGTATGATGAAGATTCGTTCAATGAAATAATTACTACACCTAATTATTCAGAAAGTGAAGAAGAATCTTTTTCTAAAGTTCAGTCCTCTAAGAAGATAAGAGTTCAACCAATGACTGAGCGATTGTTTACTACAGTAACAATTAACATTACAACTGAGCCAATTTAACTTTGCAAATATGATATACTATAAACAATATTATATGATATACAAATAGATTATATTAACCACTGATCCACTTATAACTGAAACTGATTTGAGACATTTATCTAAAGAAATGTAAAATCCTGAACAACAAATCAATAAATTCATTAAATATAACAGAGTAATAAATATATGTGGACTTACTAACTATGTAAGTGATTCGACTAGTAAAGAAAAAAATAAATTGGATAAATTAATACGTTCTACCGGTATTAGCCTTCGTGGAACAAAATGTATGTATGGCGGCCCGGATTTTAATTCCGTTGAAAAAACGTAGAACTATGCAAAACGTGAATTAAACTGGGGAAATTAAGTCAAACCCTGGACTACACATGCAATCATCTCAGACGATTACTACTATATGGCCTTATGCAAAGGATACTATTATGTTGGGCAAGTGTGTAATGATGATCAACATATCACAAGCTACAGTAAAACGAATTATTTTGAACAATTTATCAAAATTAAGTATGATGAAGATTCGTTCAATGAAATAATTACTACACCTAATTATTCAGAAAGTGAAGAAGAATCTTTTTCTAAAGTTCAGTCCTCTAAGAAGATAAGAGTTCAACCAATGACTGAGCGATTGTTTACTACAGTAACAATTAACATTACAACTGAGCCAATTTTACTTTGCAAATATGATATACTATAAACAATATTATATGATATACAAATAGATTATATTAACCACTGATCCACTTATAACTGAAACTGATTTGAGACATTTATCTAAAGAAATGTAAGATCCTGAACAACAAATCAATAAATTCATTAAATATAACAGAGTAATAAATATATGTGGACTTACTAACTATGTAAGTGATTCGACTAGTAAAGAAAAAAATAAATTGGATAAATTAATACGTTCTACCGGTATTAGCCTTCGTGGAACAAAATGTATGTATGGCGGCCCGGATTTTAATTCCGTTGAAAAACGTAGAACTTTGCGAAACGTGAATTAAACTGGAGAAATTAAGTCAAACCCTAGACTACACATGCAATGATCTCAGACGATTACTACTATATGGCCTTATGCAAAGGATACTATTATGTTGGGCAAGTGTGTAATGATGATCAACATATCACAAGCTACAGTAAAACGAATTATTTTGAACAATTTATCAACATTAAGTATGATGAAGATTCGTTCAATGAAATAATTACTACACCTAATTATTCAGAAAACGAAGAAGAATCTTTTTCTACAGTTCAGTCCTCTAAGAAGATAAGAGTTCAACCAATGACTGAGCGATTGTTTACTACAGTAACAATTAACATTACAACTGAGCCAATTTTACTTTGCAAATATGATATACTATAAACAATATTATATGATATACAAATAGATTATATTAACCACTGATCCACTTATAACTGAAACTGATTTGAGACATTTATCTAAAGAATTGTAAGATCCTGAACAATTAATCAATAAATTCATTAAATATAACAGAGTAATAAATATATGTGGACTTACTAACTATGTAAGTGATTCGACTAGTAAAGAAAAAAATAAATTGGATAAATTAATACGTTCTACCGGTATTAGCCTTCGTGGAACAAAATGTATGTATGGCGGCCCGGATTTTAATTCCGTTGAAAAACGTAGAACTTTGCGAAACGTGAATTAAACTGGGGAAATTAAGTCAAACCCTAGACTACACATGCAATGATCTCAGACGATTACTACTATATGGCCTTATGCAAAGGATACTATTATGTTGGGCAAGTGTGTAATGATGATCAACATATCACAAGCTACAGTAAAACGAATTATTTTGAACAATTTATCAACATTAAGTATGATGAAGATTCGTTCAATGAAATAATTACTACACCTAATTATTCAGAAAACGAAGAAGAATCTTTTTCTACAGTTCAGTCCTCTAAGAAGATAAGAGTTCAACCAATGACTGAGCGATTGTTTACTACAGTAACAATTAACATTACAACTGAGCCAATTTTACTTTGCAAATATGATATACTATAAACAATATTATATGATATACAAATAGATTATATTAACCACTGATCCACTAATAACTGAAACTGATTTGAGACATTTATCTAAAGAATTGTAAGATCCTGAACAACAAATCAATAAATTCATTAAATATAACAGAGTAATAAATATATGTGGACTTACTAACTATGTAAGTGATTCGACTAGTAAAGAAAAAAATAAATTGGATAAATTAATACGTTCTACCGGTATTAGCCTTCGTGGAACAAAATGTATGTATGGCGGCCCGGATTTTAATTCCGTTGAAAAACGTAGAACTTTGCGAAACGTGAATTAAACTGGGGAAATTAAGTCAAACCCTGGACTACACATGCAATCATCTCAGACGATTACTACTATATGGCCTTATGCAAAGGATACTATTATGTTGGGCAAGTGTGTAATGATGATCAACATATCACAAGCTACAGTAAAACGAATTATTTTGAACAATTTATCAAAATTAAGTATGATGAAGATTCGTTCAATGAAATAATTACTACACCTAATTATTCAGAAAGTGAAGAAGAATCTTTTTCTAAAGTTCAGTCCTCTAAGAAGATAAGAGTTCAACCAATGACTGAGCGATTGTTTACTACAGTAACAATTAACAATACAACTTAGCCAATTTTACTTTGCAAATATGATATACTATAAACAATATTATATGATATACAAATAGATTATATTAACCACTGATCAACTTATAACTGAACCTGATTTGAGAAATTTATCTAAAGAAATGTAAGATCCTGAACAACCAATCAATAAATTCATTAAATATAACAGAGTAATAAATATATGTGGACTTACTAACTATGTAAGTGATACGACTAGTAAAGAAAAAATAAATTGGAGAAATTAATACGTTCTACTGGTATTAGCCTTCGTGGAACAAAATGTATGTATGGCGGCCCGGATTTTAATTCCGTTGAAAAACGTAGAACTATGCGAAACGTGAATTAAACTGGGGAAATTAAGTCAAACCCTGGACTACACATGCAATCATCTCAGACGATTACTACTATATGGCCTTATGCAAAGGATACTATTATGTTGGGCAAGTGTGTAATGATGATCAACATATCACAAGCTACAGTAAAACGAATTATTTTGAACAATTTATCAAAATTAAGTATGATGAAGATTCGTTCAATGAAATAATTACTACACCTAATTATTCAGAAAGTGAAGAAGAATCTTTTTCTAAAGTTCAGTCCTCTAAGAAGATAAGAGTTCAACCAATGACTGAGCGATTGTTTACTACAGTAACAATTAACATTACAACTGAGCCAATTTTACTTTGCAAATATGATATACTATAAACAATATTATATGATATACAAATAGATTATATTAACCACTGATCCACTTATAACTGAAACTGATTTGAGACATTTATCTAAAGAAATGTAAAATCCTGAACAACAAATCAATAAATTCAATAAATATAACAGAGTAATAAATATATGTGGACTTACTAACTATGTAAGTGATTCGACTAGTAAAGAAAAAAATAAATTGGATAAATTAATACGTTCTACCGGTATTAGCCTTCGTGGAACAAAATGTATGTATGGCGGCCCGGATTTTAATTCCGTTGAAAAACGTAGAACTATGCAAAACGTGAATTAAACTGGGGAAATTAAGTCAAACCCTGGACTACACATGCAATCATCTCAGACGATTACTACTATATGGCCTTATGCAAAGGATACTATTATGTTGGGCAAGTGTGTAATGATGATCAACATATCACAAGCTACAGTAAAACGAATTATTTTGAACAATTTATCAACATTAAGTATGATGAAGATTCGTTCAATGAAATAATTACTACACCTAATTATTCAGAAAACGAAGAAGAATCTTTTTCTACAGTTCAGTCCTCTAAGAAGATAAGAGTTCAACCAATGACTGAGCGATTGTTTACTACAGTAACAATTAACATTACAACTGAGCCAATTTTACTTTGCAAATATGATATACTATAAACAATATTATATGATATACAAATAGATTATATTAACCACTGATCCACTAATAACTGAAACTGATTTGAGACATTTATCTAAAGAATTGTAAGATCCTGAACAACAAATCAATAAATTCATTAAATATAACAGAGTAATAAATATATGTGGACTTACTAACTATGTAAGTGATTCGACTAGTAAAGAAAAAAATAAATTGGATAAATTAATACGTTCTACCGGTATTAGCCTTCGTGGAACAAAATGTATGTATGGCGGCCCGGATTTTAATTCCGTTGAAAAACGTAGAACTTTGCGAAACGTGAATTAAACTGGGGAAATTAAGTCAAACCCTGGACTACACATGCAATCATCTCAGACGATTACTACTATATGGCCTTATGCAAAGGATACTATTATGTTGGGCAAGTGTGTAATGATGATCAACATATCACAAGCTACAGTAAAACGAATTATTTTGAACAATTTATCAAAATTAAGTATGATGAAGATTCGTTCAATGAAATAATTACTACACCTAATTATTCAGAAAGTGAAGAAGAATCTTTTTCTAAAGTTCAGTCCTCTAAGAAGATAAGAGTTCAACCAATGACTGAGCGATTGTTTACTACAGTAACAATTAACAATACAACTTAGCCAATTTTACTTTGCAAATATGATATACTATAAACAATATTATATGATATACAAATAGATTATATTAACCACTGATCAACTTATAACTGAACCTGATTTGAGAAATTTATCTAAAGAAATGTAAGATCCTGAACAACCAATCAATAAATTCATTAAATATAACAGAGTAATAAATATATGTGGACTTACTAACTATGTAAGTGATACGACTAGTAAAGAAAAAATAAATTGGAGAAATTAATACGTTCTACTGGTATTAGCCTTCGTGGAACAAAATGTATGTATGGCGGCCCGGATTTTAATTCCGTTGAAAAACGTAGAACTATGCGAAACGTGAATTAAACTGGGGAAATTAAGTCAAACCCTGGACTACACATGCAATCATCTCAGACGATTACTACTATATGGCCTTATGCAAAGGATACTATTATGTTGGGCAAGTGTGTAATGATGATCAACATATCACAAGCTACAGTAAAACGAATTATTTTGAACAATTTATCAAAATTAAGTATGATGAAGATTCGTTCAATGAAATAATTACTACACCTAATTATTCAGAAAGTGAAGAAGAATCTTTTTCTAAAGTTCAGTCCTCTAAGAAGATAAGAGTTCAACCAATGACTGAGCGATTGTTTACTACAGTAACAATTAACATTACAACTGAGCCAATTTTACTTTGCAAATATGATATACTATAAACAATATTATATGATATACAAATAGATTATATTAACCACTGATCCACTTATAACTGAAACTGATTTGAGACATTTATCTAAAGAAATGTAAAATCCTGAACAACAAATCAATAAATTCATTAAATATAACAGAGTAATAAATATATGTGGACTTACTAACTATGTAAGTGATTCGACTAGTAAAGAAAAAAATAAATTGGATAAATTAATACGTTCTACCGGTATTAGCCTTCGTGGAACAAAATGTATGTATGGCGGCCCGGATTTTAATTCCGTTGAAAAACGTAGAACTATGCAAAACGTGAATTAAACTGGGGAAATTAAGTCAAACCCTGGACTACACATGCAATCATCTCAGACGATTACTACTATATGGCCTTATGCAAAGGATACTATTATGTTGGGCAAGTGTGTAATGATGATCAACATATCACAAGCTACAGTAAAACGAATTATTTTGAACAATTTATCAACATTAAGTATGATGAAGATTCGTTCAATGAAATAATTACTACACCTAATTATTCAGAAAGTGAAGACGAATCTTTTTCTAAAGTTCAGTCCTCTAAGAAGATAAGAGTTCAACCAATGACTGAGCGATTGTTTACTACAGTAACAATTACCATTACAACTGAGCCAATTTTACATTGCAAATATGATATACTATAAACAATATTATATGATATACAAATAGATTATATTAACCACTGATCAACTTATAACTGAACCTGATTTGAGAAATTTATCTAAAGAAATGTAAGATCCTGAACAACCAATCAATAAATTCATTAAATATAACAGAGTAATAAATATATGTGGACTTACTAACTATGTAAGTGATACGACTAGTAAAGAAAAAATAAATTGGAGAAATTAATACGTTCTACTGGTATTAGCATTCGTGGAACAAAATGTATGTATGGCGGCCCGGATTTTAATTCCGTTGAAAAACGTAGAACTATGCGAAACGTGAATTAAACTGGGGAAATTAAGTCAAACCCTGGACTACACATGCAATCATCTCAGACGATTACTACTATATGGCCTTATGCAAAGGATACTATTATGTTGGGCAAGTGTGTAATGATGATCAACATATCACAAGCTACAGTAAAACGAATTATTTTGAACAATTTATCAACATTAAGTATGATGAAGATTCGTTCAATGAAATAATTACTACACCTAATTATTCAGAAAACGAAGAAGAATCTTTTTCAACAGTTCAGGCCTCTAAGAAGATAAGAGTTCAACCAATGACTGAGCGATTGTTTACTACAGTAACAATTAACATTACAACTGAGCCAATTTTACTTTGCAAATATGATATACTATAAACAATATTATATGATATACAAATAGATTATATTAACCACTGATCCACTTATAACTGAAACTGATTTGAGACATTTATCTAAAGAAATGTAAGATCCTGAACAACAAATCAATAAATTCATTAAATATAACAGAGTAATAAATATATGTGGACTTACTAACTATGTAAGTGATTCGACTAGTAAAGAAAAAAATAAATTGGATAAATTAATACGTTCTACCGGTATTAGCCTTCGTGGAACAAAATGTATGTATGGCGGCCCGGATTTTAATTCCGTTGAAAAACGTAGAACTTTGCGAAACGTGAATTAAACTGGAGAAATTAAGTCAAACCCTAGACTACACATGCAATGATCTCAGACGATTACTACTATATGGCCTTATGCAAAGGATACTATTATGTTGGGCAAGTGTGTAATGATGATCAACATATCACAAGCTACAGTAAAACGAATTATTTTGAACAATTTATCAACATTAAGTATGATGAAGATTCGTTCAATGAAATAATTACTACACCTAATTATTCAGAAAGTGAAGAAGAATCTTTTTCTAAAGTTCAGTCCTCTAAGAAGATAAGAGTTCAACCAATGACTGAGCGATTGTTTACTACAGTAACAATTAACAATACAACTTAGCCAATTTTACTTTGCAAATATGATATACTATAAACAATATTATATGATATACAAATAGATTATATTAACCACTGATCAACTTATAACTGAACCTGATTTGAGAAATTTATCTAAAGAAATGTAAGATCCTGAACAACCAATCAATAAATTCATTAAATATAACAGAGTAATAAATATATGTGGACTTACTAACTATGTAAGTGATACGACTAGTAAAGAAAAAATAAATTGGAGAAATTAATACGTTCTACTGGTATTAGCCTTCGTGGAACAAAATGTATGTATGGCGGCCCGGATTTTAATTCCGTTGAAAAACGTAGAACTATGCGAAACGTGAATTAAACTGGGGAAATTAAGTCAAACCCTGGACTACACATGCAATCATCTCAGACGATTACTACTATATGGCCTTATGCAAAGGATACTATTATGTTGGGCAAGTGTGTAATGATGATCAACATATCACAATCTACAGTAAAACGAATTATTTTGAACAATTTATCAAAATTAAGTATGATGAAGATTCGTTCAATGAAATAATTACTACACCTAATTATTCAGAAAGTGAAGAAGAATCTTTTTCTAAAGTTCAGTCCTCTAAGAAGATAAGAGTTCAACCAATGACTGAGCGATTGTTTACTACAGTAACAATTAACATTACAACTGAGCCAATTTTACTTTGCAAATATGATATACTATAAACAATATTATATGATATACAAATAGATTATATTAACCACTGATCCACTTATAACTGAAACTGATTTGAGACATTTATCTAAAGAAATGTAAAATCCTGAACAACAAATCAATAAATTCATTAAATATAACAGAGTAATAAATATATGTGGACTTACTAACTATGTAAGTGATTCGACTAGTAAAGAAAAAAATAAATTGGATAAATTAATACGTTCTACCGGTATTAGCCTTCGTGGAACAAAATGTATGTATGGCGGCCCGGATTTTAATTCCGTTGAAAAACGTAGAACTATGCAAAACGTGAATTAAACTGGGGAAATTAAGTCAAACCCTGGACTACACATGCAATCATCTCAGACGATTACTACTATATGGCCTTATGCAAAGGATACTATTATGTTGGGCAAGTGTGTAATGATGATCAACATATCACAAGCTACAGTAAAACGAATTATTTTGAACAATTTATCAACATTAAGTATGATGAAGATTCGTTCAATGAAATAATTACTACACCTAATTATTCAGAAAGTGAAGACGAATCTTTTTCTAAAGTTCAGTCCTCTAAGAAGATAAGAGTTCAACCAATGACTGAGCGATTGTTTACTACAGTAACAATTACCATTACAACTGAGCCAATTTTACTTTGCAAATATGATATACTATAAACAATATTATATGATATACAAATAGATTATATTAACCACTGATCAACTTATAACTGAACCTGATTTGAGAAATTTATCTAAAGAAATGTAAGATCCTGAACAACCAATCAATAAATTCATTAAATATAACAGAGTAATAAATATATGTGGACTTACTAACTATGTAAGTGATACGACTAGTAAAGAAAAAATAAATTGGAGAAATTAATACGTTCTACTGGTATTAGCCTTCGTGGAACAAAATGTATGTATGGCGGCCCGGATTTTAATTCCGTTGAAAAACGTAGAACTATGCGAAACGTGAATTAAACTGGGGAAATTAAGTCAAACCCTGGACTACACATGCAATCATCTCAGACGATTACTACTATATGGCCTTATGCAAAGGATACTATTATGTTGGGCAAGTGTGTAATGATGATCAACATATCACAAGCTACAGTAAAACGAATTATTTTGAACAATTTATCAACATTAAGTATGATGAAGATTCGTTCAATGAAATAATTACTACACCTAATTATTCAGAAAACGAAGAAGAATCTTTTTCAACAGTTCAGGCCTCTAAGAAGATAAGAGTTCAACCAATGACTGAGCGATTGTTTACTACAGTAACAATTAACATTACAACTGAGCCAATTTTACTTTGCAAATATGATATACTATAAACAATATTATATGATACACAAATAGATTATATTAACCACTGATCCACTTATAACTGAAACTGATTTGAGACATTTATCTAAAGAAATGTAAGATCCTGAACAACAAATCAATAAATTCATTAAATATAACAGAGTAATAAATATATGTGGACTTACTAACTATGTAAGTGATTCGACTAGTAAAGAAAAAAATAAATTGGATAAATTAATACGTTCTACCGGTATTAGCCTTCGTGGAACAAAATGTATGTATGGCGGCCCGGATTTTAATTCCGTTGAAAAACGTAGAACTTTGCGAAACGTGAATTAAACTGGAGAAATTAAGTCAAACCCTAGACTACACATGCAATGATCTCAGACGATTACTACTATATGGCCTTATGCAAAGGATACTATTATGTTGGGCAAGTGTGTAATGATGATCAACATATCACAAGCTACAGTAAAACGAATTATTTTGAACAATTTATCAACATTAAGTATGATGAAGATTCGTTCAATGAAATAATTACTACACCTAATTATTCAGAAAGTGAAGAAGAATCTTTTTCTAAAGTTCAGTCCTCTAAGAAGATAAGAGTTCAACAAATGACTGAGCGATTGTTTACTACAGTAACAATTAACAATACAACTTAGCCAATTTTACTTTGCAAATATGATATACTATAAACAATATTATATAATATACAAATAGATTATATTAACCACTGATCCACTTATAACTGAAACTGATTTGAGACATTTATCTAAAGAAATGTAAGATCCTGAACAACCAATCAATAAATTCATTAAATATAACAGAGTAATAAATATATGTGGACTTACTAACTATGTAAGTGATACGACTAGTAAAGAAAAAATAAATTGGAGAAATTAATACGTTCTACTGGTATTAGCCTTCGTGGAACAAAATGTATGTATGGCGGCCCGGATTTTAATTCCGTTGAAAAACGTAGAACTATGCAAAACGTGAATTAAACTGGGGAAATTAAGTCAAACCCTGGACTACACATGCAATCATCTCAGACGATTACTACTATATGGCCTTATGCAAAGGATACTATTATGTTGGGCAAGTGTGTAATGATGATCAACATATCACAAGCTACAGTAAAACGAATTATTTTGAACAATTTATCAACATTAAGTATGATGAAGATTCGTTCAATGAAATAATTACTACACCTAATTATTCAGAAAGTGAAGAAGAATCTTTTTCTACAGTTCAGTCCTCTAAGAAGATAAGAGTTCAACCAATGACTGAGCGATTGTTTACTACAGTAACAATTAACATTACAACTGAGCCAATTTTACTTTGCAAATATGAAATACTATAAACAATATTATATGATATACAAATAGATTATATTAACCACTGATCCACTTATAACTGAACCTGATTTGAGAAATTTATCTAAAGAAATGTAAGATCCTGAACAATTAATCAATAAATTCATTAAATATAACAGAGTAATAAATATATGTGGACTTACTAACTATGTAAGTGATTCGACTAGTAAAGAAAAAAATAAATTGGAGAAATTAATACGTTCTACTGGTATTAGCCTTCGTGGAACAAAATGTATGTATGGCGGCCCGGATTTTAATTCCGTTGAAAAACGAAGAACTATGCGAAACGTGAATTAAACTGGGGAAATTAAGTCAAACCCTGGACTACACATGCAATTATCTCAGACGAAAAAAATCAAGTGTTGTCAAATCCGGTGAACTCCTCAGTTTTTAAATCATTTTATTAATATATTTTATACATTATGCTATATGGTATTACCGATAGTATTATATTCAATACTTACTATATAATATAGTTATTGGCATATTGTCTTCTTTATTTTATTTTTGTTTGACTCATGTTTTAACCAAACACTATTCAATATTATAAAATAGTTAATACCTATATTTTAATATGTTTATAAAGTTTCAACTGCAGAATGCTCTTATACAACTACTGAGAACAATAATAATTCTTTGGCGCAACAGATAAAAACTATTTTATCTAAATACCAAGATGGAGAATTGGTATTAGATTATTACAAGCTTAAATCACATTTCACTGAGACCATGCGAAATAAACTAGTTTCGGTTATAATAAAGGATCAAATTCGCTCCCAAGTCATTTTAAATAGATCAAGGTTTATAATTTTAGCAAAAGGTAATTTTGAAGGTTTATAAGGTAGGTATAACGTTTTTTCGTTTTTTTGTTTTCACTTTTAAGGCATTGAAGAATTATTTCCTTCTGAAACAGAGGAAACTTATTTCATACTTTACTGTAAAGAGGGTTTTATAATAAGTCCCAATAGAGGTAAACTATATGGAAAATTTTGTAATATTAAAAAGGAAATGAGCAAGATATGTAATAAAAAGAAAACACATCTATCAGTCGTCTGATCAAGAAATAAATTTGAATCATGAAGGTAATTAATTTATTACCATTCATTTTTTGTTTTTATTATTTCTATAATAGTATTGTTAAATAAAGGTTTATAATATATAGTAGGTACATTTAATATTAATAGAAATCCAAATTATGACTCTTATTATTTTGTTTTATAAGATTATAAAGACTCATTAACCTGGCTCAAAAACAATATAGAACCGGACGTTACTCTTCATAAACTCTGGAAAGCGACAGCTTCATATCGATTAAAAGACAAAAATAATAATATGTTGAACACATATATAGCCCTTAGCAAACCTACTGGTCATATTTTTGTTAGTATTGTATTTATTGTATGATGAGCTTTGTATTATACCCATTGCTTTATTATTTTAGATTGATATAGATTTTAATTATATGTATGTTGGAAAAGAAATGAGTTTATTTGAAAAATTTCCCATTTTCAAGGAAAAATTAAAAGTATACTTGGAAATTAAAGAAATTAATATTAGCAAAAGTCTTATTGACAAACTAATTGCTCCATATAGACCTGGCATGTGTTGATATTTTTATTTACATGAAAATTTATTTTCTGATTTAATTGTATCTTGTATTATTTTTTTTAGGTGATGACGATATTGCTGTGTTTCAAATTCTCCCATATTTATTTCAGCCTTTCAGTATTATTGTTCAAAAGCCACCGAAAAATACTCGTACTATTGGGGCATCAAAGATAGAACAAGCGGCTGCTTTTATTTCAAATGCTACAGTAAATATGTTCATGAAAATAAATAAAATAAAATAATTTACAAATTAACTTTTAAGTTAAAATTAAAAATAAGTTTTTATTATTTCAGAATGCTAATGATTTGAAAAAGGTACAATCAGATAAAATTAATAAGGCATTTTCATTAGGCTTAACTGTACAGCCATTTGTGGTTTTTGTTGGTGAAAGTGATTTGGATGAAAACATTTCAAATAATCCACTATCATTTTACACAGTTGTTTATGAAACATATTACAAAGTGGAAACAATTTTAAAAGCATTTGATGTGTGCTTCAAAAGCTTCCATACACTTAATTTGAAGTACCGATTTGAAGCTGAGCAGGTATGGAAATTTATACAGGAATATTTTTATAAAATTCCAGAAAATAGAGGAGAAACTTAGAGGTGCTTACCACCTGAACTAGCATCTTCCTTAAATCATATACTGCAATATAAGTCTCTATAAAGCCATAACTAAATAAAGCAATCAATAAATTATTAATTATTCAAACAAAAGTTCTTTCTCATTTTATGAATAATAATTCAATATTCAGTTCTTTAAAAAACCATAGCATACACTAGTTCATTATCTGACCATTTAACACATTTAATTAAATCAATATCATCAACATACATGAGCTTGAAAATAAAATATTCCATTAAATCCCACAATGAAACACCCTCCCTTCGTATGTGGTATAATAAATTAACATTATTTAAAGGACATTGATAAATAATTAGATAACTTAAGCTTCTTATCGCTTTTTTTTTTGCTTTAATAACATATTAAATTTGTCTAAAACATTATAAGCATATACAATATTACCTATTCAAGATAAAAATTATAATCACTTTTTTTAGAACATAATACAAGAAAATTAAAACAGAAAATACAACTCAATTTGTTAAACATATTCATATACATCATCATAAAACCAATATTATATTCTCTAAATTATAATAATGTAATGTAAAATTTACAAGAATGATTCTTCTGTCATGAACCAGTAATTTTGAAAAGTATTATTTATTTATATAAACAAAAATTATAACTATTTTATATTAATTATTTTGTTAATTATCTACTATCTATATGTGTATAAAAATAACTGTCCAATATTGACACACAATATTATAATTTGTTATTATGTTTATTACTATTTAGTATTTACTTACCTATATAAATATTAAAATATGTTTAATTGATTATTTTATGTAATGTATTTTTGTATAGTACTTATAATTTGTATGTATAATATTTATTGCAATTAAATGATAATAAAAATATATGTAATTTATATTTATTTATTTATTTTAGTAAAAACACCAAATTAAATAAATTATTTAACTACCTAGTACCTACTGAGTACTAGCTACTGGCTTACTGGCTAGGTAATTACTAATATTGTAGGTATAGTTTTTGTAGAGATTATTGTTCTTAATTAGATAGAAGTCAGTACAGTATAATTTTCTTCTAAAAGTGGCTAGCCTGCCCAGAGTCTACTTGCTCTTCACAATAAAATTCAACGGCATCTATATTACTCTATGCATCCACGCCGCTATCGTACAAAAGAAATTGTTCGTTGTTTAAAGTAATATTATATGGTTCAAAAATAATTAACTCCGATAACACGGTCGGGTTTGCTTGTGGTGCATTTTTTCGATGCCTTATTCGTTGTACCGTTTTTTTTCATCGCATTAATTGTGGGCAAGGCGGCAGATACTGCTCGTGAAGAACACGGCATTTGAGCAATAATTTGTTGTGGAGTTAATTCACTTTGATTAGACATTTCTTTTATTTGTGAAATACATTTTTAACACCGATTTCTTCAGCATTCGGTGTATGATTATGATCGTCTTTATGAAAAGAAACCTCATAATTTATTGTATGTGCTCTTCCACGGCATTTATCATTATTGTATCTAATACATTTCCAATAAGTTTTTTTCTTTTTTCATATAATCTTTCTCAAAAATATATCCCGAGTATACTAGTAAGTCTTTTCCTTTTGAACTTTTCACAAAATTTAAAAGACATTGTAGAAATTATTTATGAATTAAATTAAAATAATGCGTTATAACAATAAACAAAATAACGAACAAATACAGACGGCGTGAAACAAAATTAAACGAACGTCAAAAGCGGACTGATGACCGTCATCAGATTATTATCTCTATCGCCGTCGTAATGCTATTACTTTATCTTCGTATTATTTTGGTTTTGCTCCGATAACGAAAAATATATAACAATAAACAGTAGTAAAAATACTGAAGTCGTTGACCCAACCTAACCGTAATGGACGAGATAAATGTCATTTATAATATATAATGTTTACATGATCTATAGATTAACATTTTTATCAGAGCCGTGTCAAGCTATTCAGCGCCCCGGGGCAAAATTTTTTCGCGCCCCTTCCCTACAATTTAACTATTAATCGTTTTCTTATTATATAAATCTCCATATTATCAAATACCACGAAAACTAACTAAAATATAATATACAATATTTAATATATATTTTTAGTTTATTTTAACCAAAAATATTGATAACAAATTAATCATTAATAATTAATATATAAAAATACAAAACAATATTTTACAATTTTTTTCTTGCTTTATCTTTGGCAAATCTCTTGACTAAAGTACTCCAATCAATATTCTTTACAACTTTAGACTCCATGCACAATAATGATAAAGATGATGTTTTTTCATTAGCTAATGATGAACGGAGATATGTTTTTACTCTTTTCAAAACAGAAAATGAGCGTTCACCACTAGCATTTGAACAAGGCATGCATGTAAATATTTTAAGGGCAATTTCTATCGATGGAAATGTAGAACTTATATTATATTTTATTAATGCTTTCAATAAAGCGTGAAAAGAATTTTTTTGACTTTCTGGCATACACAAAACCATTTGTTTAAACTGTAATAATTCTTCAACAAATTCAATATCTAAGTCATCTTCGTATATATTTACTAACTTTTCAGCTCTTAATTTAAGCTCAGTTTGGTCTATGTCTTCTAAATGTAAAAAAAATCCAAATTTTTCATTTAATTCATTGTACGCTTCTTTTCGTTTATTTAAATTACTGATTAAAGCATCAATGATAGGAAAAAATGTTTTAATTTTCATGTTTTCTTTTTCTGAAAACATAATATCTTCCGAACCTCCTTCATCAAAAAATACAGCCCTTTTTTTTTGTCTTATAGATCTATAAATTATTTTTTGGTACCCACCTGTCTCTAATTTAAAAAAATAATTTTGCAATTTAGGCATTTTTGAAACAAGCAAAGCATTTTTTTGAGCATTTTCTTTTGCTCTCTTTCTATTTTTACTGCCACTAGCTTTCTTTTTTCCAACTTCATTCACTGACTCCATAACGACAATAAGGAATAATTTAACGTGCAAATACTTAACTATAGTAAGTTATCAACAAGCCATTAGCCAATATAAATAAAATATAACTTATAAGCCAAATTACACGAGTCATAAAAAAGCATAATAATATAAAATAAACTGTAAATACTTACTAAATTATTAGCAATTGTAATTTATGTCAATTATAAAAATAAAACGCGTACAACGTATAATAACTTACTGATGTCCAATAGGCAATACTGAATAACTGAGCACTGTGTACAGACGTCAGATAGTAACGGTTAGAACAGACATATTGTTCAATAGTAATATAAAATATTAATAATATGTTCAATAGTAATATAAAATATTAATAATATTATAGTACCGTATATTATACTAATAACGGTTATCTACTGTAGTAGATAGGATAACTTTGATACTAATAATATAAATTTAATAATATTTAGGCATTTAGCTATATAATCGGTAAATAATATCTAAATACGGAGAAATGGGTTTTTCTTTATCACCGTCGCCGTCACCTAGCCAACCTATTTGTCACAAACAGTACCATATTATATTATATATATAATATACATGATTCTAAAATAGACCTTAAAATACTAAAATATATATAATAATAAAGTTATAACATATTTGGTTCTCGAGGCCACATGTAGTATATTAAGCGCAAATAAAGGTGCCCCATTATTTTTACAAAACTACGGTGCCCGGGGGCAATTGCCCCCTTTGCCCCCCCCCCCTTAACACGGCTCTGATTTTTATATTTTTATTTTTATAATTATATTAATAAGGAATGATATCAGACGGGGAAGTGGTTACGGGGAAATGTCTGACGGCAAAATGGCAGAAGGGGAAGTGACCGGGTACCCCTCACTTACCATACGTTTAGTAGTATTTTTAGTCAAATTTGATGGGAAGGAACTACAAAGGATAAGTAGATAAATAATAAAGTTACAAGACAACCCAATTTTCGATTCCATTGAAGCAAAAAGTGTCATTAAAACCCAAAATCAAAATAACATTTGATAGATTTAAATAACAATAGTTATATAAAATGAATTTGTTCCAAAATAAGAATTATTTTATTCAAAAAATACCAAGTGCATTGAAATCCTATCCCTAATTTTAATCATTTATCATTACTAATAAATTTGAAATTCAATTCTGTTAAAATATACTCACAATTAACAGATATAAATAACATTTATTTAAAAAATATTTTTGATAAACTGTTAATAGGTAATCAAATAACATTGAAATATTTGGTTTAAAAAATATATGAGTACTTAGGTAATATCAATAACAATATCGCATTACCTACCTTATTAGTTATAAGTACATAAAGACAAAAATCTATGGGTAAAATCAGTTTATAAAAATGGCAAAAATCCCCCAAAATTTAGATTGTCTGTAAAGTATAATCTAGACAGGAATATTAATAGGAAATATATACTACCATTTTTAAAAGGTGATTTTTGAGTAGGAGGAGATGTATGAGGATTTATAATTTTCTTCATGCATACTACGGTTAACATTTACAATATTTACATCATAATTTATAGCTTCCTCAGATACATTAACACCGTTAAAGTACGAACCAAATTATTTTTCTTTAGTTGGACCTACTATTAGATTTTGAAATAATTAAGTATTATAATTTAATCAGAAAATTTAATAATTAATTAAGAAGTTAGAACGAACAAGAATTAATCTAAAGACATACTCACCTTTGCCATCAGTTGGTGCATTGACATTTAATAAAACATTTGAATGCATAAATAAATCATTTAATGGGAATAACTCTTGTGTCGGAGATATAGAAATAATTTCTTGTGTTAAGTTTACAAATTGCTCAAGAGCAATTCCATCACTATCATACACATTTGCTAATTCCACAATTTGAGGTCGAGCTAATATTTCACTTATTTCTGGTGTACTATCCTGGAAACTTTCTTTTTCAGGGCCTCCTCCAGTTTCCATATGTTCTTCTCTTTCCCTTGCAAATCCGTGTCTACTTTTGGCTTTTTCAACCTCCCAAAAACGATGTAGACATTTTGAGTCTCTCTGGTAAACAAATTATAATATCTCATGTATGTAAGCATTTAAAACCTATTTAACTAGGTAGTTACAATAAATATAAGCAATTACAAATTTGTAATATAATAATTAGTTGGATATACCAGTAAAACAAATTCACTATGGAACTGACAAACAAAAATATTTATTTTATATTACACTAAATAAATAGGTATAGGGTTTATTTAATATACCTAACTTAGGTACCTATAATGTATAATTCATATAGGTACTTACTTTGTTTGCACCCAAGTGAGTGTTGAAATTAACAGTAATTCTTTCCCAAGCTGAGTTTTTTTCCTTGTTGCTAAATTTATTGGTTTTTAGCTAAAGGTCACATAAGCAATTATATGTGACTTATAACAGGACTATGCATACGGGCACTAGCACAAGAAATTAGGAAACAGCTAGTATTTAAATTGACCAAAAATAACGGATCAAGTACTATTGTTTCCTCAAATTCTGTTAGTGACGTAAGTTTTACACCAAAAAATGTATTGAATAAAAAACAAAGTAATAATATAGTTGATAACACACTCGGTCTCGGCTATAATGATTGTTCTAATCCCGAAGATCCGTATTTATATTCAAGTTCTCCTGAAATTTCTATTTCTGATGACTTAGATCTAAATTCATTTGACATAGAAAACATGACAGTTGTTTTTGATGACAATTTTGTTATTTATCCACATACATCAACTCCAAACACTTATACAAATGAAAGTAGTACAGTAAATAACATCTGTTATTTTGATATTAATTATGTTCGTTCAAATATTGAACAAAACTTTGTGATATCGAGCCCAGAACCGATAGTTAGTATTAAAAAACGTAAAATACCCGTTTCTACAAAAAAACAAATTTCAAATAAAAATACTCGATTATCTGACGGTACAATATTTTCGGGACTTTGGAATTTCAATGAAAATATATTGTATTGCCCAAATAGTTTGAATTTTGATAGCTCACATTTCAATGACAATCGTAACCAGATCCCTGGAGATAGATTATTTAAAATTAAAATAATTGTCGGGTCCCTCCGAAAAAAGTTTAGTTTCACATACCAGCCTCATCAAAAAGTGTGTGTTGACAAAAGTATCGTTGAGTGGAAAGGCCGACTTCAATTTAAACAATACATTCCCTCTAAACGGCATTTGCGATTGAAAATCTGGTTTCATTCTTGACTTTTTAATTTATACTGGTGATAATAGTCATATAACTATAAATGAAACATTAAAGCTATCTGGTTCAGTTATATCAACTTTAATGGAGCCCTACGTAAATAAAGGCTACATCATTTATATGGATAACTGGTACTCATCTCCAACATTATTTGAGTATTTTTTGAAAAAAGATACCGAAGCATTTGGTACGGTTAAAAATACAAGAAAAGGGATGCCTATAGTTTCCCTAATAAATTATACGCTGGCGAATGTATTTCTGCTATATCAACAAATCCTAATATGATGTGCTGTAAGTGGAAAGACAAAGGGATGTACATATGCTATCCAAAATCCATATACTCCTAATGAAAACAACAAATAAAATAGATAAACATGAAAACATTATACTTAAACCCGACTGTGTAATTGATTACAATGCAAACATGGGTTTGGTTGATAAGTCAGATATGCAGATTTTATTTAATACGACTTCGAGGAAATCCATAAAATGGTATAAAAATTTTTTTTTTCATTTACAGGATATATGTGTACTAAATTCTGGAATAGTATGTAGCATTCTAGAAAAAAAAACTTTGAAATTACAAGAATTTAGATCAAAATTAATCGAGCAAATATTACATGCATATATTTTATCTGATGATACAATATCACCTAGATGTGTAGGGCGAAAACCAAAAGACGATTAACCGCTTAGACTTAACGCTCGTCATTTCCCTTCAAGAATTAATAGTGGAGAAGTTAAAAAAAAAATTCCAGAAGGTGCCATGTCCATTCTAATACAAAATTAAATCCCCAATCACGAAAAGATACATCTTATGAATGTAATGAATGTGACAAACTTTTATGTTTAGAACCTTGTTACAAGGACTACCATACCAAATTATACTACTAAGTAACCAAATAACTATAGTTACCAAAATACATAGAGAAGACAAAATACATATTTAGTACCTAGAATACCAATATGATTTATTTTTATTAATTATAGCTTTTTATTTGTTAGATATTTTATTTTAGAATAATATGAACTAAGGAATAATTATTTATGTTATTATGCCATACATTTTAACATTTTTTACATTTAAAAATATAAAGTTATTCTTTTTGATTTTTACTATTTTATACAAGTTGATTGTTTTATTTTATCATACATTTTAACTTTTGTTTTAATTTTTTTATTGTTATATTAAGTTTAAAAAAATACAGTTATTTATTTTGATTTTTTCTATATTATACAAGTTGATATAAATATCAATATAATTAGGTAGGTAGATAAAAGAAATATCAATAAATAAGAAACATTATTATCATTAATATATTACAATTTTAAGTATAGAAAGTATAAAAACCCTGCAAAAAGGGAAGACAAAAATATAAAAAAAGGTAAGTACTTCATTTTTTGTTTTTATTACCTTTATGTTTTAGGTAATAATTGTATGCTACACAGTTGGTAGACATACTTTTATCAAAATTTCTATCTAGACCTTTGATAATTTTATTAGTTTTTTTGTAATAGTTAAATAAAACAAATTGTATAACTTTTGATTTAATAATTTCTTTCAACTCGTGTATAGGACATTCAAAATTACTTAAATCAGAGTAAGTTTCAAATAAAAAAATTAATTTTTGTCCTATTAGTTTTTGAAAACAAATTTTCGGTATTAACTCATTGAATATATTAATCATATCCGTAACTGCATTTATAAACTCTTCAGATGGATCGGTTAAATTTTTTACAGTATATGCTTTACAAGCAATTAATACATTTGTTCTATTAGTACAGATCAATGTCCGCCTACAAATCCTACAATGCTTTACAACTTTCATAATAGAACGAGCCAAATATCCAGTTACATATCCAATAGTCATATCAACAACCTGGGTAATTGATTTCGAAATATTCTGAAATAATGGTATTTTGAATTCATTAAAATATGTATTAAGATTGGTATTTTCATTAACCATAAGAAATTGTTTCAGATTATCTAAGACATGGTCGGTATCAGTTATTTCACAATTACCTATTGATTTGACAGAGGAAAAATTATTAATCAACAATGTCTTAAAGGAACTATCAAATTGTATAGTTGTTGGATTTATATTTCGTACTCCGTGGCTTCTGATTGCACCAAAGGTACATTCAAGTGGGTCTTGGTTGATATTCCGAAGTGAAAGAAATTTAAAATTTTTATTTAACTTACCCCAAATATAAATTAATGAACGTAAAGTAATATCCCAGTTCTTTATACAAGGAGGAGTAGTTAATTTTCCATCCTTAGTTACAAATCTCATTGAATTGAAGACACCTATTGCTTCATTCCAGAACGCAACATGAGCTGAGGAGTTAGTGATTCCACACCTCAGAGTCTTCCCTTTTTCAGGTTTGACACTAGATCCATTCACTGAGTCAAATACCTGGTCCATGAAATATAAAAACTCAGATGTTCCTTTAGCATCACTTAAACAATTATCTGGTGCTAAAAAGTAAGTAAAAAAGTTATTTTGTTTTCAAAAAAAAAATATAAAAGTTTTATAATGCGCTATTTTCTTACTATAATTTACTAAAAGTCTTAGTATTGCTGCAACTCAGAGTTAAATACCTGAGCTGCCAATTTAACCTTCATTTTTTGTATTTTTTCAGGATAAATGTGTTCGTCTCTCAATGATGGCAACGATCTTAAGCCATTTACTTCATTTTTTTTATCAAATTCAAATAGAATTCTAATGTGTCTCCATGAAGCAGTATGATTTTCACCGCGATATGTAAAACCATTGATTATAGAATAGACAGATAGCCCATACAATGTTAATATTTCGCACACTTGGAACAAGACCGCCACAACTCAAATTTTAGTTATATTGAGTATGATATACCATTAGAACCACAAATTTTTTTACTACAGAATGGTAGACCGCCACAAACGTTATCATAATTAAATACAGCGTCATAGATTTGTGTCGGTATAACATTTTTTGTTTTTTTCGCTCCAATGAACGGAATACTGCCACATTTCAAATATATGTGTATTACTTTCTATTAAATCATCATTTAAATAAGTTCTAAAAATTCAAAACTGCCATAATTATGTTTATGGCGGTTTACAGTTTTATTTTTATAAATAGTGACATTAAGAGGAATGTTGAAGACTGCCATATTTAGGTTTGTGGCTGTTTTGAATTAGTATTATATTAATTTTAACTACAATAACTCAAATCGTGGCAGTATTGTATTATATTTTTATTGATAATGTAGTTTTATCGCGGTTTTATTTTTTCACTATCAGTAATGAGGACATCATACGTCGTAATATTATTATGATTTTAGAAACTAATTATATAGTTGCCACAGACATAGATAATATTATTAAATCTATATCTGTGTTGGTTGCACTGAAATTGATTATTATGATCACGGCTATAGATACTTTTTTTTATAGCCGTGATTATGATTCTATTATTAAATATTATTTTTATAAATAAAACTGTATATTGGTAACTCCTTCTAGCATCGGTTGTCGGTGAATTAACCGTGATAATTATTTTGTCGCCGGCATAGTACTATTATATTTTTAACTATTGTCTATTACATTATTTTTTATAATAATGATAATATTATAATATTTATGTAAACTATTATTACAATAAAATATTAACGTGTACTTCATCCATGAGCTGTGTATTCTGATTAATTTTCGTATTAAATACTCGCGATTTATGACATTACGTGATCACTTGTCTTGATTCTTTTTTATAAAATAAGTTTTATTACATCTAATTAGTTTAATTCTTAAACAAAAATGTCTTCGTTTTTCCTAAGAAGTAGTAAAATGATAAAACTTACAAAATTAAATCAGGAAACTAAGAAAATTGTAAATGTTAATAACACAAATTCCAAAGTTATGTTATCTTATATTATTTAAAATTATTTTATTAAATTACAAATAAACATTATTACATTTTGTTTCAAATTTTTAATTTATTTTAGAGTATAATATTATTGATGATTTGGAAATCAATTGTGTTGATAAAGTTAATTATTGGTTTAACAAAAATCAGTTGGCTCAGCCACATTGCACAAATGACAACATTATAAATACAGCTACAGAATTTGAACCTGTTTTAAAATCTACTGTATCAAATGATCAATTAGCTCAACCACATTGCATTAATGACAACATTATGAATACAGCAACAGAATTTGTACCTGTTTTAAATTCTTCTGTGTCAAATAACTTAATTGAAATATCAGCTACAAGTGGTAATTACTATTAAATTTCTTAATTTAAATTTGGTAAATTTTACATTCACAGTATTTAATAAAATATTAATTTGTAAAATATTTAATAAAACAAAAATGTTTTCAACCACATCAAAATTAGCTAAATTTTCAAAATTAAAAATATTAAACCACATTTAAATAATAATAATATTTTCATTAATTATTCTTGGTTCTGACAATGTACCTACCTATGAGAATTGCAGCCAGTGTCTACATGCTACAGGAGTCACTAGGAGACTCAAGATATATATTTTATTATAACCCTTGTTAAAATGTAAAAATTGAGCATTATAATTTATAATATAATATTTACCCACCTCATTTATTAAAGGCAACTAGAAATAACTTATAGTAATTTCAGTATTATTAGCCAATTACATTTCACTAAAATTGTTCTTTTTAGGACTAAACTCTGGTCATGTAACAAATAATTAAATTGAATAGTCTTTTATTATATTGATTCAGAAAGCGAATACTTTACTTAACCAGTTCTTTTTAGGACTATCCTCTGGTCATGTAACAAATAATAAAATTGAATAGTCTTTTATTATATTGATTCAGAAAGCGAATACTTTACTTAAACAGTTCTTTTTAGGACTAACAACTGTGATCATATGAAAAATAATAAAATCGATGTATTCTTTTATTACAGCGAGCCATTTAGTATTTTTATAATAAAATGTATGTATTCTTTTAATGTAATATATTATTTTTCATTGAATGAATTAAATATATTCTTACGAAATTTCCAATGTGTTTGTTCTTTAAGCCTAGTATTTTATTCCAAATCCAATTACCTATTATAACACTAGTCATTAATTTAAGTATTGTAATATTTTTTCATTAGAGCAAATTTTAAATCTTAATACATAAACATAAATCTTGGTAAAATTAATAAACAATATTGTCGTATTCGTATTGTACAAAAACTACAAAATGGTAATAATGATGATAATAATAATAATAATAATTGAACGCGATGTTTATCGTTTGACCGTGGTTGCTGTAATTAATAACTGTTAATTGATACAACGCCATCTATAGGCAACCCGGTAAAATATTATTTTAGTCACCGAATACTCCTATGCCATGGGCTATCTGTCTATTCTATAATCAATGGTAAAACTAACATCTTTAGTCAACAGATTATTTCTGACACACTTCAATAAGTGTGGTGAATCAAATACTGGGTGTATTTCAACATCTTCTTCAAGAAAACCAAAGTACTTATTTTCAATATGTTGATGAATGCAGTATCTATTGGTTTCTTCTTTTAACAAATTTATTGCAGCTACATTGGTCGCACCCTGATCGCAGACAGTAGCAACTATTTTCAATCCAGTTGTTAAAATATTATAAATTACTTGTTTAATGTATAAGACTAAACAATTAGTTTTTGTGGTTCCATTACAAAAGTAGTAAGCAATTGGTTGCTTCCACTTTTTTTTTATTCCCCTTATCATGAAAACAAGAACATGATCTGAAAATTATGCCGTGGTTGTATGTTCATTATTGATCTCGAATCCAAATATAATGTCATTTTTCCTATCATAGGTTAACCCAGGTTCCAAAGCCATTTCATCGAAAAGAAGAACACATGTTTTGTCAACTTCTTTCATGTTTCTTACTTGACATTTTAAGTTTTAAAAAATATGTTGGTTAATTCCAGGGTGAAAAGGTAC
Organism: Rhopalosiphum padi; assembly: GCF_020882245.1. Classification (NCBI taxonomy): domain Eukaryota; kingdom Metazoa; phylum Arthropoda; class Insecta; order Hemiptera; family Aphididae; genus Rhopalosiphum; species Rhopalosiphum padi. The sequence goes on along the minus strand of NC_083599.1, from coordinate 71,528,975 downwards.
TTTGTTCAACAATTTAGATAGGGTCTTGCGTGATGGTAATGCAAATAATGTAGATAAAAATCTACATAAGAAGATAAGAATCATTAAAAATTTTTCTTTTCCTTGTTCCATTTGTATCTTTGATAATATGCGTCATTGGACGCTCACTACGTAATCTTGAATTGATTGTTGCTGCCATTTTGGGACCATAATGTGCCATTGGAAATATTGTAAGTCTGTTATTTTCAAACATGACTAACAAATGCTAACGCAATTTTGACCTACCATACACCATGTCTTCTGAGTTTCTATCATGTAAAAGTGTCACAGCATTTGCAATAGCCAATGCTCCACAATCATAGCCATTATTCAATAAATGTTGATCTTAAACTTCATGAAATACTATTGGGATAACGCCAAATAATCCAGGTGTATATAATACTCGTAATTTCAACATGAATCCATTATTTGTCAAGTCTTTCAAATTCCCTGAATCATATAAATGGATTTCTTCTCCATAAAACAAAGATTATAATGATTATATCCAATGTTGAGTGGAACAATGTAACACCTGAATATATTTTTTACTGGGTTTAATTGCAACATGAGTTTCTACTTCCAATTAACAGCAACTTATGAAGCAATAATCGAAATAAAATTGATTGTGCATCAAGTTTGAAAAAAATAATCAATTTCATCATTTCTTAACCACCCTTCTATACCGTGGATAGTGTAACGGTTCTGTAGTATCTTAAAAATAAATAATTTTTAATAAATGAAATTTAACAAAATTTACGGTATTAAAATATCAAAACAAATTCAGCGAATTTCATGCTGCATAAAAATATTTTAAAATATTACCTTCAATAGCAATACGTGTAATTATTGAATTTATCTTTATCTCAAATAAATGAATAAAATTTAAAAAGATTTTTTTAACAACGAAATTCTCCAATACGCAATTAATATGAACAAGTTTTTATTTAAAACCTCTTTACTTGAAATTAAAGCAAGATAATGTATTCAATAATTACTGTATAATTATACGTATTTCTATTGAAAGTAATATTGTGAAATATTTTGATGCAGCATGAAATTAGCTGAATTAAATTAAATTTTTTACCATCATAAATTTGTTAAATTAAAAATTATTTCCATTCAAACAATAGAAACTTAATATTATTGTCAGTGGAACAATCAATGCTAGAATAAAAAAAAATGATATGTATATATATGTAAATAAGCGTATTGCTATTTCACAATTCAATATAATCGGTTATTTATGAAAAATAAATTAAGGAGACCGCGACATCTGTGGTTTTGCGGTGGTGATATAATATTTGTTGCAGAAACACTGTTTTCTTGGCTAATATCATACGACGTGGGCGGAATAATGTTATTATTTAAAAATATACTTCATTATTTAAAATACTTATTATCCACCGTATCGATATTTGATTGGCGTCGGAGTGCCTCATAGTATCGGAGCGCCGTGTCTTCAGAGTGCTGGAGCGCTTTTGCCACTCCGCTGGTGGTTTCGGGGCCGTGCGCCCTCGCCATTGATTCCACCATTCGTCGAAATATGTTTGCTGATAGCCTTGATCTGTATATTTTCTTTATTTCATCATACAGTTTCACCAACCTCCGCCCGCGGTTGGTGATGAAAAAGTTGTTGATATTGGTTGGCACCCTGTGCCTCATATCGTAGTATCTGCGAACAAGACTCAGTTTGGTCATTTTGGGTTAGGGACATATCGAAAATATGACTATGAGCATTACCTCTCCATCAGTTGCTCAAGGTTTTGTGGCAAAACAACAAGTGCGGGCTTTTGTCGCCCGTCTTGTGTTTTGTCATCGTGACAACCACCTTGTCCGCCTCCCATCTGCTGGCTGACCATTCGCCGGTCGTCATATCAGAGACGACACCGCTCCGGTGTTTGGATCTCCACAATACGAGAACGGCCAGTCCGTAGGTCGACTTTCGCCACTAGGTACTTATCTGGAAACATAGAAGACCACAATGAGACATGGTGTAGTTGTGTATAGCTTACCATCTTCTCCATGCCGGTACAATCTCGGACATTCGGACTACGTCGTCCGCCCCGAAGTTCTGATCGAGGTGAGTCAGGAATTCCGGGATTTCCGACTCGACCAGGTCCAGTGTCTTCTTCACTGCTGCGTACTCTGGCAACGTTGTGACTTCTTCTGTTTTCCTTAAAAATAGTTCTGCGGAACGTTTTTGTAACTTGCTCTTATAGAGCAAGCCGAGTTTCTTTTTGAGCACTTTTATCGAATTCGAGGTAGCGGTCCTTGGTTTATTATCAAAGGATCTGGGAAAACCTGGATCGTCGTAACAATAAGTTGAAATCACCGTATCGACGAGGTTTCCCAGATTCTTTAGATAATTATTGATTGATGTGGAGATGGTTTGGCCAAGTTTTTCGCGTCTGTGGAACAAAAAAAATGTATTAATTTAAAAAATTAAATCCGACAACCCACCGAGTATCACTCACTTTCCCAAATAATCTACAAAAGGTTCCACCCCGCAGCCCAATAGGTCGGACCAATGTTTTGGTGGAGTCTTCAGGGATATAAGATACTTGTTCACGTAGAATAGAATTCGCCCTACATTACCCATGTAATTCCTCACCACGGCCGAATTCTTTTGATGACTTAGGGTGAGTGAGGACACGTGCATCTGCAGCAGCGGGTGGTTCGCTGGCAGCTGCATATGGAGACCCTCGTCCTTCAAATCCTTGCGGACGTTTTTCACCGCTCTACAACAAACATGTTGGAAACACATTGAAATATTCAATTCATACCAGACCAAGTCTGGGATATACTCACGCGGAAGCGTCATCCGCCGAAGTCATTGATCGGACCGATATTGGGGTATCGTGTACCGGCGTCATGGGGGTGGCAGAGCGAGGCACCTCCGGTGTATGGTCTAGTATGTATCTACTTTTTTACTGGCATCCCACTTTGAGTAATCAGGACGATGGCGTCCTTGAGGGCATTGTTTTCATTCGCTTTCACATAACCACGTTGAGCCTTATCAAATAATAATATAAGTCACATACGAAGTAAATAAAGATTAAATGACTTATGACTTGTATGGTAATTTTTTGCTTTACGGCGTACTCCCTGAGAGTGGTTTCAGGGATGTTGATCAAGCCCCAAGTTATGTTGATTGAACATAACGATAATCAATCTTTTTTTAAGATTTTTCTGTATGTAATTTTTGAATTTACGCTTTTATAGGTTACATAGGTTTTACAGCGTGGCTTATGTCTTCCCCTTTGTTTTTTGAAGTGTTATATTAATTTTTAAATATTCAAATGCTCTCAAATCATATTTTATATCTAATTCAAAGGGATTTTCAAAAGTCACAGTTAGTTCTCTAATGGTATTCCATTTTATTGCATTACCATCACTAGTCGTTTTTCAATTATAATGTTTATCATCTACTAGTGGTTTGAAATCTAAAAATTTCTTGTTTGTAACTTCAAACACTGTGTATGGTTTTCCGGTTACCTTTGCACAGCTGATTAGTGTTACCCATTGAGCCGGAATATAAATTGAGTACCTTTTTGAGCATTTTCAATGCACGCGTGCAAATTATCACCATCATTTTGGGTATTTCCCTTTTCTAAAAATCTATGGGTGATTTTAACTTTAAGGGTAAAGGCTGCATATTCCCACATAGCAAAAATAAACCGATTTCGGTTTTGACCCCCGCAGTTATCTGAATAGAAACAAAATTCTTTGATACCTTTTTTTTCGATCATATATTTCATAAACTTAAATCACATGTCCCTATTTCATTCGATCCTCTTTTTGCTTTACTCATTCCATACGTAGCAATAACCCAATTTTTTACTTAGGTAAATCATACTTTGTGAAATTTTATACTACAAATTTTCTTTTATAATAAAAGGAACTTGCTTCACTTCGAGCGACAGTAATGACTTTTTGTAAATCAAAAACTGCAACACATAACTCGGGTTCATTAATTGTTTGTTTTTTATCAATATTTTTTTTATCTTGCAATTCCCTTATTTATTAAAATATGTGCATCATGAATAGTTTTTTGTATTTCTTTTCTTTTTTTTTTGGGGGGGGGGGGGGGGGTGGGTGGGTGTTTTTTGGGGGGGGGGGCTAGCTAACTTAAATTTTTCAAATTGTTCACACAGATCTCTCTTCGGTTTAAAAAAACTTGAATGAATAATTCATTAAAAACATTAGTATATTGTCTCAGAGTGGCATTCTGAGCCATGATATTTATGGTTTGTTCTTTGGCCCCTTCTAAATAAAAACGATGCATTTTTGCTATTGAAAGGTCTGACTCTAAGTATTGTGTTGTGAATTCTATCGTGTGTAGTGAGAATCGACTACTGGGGACATGGAAATATGTTTTTTTTTTACACAATCTATCACTTCCCCGGGAATTTTAAGTGATCGATGTGTATGCGTACCTCTTCTATCACTTTTTATCACTGGAAATATTATTAGTTTTTTACCGATATTATATACAACTGTTTCAGAAGTTCCAAGTGTATTTAAAAACATGACTTTACACACTAATTGCATATCATTAATTTATATCAAGATATATCATCGGCGTATTGTTTCGTTCATTCGTTTCAATACCTATCTCATTAAGTTTAATGTTATATTTTGCTGGTTAATCAAATCGTTTTTCGTAGCTATTAAGGTGTTCAGTTCTTTAAGATGACCCCTGTGAATATATATTTATATTTCAAACATTACATTCATGATTTTAACAGTAATATAATATAATATTATTATTATACTACACTACAGTTGTTTTCACGAAAAGTGGCCTTCTACGATGGCGCAGCTGGTAATGTTAATTTTGAAATTCAGTATTGTTCTCAATATGCGCCGGCAGCTCTACGGAACAGGTGATCGAACAACAATATCATCAATATATTATTCAGTCCTATACCTACACCAAAGTTTTTACTCACTTCTTTTTTCCTTTCTAAAAATAACAAAATAAAATAATTGTTTTGCCAGGATCACAGTGGTGTCACATCGTATTAACCTTTCGTGTCCATGGTTTTTTTTACTATTATTATATTTCTTATTTGCATACATTATATTATAATACCAACCGTTGAAAATTTGTTTTTTTTTTAAATTTCTTCACAGTTTGATACACATTCTCAGATGAAAGAAACTAATTTTAATGTGTATAAATATTTCAAAAAATTATCTATCGATTTGTCTAATCCTGAGATGGCCACGTTTTTTAAACAAACACAATTATAAACTGCTGGAGCGTGTGGCGTAAGTGAAAAAACTGTGAAATGTATCACTATGGAAGGATTCAATCGTCTTCTGTATCACAGACTGCTGATCTATCATTCACTTCCCCGCGAAAGACATATAAAAGTGTAAAATTTGCATGTGGAGATGAATATGATGCAAATATTGTGAGGAGAATCGTTCACAATTTATATGAAAAACATAAGAACTCTACCACATTAGCTGAGTATAAAAAAAAAACCGAGTACAAAGGTTCTGGTACTTCTTTGTGGCGTATTTTGAAAAGTCAATTTCAAAAAACAAAAAATTTAATGACGGGCGTCGGTTTCTTAATAGAGCGAAATGACATAGTTGCTACGTGAGTAAAATTTTCGCTCAAATAATACCTTCAACAAATCTATGATTGGCCTTTTGTCTATTTATAAGAGACGTGGGCCAAGGATCAGAATCACACCAAATGGTATGTTTGGCAAAATTAATTAAATTCAGAAAAACTTAAAATATTTATAGAAAAAATAGTAAGTTGATAATTTGTCACGTGGGATCTAATTCATTTGGGTTTGTACTTAGATCAAAGTTAGTATTTTGATACCAAAGTTGTACTTCCGTTGAATATCACTCACTCCAAACTGAAGAATTCTACTATTTTTAAAGAGTGATTTATAAAAATGTTACACAACACTTAGAAGAACATTCTATAATTGTAATGAAAAATGCCCCATTCCATTCAATTCTAGTAGAAAACTATCCAAAGCAAATGAAAAAAAGGTCAAAATAACCGGTTTCTGAAAAGGGGTTAGATTTTCACTCCTTGAGACATTCAGTTAATTTGCATGAAAGGGTCAAACTATTGGTACAAATAGATTGTATAAATGAGTTTGATCAAATCGCAATGTAAATGGGACATGAAATCGTGCGCCTCCAACCTTACTATTGTTAGTACAACCCAATAGAACTTATATGGGCATAATTGAAATGTGAAGTTGCCACAATAAATGTGTCATTTATAATTTCGGACGTAGAAAAACTTGATCACGAAGCGTTGGATGCCTTGACCTTGGAAATTGTAAAAAATATGCAGATTTTATAAAGGAAGCTTTAAATGACGAAATTTTGGAACCCATTATATTGATAATTATTCCATACGAAGATTCCGCAGATGATAATGAATGAATTTTTGTGTAATATTTAATTAATTGTATTCATATTTGTATATAAAAACAAATAAAAACTATAATACTAAATTAGCAGAATTGTTCATAATTTGTAATAAAAATTATGAATTTAAATTACGGTATAAAATTAATTATACAATTGAGTAATTTGCGCTTTGTTTGACACGTGTTTTAGAACCCCTATGTTAAAACTTCATCAGGCACGCCACCGTCGAGGGCCACTTTTCGTGAAAACGAATATATATTTTAAAATCATTTATATTAATTAATGGTAATACAATTTTAAGTATTATTATAAGCTACCTCATTTCCGATATCGCTATATTGTGTGACTCTTTGGTTGATACTAATGTTCTCTTCATACCAGCGATGATTGCAGAAAGTTTTCTTATTTTATTTTGATAATTTTCTATTTCTTCCGATTGATGCGATTTTAATTCTAATACTGGCTTATTCAATCGTGTTTCCAAATCAAGTTTTTCTTGCCTTAAATTGTCTGTAATGAAATCTTGATGCTTGATATATTCATCTTTGCGGCTTAGTGCTTTATAACCTTCGATGATTATATTTTCCATTTGCATTTGATAGTCATTCCATTCTAAACGTCTAAAAAATATAACAACAGAAAGTTTGTACTTAGTGAAACCAGTTTAGATGTATATTACTGTGTATTTTTACTCTTCTTCTATTTCATTTAATTTTTTATTATATTCGTTATCAGATTTTTCTGATAAGACCATAATTTTTTCATTTGCGTTTACTATTGCAATATTTGAATCTTTCAAACTAATAATAATAATTTTAATCATTACACTAAAACTAACATATTAATCCGTGTATATAAGTACCGTTTTTGAAGATATTTGTTTTCGATGAGGATATTTTTCAATTCCTTAGCTGTTGTATCTAGATTTTCTTTGTAAGATTCTCCATTTTGTGTATTTTGTTCCAACTTGAGATTTTGATACCTTTCCAAAGCGGCTATAGCCGAATTCATCGATGTATCATTAATACTTTTCTCATTTAATATCTCAACTATGATCGTTTTTAATGTATTGTTTAACTGTTCCATATTATTATTCATCTTTTCCATTTCATATTTCAAAAGTTCATATTTATTGGCATTATATAAATTAGCATTTTTCCCGTATCCATTGACGTCCGATTTCAATACATTATTATACACTGTGTTTGTTTTGATTCTTTTCATTGTAGAGAAATTTTTGAAAATTTAGTATCGTTAATTTTTCAGTACAGTTACCTAAAAATATATATATTCATCAATATCTAAAAACTTGTTCAATCACAAATTATAAATTTAACAACACTGAATTACTTTTTTCCTTTTATAATTGCAAATGGAATAATTTAGTTAAATTAAATTACTAATAAAATAAATGTTTTCTTTAACTTTAAAAAAAAATTTCATCTTATATTATTTATTAAATGGATAATATTGTTGCTAAGCTTATATACTTAGTTTTATTTACAATCTACTTTGTACAACATTTTATAGTTTTAAATATAGGTGTAAGAGTAAAAATTGAGTTTTATCAATATATTTAATACATTTCAACAATCACTGCAAATTGTATGTCAAAATCATAAAAATATTGTTGGATCTGGAATTTAAGTATTTTTTTTTAAATATCAAGACAATTTAAATTTCCAAAATGTATTTTTCTATATAAATTATTATACCTCATCAAATATTAATTGAAAACATTTAAATTTAATTATTGAATTAATTTAATTTGCCAATTTTTTTAACCCTAAAAAAACTATTTCGAATTAATCTGTATGCTGTAGGATCCCTCTGTATATCACCATAGGCATTACCAATCACCAATTTATTTTATTTTGATTTAATTTTATTATATCATGTTCATTATATCTAGGTCAGGGGTCGGCAATAGGCGGCCCGCGGGCCATGTCCGGCCCGCGGAAGGAAAAAATATGGACCGCCAAAAATTTTCTTAATTTTCCTATATATCTTATATATAAATTAAACTAAAATTGAAATCGATTTCATGAGGCGCTGAGACAATAATAACGGTTAATCATTATCTGTGTTGTTGTTGAACGTGCCGCAGTCGCGGCTGCGGGCCGAGTCGCTTGCATTCGCGCGCGTGTGTGATTTCAGAGGCGATCTATTTTTATGATTTATTAGGAAATTACGATAGCGTTCATCGTATAAAGCTGTTTATAATAATAGTCACGATAACAGAACACCATACATTGAACCTACTTCTTGAAACACTTAATAATATTATTTAGTTCAATTTAATCGTTGCGTTGCGTTTGTCGTTCGTAGTCCGTCGCGTCCGTAGTGTTAAAACTTATTAATTTATAAATATTATTCGTGTGCTATTATACTCGATTAGTATGTTTTCCAAAAAACGTAAAGTTGACAATGAAAACAGAAAGTTCCTGGCTGAGTGGACCGAACAATATTTTTTTACACTTCCAGTAAGAGCTGGAGCCGTTCCAGTTTGTCTCATATGCAACAGTACAGTTGCTGTCGTTAAATGTGCTAATTTAAAGCGTCATTATGATACAATACATAAAGATTTTGAAAAAAAATTTCCTCTTGACAGTGCAGCGCGTAAAGATAAGCTCCAAGCGTATCTCTTGTCTTATAAAAATAGTACGACTATGTTAGTAAAAAGTATGAGTGGGCAAGAAAAGTCAATAGAAGCAGCATTGCGTGTTTGCTGGACGTTAAATAAGCACCAAAAGCCATTTACAGACTCAGAAATTGTAAAAGAGTGTATTTTGGAAGTAGCCACTGCACTTTTTGAAGATAAAAAGGACATAATTAATGCTATTCAAAATATTCCTCTATCAGCAAGAAGCAATACAAGAAGAACAGAACTATTGGCCGATGACAACAAAAATAATTTAATTCACATTTTACAGATGGCTCCTTGCTACGCTATTGCAATTGATGAGTCATGTGATATTGTTGATTCTGAGCAGATGTCAATTTTCGTGCGCTTTTTAGACGCTGAAAGTAAAGTGTTTAGAGACGAGTTGTTAGCATTATTGCCATTGAAATGCAAGACTCGTGGAGAAGATTTGTTTAAAACTTTTGACGACTTCATGACTAAATCAAATATTAGTTATGATAAAATTGTGTCTATTTCAACCGATGGCGCCCCAGCAATGATTGGTAAAGAAAAAGGATTTGTTAAGAGAATCAAGGATAAGAATGCTGAAATACTTTCATATCAATGTATAATTTATCAAACATCCCTGTGTGGCAAACTTAGTACAACGCTGAAGGAAGTAATGGACATAATGATTAAGTTGATTAATTTTTTGAGGTCCCGATCTGCTCTTCAGCACAGGCAGTTTAAAGATTTTTTATTTGAATGTGATTCAGTATATTCGGATTTAATTCAACATAACAATATCCGTTGGTTAAGTAAAGGCAAAGTGATCGAACGTTTTTGGAGTATAAAAGAAGAAGTAATCACGTTTTTGGTAAACTTGGATTCACAAGAATCAAAGCAGTATCATAAATTCTTAACAAACGAGAGCAATATGCTATCTGTGGCATTTTTAAAAGACATTCTTACATATTTAAATGTACTTAATATTGAGTTACAAGGGCATAACAAGTTAATTTGTGATCTGATATCAAGTGTATCTGCTTTCCGACGAAAACTTGAAATCTTTGAAGAAGATATAAAAAATCAAGATTTTATTCATTTTCCAACAATCCTTGAATATAAAAAGAATTCCGACATAGACTGCAGTATGTTTTTAAGTTTTTTGTCGGACCTTGGTGAAGAATTTGGTAAGAGATTCAAAGACTTTGCAGATATTGGAAAACTGTCTCAATTTTTAAAAAATCCGTTTGAAGTTTCTCCGACTGGAGAATGGATTGACGTTGCTACAAAATTATTCAGACTTCCAAAATCTTCACTTCAAATGGAAATTATTGATTTGCAAGAAGATATCTCATTGCAAATGAATAAGACTTCGTCTACTGAAGATTTTTGGATAAAACATGTCTTGGATAAATACATGAACTGTAAAACCCTTGCCATAAAATTAGCTACTATGTTTGGCTCCACTTATGTATGTGAAACTTCGTTTTCAAAAATGACGTTTTTAAAAAACCGATACCGTTCAAGATTAACAGATCACCACCTTGAAAACACTTTACGCATCAGTTGTTCTCCAAGAGTACCAGATTTTAAAAAATTAGCCCAAGAAAAAAAATGTCATTTTTCTCATTAAATTTTGTTATTATTAGTATGAATGTATTATTACTTAATAAATAATTAAATATTAAATACTGTGTCTAAAAATGTGATTTTAATACAAAAATAAATACATTAATGATAAAATTATGTTTAAGATTTTTTTGGCCCTCGAAATTTTTTTTTTAAATATCTGGCCCGCCATATAAATTAATTGCCGACCCCTGATCTAGGTACTAACAAATTAAGATGAAAATATGATGCGGACCATTAGCGCCCGAAATATTTTTTATAAAAAAAACATTAAAACCGTGCAATGTTGACAAACTGATCATATAGGTATTATAATGTTGAAAAAAATAAAGAAGAAAAAATACAAAGAGACGAGGGTGAAGTTTATGATTAATAATTAAAATGTAATATGAATTACTTTGTTTTGACAATTAGATAAGAATGATATAATCATTGACCTAACGGGGAAACTGAAGAAAAAACGGACCATGTTTTTATCTCAATGGCGACGTGGAAACGAATGCATTTTTATCATCGTTATATACTTAAAAATTTGTATACAGCAAGTGCGATTACATATAACCATCTTGTAGATAATTTTCTACTCTACAATTTGTGTTTGAAACAATTTATACAATCAGTATAAAGCGAGATAAAAACGCAAAGAATATTTTTTTTTTAGTGAAAAACTATTTTACTTTAAAAGTTTATACTTTGAAGGCCTTATAGTGTAATAATAATAACTTGTTATTGTACTACCAATAAAAATCAAGATATTCAAAAAAGTCTATTTCATAACATTTAACCTTAAAAAACATTTAACGCGCTCATGTTTCGAGGTCGACTTTCAACTAAATACGTCTATTAAATTAGACTAACCTTCAAAAGCAAGCACAAAAAAAAATAATGAAGTATTCCAATAATAAGTTGACAAAACTTGTATTAGGAACTACTATAAGAGTACCTATGCTTGATATGAATAGAGCACGTTAAACCACTTACCTTTTGACGGCCATCACGGGCATCGATAGGAAATTGTAAATCGGAAATGCAGATTTTGAAGGCACTAGTAAGGAAACAGAAATGAATTCTAAGGTTGGCACCAAGCCAAACCCAATGATTAAGTCACCCAAAAGAAGCGATAAAGGATATGCAGAGACTCCACAACCGACTAACACGTCTGAGCGTGCGCCAGGGACATGAAGCAATCAACAAGCAGACGGACAAGCCACTGCAACGTCCATGACTCCCGTACAAGATGAGACAAAATACTCTAAACACTTGGAAGATACGCAGAGGCATCTGGAAGTACTGGAAGCATCAGTACAAGATGCGACTAATACCTTAATAGACATTAAAGTTGGTACTAAGACTTTAAGCACATGCTTTAGAAACTTCTTATGCATTTCAAGAATAATCTATGTATGGTGAAATCTCTAGATGCCACTGAATAACGCGTAAGGTGTCTGCAGCAACAGCAACACGCTCAAACAATGAAGCTGTTCAACGAAATCTGTGAAGAGCAACTTCAGAAAAAACACCGCACACAGCAGAAAATAGACTCATTGACACGAAAACAGTAAGTCGAAGGCTTGGGAGGCGATATATCCCGGGCAGATATGATAAACAGTCAGGACGAACGGCTTGCCAACCAAAATGGTAATCTGGACAAAATAATCGCTGACTTGGATCAAATAACGCGAAATGAAGAAAGGCCTCAAAGACGCCGGACTAACGGACGAAGTGGGAATGTCTAAGAGAACAATGAATGGTGATCTACTCTTGCAGTTAAAAAATAAAATTAACAAAACCTTCCAGATAAGAACGATTGCAGAGGACACAACAGGAGCCGAAACATATCTTAACACGTTCACTGCAGGATTGACGCCTTGAGGCCTTCTATCGTTCCTGTGTGCGGATGACGTCTTAAGGGGTCATTTATACATTTATTTTCAACTATTTTTAATTTAGCCAGCGTTTATTTTAATCTTTTTTTTTCGCCATCGTTGTTCATCACATATTACTGTATATGTGCGTGCAACCCGTATCTCAAATTTTCTATTTTTAGGTCTAGGATAAAACTTGAACAGGGAATACTTTTATATTATTATTTCATGTTATTTTAGCATTACTTTATCAGTTATTCGTGTGTGGTCGACTGTGTAATACGTAATTATTATTATTCAATATTTGACGATTTAATTGACGTATTTTATACATATTTTTTACAATATGAGTAATAAATTGAATGAATCTGGTCCATCTCGAGACCACGAATCGGGGATATGAAAGCATTAAGCAGGATTGAACAGATGCTGAAGCTTGAACAGATGAAGCTTCTTCCCAAGCTGCGAATGATTTTGAAAGTTCTGAATGTTCCGATATTGATGTTGATTTGGTAAACGATACAGGTATTGGATTTACTTTGCGAATCGAAAAATCTTTATGCCGGCAGTACACATTCGCCGAGACTTTGCGAGAGCAGCCGAGCGCGAGAGTGAACTAGACGCGCTCGTGTCACTTCACCTCGCCTCGCCTCACCTCGACGGCGCTCGGTCGGAAGGCGGTTTTTTGTGCCTGAGTCAAAGGACACGAGGCCATCGAGTGGCGAGCACAAGAGCACCTATAGTCGGGAGAATGAAAAGTGGCCGCTGGCTAATATGATAGCAACGATTTTTTTTGCTAAAAACAGGGGTTCTCATAATGAAAATCGAGGAGCGCGATCGGTATACATCGTCAGACCGGTTCGCCGTGAACCAGCTGTACGGGCGGTTTTGGTTTTATAGACCTTATTTTCCATATTTACCCACGGTTATTGTAGTTTTATTATATGGTGAGGTCTCCTCCCTACACACCACATACCATATAATATAATATGATATAATGTATTATATATATTATTATATAAAAAAAAAAGAATGTGTATTGTATACACAACATTTGCTTCCCTGTTCTGATATTTGTCATTCGGCAACGATTATTCCACGTGTTAAGTGTTGTGTCGTGTTATATTGGCCTTCAGAAACTAAATTACATATTTTTGTTTATTAGTTATTACTGTTTTCAGTTAAATATTTTTTAAATATAATGGCTAGTAAAAGTGGTAGTGATACCCGGAGTCGAACAAAAAAAATGGTTTTTAATGTTTATAAATTTATAAAAGACCTATCTAAACAAGATATAATTCTTCCGTCGATGTTTACACAGTCTCTCAAAGTCACTGCTGAAGCTTGTGGTTTATCTGAGAGAACTGTGAAACGCATATGCAAGGAAGGCAAAGATGGTTTAACATTCGAAGATGCAGTACAAGTACAAGGCCCAACGTTCAAGTCTCCGCGGAAAACATATAGACGTTCAAAACCATTAACCGAGTTGCACGATTTTGATGCTGACATTGTACGAAGAACGGTTCATGAATTTTATGACAGGGGTGAGTACCCGACAGCTTTCACAATTTTAACAAAAGTGAGGAAAAAGTGCGCTTGGGAAGGATCTGTGTGGTCGATGCGTTCGCTATTAAAAAATTTGAAATTTTCTTTTAAAAAGTGCAACGATGGTCGGAAATTCCTTATGGAAAGAAACGACATAGTTGCACTACGTTGTACTTTTTTAAGAAAAATATGCACACTACGTGAACAAAAAGACACCCGTCCTATCGTGTATTTAGATGAAACGTGGATTAACCAAAACCACAGCAGATCACGCATATGGCAAAATGCTGAAGAGACCGCTGGACTAAAAGTTCCTACGGGCGAAGGAGGAGGGCGTCTCATTATTTTCCATGCTGGATCTGCGAAGTATGGTTTTGTTAACGATTCAAAATTAATTTTTCGAGCTAATGTTAGCAACTTTGAAAGCGACTACCATACTTCTATGAATGCTGATTTATTTAAAAATTGGTTTATTTCAATGTTGAACCACCTCGAAGAGCCGTCAGTCATCGTCATGGACAATGCGTCGTACCACTCAATGCTGATGGACAATTTTCCCAAAAGCAATAGCCGGAAAGCCGTTGTTGAAGAGTGGCTGAAAAATAAAAATGTTGATTTTTCACCACAAGAACGGCTGTCCGAATTACGTGAGCGAGTAAAAAAACTGATTCCAAAGTATAAACGGTACGAGCTGGACGAGATAGCACTTCAAATGGGTCACGAAGTCATAAGGTTACCTCCCTACCATTGTCAGTACAACCCTATTGAGTTGATTTGGGCACAGGTTAAAGCGGAGGTAGCCAAAAATAACAACACATTCAAATTGGCGCACGCGGCTATTGATGCAGTGACACAAAATGACTGGAAAAAGTATGTTGAACACGCGGAAAAAATTCAGAATGAAGACAACGAAAAGGAAATATTGAGGAATATCACATTGGAGCCAATTATCATCACATTAGAAGAGGACGACAGCGATTGGGGCGATGAAGAAAATTACGACGACATAATTGATGAAGAATGTTAGTTTAAATTGTTTAAATGATGTACATATTTTATATTATTATTTTGTAAATATTTTTAATAATTTGTATTTTATATGACTTGTACATACATTGTAATGAATTTTTATTAAATGACATAATCATTATATTTGTATGAAAATATGTAAATACATTGCATTTAATAATTCAAAATACGCGCCTTTTTTTCACATTAGTTTGGAAACCAATTACAGAAATTTGCCACCGGGGGCGTTCGCATCAGCGGCCACTTTTCATTCTCCCGACTATAGTTCATACTCGTGCGTTCTCGTATATTCGTCGCTTTTATTTATTAATTATTGTTGTGCTTTTCATCATGTGTGCAGTACCGTGCCAACCATCAGTGGCGCCCTAGGGCAATTACATTTAGCGCCCCTAATCACAGGTAGTCATCAGAGGAGGGGAGGGGGCTAAAAGAAAATTTCTAAAGCCCCCAAAAAATGAAACTATTCAAAATGTTATTATTACCGGGTCACTTTACATTGTATTATGTATATAATAATTAATAAATGAACAAGTAAAACAACTCAATTAACAAAAATTAATAAACAATGAATTTGGTTAGTAGGTAGTAAGAATAAATGTATAAAAATATGAATAACAAAATATATTTTATAATAGTAGTGAATAATGATTTTACAAATAACTTTATGCAAATGTTTTTTTTCTAGCTTTAAGTTTTGAGAATTTTTTAACAAGACTTGTCCAACTGATATTCTTGACAATTTCATTTTCAATACATAATATTGATAATGCTGATGTTTTCTCATTTGATAATGATGACCGTAAATAGTTTTTGACTCTCTTCAAAACAGAAAAGGACCTTTCTCCACTTGCATTAGAACATGGCATACAAATAAATAATTTTAAAGCGATTTCAACATTAGGAAAAGTTGTGTTTAATGATGGATTATTCATAAGATATTTTAACATTCCTTGCATGTTTTTAGTTTCAATGGGAAAATTTGTTATGTACTTTTTAAATTGAACGATTTCTTCAACAAATTCTACTTCTAAATCATTAACATAATACTCCACAAGCTTTAATGCTTTTTTACGTAGTTCACTTGCTTCAATATTTTCCATATCAGAAAAAAATCCGAATTTGTCATATAGCTTTGTATATGCTTCTTTTCTTTTATTTAGTTGAAGAATCAATGCATCTATTATAGGAATAAAAGTTTCATTCTTCATTTTATCTGAATTAGAAAATATTACTTCACCGCTAGGCTCTTCATCAAAAAATATATTTCTGCGCTTAATTCTAGTTTCCTCCCAAGAAAATTTATGTAAGCCACTTATTTCTATCGCTTCACTTAAAAATATTTCAAAATTGTTTCTTTGCTCTTGAATATAACATACTAATGAATCATATAGAGAAACTACACATGACAAATCAATATTAATTAACTGAAGACTTTTAGAAGTTTTGTCAAATCTTTCTAAAATAGGCGTCCAAACAACTAAAAGAAAGACAAAATCTAATGATTTTATTTTATTGTAAATTGATTTGGCTTCATGTTTAACTGCATTACGATTTATAATTTATTATGTTATTATCATGTCGATTATTCAATAACAATAAATTTTCCGAAAAATGGTTAAAAATAGCTTGTTAATTGCCCGTTCAGTCATCCGCCCCCTGCCGCCAACCCTATGGTCAACAAAGTTGCCAGTGTAGGCACACACACTAGTCCATAATCATTAATTACAATTTACAACACATTTCTCATAGATTCAATATTTTATTTTAATATAGGTAGCATGCATAGAGTAATATTACTCTATGGTAGCATGGCTAAATATTGAGCCATGAATGGTAGTAGGTATTTCAATTTTTGTGACCGTGACGAATTTGGAGTATGAACTAATGGGAAAGTACCAACTTTTTTGCCGCCCTATAAAATATTGCTACTTTTTCCGCCCTAGGGCACTTGCCCTAATTGCCCCCCCCCTTTGCACGGCTCTGCATGTGTGACTGGTCCAACGAATTTACGTTGAAGTTTTTGGAGTTATACCAAAATGAACCCGTTATATGGGACCCGATGCATTTGTACCACAAAGACAGGAAACAAATAAACGACGCTTGGGTTCGATTGAGCGGACAACTGGAATGTCCAGTAACCGAAATAAAGAAGAAAAAAGACTCGCTCATGGCTACATTTAGGGGCCATTTGCGTAAAAAAAAAGCATCGATCAGATCAGGAGCCGGTGTAAATGATATTTACAAACCAATATGGTTTGCTTACGAATATATGGAGTCATTCCTATCACCAGTTTACGAATGTCAGTCAACTATAAATACTCAAGATACAGTTAAGTACCTATAATAGATAATTATATATAACCCGTCGTAACGATAACGACTTTATAACGCTCTAAATAATACACAACGTATAGAAATAACAAAAAACCAATAACAATCTATTTTTATCATATTACATTTGATTGCCACAACTTAAAAACTATTTATAAAATAAATATTACAACAATTTTTATAATTACAATAGTCAATAAGTGTATTTAAATAGGTATTTTATATTACATATTATTGTAAAAGTATGCAGTAAATGCTTCTCTTATCTTGATAGTATTAGTTGTCGGTCGACGAGATATTACTTCCAAAGGTCTAATTGCGCAAGAATCCTGTATGTCCTGTCTCCATGATCCCTCTTGAATTAAAGTACCGTTATCATCATACGTATCAAATGTCCCCGGTGGAGCATACATTTGGTTGGAATTATTTTTTCTGTATTTAATGCAATTGGTTTTCTAAACATTCGAAATCTCGAAGCCAATATCCCAAACGTATTTTCAACTAACACACGTGAACTAGATAACTTTTCATTAAATAATCGTTTCTCAGATCCGAATTCATGATTTCCCGGATAAGGCTTCATTATGTGCGTACTCAACGCAAATGCACCGTCACATAAAAAAACATAAGGCAAGGGTTCGTTTAATCCAGGCAAAGGGCATGGCGTCGGCAAATTCAAATTATTTTCCGAAATTTTCTGCTATAATACACTATTTTGTAATACACCGCCATCACTAATCCTTCCTTGGCCACCGATGTCAGCGAACATAAACTGATAGTTACTGTCTACTACGGCTAAAAGGACAATACTGAAAGTTTTTTTGTAATTATAATACTCCGATCCTGTATGAGATGGGCATTGTATGACAATGTGCTTTCCATCCATTGCTCCAATGGCGTGCGGAAAGTTTTTACTGAATCCTTTTTCTACAACTAGCCATTCATCTTGTGTAGACGGCATCTGTAAAAAAAAACGTAGAGCTACTTGATGTTATTTTTCTACAAGGAAAATCTATGAATCATTTAAAAAATATAAATATATGACAATATTTAAGTATAATATATCCTAGACTGACAAATCATCTCCGTTCAGAATCGTTTTTCGTATACAATGATACCTATCATTGCATTCAAATTTAATCTACCCTAGTCCGAAGTCCACCCCACCCCCTAATGTACAGCAGAGCAATACTGACTTACCCGTTTTTTTTTTTTTTTTGTTTAGTCTTTTGTAACCGATGAACAAAGCCAACGTGAGGAAATTAGCGCTGTATACGTCGAAGAAAATCAAAGTGTGGTACCTGAGAATATAACAGAGAATACGAGTACGGTAGTTCCTGAGCAACCACACATAACACCTCACGACCAACGCCAACGATTCGACGTCGCGGTGCCCCTCCTGAGCTTCAAGAAGCAGAGAACCAAATGAAAGAAGCATTTAGCTTGTTAAGAAATGTTATTACGAAAAGAAATAGTGACAAAGAAGATGATGAATATGATCTGTTTGGTAAAATGATGACGAAAAGAATAAGAAAACTTCCAGAACATGAACGAGAGGAATTTATGCATGAGGTCGAAGGTTTGTACTTCAACAAACTACGTAACGCATACTCTGCTCATTCAAATACATCATCTACTGAAATATTTAATCCACCATTTACAACATTTTCGAACTCTTCATATCAAAGCAGACCTTCGTCTACTCTTTCACCATATTCTCATTCGATACATCCGACTTATTCACCAAATTTTGAAGACAACATTGTTAATAGAGCTTTTTCAATGATTGATGAAAATAACCAGTAAGCTACTGAACAATAAAAGTTGAACATTACTTTTTTTTGAATATTTATATTACCTTATGAGAAAATTTGTTAATTTTTTGATTTCAAATAAAGAAATATTTGAATTTATAATTATTATTATAAGCAAACAATTTGTTTTTTTACCTTAACTTGATCTTTTAAAACGTCCACTAGGGCCGTACAGACTTCAGGTACAATTTTTGATATGATTGCACTCGACACTTTGAATAAAAAATGGAGACTTTTAAAACTATCGCCAGTGACCAAATACCTTAGAGTAATTACTAGGCGTAATTTAGCAGGTATCGCCAATCTCCAATGTGTGTCCTTTTTAGAAATAATGGGTGACACTTTACTTAATAAGTATTCAAAATCGGTATGATTAAGTCGCGTTAAATTTTCGAATTCTCCAGAAGGTTTAAAGTTTAATTCCAAAAACTGATTTTCGATGGTTTGTCTGCAACAAACACATTCAAAATACTTAACATATAATTTTTAAAACTATAAAGTTGCTACTTAATAATTATTATTAAATAATAATTGATATGATAAATATTATTATTACCATGCGTGTGAAGTTGGCCCCCTCACATTTTCCAATTTTCTCCAAACCTACGCCATTTTTTTGAAAATAAGTTGAAAACATTTGAAAACTATTATTTTTACCGTGAGAAGATTTTTTGAGCTGGAGAGGCCAACTTCACACGCATATTATTACTTGCTATATTAATTATATTTAAATAACACTAGAATATACTTATTGTTAAAAAATATTTTCCAATACTTACGTTGTTCTATTTCGATGAATATTTTTCATCCACCATCTTCTTTTTTTCCAAGGCTTCTTAATTTTTTTTTTTGCAAAATATGTCAACGTAATTATAATACGCAAATGCACGATACGCTGTAGCTGCAGCAACCTCAACAGCATCCATTTTCGTTCAAAAGTAAAAACTTGAGTACTGAACACAAAAATGCGAGCGACTGTAGTCACTGTAGCCGAGCCGCCGAGGTCGAATTCCGAAGCCGAGAGGCGAGAATGTACTGCGTGCACTCGCGCTTCCTCGCCTAACCTAAATTCTTGTCAAGAGTTTCGCCGAGACTGTCTCGGCGAATGTGTACTGCCGGCATTACGAGTTTTGATTAGTGCGGCTTCATACCGTGGATCATTTTCAGGTCTCCGCGGGAGAGTTCTGAAATACGTTTTAACCTTGGCTGCAGGGGCGTAGCGTGCATGTAAGCACTGTAAGCACTGCTTACACTTTAAATCAAAGGAATAATAAAATAGATCACAACTAATATTAAGAATATAATGTAATATTATATTATTATATTATAGGTAGGTACATAATAAATGATTAAATTTTAAAATTTTATTTTTATTTATAAAATATTTAAAGTTATTGGTAGTAAATAGTGGTTATTGTTATTGTTTTGTTTGTGTCGTGTACTGTGTACTATATTTAGGGAAAATTATCGATTGACGGTCTATTTTTAATCCATTATGTTAACGGCATATCATAATACGATTTGTAGTGTAACACATTCTGAAATTGCTTACGCGGAACTGTTGTTTACGAATAGCCTATAACGTCATAGAGTCATAGAAGGGGTCACGTATTTAACTAGCGTTTGTAAGCACATTTGATATTGCTTACGCGAGAAACAAGTAACGACCAGCTCGTAATCCGACGCGTTGTAGACTGTAGCCGTTTTTTCTTGTTTACACAGTACACTGATTACATTCTTTTAATACCCACGCCACGCCACTGCTTGGCTGCAATGTGTTGCGGACGTGGTCTAAAACGGACCCAGTCGGTAGATGGCAACATATGAGAGGCGGCATTCTATGCCATTTTGGCGCACACGTGCATGGTTTACCGCGGTTGCGGTGTAAGTTTTACCAACCGGACCGATACACTTGCCGCCTAAATATTGTCGCTGTTTTGACTCCGCGTTCGGAAGGTTTTGGAGGCTAGACAGGCATGGAGGTAAATAAGTAAACACGCATTTCGTGTCGGACGCGTGTGCGTCGTAAGTCGTTTATTATTAACGAAATAATGTTGTTGACAGAAGTACACGTGTGGGTGACTAGGCTTACAATATATGCCGTTTCGTCGGGTGCTCGATGCTAAGGCGTGCGGTGATAGCGTCGGGGCGCACACGTGTTCGTAGGGCGATTCGTGAGCGGTTGCGCGTGGGCGAGAAAGCCGTCGAGTTCGGGTCGCGAGACCGAGAACGTCGGGGAAGTGTTGATCGGCGGGATGAGAGCGTGTCGAAACCAGGTTCGGTTTGAAAGGGCTCGTTCGTCGCGGGATCGCGAGATGTAACGTGACCGTGCCCGTCGTAGTACGAACCGGACATGTCGAGTCGGTGGTCATTACATCTCGGAAGTCGATCGTCGATGCGCGTGGTCGTGGTAACATACCCACGTGTATAGTAGCGTGGAACGTCGGGTTCGGGTCGGCGATTGAAAGTCCGATCGGACTGTCGCGGATGTGGCTCGGTCGAACGTCGTGAGCAAAGAGACAGAGCTTTACGTCGCGATAGGCGTCGTAGCCTTTTGCGGGACGATTTGTCGCGTACCGCGTGGAGTGGGGGCGCGATCGCTGCGTCGCGTCGATAAAAACATATATAAAATTCACAATGGTCGCAAAAAACCGCAATATTTGTAAAAATATAATTCAAATATTGAAGACGAATATAATATAAAAAGGTATAATTCACGTATCAAAAATGGTAACGTCGGTCGGGCGGATCGACCAGTAAAGTGGTGACAATCGGTGTCGCCACACCATGATATCGGAAGGTACTTTGTACGCGTTTCCCAAAAACGCATTTACAAAATACAAGTACACTATCATGGTTTGAAGAAAAAACTGATATGCCTGATTTTAATTTTATGAAAAAAAATGAATTACTGATTCCAATAGCAGGTGATGGAAATCCTATAGATTTTTTTTTCTTATTATTCGATGATTAAATAATTAATTTATTGGTCTATGAAACTAACAATTACGCTGAAGAGTTTTTCGTATTGGTGGTTATTCGAGTTCACGTATATCTACATGGAAACCCACGGATAAAGACGAAATGCTGACTTTTTAGCTCTGATTATTCATACTGGTACGATAAAGCTAAGTTGATTTAACTATTGTTGGAAATAGCACCATCTGTTTAATATAACTTGCTTTTAAAATTATATGGGTAGGGATCGTTTTATATTAAAAATGCGTTGTTTTCATTTTGTTTCAAATATTGATATAATATAAAAACTAAAAATATATTAATATATAAACCTTTAGATCGCTTGTACAAGGTAAGACCATTAATTAACTATTTTAATAATAAAATGAATACTATATACTATCTAAAAAAAGAGCTTTCACTTGACTAATCGATGGTTTTGTGGAGAGGACATCTTGTTTTTCGGCAATACATTCAAAACAAGCGTCATAACTGCTCTCGCGAAAGCGAGTGGTGATACCGGCCGTATCGACATCCCCTCATATTACTTGATAATAATTATATTTTTCTTTAACTATACCACGTTTAAAATCTATGACCGCAACCATGAAAGGGGTCAGTTCTGCCAAGACAATATTGATTATATTAGCTGATAGGTGATAAGTGCAAATTAATGATCATTTAGGTTTTTTAAAAACATCGTTTACATCAAATACTCAAATGGCATTAAAAAAAATAAATGAAAAGCTGTATCTAGTGTAAAATCTCTCGTAAAACATTTCAACAACAATGAAAAATTTTCGTTAAACCTCCAAGTGCCCGAGAAAACACGAATGAAAATTGAAAATCTCGAAATATGAAAATTCTCGGTTCCGGAAAAACCGTGAGAGATAGGACGAAAAACGTAAGAGATTAAATTGATCCCCATAACTAGCTTCATAAGTTGTATGCGTTATATTTTTCGAAAAACTGTTATTAAGGATTTTTAAAACATCGTACTTAGGTCGAAGGATTTTGAAAACTCAAAATTTGAAATAACAAGGTTTTAGAAAAATGAAAAACTGATTCTGGTGTAGAATTACTTGTAGAATATTATAATCTCGTGATAAATTTTTGTTGGACCACCAGGTGACCCAGAAAACGTGAATGAAAATGAAAATTCTCGTTTACGAACTGTTTTCCGGGAAAACCGTGAGAGATAGGACGAAAGTCGTAAGACATTAATAAACTGATCTCTACAGTAACGAACTACTGAGCTAGATGTATAATTTTTCGAAAAACAGTCAAAATGTAAAAATAGTTGAAATAGATACGTTAAATAGTTATACAGGTGTATAGCATAAAGAAACGTATGCGTATACGAAAAAACAAGCGATTTGGTTTTCAACTATTTTAGCACCCCGATTACGGGGTACATAATGATCCTACGCATTTCGACCATAGATCCTTTATAACTCGTCATAGCATTTTTGAGTCAGCACTCGAATTTTAAAATGATTGAATAAAAACTCAAATTCAAAAAATTCGGAAAATACGTAAAAACTAAGTGCCAAAAAATTATAATTTCCCAACAAAACATCTGATTCTTTCGGTTTTGGTATCGTTGGATTTTTGACAAAAATGTCTAAACGATGCGTAAACAAAACTGCTCTAATCACCCAAAGTCTTAAGTGTTCCGTGACGACAAAGTTCAAAAACCGCAAAATCCTAACTTCCGACGCCAAAAAAAGGGGTAAAAAAGGCTCCTACAGTGTCGATACAAGACGCCGATTTTGATCACCGATCTACAAAAACCCAAACCGGCGAATTTCAGAAACGTGAACCAAAACCTAAACATTTTTCAAAATATCCATGGGGGTGGGCACAAGGAGTCATAGGACCACCAAAAGACTTTCTGTAAAATGACTTAAAACAAAACTTTTCGTGAAGAAACTATGCCCCTACATCGAAACCCGGCCGAGTAACACTCGACTAAAAAACTCAAATTTCGGAATTCCAAGTCCCCAAAGTGGGGTAAAAACGACTCTTACAGTCTCGATGAAAGACACCACTTTTGATCAGCGTCCACCAAAATACCAGAATCTTGAGTTTCAGACACGTAGAATAACCACTAAGGTTTTTCAAAAATATAAATGTGGGGTCCAAGGTACCCCAACTACGGGGGATTTTTTGGAGGTGCCTAACCACTGTCTAGGGACGTAACTTTTATAGCTGTAAAGAGAATAGTTTCGTCGTATGAATTTTTCAAAATTATTATATATCATATCATTACTGCATGATGCCAGAAATTTGAACTTGACACAGTAATCGTCTTCATATTGCAAACAACCTTCAAATCGGGGCTGAAAACGAGGTATTTAGGTTTTTTGTAAATAAAACTTTAGAATCTACGTTTAATTTCGTTAATACCTTGATTAAGTGTTAAATTAAATATTTCAACTTCAAATTTTGCTAATTACACAATAAACGCCACCAATATTTATGCAGATTGCAGTATTTGCAGTTAAACTTCTATTAGGTACATAATATAATACAGATTATAGGAAGCTTCATTTACTTAATTATTAAATATGGGACTTTCTCTTAGTTCTGTAAAAGTATGGGTTTTACTATAAAAGTATTGTGTATGTCTATTTGCGAATGAGATTAATCACACATAGGTGATTAAAAGTGGTGAATTGTATAGATTTACCAATAGTGCATTTTATTATTCACAAAAGTGAATTATTCATGTGAAAAAAAATGTAGGTATTATAAAATTTATAGATATAATTTTTGCCCACTGTTGCAAAAATGCAACATACTTAAAAACTCAATTTTGAGTTTTAAGATAAAGTTTGTGATTTTTTTCATTATTTTTCCGGAATTGCTGGTATGTAAATTAGTTTAAAAAGATTTATTTACAAAAAAAAAAAATTAATTGGAATATATTTTAAATAAATGTAAGTATATGTAATATTGGTATTAAAAAGATATCAAACTAATAAAATTAATTAATGTACCAAACTATACTTTTAATAACTTTTCATGATAAACTAGTTGATTAAAGTTAAAATTGTATAATATCTTATTAAACTATTTAAATATAGTAGTTAAATTTATTCAGTTACTTATTAAAATATTTGATTTTATTAGGTACTTACTTTCAAAGAATTTATTGGCAGTTCGATTCCATGACAATTGGATAAATGTTCTTTAAGATTATATATAGTTGACTTCTAAGAGTATTTTTTCGACATAAATCACATTTAGCAACATTCTTATTTGGGCAAAAAATAGTGAAATGTTCCTAAATATTACTTGTGCGTCTATCCATATTTTTAAAATAATGATACAATTTTTTTTACACTTTTAGAATTTTAGTTGATTAAGACATCAACAGTCAATAGAAATTAGCATTCATGTGCAAGAAATCAGAATGAATTATGATAATTATGTATGATAGATACAGACTATAATACTAAAATATTTTACTGTAAGATGGGACACATCTATTTCAGGAATAAACCTGTATAATCCTGTTTACAATAATAGCCCAAAACCCCAAATAAAACCTCAACAAATTTGGTTATTAATTATTACAAAATATACGGGTTTCCCCTATAACATTAAAGTACAGTACAATTTATTAGAATAATAGTAGAAAATTGAGAAATAAAATAATATATGTAAATAAAATAATTACAATTATAATAAAACAGTAATTAAGTAAACAATTAAAACGCTTATATTAAACTTAAGAGTTTATTAACAGTGTTAAAGAAACATTAGAACAAATTATCATCAAAAGAGGGGTCCTCATAAAGGCTCATTTTGCAGATAATTTGTGTTGGCGGTAGGAATATGGAAGGTCACATGAGAACGAGATACATGCGAAGGGACTTTGAAGTTAATTTGGGAAAGCAAGCAAGGGGAATCAATATGGTTAGTAAATACATTTTAAATTTAAAGTTCTTCTTCGTTCAGCAAGAGTTGGCAGGTCAAGTACGTTAGCGATATTGGTATAATCGTGAGCTAAATGGGGAATGCCTAACACAAAACAACAAAATCTCAAAAATCTAAGTTGAACACGTTTGAGTTGATTAATATCAGAAACAGTGAACGGATCCCAGACAACCGACCCGTACTTTAAAATAGGACGAACTAAAGCACAATATAGTGATTTTAACGATTTTGACAATTTAAAGTCTTTAGATAGACGCATAATGAACCCTAAAACTTTAAATGCCCTACTAGTAATCATCGCAATATGAGGACTTGGACTAAGGGTACTAGCTAGTTTAAAACCTAGGTCGATTAGATTATCAACGCGTTCAATTGTCAAACCAGAGATATTGTAGTCAAAAAGGATAGTAGAACGGGAACGAGTAAACGTCATGACTCGGCGTTTTGAAGCATTGACTTTAAGGCCTATTTTAAATCACCAACTAACAAAACAATCAAGGCTACTTTGGAGATTCGCACAATCAGCAGCTGAGTTTATTTCCATAAAGAGCTTCATATCATCTGCGAAACACAAAAGCTTACACAAAGGCAAGGCGTTACGTACACTATAGACAAACAGTAAAAATAGAATCGGTGATAAATGTCCACCTTGGAGAACACCAGACGTAGACGAAAAGATGTTTGACTTGATGCCAAATAATTTTACCCATTGTAGCATATTCGTTAAAAAAGAACCAAACCATGAGAGCAAAGGTTTACCAAAACCAGACGTTTCGAGAATTCTCAGTAAGACTATGATTAACAGTGTCATACGCTTTGGCTAAGTCAGTATAAACTACATCAACTTGAGACCGTTTTTTAAAAGACTCAAACACAAAATTGGAAAAAACTAAGTTGCATGTAGTAGTTGATCTTCCCGGACGAAACCTATGTTGATCTTCAATAAGAATATTATTTACTGATGGTTTAATACTGTTTAAAACCAAAGATTCAAACAGTTTTGATAAGTGAGACTGAATAGAGATAGGGCTATAATTAGATATATCGGATTTGATACCTGATTTATGTACTGGCATGACAGAACTGAGTTTAAGAATTGAGGGAAAAATACCCTCATCAAGAGAACGCCTGAACAGCAAAAATAAAGGATAGGCTATAATAGAACGCAACTGAAATAGAAAAATGCCGGGGAAACCATCAGGACCTACATTTTTTGTACCAGACAATGTAAAAAGACTATGAAAAACGTCATCAACAGTGAAGTATGCATTATTAGGTAGGTCAAAAGATTGAATCTTAAGATCATTTACATCATCATTAATGACTTCACATGAGTATACAGATTTAAAGTATGAGGCGAACATGTCAGCTGCATCCTGTTCATTAGAACTAGAAGCACCAGCGTTAATGTTTTAGGAATATCAGAATTGTAGCGTTGTTTCTTTATAAATTTCCAAAATTTGGAAGGATTGGCATTAATTGATAGTTCAGTTCGATCAACAAATTCACGATACAATTTTTTCGATACGTACTTATAACGGGCCCTAAGAAGTGAAAAGTGTCTGTAATCATCAGGGTTAAAAGTGGATTTAAATTTTGCATGAGCCTTTTTCTTCATAAATAAAATTTGTTTTAACTCACTCGTGAACCAGACAGGGAAGGTAGACTGTTTAAAGTGGCGCTTTGGGGCAAAACGTAGTATAGACTGGTGAAAAGCATCGTACAAGATATTAAAAGCTGAATCGAGACTGAGAGCAGATAAAGTAGAAGGCCAATCAAAATTATAAATAAAATTATATATATTAATATAGTCAGCATTATCAAAATCGAAGAAGGAGTGAGAGCTATTGAAACCAGGAACATTGATGTTATTATAAAAATTGATTGATAGAGGAGGGTGGAAGGGATCAGGTGGCACTAACGAATCTAAAGATTCAGTGACTGAAAGAGAATCAACAATACTAATTACTAAGTCTAATAAGGATCCATGCTTATTAAGGTTGCTGTTATTTTGAAAAAAACAATTAGAGGCAAAAAACTCAGGAATACACGGAGCACGACAATAGGAGGACGAGAAGATTAATCTAGAGTCATCATTATCACATAAGACTTCGGGTAAGTTGTAATCGCCACAAAACAAATATTTATAATTAGGGTAAAGATTAAGAACATGTTCAACAGAGTTAATATGAGATTGATAGACATTGAGTGGGGATTGAGGAGGGATATACACACAACTTATTAAGAAGTTAATTTTATTGAAGAAAAAACGAACAAAAGTTTGTTCAACATTTAATTCGGAGACGGTTATAAGAGAAGAAGGGATATCCTTTCGAACGCCAATAAGGACATCTCCCCCGAGAGAACAATTGCTAGTAATAGAGGATCTATCACATCTAAAAATATTATAATTATATAAGCCAAGTTCATTATCAAAAATACCATTAGGTAACCATGTTTCAGATAAAATAATAAAAATGTGATCAAGCGCAGCGGCATTACATCTAAGATTTACTAATTTGGATCGTAGACCTCGACAATTTTGATAAAATCCACGAACTGGCTGACCACTAACTGACTTGGTAAACGATTACCTGCATGATGATGGAATCCTGTGTTTTTTTATTTGGCAACACGTACTTGAGGTGCACCATTGACGTAAGAAATCTCAAGATTTGTTCACCATTTAACTTACGATTTTCAAGCTCAGCATGACAGGACCGAAGCAGAGTACGTTGCATCTACGTTTTATCACTGACTAAACGGAAACCCGTAGGAAATTGAACACCATTTTTCACCAAATCTTTAAAGTCGGATACCAGTTTACTAGAGGACTCACTGCTACCACACAACAGTTTGACTGGACGAGATTTTCCAGCAACAACTTTACCAAGACGAATAACTTTGGAGTTATCCGGAATAACTAAACTATGAGGTTTGAGCAAATTGCGATTATAATATTTTAATGAAGTGATAATTTTAATATTAATCAATAAAAATAAATAAATACACATTTTTAAGTCTCAAAAATATTTTTATTTACTTATAATTAATAACAACATATAAGCATTATACAAATACAATTAAATAATTAGTATAAGTCAAAAACTATAACATAATATACATATACAATTTAAATATGTAATATTCAATATCAATTAGTAAGAAAGAAACCTATGTACACTAAAATAATTTGTAGGTACCTACTAAGTACGAACACGTTGATATTTAAATATAAAAAATTTAACACATAACATGCTTAGGCATTTTGATTTGAGAACCAAAACCAGCAATCGGGTACATCTTCATATATTTACCCACACATTCATAGGCGCAAATAGGGTGGGGCTTGGGCGGGCTTAGCCCCCTCTGATTCCATCTAAGCCCCCCAGATTTACTCTTATATTAAAATTTAATGTATTAAGATTCAAATGTGGTTTTCGACTACTCTCTATGGCTGTAAACAATATCGTCAATATCAATTTTTCTTTTTATATTTTAAATATAATAACTATGAAATATTGGAAATATAAATATTTATCACTATATTTTTAGTGGATACTTCAATAAATAAAAACTATTGGAAAATGCATTGTTTTTATCCTATACTTGATACTATTATTGTCAATATGGAAAAAAGATTTTCATCAGAAATTATGGAAATAGCCCAATCTGTAGACAACTTTTTAAAATTAAACTTTTATGAAAGTATACGATTCATTAATCATTATAAGGTAATTATTATTAGGATCATTTCTTTTAAACATTAAGTCTAATATGAATTTATAATGTATTTATATTGATAAATTGTGCTTAACAAGGTTATTGAAATTATTGAATGTTTGAATCTACTTTTTATTTACCATATACTTTTGAAAATTAATTTGTAAATAATAACTTTTAGGATTTATTCAGCGTTTCCAAAGAATCTTTAAGATCAGAAATTATGGTTATCAAAAATATCTTAAAAATGAATGTTGATTTGGAAGTTCTGCAAAATGACTTAAATTTATTAAATACCAAACAAATATTTCCAAGTTATTATAATGTAGCAATAACTTTGCCTATTAATTACGCTACTTGCGAAAGGTAATTTTCCACCATGAGGAGATTGAAAACATGAATGAGACCAAGAAAGATTCTATAGTTTAGGGTTAATTAATATTGACACGGTATCAGTATTAAATGACTTTGTCAAATCCAACAGGAGAATACATTTAATACTGTAGTTACCTATTACCTAGTTTATAATAAATATATACGTTCATTAAGTAATATTTTTGTTTTATGAGTGGTGGGGGGGGGTGGATTTAAGATGAAAATATCGAAGGGCTTGAGCACCCGCCAATGTAATTGCCTATTTGCGCCTATGCACACATTATTTATTTGATAAAACGTCTTTGACATCAGCTGTTTATTAGTAAAATCACTATCAATGTTTGTTATAAACAACAGAAAAACGTATTTTTCAATTCAAAATTAAAGTGGAAAATATCATCACAACTAAAAAAAAAAAATATTTTCTTACTCAGTTATGTGTTGAGATTGTTTTTAAATTGTTTGATCTCAAATTAATGGTAAGTAGAGTAGTATACATTTTTATTCATTTTTCACATGTATCATATATGATACATTATGCAATAGTTACAAATATAATTGTATCACAGATGATACACTGTGCAATGACGACTATTACAAAAGTAAAATTAAATAATTACTTTGTCGAATTGTTTTGTTGTTTGCAATAATTCCTATACATATTATTATGCTTTTTTTAATCTAAACATATTTGCCATATTTGCTATATATCTATGCTTCCTATATATATTATGCTTTATCTATATCTCTATAGCATGTGCTTATTTTACTTTTATTAGTTTAGATATTTAGCTATGATTTGAAAAGGCTTAAGTGATCAACAATTAGTTGAGTTATTAAATTGGGATTTAAGTGATGATGTAATAGGCTGTACTGATTCTGAGGATGATATGGGTAAGTTTCTATAAATAAGTATGTATACTTTCAAATTTCCAAATTATTAATTATTTTATTTTTTTTAAATATTGTTTTGAAATCAATTGAAAATAATATGCCTTTGATACAGTGGCGTAGAAAGACTCGTTAGCGCCCCTGGCAAACCTAGGAAAATCCGCCTTTTTAGCGATTAAAAAAATTGACGAAAATACGGAATGATATTTTTTAACATTTATTTTTTATATAAATTTATAAATTTTATAATTTTTTTATGTAAATTTCGAACTTTAAAAATGTTCTTTTCTTGCTTTAAGGCTAGAGAATTCATCGATGATTTCGTCATATGAAATTTGTCTAGCAAATTCATGTTCTATGGATAAAATTGCCATGCTTGTTAGTCTCTCTTGTCCAATAGTTGATCTTAAGTAATTTTTTATTAGTTTAAGCTTACTAAAACTTCTTTCACAACTAGCAGTTGTTACTGGAATAGTGAGAAATATTCTTAACGCTATTTCTATGTTAGGATAAATATCTTGTAAGTTTTGTTTATCAATAAATTTTAATAAATCAATCGGTGCAGCCATTTTGAAATTGGTCATTAATGCAGAAGCCTGGTGTTTAAAACATTCCATTTCAGAGCATAGCTCGAATCCATTGAGATCCTTGTCGTATTTGATTGCTAAATCGTTAGTCCATTTTTTAATTTCATCAAAATCCATTGACGATAGCTTTACTATGGCAATACGATTACCCGCATCGTACTATGCATTGTAATACGCACTATCGTCACTTTTAAAAATAAAATTATTGATATAATATAGACGACAAATAATATATTTATATAATAATATATTTTATAGACGGGCCACGGGCGATCCGATAACGATAAGCTCGATGTTCATTGTTCACACACACATAAGCACGCACCGTTCCATCTAGTAAAAAACGAATTTAACGATAAACAAGATAAACAAAATCATACACATTTCAAAATGTATAGCCGTATAGGTATTAGGTAATATAGAAATGTCGTTAGTAGAATAAAAATAAGTACCAATTTTAAAGCATAAATTTGCGCCCCTGGCGTAGGCACAGTTCGCCATACCCTTGTTGCTACGCCACTGCTTTGATATTTCCAGAAGAATGTGAAGAAATATTGAACGACGTTATTTTAGAAAATGAGTTGGATCTAGGTAATGATGAAGTTTTTGAACCTTTAGATATTATGAATATGCCTGTTGTTCTTGATGATTGTGAGCCAAATTCTTTATGTAATGGACCTCCTATTAATGAGACACAAATTACAAATATTTCTCAAATTAACAATCTTTAGCTATGTAAATCATGTCTATGTTGTCAAAAGAAATGTCTTTAAAATGATTTATAAGAGAAGGTGATGAACAAAAATTTTTATAAAATTTAATTTAATAAGATTTTTTATGCAATTTTTGGAATATTTGCTTTCTGTTAATGTCTTCGTTATGAATTTTTGTATTTGGTTTAAAATATTGACTTGTAGGAAGCTGAAACAAATACACAATGAAGTAGATGATTTGAAGTTCTGAATCATTGTCGGTATAAACACAAAAAAAATTAAGTTACCTTGTAAAATGGTAAATAAGTAACCACGCATGTATTAATAGTACAGGGACAATAATATCCATTTGTAGTACAAGAATAAAATACATATAAAGGTGGAATACTTTTCGTACCGCCGTGTTGGAACGGTTGGCATTTTGGCGAGATAAACGTTCTCCCAACGTGCCGGAAAGAGCTAATAGATCACAACATTTTAGATCATTTGAAACAATATTACTCATAACCTGGGCTGCCACTTTGCCAGTCAAACGTTCATTTTTTCATTAAAATAGAAAATATGCGTACTTGATAATTTTGTTTCCACTTTAAAGCCTTAATTATTTTCTTTGTTGTATAATTTTTTAATATAGTTCCAATTAACTTCTTCGTTTTAATCATTGAATAATATTTTTTTATCCCCAAAAGTATTTCTTATTAATTTAACATGTGACATACATTGTAAAAAATAAACTGGTCCTTTGGAAACTGGATGCTTAAAAAAAAAACCTAGATTCACCCGTACTTACTGAAATTAGGTTCTAAATATATACACATAGCTATATTAGTATGAGCTCCATCAAAAGTTATGGAGTGTACTTTCGATTTTGTTTCATGCAGAAGTTCTACACTTTTTTTGCAATAAATTTCCACATTCACTTCCATTTAAATTATTTATAAAAAAAGTAACCGATGGCATTTTCTTACAGCTAAAAAAACTAGTGCATATGTTGCATGTGGAAAATCATGAGTGTCTGTGTTTATTCCAGTACCCAAATCGAAAAATCCATAGATTTTCTTACCATTATATTCTATCTGATCCCTTATTGTAATTTCATTTATTAGTTTATTACAATATTACATCATAAAACTTAGCATCTAAATTCAGATGCTATAGTTAAGAACGATTCATTTGAAAATCCTGGCTCCCCATTAATTACTTTGTGTCATCTTGTGTTAGCTCTTTGAAGCACGGTTCATATATAAAAATTCACTACCTAAATGCACAGAAACTTTTTTAAAAAAAAAAGTTTGAAATTTTGTAAAATACTTATAGTAGTGGGTCAATAAATGATCTATGTACCACTATTTTAGTAAAATTTAAATTACTTACAAAGTTATTTAAGTTTTAGTGGTGGTTACTTACACTAACCACCATGCATAGATTAACAATATAATTTTTTTATAAATCAAATTTCTTTATTACTGACATTATAATATAATAAAAATAAATAATGACAAATTATGAATTATGTTGGATAGGTTCTTGAATAAACCATCAATAGTCAAACATCTAAAAATGTAAATTCATATTTTAAATAAATTAATAAAAACAACTATGTAATAAATAATTGCAAAAATATAATGTATTCCATACATAAGCACATCAATTTAGTTTTAGTAGCAAAGCACAAAACAACATAAAAAGCATAACATTGATCAAACTAAATAATTACCACATAATACATATATATTATTTATTCAAATAATTTATATGTCGTAGGAAGCAGCTGAACATGTACCATTCTGTAGAATAACATAAAACACAAGAAACAGATGAGTAAATTATTATAAACTTACCTTTTGCTAAATGGAATTCTTGAAAACAATTTTTGGATTTTTTCATGCACAAACTTACTTTACATACTGAGCACTCCCAAATGCTTCTTACAGGGTTTTTTTTTTGTACTACAATTACCACAACGCCTAGAAGTTGTTCTCTGAGGTTGGTGACTGGAACTTTCTAATCGTATACTTTTGTTTATATGAGGCTTTCGTGAAGCAGGGCCTCCTTGAGATAAAGTTTTTTTTGACTTTTGGGAAACTGCTACTAATTTGTCCGATAAAAGTGTATTATAAATGTTTCTTTTGAAATTTTTATTCTTGAAATGTTCCACATTGGGTAGTTCCTTATGTATAATAAATGCATTTGTTATTGCACAATCTACAAAATGGAACACCAACCTCATATACCACTTAACAGATTTTCTGTCTAATGAATAATCTCCTTTTAATCTGTCAAAATTGTCTACATAATTCATGTTTTTATTATAATCCACTAATACTTGTGGACAGGGTACGTTTACAATTGTTCCATCTTTTTGTTTTCTTTTTACTGAAATAGGTTCTTGAGGTAATGAACGTGATGAAAGTAAATGAACACTTCTTTTATCTTTCCATTTGCACATTGTGATATTTGTATCACTAGTGTTCCAGTCAAAGTCACCTCTCATCATTTTTTTATCATCTGATAGTTTTGGTAAATTTTTCCTGTTTGAATTTACTGTACCTACTGCATAAATATTATTTTGTTTCAGAATTTCATATAAATTATAACTACTAAAATAATTATCCATGTATACTATATGATTTTTGCCAGCAAATTCATTCATTAAATTTAATACTATTTTAGCACCAAGTCCTGTTTCCACTACATTGCTACTACATTTTCCAGTATAAATTTCAAATTTCAGGTTATAACTTGATTGATCGCAAAGCATCCAAATTTTAAAACCACGCTTTATAGGTTTATTTTGCATATATTGTTTCATGGTACACCTACCTTTAAATTTGACCATACTTTCATCTACAGCTAATTTTTGATGTGGTCGATATGATTTTTTAAATGTTTCACTCAAACAATTTAAAAGTGGCCTAATTTTATATAATTTATCATAGTCTATTTCTCCTCTTTTTGGTTTTAAAGAGTTGTCATTAAAATGTAAATGTGAAAGAATCCATCCAAATCTATTTACTGGCATTATTTTAGAAATAAAATTATCATGGAAATCAGTGGCACTTGACCAATAGTCTCTGTAGCTAGGAAGTTTTTTCAATGACATGAACATATTAATTGCAAAAAAATGTTTTATTTCATTTGGTGTAGTAGGTATGTACGGTTTTCCAGCTTGAGTTGCATACAAATTTGTATGAAATGCAACATGTTCTAAAAGGGTCTCAGGAAAAAGTTTTAAAAATATATTTGTTGGTGTAATATCTGACATTATATATTCTGTAACTCCAACATTACTTTCATTAAATACATCTTCTTCAAACATAGAAACAGTTTTAGACCAAGTAGGCACTTGTAGAGGTTGGTTAGGAATAACTATATTCTGTATATTGTACTGAACCGTTGAAGTTGATGGTGATGGTGGGATTATATTTAAATTCAATAGTGAAGCAATTGATACTTGGCTTGATACATTTCTGTGAAAATAAATAAAAATATTAACAAAATAATAATACAAACAATTTTAATATAAAATATCATTATAATTTTGTAATATTGTTTATATATCATATAAACTTACGAATGAGTAGGAGACACAAATTCCAAACTTTCTGGAAGCTGTTGATAATGGACAGGTGTTACTAAATTACGAGTATTTGGTCTATTCCTAGATGGTGTCCTAAGGAAATAAGTTTCAGTACCATTTAAAATATTATATTTCGCAAACTTACGTTGAAGTTGAAAATGCACAAGTTTCTAATGAGTTTGCTGGTAAAACAATATCATTCAAATTATTTGAATCGTCCGATTCGCTGTCCGAACAATCCAAAACAAATTCTTTTTCATAATCCGGATCCTCATCAGTGTCATCGACATCTGATTCCAGTTCAGAACCAGAAGGAAAATCTTCTTCGAGGTATTGAACTACATCTTTTTGCGTCAATCTTGTACGACGTGACATCTTTGATGTGATTATAAATATGATTCAAATTTCAAAGTGAAAAAAATAATTTTTAAATATTTATAAATGCTTATCGGTCATCAATAATGTGCATATTTTGAATGGTGGTTACGGCTGTTAACCACTACAAAGTATTAATTTTTATATCAGTAATTGTTGCTGAGTGATAGAGACTGATATGAATGAAAAATATACTTATCAATACATATGTCAAAGATGTTATAAACAAAAATTCCAATTTTAATTTATATTACGGGAACGATAAAGATAAGCAGCTGCAACACCGTATATCGTATGGTATGACACAAAATATAAACAGTTGGGTAAATAAAACTATTTATAAATCAAAACGTGGGTATATTTACTAACCAATTGAGGTGGTAGTATTCATTAACCACCATGCAAAAATTAAAAAAATTAGGTGGTCAATGCAACTTACCACCATGCTTCAAAGAGTTAGACTTGGGATGAAGAAGAACGTTTGCAAAAGATTTCCAAACAAATGTATACGCCTAGGGGAGTAAAAATGAAGGTATAGCAAATTTCCGAAGCTCATTTGAATTTTTTTAGCAGTAATTTTTCTTTAATAATATCTCGTAAAACATTTTAACTATAAATCTATTTAAAAAAAAGAAAACAACAAATTCTTAAAGGTAAAAAAAGGTAAAAAAATAAAACAACTTACCATATCCAGTAGCGAAGCTTAAGTTTTTAGTTGGAGACAATAAAATGACACTATACGCTTGGATTCCTCCCTTTTTATTTTACCTATTCGATAATACTTTTTTTTTGTATGAGTAATTAATAATTCCATCGTTCAAAATGAAATAAATTAAATCATCAACCATGAGGACAAACTATAATATAATAACAACAATATTAAGAAACACGTAGGTACCTATCGGCTATCAGTAATAGCGATTTACAGGGGACGATGTCGATGTCAATAATTGAGGAAATCTGAATAGCGAGATATGTCTCATAGCGAAGATAGTAATCCTCACTTACATTAAAATCTCCCCCGTACTCGCGCGCCCATAGTTTGGATATGTTGCATCGTAACGTCTCTTTGATATAATATAATATTTGGAATGACCCGCACAGCCGTATCGCGGGCATTTAATCTATTTTAATAATTCTTAAAGACTATAACTGTACAACGAAAAACCAATTTTAAAAAATATTAAAACGTATATCATTTTTATAATATAAATTACGTTAAAATTTGTAATATAAAAATAGTTTGATAAATAATTATCAAACTATAAAAAAACTATTTATAAAATATAATACAAGTCTGTGTTCATCTGCTCCTGTTGAGCATTTATTTTCATTTACTAGTTTTGTGAACTCACCCATTAGATCTAATCTAGCAAATAAAATGTTTGAAAAATTAATTTTTCTTAAAGGAAACCAAGATTTCATTCATAAAAATATCTAACATTTAATTTATTTCATATTTATTCATTTTTAACCATAAGACCATGACCATATGACCAATTTAACACAAATGTATAATAAAGTATAATAAGTTGTAAATTTTATGTAATTTAAAATTTTAGTGTATTTATATACATAATAGTATAATACATATGGTGATTTATTTATAATAATTTTATAATATTTATGACTTTATTGTATCTATATGCTATAGGCTGTAATACTAAACTAACATAGAGTATAGAGTATGGACAGTTTTGTGTATTGTGTAAACTGTATAGACCTTTTACGTTTAATAGTTAATAAAATTAAATTGGAAATATAAAAGTATCATGTATCATAGCATAAAGATACGCATATCTTGTATCTAGATACAATAAATGCACGTATCATGTATCATGATTCATGATACTTTTTTTTAGTATCTTGCCCAACCCTGTGTATAGCTCCTTTGTATATTTTTAGGGGATTTAAATGTAAAATGTGTATTATTATTCCTCTCAAAAATACTTGGACCGTTTTCCCTTAGACCATTTTTAAAGTGACAACTACATATTTTGTTGTTTTTGGTAGGTACTGCATCTGCTCTCCTATACACAAAATAGTTTTATTCGTTTAAAAAAGTTGAATATTTTTAACAAAAATCAAATACCTACCAAACAGATTTAGCCCATGACTTACACTCAGCATCATTTGCTGGAAATCTGAAAAATTTACATTCCTCTCGATTAGAAATGTGAGAACACAACGGAACACAAAATTGAACCATTTTAACACTAAGTCAACAATTATTTAATAAATTTTAATTTAGAATAAATATTAATATATCATGTAAAACGTGTTTAACTTACCTTGAAAAAACTCTTCAAAAAGAAAATCTGCGATACTTCATTGACACACAGAAATGGGAAAGCAAATGGCTCTATGAGAAAAACACAATAAATAAATATATATTAGTAAAATCATAACACATATGTATTATGTAAAATGGAGGGAAAATTATACATACTTCTAAGTAAAAATTGCAATAGTAAAAAATATTAATAATACTTAACTGATCTGTGTATAATGTGTGTGCCATAGAAGTACAAAATATTAAAATTTGTTTATATTGACGAAAAAAGCGTTTAGCTTCATATTACCGGTCGCTATATATGTATAACCTTGTAAAGAACATGTTTTTAATAGTTGGCACTTTAAAAAAAATACAAATGCAATTAAAATCAATTTTTTTCAAACACCTTTTTGACCCATGTATTTCTTATGGAATGAACCGTGATAACATGACTAAATAAACAGGCATGTCAGCTCTGATAACACTGCGCATGAAATGTTTCCCAGTCTCGGAATAAACACTAAAATACATGGAAGAATTAAATCCCGGTGTATTTTGAATTGTACAAAACCTAACAGTTTTTATAATAATTTTACATATTTCGCCACTCTAAATCTATGTAAATACTAATATATTTATAACTTTAATGATATTAAATTTGTTTATATTTTGTTTTGTCCTTAATATTATCTTGTACATTTTATATTGTCTTTTGTACGATAAAGAATAAAATCTTGAATTTTTATATGCAGTTTGTTTTATTTTTTAACCAAACATTTTAATAAAAATGCCAAACTGTATGGTACCAAGTTGTCCAAATAACTAATGTAGGAGACGTAGTATGGACATTAGTTATTACAGGTTACCCAAATCTCCTAAAATAAGGAAAAAGTGGTTAGATGCTTGTGGCAAGGAAGATGGTCAAATAAAAGACGGTAGACATAATATTTAATAATTTATTTGTAACATAATACACAACAACGATACAGCAGTACGGTAATAATATACATTTTGAAGCAATACAATTAAAAGATCGAAAAAAAAATATTTTACAATTTTTTATATCTTCACTTATTTTATATTATAATAAAGTATAAACATTATAGCTCGGATATGTTCAAAACACTTTACTCCAAGTAAATTACAAATAAAGTTGGGTTGTTTTAAGTATTCACCCAGTAATAAACGAGAACTTAAACCGAGTGCTGTACCGACCAAGTATTTAACTCCACTTAAGGAAAGTATTTTAAAGAGTTCAATCTTATTTAGTCTTATTTGTTTTATAACTGCTTGATATACAATATTACAGACAACTGTAAATTGTCAAGATGACAATAAATTTGAGATAAATGAACCTGAAGATACATTAGAGGTAGAAATGTATACAATAATATGCATAAACATACAAATATGAACATGTATCAATATTCATTTTTAATTTAGGTACAACATATTGATATAGAGATGAGAAAGAACAAAATTAGTAGATCTCTAATGAACAATTTTAAGTCAAATGAATCCATAAATATAATTGATAACTGAAAAAGGTACAAAAATGTATTTAATGCAAAAGCATGTATTCCAAGTTCTAATATTTTATGTCTTTTACTGTGTTGTAAACCTGTCTAGTGTCTATACTTGAAAGAATTCTTATTTATAATTCAAAACTTGAGGAAACTAAAAAATGCTTAACTGCAGTACAGGAAGAAAATGAAACATTAAAAATGAATTTTAATGACAAAGTTTTTAATTTATTTTCACATATTTTTACACGAACTCAAATAAATTATTTCTTAAATCCAAAAAAAAAATATTTAAATGGGGAATAGATGACATTACAGGAGAAATTTCTTTAAGAAGTATATCTCCGAAGGCTTATAGATACTTAAGAGAATCTTTGAAGTATCCATTACCAGGTT
The DNA here is from genome assembly GCF_020882245.1 of Rhopalosiphum padi. Taxonomy (NCBI): domain Eukaryota; kingdom Metazoa; phylum Arthropoda; class Insecta; order Hemiptera; family Aphididae; genus Rhopalosiphum; species Rhopalosiphum padi. The sequence continues at coordinate 71,488,360 of NC_083599.1, read as the reverse complement.
TGTGAAGTATTTCTTATACAACTGCTATTATGATCATAATTTAAATGTATTTTAGATCTATCTACTTTGTGAACTTGGGCCCAAAAATTTCCAATTCAACCAGGCGTTTTAATGGGTGTGTTAGGTATCATGAAATCTAAAGGCAAGTAAACTATGTAGTATGTCACTACTTAATTGTGCAATAAAATATTAATTAAATTACAGGTATTTCTATAGATGAAAATGAAAAATTAGTAAGTTTATCATTTGATGAAGTTTACATATCTCATGACATCTGTTATGATAAAATATCTCAGCAAGTCATTTGATCACACAAAACAGTTCAAGTAGTAATGGCCAGAAGTATTTTTAAATCATGGAAACAAGTTGTTTATTATAAATATGACACACCGATGACAAGTGACATATTATTAGAGATTATCACCAACTTATATAGTATTGGATATACTGTTGTATCTGTAACAAGTGATATGGGTCCAACAAACATGGGTTTATGGAAGTCTATGAATGTTTCTCATACAAATAGTTAATTTGCTCTTTCTCTAATGCCTGATAGGAAAATTCATGTTTTTGCTGATGTCCCGCATTTGTTAAAACTTATTAGAAACAACTTTCTTGATTCTTGGCTTCCTTCTAAAAAATAACAACGGTACGGATAAACTTAAAAATATTAAAACATTGAATTTAAGTTTTTTTTTTACAAAGGTGATAAGTATATAGGGAAATTCATAATAGAAGAGCTCTTGAAAATCCAAGATAAAGGTGATAATGATATGAGATTTACCTTTAAAGTCGGTGATTGTCATATAAATGTTAGTGGTACACAGCGGCAAAAGGTTAAGACTGCAGCCCAACTTTTCTCCGGGACAGTTTCAAAAGCGATAGAATATGATGGACTCAATAACGAATTCCAACTATCAAACTGGAAAGAAGTATTTAACAGTAAACAAGTTAATTTAAAACTATTTTAATTTTATCTTTTAATGTTTAAAGGCTGCAGAAACTATCCTTCTCATCAATGATTGGTTTGACTTACTCAACAGCCAAAATATGGTTGGAGATAACTCTATGGCATATGGGATGAATATTGTAGATCAAACCAATTTATTGAATAGAATGGATAAGTTTATTCTGTCAATGCGGGTACATGGAAAAAAAAGGCATAGTGCAGTTTCAAAAAGGTATTTGAATGACAAACTTTTCCTTAAGAAGATTGTTGAATGACCTGCAACAAAATTATAAAGGACAGTATATAATAATTACACGACGTTTAAATCAAGACGTATTAGAAAATTTTTTAGTTTTATGTGAGGGATGGGTGGATCTAATGACCATCTAAATCCCTTAAGTTATTAAACTTTATTATTAACCTTTAAGATTTTAAGTATCGGTAAGTAAATAAATCTGATTCTTAAAAATACCTCCTTCTTCTTTTTCTTATTCTTAATTATTTACCACTGTTCTACATTTGTTTTTGAACTTCTATTCTAAGTAGAAATTAATAATAATTAATAGACTTGTAAGTATTGATCTGCTTTGTATGCAATTAATGTATCTGTTAAATAAAAAAATAATTGTATAAGTAGATATTATAATTATTAACTAAATAATTCTGATTTTAATTACATTTATTATGTTACAAAATTTAAAAAAAATAATGTTATGTTTAATTTTGGATACTTAGATTAAGATGGTACATACTCGGCAAACACTCTACATCGGTATTCACAACTAACCGCAACACTGAAGAAAGTGCTAATGAAAACAGTTTGTTGAGTTTGAGTGATATTGTTGAAGTAGATGAGTGTATACTGACGGCTGCTGTTATTGAAAATTCCAGAGTATTTGGCAAAGACAATTATACCAACTACATAACAATTGATGACCAAAGTTCTAAATTATTAAATTCATTTGAGTTAGAGGAAGAATGTTAAAAAGCCATTAATTACTTACTAAATACATCATTTTTTTTATATTTGATTTTTAGTTAAGTGCCATGGAATTATTTAACCATAATTTCAATGATTCAACTAAAAAAAATTTGAAGTACATAGCGGGGTCAGTTGCAAGAAAGTATAAATCAAGGTATTCGTTTTTGGAAGATGAAACCGAATGTCCTGTAGAAAAAAAAAGATGATTGGATTTCATACATTTCAAAAGGTTGTTACATTTAGAATTATTAATGTGAGCAAATTTTGGAAAAATCATAATTTAAATATATTTAATGGTTATAGGATATGTTACACGCCCATCACATGATTTGATCAATGTGGCCAAGATACTTGAAAGTGTATTTGATGAAGGTTTTAGTAGACAGACAGGATTAGTAAAAAAATTGTTTGCCATGGTAAACAATAAAATTCCAAAAGATTGCATTCCACCTGAAGTCATTGAATGCCTTATTCGAACTCGCCTGTATATCCGTCTGCGAGAATTAAATAAAAAAGAACAAAAAAAAAACAGTAATTTACAATAATAAAAAAATAAAAAAATTTACACAATGAAAATTAAACAAATAATAAAATTATTGATTATTGGAATTTCATACACCCTTTTACTAATTATTATACTAAAAACAAATTAAAAAATCCTAATCCTAATATTATATAAATTAAAATATAAAATATATTAACGATATTATATAATTAATTTGAACGAATTAATTAATATATCATTGCGTATTACTTACATACTCTACATATTTGATATCGTTTTTGCCAAGACTGGGGAACATGTGCAGTGATAGCGAAAATTAAATTTTAGTTGACATGCCTGTTTATTTAATCATGCGTGATAACATTTTTGTTTGAACCGTCGGTCTTATCAATAGACAACGTGGCGTCATTACTATTTGTGTCTATAAGAGAATAAATTCATATTAGAAATAGCAGCTCAGACAAGTTAGCTGAAAGTACCTATAAAAGTAAGATTGAAAAACATTCTGTTTAACCTTTTGTTTTCTACCAAAGCATTCTTGTTATATAATGTCTTTTTTTATATTATATTATATTCAAAGAAAAAATTTTAAATATTGATTTAAAAAATAAAAATTTTATTATTCAAATCACATGAATTAACTTTTAATACAATCATAAAGTTTAAAAATTGACATTAAAAAAACCATACATTTATAAAAATAAATATTAATTTAATAAAAATAAAAAATCATTTTCATATCATTTTATAATTATTTTTAAATCATGTTTTCAAAAAATCTTATTTGTAGATAGGTATGTAATTTAATTTGTATACTATATTTTATAACATTTTAAATAATGATTTTTTAAATATACAGTAGTCTTAATTTTTCAGTATAGTGACAGTCTAGATTTCTCAATAACCTAGCAGTAGATTAACTAATCTCTTTATGAGTATCACATTTATTAAATAAAGGAATACAATTAATCAGGTTTACTTAAAATTAAATACTATCTATCATCTATAGTTTAGTAGTAAAATAGGTTTTGTACTTTTTGGAGAACTCTATGTTATGTTTTGTCTCTTGTCTCACAGACAATATGGTAAATTTATGTTCAGCAGTTCCAATTCAATGTAATAACTTTTAATTATAAAGAGAATTTATATAATATCAAATTTAAAGGTAAGAACATTCTCTGCTTTCTCATGTTCTTTTTTTCTGTACTTGAATTATTAAGCTAATTATGAATATGTAAAATTTTAAGTCTCACAAGAGATTTTAAAATTAAAACGCCAAAGAAAAACCATGAGTTACTTTACAGATAACTTACGTTTAAATTTCATAATAATTCAATTCATTCTATAATTAAATCTTACTACACAAAATTCAAACTGTTGAACATAAATTTGCTAGTTATATGTTCGTAAGACAAAGACAACAAATTAACCTATTTAATAAACGATGTAAATTAAAGGTATTTCGACTCAGAAGAAAAATTGCTCGTACCCTCTTGGTTGTTGCGGTAAGTTTGAGAAAAGGTAGTTTTTGTTTATTAACTGTCCTCGTTGTTCTAAAACTCGACCCATCTCGTAGTTGATTTCCGATTGGGAACAGTACCGTGACGTTCGACGCTAAAAAGAAGTCTGGATACTAATTTTCACCAATTTATTGATTTTTACTAGATTCAATGTTGAGAAAGATCCATCTATTTTTGTCTCTATTTCCGTGGCCTACCCGATATGTACTGTGTAGTCAGCCCTAATTACGTTTATAAAATAATAGTATTAAAATATTTTTTGATATTTTTTTTTAATGGTATGATAAAATGGAGTAGTATACACGTAACTGTAATAAACTATTATATTGATTATTTTGTCCTGCCATCATAAAATTAAATATATTTTTTTAAATGTTCACACTTGATGAATCTATAACACATTCTGCGTATTATCTCAATTTTCAATATTTTGTGACTTACGTCGTTCCTTAAATTTGTGGTTCATATGTCGATGCAGATATCCTCTTAAAACAAAATACTACACTAAAATAAATAAACAACAAAAACACTAAAATACAAATCAAACGATTGTAAAATAAAAAGTAGCAATTAATATATAAAAAATTGTAAGTTTTTTAGAACAATTATGTATTGTAAATTAAAACTAATTTATTAATATACTAAATTATTAACATTGAAGATTTATAAAACCGCAAATTTAAAATATGTATTTTTACTCATTATTTCAAAAAGTATTCATATTTTCGAAAACATTTTTTTACGTAATTTCAAGTTAAATAAATGTTTTATTAAAAAATTATATTTCTAAATATTTTTTATCCTTATATTTTTTAAGTTTTTACTTTTTGAATGACAACAGAGTTTTAATTTCATATTCCAAAGCAGAATAATTTTCTGAGTATTTTGATACATAAAAATCGAATTTAGGGCGAGTAGTTTATGAGTTAACTTAAAAAATATAAGGATAAAAAATATTTAGAAATATAATTTTTTAATAAAAACAGTTGTTTTTATCTTGAAACTACGTAAAAAATGTTTTCAAAAACATGAATACTTTTTGAAATAATGAGTGTACAATGATAAAAGAATCAACTTGTATTACAATCAATATTATACTACATATTTTGAGAATGTTTAGCCAGGAACTTAGTATAATTTAATAAATTTAAAGTTAAACAACATCTTAATGGATTAAAAATAATTCAATGGATAACATTAAAAATAAAATTATTAAAATTCAAATTTTCTCCAAAATGTGTGTTATAATGTGTTCAATTGGGGCAATTGGTTCAAATACTTCTTTGGAAAAGTATTGTAATATGTTAGGAGCATGGGAATTACATTGTGATGACCCAGTACCTCAGTTCATAATGGTTCAAAATAAAACGCTACAGACCTCACATTTTTTACGTTTACTCCAATCCCTATCTAAATCAACTAAAATGTAAGGATTTCGGGGTAATGCTATGTTACATATTTCACATCTAAAAAAGCTATCCACCAAGCTATCTCTGACATGATCAAATAATCTTTTCTTTTCAATATAATTCATCTTACAAATATCACAAAGTTTTCCATTTTCATCGACATCGAGCACCCTTTAAAAAAAAATTAATTTAAATTGTGATTAAACAAATATAAATGTTTATTATAAAAAAATCATAAATTACTTCATTGATACTGCTATCAACAAAATAATCACTATACTTTATATTCAATTTATTAAATGGGTATTAGTGTATAACTATAAGTTTGATAATTGCATAATAATGTTAATACATAATTTAATTTTAACTAAAAGTTAAAAGTAATAACTATTATGTACAAATTTAATTTTGATTAATTTATAATTATTTTTTACTCTTAGTGAATAAAGCAATTATTTTATTTAAATGTTATAATTGTTTTTAGTAGAATCAATTAACTTGAAAATATATCAATAAATAAAATATTATACTTAAAATAATTTAATTTAATTATATGTGACAAATCATGTAGCAATGATTTGCGAATTTAAAATTTTTCAAAATTAAAAATAATTCAGTTATTAGACTTATTATCAAATGTTAATTGTAGCTAATAATAAAACAATTTGTAATTATAAATCTATAAACATATGTATATTTATTGCAAAATATCTCTTAACCATTACAGTTCTGGTCCCAATATTAACAGTTAATTGAGTGTTTACTGTACCTAATTTAATATATTTCTATTACTAATAGATATAACAATATACACTACACACAATTGTAATAAATAAATAAAGAAGGGTGGGCAAGTAGGTATCGCTTTGCAGTATAGAAGAGATGGAGAGTAGGTCAGTATAATGTATGTGTTAAATTTGAATACAATGACAGGTATAATTGTACATGAAAAACGATTCTGAACGGAGATAGTTTGTCAGTCTAGGGTACCTAATTAATAGAATATATTATATTATTACTTATATTTAAATTATAATATATTGTTATTTTACGCAATTACGTAAACAATTTAATTTCATAAGCACACAAAATTGTTTCTATATTGACGCTAGAATTTTTTTTATAGTTGCTTAAAGGAAAACTTATGTATTGGTTTATGAATCTTCTCTTATATTTTCTAACCAGAGTAAATAATTTCTAAAATTATTAATGGTGTTATCTCATTCTATTCCTTTTCTGTTTGCAATGCCTAAATAAATCTGTGAAATATCTCGAAATATTAATGAATACAGAAGATATATTTGAGTTATCTATGTGTGATAATCTAGCTCACTTTCATTATGTTGGCTACACACAACAAAATTTCAAAAAAACGACAATACCAATACAATACCAAGGGAAGACTTCAAAAATTAAGTAAATTAACAAAAAATAAAGAACTTCTTAAGTTTGTGATATCAAATACTTAATGAGGACACTACTCAATATTTTAAGTAAGTAATTAGAAAATATTGAGCTAAAAATTTGAAAATTATTTTGATTTTCAGAAGAATTCTATATACAAACTCCTGCAATGTAATGATAATTTTTTTTTTTCAAATAAATATGTAGTTTCCAGGTTATCAATTATTCTTATTTCAGTGATCTTGTTAATTTATTAGGAATAATAGAAAATGAATTTATATGGTATTATGTGAAATATAGCTTTGAAATGACTTACTTTTTAAGCATTTAACTCTTTAGGAGTACTCAATAAAAGTAATGGTGTTAATGTTTTTATTAGGAAAATGCTCTAATATATAGAAAATTAAAAAATCTTTATTAACACCATGGAATTGTATTTATCTCTAAAAAAATTAACAATCTAAATATTATTTTTGTGATATTACTATATATTATATTATAAGAAATTCAAACATTAGCAACAACTTTTTGAGTATTATTTGCAGAATGGATAATTCTTAACAATTTCAGGAATTCATAATTTAAGTCATTCTAAAAATTATACTTATTTAAAAAAAAATAAATTGACCAATTATATTTATCTGTCACTATCATTTTTTTCCCAATAAATTCCTTTCAACATGGTTAACATTCTTCTTAAGCTTTTAAAAAATGTAATATCATTAAGTACAATAGGAAATAAATTAACATGTAAAAACAATTAATGGATTTCTGTATCAAAAACATTTTAACAATTTATTAAGACTAAAATGCTAGATTTTTTAAGAAAAAGTAATTTTTCTCTAATTATCAATTTTAAATTAGAATTGAGTTGTATGCAAACAATGTACTTTTTAGGACTGATAACTTTATTTTGAAAACAACAACATTAAGGCGGAGGTGATATTTGCAGGAAAATGTTAAAAACATTTGATTGTGTAAATCAGTGTTGTATTTATGGTCTGTTTTTGTGTTAAAAATAATTTATTATTTTCAAACATTTTAATTTTATTATTTATGTAAAAGTACTTTTATTACTAATTATAGAAATGTTGATTTGACAATTTAATGTGAAATTTGTGAATGTGGTTGGTCAATGATGCGATATAGGTTTGGAATTTCATGATACCAATTCTTAAAGGTGAGTTCAGATGATCATCACTTAATCATGATTTATTATTTTATTTTGTTGGATTAAAAATATCTGTTTACATATGTTGAGCTAAAAATTGTTGCCATTTTCATCATCAGATCATATGTTAAGCTGAAGTAAAATGAGATATTGCATTGCAATGTAAAAATGTATAGGTAAAATATATATGTATCATATTATGTACATGCAAGTAGGTATTAAAATATTAAATTTGCATTATTGGTGGCCCACACAAAGTCAATATTTTTCTAATGTGGCTCACCAAAGAAAAAGGTTAAGCATCACTGGTGCAAATTAATATTTATTATTAAAAAATGTAGATAAATCAGACATAAGCGTGTCAAAAAATCTATTTAAGTATAATTTTTTTTAAGTAATAAAACTCCGTGAGAAACTAAATTTTTAAGATAATTTTAGTTAAAGTCTCATTATATCTTATGGAAAGTACTCTAAAGACGCTATAATTTATACATTTTATTTGAGTCAAATAAAATTTTAAATTTTGTAAATGGTTTCAATTTTGATTTAAAAAAAAATAAATTAAATTACAATTTGTTAAAATGAATAGTTAGTTTGCTATAAATTATTTAAGATATATAAAATTGTTAAAATTAAATAATACTTATATTTAAAAAATTAAAATTCCACATAAAATTAATATTAATATAAGCAATTTACTTATTATTAACTTAAAACAGTGTTTCACAACTTCTTTTACTCGCGGAACCGTTGCAGGAGCTTGAATGTTTTGTGGAACCCCCATATAATTGTTGGAGCTATTCTATGTTAGAATCATAATTCAAATCAAAAAATTTCCCAAATTTCTCACAGAACCGTTGGCATTGGCTGACAGAACCCTTAGGTTCCGCGGAACACCAGTTGGGAAACACTGACTATAAGTCAAAAAATTATTTAACTCACGAAAAATTTTTCTGATTAAAATTTGAATTATAATCATATGTAATTACTGGAAGTGTCTTGTCATCAAATCTGGTAAGTACAACTCTTAGTTCTTTTAACCCATATCTAAACATAATAAATATAATTAGTATATTATTTAATTTTTAATATTATGTATATTAAAATTAAATTTTTATTATTTTATATATCCTGTCTTAAACTAAACTTTTAAAATCATGCATGAATGTGTAGTACAAAACTCAATCAATTTAAAAACAGAAAACTGAAGGTCTTTGAAATGCAGTGAAGAACATAGGCGTACGCAGAGTTCCTAATCATGTGCAGCACATATTTCTATTTTGTTGATTATTGTTTTTTGATAACTTTTATTTTAAGGAAAATTTTCAGTAAATTTAGATGAAGTATAAATTATGGTATTAAAAATAATATATAATAATATAATATATTATGGTTTTAATTATGTTATTTTAACTATTTATACCACCGTAAAATTTTATCATGGTTTTAATTTTAATTTTAGAGTAAAGTTTACAGTGAAAAAAAATTTGTCGTCACAGAAAGAACAGATGCAGCCTAGGCTGCATTTGCTGCACCCGTGTGCATGCCTCAGATGAAAAATCATAAGTTAAAAAAATATTGTAAATAAAAAAAAGTACTGAATTAAGTATAGAAATTGCAATGTATCAAAAAGAGAAGAAATTAATAGCTTCGACATAATGGATTTATTGGTTTATTTATAAAAGCGAGTGTAAGAAAATAATCATAGAGGGAGATCAAATATAGAATGTATAAAGCAAATAATCATGAAAAATGTATTTTTCTAAAAAATGAAAAGGACAGCTAATCATAGTAAAAATTTTAAAATTTCTACAAGTCAATTAAAACAACGAAGAATAGTCAAGTTATTTTTAAAGGTCTCAGATTTAAAAAAAAAAAATTATAAATATCAAGTTTTAAATTTTCAATAAAACTTAAAATGGTATTAGAGATGGAAAATATTACCTTTTATTAAATTAAATACATTATAAACACGAACTTTATGTTATATCTAAAGAGGATGCCATATCCGCATGTGTTGTTTCTGTCTTAATAATGTACATTATAACAAATTTTCGTTCAGCAAAATACATTTTGTGATGTTAGCTTTAATATTAGAGTAAATTTACTTAATATCAAATTTAAAAGTAAGAATATTATCTAGACAATGATATATGATTTTATTGATATTATCAGTTTAAAGTGAGTTATGAACATTTTAAAGTTGTTATATTTTACATAGCTGTGACTCACTTTAAAATAAATAATATCATTAAAAGCATATGTCATAGTCTAGATAATATTCTTACCTTTAAAATTGATAATAGGTAAATTTACTCAAATATTAAAGTTAACATCACAAAATTTATTCTGCTGAATGAAAATTTGTTATAATGTACATTAGTAAGACAAGAGACAATACATGCGGGTATGGTGTCCTTTTAATAAATAAATCCTTGACAAATTTATTGTCCTGTTTTATAAATGATAAATAACACAAATAAATTCTTTAAATAAAATATGAATATAAGATTAAATAGTTTTAATCTTTCTTGATTCAAAAATGTAAAATCAAATTAATCCTTAACATTGTTCTTTGACTAAGAATAAATTAATAATATAATTAAAATTATATTATTATTGGAAAAAATATAGTTTATACTCACTTTGTAAACAATGGATCCACCTTTGCCATTTTGATGAAATTATCTGTTGTTATAAATTATTGAATATATAGTAAAACTTTTAATTGATAAACTTGATGGTCCTTAAAAAAATATTGTTTAATAGACATTTTTAAAGCAGTAATAATTTTTTACTTAAAAAACTTACATTTCTACATGATATTAATCTAAATAACAACATATTATCAATAATATAATTATTAATAATATTTTATAGTAATAGATAACAGTATGTTAGTTTACATGTATATTTGTGTTTTTAGTGGTATTATACTGGACTTATCATTGGTGTCAAATTGAAGAGTAAACTTTAAATTATTCATAAATCGGGGCTCGAGACTTATAGCACTTTAAATTTTCCGAGGGATTTTCTGAAAAAAACCATTAAAAGTAGAAAAACTGGTCAAAAAAGCAAATATAATCAAAAAAACTGGAAATAATCATATTTTTAAAAAAAATTGTTGAAAAAAGCAAAAAAAGCACTTTCAAATTTCATAATTGAACGTGTTTTAACATGACATATACTTCCATAGTACTCTGCTACATTTTAAGTCAATCCATAAAAATAAGCAAATTTTTTAAGTCCCGAGCCCTGGTTATAATTTATTTTATAACCATGATACAAAATTAATAAATAAAAATGTCACTTCTAAAAATGTTTGAATAGTTTTTTTAAAAAGAAGTTACACTAAATAATTAAAATACGTGAAATATACTAATAAAACATCTAAAACATAAACTCTAACTCCAAAGAATAAATTACTAAATTAATATTTTTATGCATCGTTAATACATTTTATCATTGCTATTATATTTTAATAACGATTATTATTTTTCACGGATAATTATTTTATTTAACCTTTATGTACATAATATTTTTTTCATTAAAAGCAAAATTGTTAGATTATATTGTATACATACTATACATTTATTTTCATTATACCAAAAAGTTTTATTTTATGATCATTCATTACAATAAATAAAAAATAAAAATAAAAACTTGAACAGCAAAATAAATGTAACATTGACATAGCCAAACGACAAGTACCGAATAAATGCTATACACTGGATTACAAATATTATAATAGAATATATTTATATATTATTATTGTTAATTGAAGATGTAACAATAAAGAGAGATGAGATGTTAATTTTATTTCTAAGAGTTAATAATTAAAAGGTTTCAAGGGTATGTTTTATTGATACTCACCATAAAATGATAAGGTTTAAGCTGTTAAATTCAAACTTATAGCAGCTATTGAAAAAACTTCGACTTATCAATAAGCTGCAGTGTAGGTGTAATGGTTGCCATTAATATTCTTAGGATTCCTGATATTTATTTGAAAAAACGTGAATTACGAGCATCTGATTGCAACCGTTTGTTCAGAAAATCATTGTTTTAAATTATGATTGTCGAGTTACGCTGTGACAATCATAACAAAATATATTTACATAAATACATTTATTTAGACATGGTGTTATTAATTATTAGTAATAATACGAACCAAGTATGAAATACTTAACAATAATTCAAGTCGACTGTAGTAAATATGTCGATTAATTTATCAATATCACAATTTAAGATATTATACAGGTTAGTTATCGCTAGCCAACGAATGGTCAGAACTTGTTACGGTTATTAGTTCATATTTCTACCACATGGGTAGGCAGAGCACTAGTGTTACATTTTAGAAGGTGCGCGGCAAAATATAATATTTAAAATATAAAATATATTATGATATTGCCTTTTAGCTTGTCGAACCTCAAATTTTAAGTCAATTACTTTCTACATTATTTTTATTATAATTACTAATGTACCTATAATTATGGCTAACTAAAATGTCTTTTGGTAATGAACAACAGATATTATAATTCATTTTACAATTATAATAGTTTGAAGTATTGACTTATCTTTTCCGCCTAGTTTAGAAACATTTCTTCTTCAAAACACATAATAAATTATTAGGAAAATAATATTCTCCTTCTTACATTTGAAAATAGACCACACATTCTATTTCCATCAATTCATATAAATTATTTCTAACATTCTATGCATTCTCTATATCATATACCCTATATCTATTTTCATTTCTCAACTTGAAATTCTTTCTGCTATAATAAACATTTATACTATTTCATTGCATAAAATACTTTCCATCAAATATTTTTGTTCACACTTCCAACTAAAAATATTGTGAAAACGATCAAAAGCACCTCAAATAACTGACATTTAAAATTAAGAAAAGTACCCACATTTATTTAAAAAAAATAGTATTTAAATACATAAAAAAAGAGTTAATAACAATTTGAATATTATTTGTTAACTGTATATTAGATACAACTCATATAATTTTTAAAAATATTTTTTTCTTCCCTAACTAAATAATATTGTTTAGCTTTAAACTAGTGATATTAGTGATATATCACTTATTACAACCCAAAATACAATTAGTGCTCTATAGATGTGATGAAAATATGAATTAAAACTGTAACATAAACTGATTGTAACTCTCCATGAAATTTAGATGGTATACAATAGTATTAATAAATAATACTTCAAATAATATTAATGTCTTCTCGATAACCCTGTTCTATATAGTGTTCATATAGCAATGATTAAATCAAATACTAGGACAGCGATGTTATTGAAACGGCGTTGAGAAGAAATTGTTGAATATTTTGTAAATTGTGATACCTCAGATTATTTGCAGAGATTCTCCTATAGTTTTAAATTTCAGACATTAAGAAAAGTAAATGTTCTTTTTTACTATGTTGTGGCACTCTCCAGTTTTAAATAAAGGCTCTTTTCAGGGCAAACAAATACCTATGATTTTTAAAGTTTGGCATTACCAAGTTGAAAAATTCAAGTTACTTAATATTATTAAGTAACTATAACAATTTAGTTGCACATTCACAAAACATTTATAATATAGATACATATTAAACAGAGAGGGGATAATCATGATTAAGAATAGGAAAATATTACTCATATAATAATAGTACACTCGTTATTAATGAATAGTTATTATATTAGTTTTTTATTCATAATAAAATTCTGTCAGTAAATATGGAAATGATCCTTACTATGTCCAAATGAATACCAACTGCTTATCTATTTACTACTGATTGATTACCAACATACTAACTTTTAAATACTTCTGGACTGCATATTCATTACCTATAATTTTAACTAATGAACTTTCAAAATATAAAAAACATTATAACTAATTATAAGTTTTAATATAAATTATACTTGGAATTAAAAATGATTAATATATTAGTTTAACAATAATATATTGAATTAATAACATTGGTGATCCAAATTATTTAAATGTATAAATAGTTACAGCATATAGACAGTCTTGTTAAGAATACTTTTCAAATGCATTCAGAATACATATTTAAATACTTGGTATCATTTGTATTTAAATTACGTATCAAATACATTCTTTTAAAAGTATTCAAAATATTAAGCAAATACTTTTTTTTCAGTTAAATTGTATATTAAAATATTTATTTTTATTAATAACTAATATATAATTAACATTATTTGCAAATAGATAGGTATTTAAACTTATTTATAAATGTTCAAGTTAATAAATATAATACTTTAATAAGTACAAGATATTAGATAAATACACATACACAAGAATGTAACTAAAAAAAAATTTATGAATGATTCGAAATTTTTTAAATATTGGTAATTAGAATTTGGAGTAAAACAATAGAATAAAAAAAGTATTTAGTATTCTAATTTTTTTTTTTTTCGTATGGCGTATGTAGTTCGGGAGTAAGCCCGGCGCCTGATTGGCAGAATTTTTAATGGGGCACCCGTAGGTTTCTGCCATGCCCCGGGGTGGGGGGATGGCAGCACTTGTTCTCCGGACACCGTGACTTACCCGGAGAAAAATGCCGCCCAGTGGCCGAGGATCGAACCGGGTCCAGCTGCTCCGCAGCCGACGAATTAGACCGCTCGGCCACCCCGTCCCCTAGTATTCTAATATAAAAATACAAATAAAAAGTATTTTTAAGTATTTCAAAAATACATTGGTCAAAAAGTATTTTTAAGTATTTCAAAAATACATTGGTCAAAAAGTATTTTTAAGTATTTCAAAAATACATTGGTCAAAAAGTATTTAAATACTCGTATTTAAATATTTAAAAAGACTTCATAGACATCATAATTACAATTATAAATTAACATAATATAATATAATGAAATCTATAAACTTAAAATATTTATAAATTTGTTTTTACATTATATATATACATAATCAAGCATTAATAGCAATTAACTATTAAATTATTAATAAATTTAATTAAGAGGACGCATACCCACATGTGTTGTCTCTGTCTTACTAATATACATCATAACAAATTTACGTTCAGCAGAACACATTTGGTGATGTTAGCTTTAATATTAGAATAAATTTACTTATTATAAAATTTAAAAATAAGAATATTATCTAGACAATGACATATGATTTTATTGATATAATCATTTTAAAATTGGCATCCTCTTAATATTTAACAATTTTACTTGACAAATTAAACTTGCAATTAAAATTTTGATATTTTTTTTTAACAATAATATTCAATCAACAACATTGGAGATACAAATTAAGATTAGTAACTGACATAAATAGTACATATAATAATATAGTTATACTATATTAAAAAATAAAATTAATAATCAATGGTATAATAAAAATAATAGTAATAATAGTAAATTATACTTATTTTTTATTAGAACTAGTAACAATTACAAAATATATAATTTTAAGAAATCAATAAATTTAAATATACATATTATGTGTATACACTTAGCATACATTTACACTAAAAGTATAAATTAAATTAAATTGTAGGTTATAAATTATTTAATAACTATTTTGTTTATCTATAATAGGTATAAACATATTATTTTGTAATAACAAAAAAAAAGTTTTGTCAATAATTATTTGGTTAGATTTATCCTATGTAATTTTCTGCTTTGACACATTATTTAATTTCATTTATAGGCTTATCAATAGCATGTTCAAACCATGATATCTTTATTCATCATCCTGATGGATTAGTACTTCTTAGTTCTTAATATGTCTAAACAATATCTTCTATTTTAAATGGTTTGAGTAAATGTTTAAACAAACTAAAATCTGCAATAAAGTTAAACTAAATATTAAATAATACAATACATTGAATTAATTGAACAGTTAAATCATGTTTAATATAACTCATTCAGAGCCATAGCTACGTGGAGGATTTAGGGGGTTCAAACCCTCTTTAACAAAGTAAAAAATGTAACCATTTCTAGTATATTCTAAAATTTAAAATTTTTCAAACCATTTTTTTCTTTAACCTAATAAATACTTAATATAATATAGTACACATTTTATAGTATAGTGCTCCAGCTCAAGGTGTATATTGATGGTAGTATCTTTGATATCAGTCACAATTTTGTATTTACAGATCCACGAGCTACTTTTTAGTTAACGTTTTATACAATATTTAGCATGTGTAGTTATAATGCATTTAAATACTTAAAAAAAGCTTCTTATATAAATCACTAGTTAGTTTTTGGAGTCGATATTAATGTTAATGATAATAATAGTGTAATTGTTTCTCTTTCATCTGAATTAGCATCTATTGGTATTGACCAAAATCAATTAAGTATTTTTTATAAATTGGTTAAAATAATTTAATATTATACAGTATAATTATTAGTTATTATTCATTTAACAGTATTTTTAAATGAAAATTTGACATGCATTAGCTAATAAGTCAGTGACAATTCAAAGTTTAAGTGGAAAAAACCTCTTTATTTTATTTATCAATTGTTTTTGGGCATACTGCATACATATTGCATATTTTTGTCTAATGACTGATATTAGGAAAAAAAAGTCTCTGGTAAAATAGTACCCGGAAAAAAGTCTCCCATTCCATATATAAAAATATATAACATATAAAATTATAATAAGTTTGTTAAAAATAAAAAAAAATATCTTATAATATTAATTAAAAATATAAAAATGTATTTATTCAGTTATAAAAAATATCTTTATTATATTTTGACCCATTTGTTTTAAAAAATTAGAAATATCTGCAGATTTGTCTTTGTTTCATTTTATTTATAATGCAACTGGAGACTTTTTTTCGTCTACCTTAGTGATTATTCAGCTTACTATCTATGTAAACCCGAAACAACATTTTTATTGCATTTCTATTTTTTTTTTTAATAATAACTATAATAGTTTATTAGATTACTTTCTTAGTATACCAATGCTTTTTGCCTAATATCTAAACTTTTCTAAAGGTTATTGTCTTATTGATCCTCAAAATAATGATATTGGTTTGTTTATTAATGCTAATAGCGGTAGTTTGACTGAAGAGCAAAAGAACCTAGTAAGTTGTAAAATTCTTATCTATGGAACTGATCAACTGAACCCTCCCCATAGAAAATTCCTAGCTACGGCCCTAAACTCATTTACTGTTGAAGAAATTAATTTTAGTTTATTGAATCTACTGGTAAAAGATTATTTACCTAAACTTACATAATAGATTTAATAATTATATAATGTGGCACTGCGCCAAAAGAGGAGGGGGAAAGGTGGGGCTCTAGCCACGCCCCCTTCCCCTTGAAAAATCTGTACGATATAGTAAAGTCATAAAACATTATCAATTGAGGAATAAATTGAATTTATTATAAATCATAATAATTGAATTATTGAAGTTTGAACAAATAACATATTTTGTTTTTTTATTATGGATTAACCTACTGACTACTAGTATTGTCTAATAAGGAAAAAATTTACTACAATTTCAATAAAATATGTTTTGAAATTTGTAAAATAAGAAAAAAATCATTTATTTGTTTATTATTATTTTTATTGGGTACTAATTACTGGATGAAAATAAACAAATGTATGAATGTATGTATAAATAAATGTACAAATCATAGCATTAAAGTCGAGTCAAACAAATTCATCTGTTCATTACTAAACATAATTACTTTTATTTATATTTATGAAATGTAAGTAATAATCATAATCATTCATTCAAAAGGTATGTAATATTAAAGTAATAAAGAAATTATCATTTTTGTATATCATTATTAATATACTTGTTGAAGGTCTGTGATTAAACATTTTCTTACACAAGGTACATAAAAATATTTGACATTTTTAACTATTCAAAAGTTTGTACTATATAGCTAATAGCTATATTATAATATATGATACAAAAATATTTATATTTTATTTGAATAACGTCATTGACTGTTGAAAATACCTTAGCCCATGTAAAAAAAATATTTTCCCCACTCTGCCTCCTCCCCCCCTGGAAACAATTCTAGTGCCGTACTTACCAGCAAAGTTATAAATAAAGCTAATTTGTTTAAAAATAGTTATTTCATAGCATAATAAATTACTGAATGAATATCATTGTCAATTATCGATAATTCATTCATTTATAATATGAATATAATTTGTTTGTGTTATTAAATTAGAATACTTCTATTTTTACTAACCAACTGATTTTAAAATACTGTATTTTCCATAATAATTTTACCTATAAGTAGCAGGAAACATATAAATATTTGTACAGCTTGATGAGAATGTAGTAGATGTAAAACATTGATTAAATTTGTTATGCATTTCTTTCATGGGAGTCAGCATTTAGTTGATTCTTGGTTTTCATCTGGTAATAATTTTCAACCATAATCTTTACATCTTTTTTTTATGAACTGAAATAGTATTGCATTAATATATGTTGAATATTTATCATTAACTTGAATATTTTCTGTTATTAATAAAATATTTTAACAGAATAAATTACAAACAAAACAAAATATTGATTAATTAACATTAATAACAATATTTTATTGTGCGGGCAATAAAATAATTAAAAAATAAAAATAAATTACTCCAACTATGAAAAGAATATATGATGCTTTGTTAACTTCACTTATTTGAATGCTTCTTGACAAACCAAAGGTTAGAAATATTTCACTGTTTATATTACTGAAAAAATAGTGTCTGTAATAACACATATTGTTATTATAACAAATTATATTAAATTTAAATTATACTCTCATTATTTAAATTAATTACATACAAGAGTAAAATAATTTTAATAATAGAATAATTACCATATTATTCTATTAAATCAAAACTTTTCTGAAATACGTTAATACTATCATTATAGCTAAAATCATTTTGATCTAAAAAAATTTAAATATTTTTAATTTTATACTAGATAGATATTAGAAGATATTACCTAATTTTAACTTTTTTGATCCTGAAAAACTGTTAAAGCTGATTGATTTGGCTAAAAATATTAAGTAACAAATAATAGAATAATTTTAAAGTTTTAAATAATATATTAATATTTCGTAAAAAAAAAAGACTGACATAGTTGCAACTGAGAAGCTCATATGAAAGACTTATGGTTATTTTTGAATTCCATAAGTAATCATCAGTATCTGAGTTCACTTTAAAATCTATTTGTACTCTTCCTCTCTCCAATTTGTTTTATTTTCAAAAATTATCTGAAAAACAATTAAATAATTAATCCTCAATATGTTTATCATTTATATTTATTTATTATTGATGTTTATAATCAGGGCATTGTCAGTATTCATACAATGAAAGTTTAATAAAAAAAATACCTAAGAATATTATATGTACCATGTACATGAATATTTGTAATTATAATAAAAATAATAGTTCATAAAACATTTATAGCAGTTTTTCATTTTTTTCAGAATGGAGAAGAAAAAAAGTAAAATAATCACCATACAAATTGAACTAAGTATTTTTACTACAAATTAAATATTAACAATCCAAGGGAACATTAGTATCTAGAACTAATTTGGATAAGTTCTAAAGCTCTAAATCCAAAATGAAATAATTGATCTAGTTTAGTTTCAAAATCACTGTCCAGACCCGGCTCAAGGAGTAGACGACATAGGCCCATGCCTAGGACAGCATTTAACATTTTTGTATTCTAGATTTGTGTAGTATTTACATGTAAAGGGCAGCAAAACTCAAATTTGCATAGGTATGTTTAAATACTTGATCAGGGCCTGACTGTTAATAATTTTTTATTGGAAAAATGAATACTTCTTTCAACAGAGGTTCCATATTTAGAGCATTATAATACAGCTAGAATAACCAGAATGACCTTTTGTGTTAAAAATAAATTATTTTGCTGGAGTCTCTATCGATATTACTTTTAACATAAAATCATACTTAAGTTTTTCATAAATAATATCGTACAAATACTATCAGCTGGCTTGCTATGACCATAATATATCCCTATTATGTTCATATTACTGAAAGCTGAAGCCAAGTACTGACCCAAGTTTTTCCCACAGCTGACTTTGGAATAACTTGACAAGTAGAAAACCATCTAAAGTTAGTACTAGCTCAATCAATTGATCATGAGCACAATAATAATTAAAATGTTTTTTCAAAAAATATTCAATGCTTAACTGTAAACCATAATGTCAATATTCTCCTCTAACTACTTTTTTAATCATTATATTTTTCAGGGTGCCTACTGAGAATAGTTCTGGCATCACAAAACAAGTTTTATACTTGAATGGTTTTTTTTTTTTAATTTTCAATAATTTACGAAACGATGATGGGATACATTATTATTATCAGTCCAAAAAGCTAATTAATTTAATAATTTTATTCATTTATACATGGAATAATCAGTAGACCTTCGTTTTCAATAAAAATATTTGGTAAAGTTTCATTATTAGATACATTGCAACCATGATTAAAGATTGCAGCCGTAATTGCAACTGTAGTAACAATTATCAAAGCTAAAAATAAATATCAGAACTTGAATTAAACTAATGAGTTATTTAAATAAAGTACCTAAATGTATATTGCAATATAATTCAAAAGAACGATGAAGTGAGTCATTTGAATCAAATCTTTTATTAACATTACCATCAAATGCAACTCAATCATAGCGCACCAGGAGGCGGATTTGGTTAGGATTATTCATAAAATTTCATAAATTAGGTGGGAAATTTAAAATTATTATAATTACAGAACTATTATTTATTACTATAAATTTACAAACCATTAATTAGAGCAGAAATTGTCACTGGATACGGTGTAATCGAATTGCATTTGATGTGAAACGCACTACAAAAACATTGTGTTCAATAGGATTTAATTTTTTTTAATTAACTGAATACATTGATAATATTTAGAAAAGTTTAAATAATTTACTTATTTTGTCTATGTTTAAAATTTGACAAAGAAGCGAGTAAACAGTATATAGTTACCAACAGACAGCAACCACGAGGATAGTAGTGAAATACATACAGTGAGTGATATGTCATTGAATAATAACTTCGATTTACTTTCTTAATAATATAATAGTAATAATGCACAATGTACTTATTATTCGCGATATTGATAATCTGATGCTAGATACCAGTAGAGTAATAGATACACGTAATGATAATATTTTTTCAAACTATTAACGATTACTGGTAAACTAGGAATGATAATTAATAATTGCGATTGATAAAAAATATCTGTATTCAATTTATTTTAATAAATTTGATTTTTTAATGATGATAAGTAATAACTAATAAGTCACAACATTAAAAAACAAAAAACAATGCTATTAAATTACATTTAATTTGTGCATATTATTTCCTAAATTATTTATAATATAACATGTTTTGTCATTAGGTTTAGATACATAATTGATATGATGTACCTACACTAAAGTATGGTTTTATTTAAATTATTTATTAATGTATTAAAATCATAGACATATTAATATGTCTATGATTAAAATATAACAATTAATAATGTTAGAATAAATAAATTTGGTATTTGTAAAACAAGTGCATTTATGTTCTCTACACCGTTGATTAAATATATTATAATGTATATTTAATCAATGTCTACAGTAAAAAAATATTTTCAAGTAATATTCGAATTATCTATCACAAAGACACGAATTATAAAAAAATGATATCACCTGATATGCCAACAAAAAACTAAAGATATTATAGAGTAGGATTGTTATTATGTCCTCCGTGCGATCGAATGTTACCAAAAATAATTCCAGGTGATCCTGGCTCAACTTGTACATTATTATATATTCCAATTAGCCAGATTCAATGAGTGTAGAATACAATTGTAGTGCACTATTTAAACATACAATAAAACCGATAAATCCAGTTTTACGACTGGACTGTAAGACTGGTACATAAATTCCATCTTTATCTTGAACTTTTAAGCCTTTTATGTATTCGGTTAATTTTTGATTAAATAAGGTAATTTCTTGTATGTTTTCTCTGCAAAGTGCTTTTTTGTGTCCTATACAGTTGATGGATCTTGAGTTTAAAATATCGAATCCATGGTTAAACAACTCAATGAAAGTAATTGTAGCACCGGCATTACAAAATTCTTTAATTTTAAGTGTATCTTTACAAAACCTTAATGCATCAACCACAGATTGGCTTAGTAATTGCGTTGCTAGTTTCACCTTCATTTTCTGTTTCAAGTAAAATATGTGTTGCTTTCTTAATTTATCAGCAAGATGGCACCCTTCCTTCTCCTGCAAACGACATAAATTTTGAACATACTCAACGTTAATTATATTGTCTTCAAAATCTAAAAAACTTTCTTCTCACCAAATGCATTTCTAATTAATTTGATCATGTGAGCAGGATCAAAAAGCGTTACAATTTTTTCATTATTTATACAGCCAGAAGGAAAAGAAATATTTAAAGAATTAATATTAAAATTACAGCCTAAAAGCTGTGCTGCGGTTACATTACTTGAACATCCATCAAATGTTAAGCTTATAATCTTATACTAGTTGTATCCAGTTCATGTAAAGCGTGGCGGATAAGTCCTATTTTTTGTTCACTGTTCAGACTTTTAGCTAAGAAATAACCAACAGGCAATTTCCAATTTTCATTAACTGAAACTACTAAAAAAACTAAAACTTCTTTTGCTATTTCTAAACTATCATTATTTATTCCTGTTCCCATGTCTACTCTACTATAATAATTACTTCCATCATATTCCAGATGTTGGCGAATAGCCATTTCATCTATCATCAAAGCACCAAAAATTATATAAGGCGAATTTTTTACTTTAAGTGATAAAACTTTAAGCGATTCTTCTGTAAATCCTGGCTCTGCATTCACATGCCTGTACCATTTACTAAGCGTGCGCACATGAGGCAGGATTGTATTAAATTCTTTGCGTACATATGCATAAGCTTTAGCAGAAAAAAAATGAAGTGACAAAGCAAACTGTCTAACAGTTGGACTATATTTTTTCTTAATATTTTTCCCTAAACTTTTTTTATTCCAGTTGGTAATAAGGTCTCAATGCTTACCAAATGACTCAAATATTGAAAAACTCGTATCTTCATCATTGAAATTTTGATTTTTAAGTTCCATAATAATCAATTCCATTGAAGCAGTTCTCTGTTTTTGCCGTCTTATGGTTTGTTTGAGACTTTTTAACTGCTTGTTTTTTATTTTAACTTGTGCTGATAGTGTTTGAATACCACGCTTTAAGAACAGCCGGCGTGGTGTATCGTCTTAATTCACTTTACTAGAAACTATTAATGGAGATTCATCCAAAAGTGAACCACCTTCCATTGCATCACTGCTACAAGACAACTGAAAAATACATACAAGTTATTTTTAAATAATATAAATATACTTTTCTCTAAAAATATTGTAGGTTGGTACTTGGTAATTAATTTATGTCAAAACCTCATAAAAAATTCATTATTGAAATTATTTTCAATTTTCATGTTTTAAAAAATAATAATTCGGTATTTATTTGAACATATTTTATTAATATTACCGAGACTTTGTTGTTGGAAAAGGGCTCAGAACAAATACTTGATGCTGTGTTTAAAATTGATTCATCCAAAAGTGGCACTCCTTCTATTGCATTACTGCTACAAGGCAACTTAAAAATACATACAAGTTATGCTGAAGCTACAATAAATGATAATTTTAAATACTATTATTAATCTATAGTATTTTAGATTTATCCTTAATGTATCCTTAAGGTACTAACTTTAACTAATTTTCGATCACATTTTAAAATGTTAGAAGAACTATTTGGTTTTGCTTCATAAGTCATAGAACATTTTGTTAAAGTTTCATCACACATTTTTTTGGTCTATAACAATATAATGATAATTCAATAATTGCAATAAAATATTCATGTTATTGAAAATTTAATAATTTTAATCAATTAAGTATATTACTCCAAACGATTTACTTACGCCTTTTATTCGATTTACAATTATTGATGGATAACTATGCTTATTTAATAGTTTTTTGCTTTTGTCCAAAAAAACACGACTGTTCAAAATAGAGGGAACAAATTACACTAGTCCTTAACACATTTTCAGGACTCACAGCATTTTCTAATAAGAAGTTATTCCATTTTTCTCGAACACTTTCTTTAGATGGAAACCTATAATTAAACAAATGTATATTTACTTAGTATCACTTTACAAATACATTTTTAAATTCAAGATTAATTTTCTTAATCGTACTTATGAAAAGTTATATTCGCTGATTTTGAACTTTTACTATCTGATCTTCCACAAGTTATACAGCTTGGCATGTTTAGTATATTATAATAATATAATAGAAAAAAAAAACACTTACAAATTCACAATAACTGTACTAAACTTAAAACTGCAAACATAAGACAACGTTAAATTTGTAGGCAGTATTCAATACTTCAAATAAAAATTCAAATCAAAAAAAAAATATAATGAATTCATAATTTTATCATTGAGAACATTTTATTATCTCAGTATAGATTACTATGACAATCGTATCAAATATATTACAATAATTTTTTTTTGTGAAGTTTTAACCTGTAAAATAGAATCCACTTTTGCTTCAATATACAGATGGAACGGCCTCTCTATATTACTCTATGCCGTATACAACAAGCTATTTTGTACGTAACATCTTGTCATTGAGTTCCCTCCAAATTGTATTTATGTGATAAGTTGTGTTATCAAACATACAGAAAACTAATGTTCTTATTTTCTTGATAATATTTATTATTTTTCATAAATATTACAATCATAGACTTATAGAAAGTATAAGACAAGTTTAGGTCTATGGTTACAATATAGACAGATTGCATTAAATGAATTATTAAAACGTATAAGAGATGCATAATTATAATATCCTGTATATAGCGTAGATTAAAAATTATGTTTAAATTTAATCAAGTTGATTTTACTTTATTGTGTTTATAAACTGAAATAATGAAATATATTTAAGTTTGTGATTTATTTGCTTACATTTTGCTTACTTTCTCTCACAAAATATTTAGTGCAGTTATATTTTTTATATACTAAAATATAAATATATTTTATTTAAAGAGATTTCTTTATAATTGAAGAATTAGATAAAATATTGGGCATTTTTTGAAAATTCAAATATGATAATATGATATAGGTATATTCTTAAAAGTGTACAAATCAATTTAACCTACGCTTCTATCACTTAAAACAGCTAAGTATTAGTAAGTTGTAAGTACAGAATAGTCATAGATACCAGGTATGTTACATTTCCTTTTTGCATTAGACTGCAATTAACAAAATAAAATGTTATTTGTCTTGATTTTTTATATCTATTGATATTCAATATAATAAAATAAGCAAAATTTGATAATGTCATATACAAGGAGTGATAGCATAATAGAAGGAGGCATCTGTTGACACTACTTCAAATATAATTATAAATATAAATAAAAAATAAAATTTTGGAGCAGAGATTAAAGGTGATGTGTTTATTTGTTCTAATTAATTTTTTTCTCTTCATAATTTTAACCAATTTCAGTGTTCTAATAAGTGGTCTTAGAGGTTTTATGTCGCTATGCATTTATCTAAGTTGGAAAAAATTACTTAAGTAGCTAGACAAGTGTTGGTAGTATGAGAAATATTGTTGACGCC
This sequence comes from Rhopalosiphum padi, assembly GCF_020882245.1. NCBI lineage: Eukaryota > Metazoa > Arthropoda > Insecta > Hemiptera > Aphididae > Rhopalosiphum > Rhopalosiphum padi. The sequence goes on along the minus strand of NC_083599.1, from coordinate 71,462,763 downwards.
GTGTCCGATCCTACTTTTGGAAATTCGCGGTTATCGGACACGACTCGCAATGTGTTAGAAACGAAGAAGGTGACCCGGTATATGTATAAATATAACAAGAATATAACAATGTCGTAAATTGACACAAATAAATATAATATTAGGTCAACACGGGGCCCCAAAATAATTACAATAATAGCATATAAATAATAATAATAAATAACATCAAAATATGAATTTTACAATAAATGACCTGATTCAGGTGGCGGCGCGATCCCACGATCCAAGCTGGCAATCTTCACTGGTCTAAACGTGGTTTTTCCTTTTTTGGTGTCACTGGACAACCAACCGTGCACACACGTACACCGTGTAGAGCTGAAGCAATAATCAAATAAGTCGACGACCGTAACTTTACGACGCAAACTTGCGGATAATAATAATAAGAAAAAGGCACATGGTTTTGTATCACCGTATAACAAATCGGACACAAAAGCCGGCGCGAATAATATTCACGGACAACGCGTTGACCGCACACGCGGTTTTGGCCGCACAACCCGGCACGAGGCGGCGAGCGGACGCAGCGGTGCGTCAGGCTCAACCGAGATTTCGTGTTCGGCGCACACGAACAAAAAAAACGGGCACAAGCCGGCACGGAACGGAACGATCCGACCGTTGGTAAAAGACAGCGACGGCCGGGCCCCGGACAACCGGTGGCCAGCGAAGCCGGTCGCTAAAAGTTCGCGCAAGCGCACCTCTGCGTCGGACGTCCGCGGGACGACAAACACACGTGTCAAACGGACACACCGTCTGCACCAGGCGCGGAAAGGCTCAAGCTCGAACATCCTCCCCCTATGGGAGGCCTTGCCTCACATATCGTGGAATAACAGTAGCCGAGAATGCAGGAACCGTGGTGTACGCCTCAATATGGAATCCGATCTTCGTGACGGCGGTTATAGTTGATAAAAAAACTTCATCACATAAGGTGAACATATAGTTTATAATAATGAACATAAAACAAAGAGAAAATACATATACTATGAAATATAAAACAAAATATTAAAGTAACAATATGTGTACATATCTATATAATGAATAGGAAAGAATACAAAATATAATATAAATAAAAATAATTAATAATAATGAAAAAAAAAAACAAAATGGCTTTTTTTTTTATATATTGACCAATGGGTCATTGAGCACCCGCCCAACACTAAGCGATTGACAACATCTTTGGTAATCGCGCATAGCATAAAAAATTAAACGGTCGGGCCGAAGCAATGTGCTGGAATGTCGGCACGCATGGTACCCACCAAGCCCCAACCTGTACTCTACGCGACAAAACGAACATTACTTGGTGGGTAACAGCACGAGTTTGACCACTGGTCGTATGACGCTACCTGCTCGGGTTAATACTCGAGCGACACGGACATGACCATCGGTACCGGGAAACAACTCTACTATACGGCCGAGTCGCCACATCAACGGCGGATTTTGGTTGTCTACTACTACGACCATATCGTCTACTTTGACGTTGGGGACACCCTTGGTCCATTTGGACCTCTCCTGTAGCGTAGTCAGATACTCAGAGGACCAACGGCGCCAAAAGGATTGATGGCACTGATCCATCAACTTCCACCGATCGGTTAAACTACGGGTGGACTCTGGACCCGATCTAGGCGGTACGGTGAGAAGCGGTTGACCTATTAAAAAATGACTAGGTGTCAAACACTCGAGGTCATGCGGGTCCGTCGAGGCGGGCGTGAGCGGACGCGAGTTTAGAACGGCCTCTACGCGCGCTAATATAGTCGTAAACTCTTCGTACGTGAAGATATGTGTCCCTATGACTCGTATTAAAAGTCGTTTCGTCGATCGCACCGCCGCTTCCCATAAGCCTCCGAAGTGGGGGGCGCTAGGCGGATTGAAGTGCCATTCGCAGATAGCACGCGAATTGGCAATAGCGGCCCGGCCTTCCGGGCTGTGGATAAGCGCGCGTAATTTCTTATCAGCCCCGACGAAATTAGTGCCGCAGTCCGAAAACACATCGCTCGGTAGACCTCGACGGGCAATAAAGCGATCGAACGCGGCTAGGAAGGCATCGGTCGACAGATCGGTTACAACTTCGAGGTGGACAGCTTTCGTAATAAAACAAATGAAGACCGCTATATAAATTTTGAAAACGCGTGATTTGCGCAGTCTGGTCTCACGCATTTGTAAGGGGCCCGCATAATCGACGCCGACACGGTCGAAGGCTCGTCGCTGTTGGACGCGAGTGTCGGGCAAATCCGCCATTAACGGTTGAACACGTTTGGCATCAAACCTTACACATATAGAACAGTTAGTAATGACACGATGCAACACCGATCGAAGCGAGACAATCCAAAATCGACGTGAAATAAGCGCAGTAAGAACTCGCGGGCCGGCGTGACACGTCACCCGGTGCCAACGGTGGCACAATAAATAAGCGTAATGCGAATGCTTAGCTAACAAAACCGGATGCTTACAATCATAAGCTAATAAAGAATGCCGCAGTCGTCCGCCAACGCGAATCACGCCTACCGGATCGATAAAGGGCGCTAAACGGGCAAGTGGCTTCGACGAGACATGCTTACCCGTCGACAATTCGCGTAACAGAACGGCGAAATGTACGCGCTGGGACTCAGCCTCTAATATGCGAGCGGCGCTATCTATTTCTGACTTTTGCAAATATGCGGGCGCATTGTGGTCCGGTTGTCGACGTACTCGACGAATACCGGCGGCAATAAACCGGCGCATATACGCTACTACTCGTAACATGCGGTCGTAATTAGAAAAACGATTAAACCATTCGACTTCAATTTCGTCAACACAGGCGGCGCAGGACGCTGGACGAAGTTCGGGCAGGTCACACAACGGTAACGGCGAATGAGCATCGTCCCCTTCCGACGGATCGCCATACGCTAAATGTGGACCGTGCCAATACAATTCGTGCTGCGCTAGGGCAGCCGGCATTATGCCACGCGACGCGCAGTCGGCGGGGTTATTGACCGAGTCAACATGCCGCCATCGACAATCCGGCAGTAAAGTGCGAATTTGGTGCACTCGATTCGACACATAAATTTTAAAAGCTTCGTGCGGGGCACCTAACCATGATAATACTATCGTAGAATCTGACCACGCATTTATGCCGACAATATTTAATTGCGGGGCCAAAATGTCGCGAACGCGACTTAACCATCGAGCCAATAACAACGCGGCATTTAATTCTAGTCGGGGAATGGTTAATGATTTTACCGGCGCTAATTTTGTTTTCGTACCAATTAAACATACGGACGCGTTAACATCGACGTCAACCATGCGCACGTACACGACCGCCGCGTAGCCGAGTTGCGAGGCGTCACAAAAACCTAGTAAATAGCATGGTGCTCCGTGGCTCGATTTCAAATAACGCGGAACCCTAATATTTAATAACGACGGTAAGTCGGAGACGAACGCGACCCATTCGTCGTGAATCTTGTTTGGTAAGGGCTCATCCCAAGTCATGCCAAGTTTCCAGGTCCGCTGCATAATAGATTTAGCTAAAAATACCGCGGGAGCGAACACACCTAGCGGGTCGAATATACGCGCTACTAAAGAAAGAATGCCGCGTTTGGTGCATACGGGTGCTGCAGAATCGAGACTTAGTGCGCAACAAAAATAGTCCCCATCGGGATGCCATTGTAAGCCGAGCACCTTAGTACCGTAGCCGTCGACCGATTCGAACGGCATAGGCGCACACACACGATCTGTGGCTGGCACCGCGTCTAAAACGCATGACGTATTTGACGCCCACTTTTTCAGCTCTAATCCCGCTTTGTGCATAACAGAGATTAAATCGGACTGTAATTTTAATACGTTCGAAATCGTATCTGCTCCGTCGCAGATGTCATCGACATAGGTCTGACGCGTTAGCGCGTTACGCACAAACTCGAAATTATCGCAATCATCGGATGCGATAGTTTGTAGCACGCGTAGAGCAAGATAAGGCGCGCAATTAACGCCGTACGTAACGGTATTTAACTCGTATTCTACAAGTTCGTCGTGTGGCGACGGTCGCCATAAAATATGTTGGAATTGACGATATTCCGGCAAAATTAATATTTGTCTATACATTTTGCAGATGTCGGTCGTAAAAACGTACTTGGGGACTCGAAATCTTGTCAAAATGTCGACTATGTCCTGTTGTAATTTAGGACCGGTAAACAAGCAATTATTCAATGACGGTCCGCGACTACTCTGCGCGGAAGCGTCGAATACGACGCGTATTTTATTTTCGTCGATCGCCGGACGATACACCGCGTGATGCGGAATAAAATAACGTCCCGGGGACGTCGCGACGGACATATGACCTAGCGAAATGTATTCCGACATGAACTGGACATATAATGCTTTTAATTGAGGGCTCGTAACCAATTTACGTTCAAGCGCGTCAAAACGTCGCACCGCGAGTTCGCGGGACCCGTTAAAAGTATCAGCTGACGGCGGCGCACGAAAAGGCAACGGTACCGAAAAACGGCCGCACGGCAAACGTACAGTCTGTTCACAAAATAACTTTTCACAACGCCCCTCGTCGGTAAACGTCGCGGGAGCAGCCTCTGGCTCCTCAACTTGCCAAAACCGTTCCATTAACCCTTCAATGGAAACAGTCATAGCGACCGGCATCGATTGATACGGGTGAGCCTCTCGGTCGGACACTGGACCAATTAAGATCCAACCAAAGACCGAACTAAACGCCGTTGGTAACGCTTTGTCCACCGAAAATTTCCGACCGTCCATTATTGACGCGTATACATCGCCGCCTAATAATACATCAATAGGTGAAGTGATATCGAATGACGGGTCGGCGAGCGCGAGATTAGAGTACCTATCTTTAACGCTCGAGTGTAACGTTGTTCGAGGCAAATCACCCGTTATGGCGGGCAATACCCACGCATTTATGGAAAGCACAGGTTCGGACGCAAACCGCGGCTGTACGTTACACTCAACGCGACCTTGGACATTTACTACAGGAACTCCGGATAAACCGCTTATCGGGGCTGTCCAACGGGAGCGCTTAAGGCCTAATCGATCGGCACACGCACTCGTAACGGCGCTTATCTGCGACGCGCAATCTATCAATGCGCGCATTGTTTGCCACGAACCGGAACGATCGCGCATATGCACTAGCGCGGTACCTAAAATTACAGACGACTCCTGGTGTGGAGGGGGACGCGGCACGGACGCGCATAACGACGCTTCGGCAGCCGGTGGCTCGTTTCGAACATCGCGATCTCTACTGGACGATTTATTATGATGAAGAAGCGAGTGGTGTTTGCGCGTGCAGTTCTGACAACTTGATTTAGCATTACACTTGGGAGCCCAGTGCTCGTCACTAAAACAATTAAAACATAATTTTTTATCGCGCGTCCACCGAGCACGCTCGTCGGGGCCCCAATTCTTGAACCGCGAACACGATGTTAGAGCGTGCGAACCCGCACAACATAGACACGTATTATTAGATTTGGAGGTGACTAAAGACGTCAACCGAGGCTTCCCTGAGTAATCTCCCCCCTTTCGGAACTGACCAGTCGACTTTGACGGCGCATTACTCGCACTATTTTTGTGGGATTCGCCCACGACTTCGAGAATGGCCACCCGGGATCGGAGAAAGGCTAATAATTGTCCTATCGACGGGTAATCTACTGAACTGTTCGCCTCAAATAACTTGCGGGTAGAAACAGGTAGACATCGAAACGCTATAGAAAATAAAATAAAAGACCCAACGTCTGGTATTTTTAGCGCGTCTAACAATGAGATGGATTCACTACACGTTCCTACAAATGCGTTCAAGTCGTTAAGCGACTCTTGTGTCATGGTCGACGATTGCAATAGCTTGTCGACGAGTGACGTTGCAACCAAACGCGGTCGATTGAACTTATCGGACAAGGTGTTCATTACTAACTCGTAATTGTCCGCCGACACCGGTATGCCTCGAACAGCATCGGCTGCGGCGCCTTTTAAGCAACCTATTAAATAATACATTTTATCGATGTTCGATAAATTGTGTCGCGTATCGACAAGCGCGGAAAATCTGTCGCGAAAATTGGGCCACGATCGGTAATCACCCTCGAACGTGGGTAGAGGTATATCAGGTAAGCGGGAAAGTGACTTAACCGGATCCTCGCGCGGTTTCTGAACACTTGATGTCCCATTTCGGAGATACGACAAGTCGACGGCGTCGACACCTGTCGGGATTAACCGCTGGGCGATATTTTTAGCCGCGTGAATTAGTTGGCGTACCTCCGCTGTCAGCTCGGGTGAATAGTCGGTGAGCTTATCGGACGCCGATAAAAGATCTAATACGGAATCGTCATCTGTCCTAAATTGAAACCATAGCGCGTCTAAATCCGCCGCGTTTAACGCAAACTCTGAGGCTAGATCAGGCTCCGATTGTACGCGCAACGCCATAGCATGTATAGCTCGAATCTGCGATATAATGGTAGTACGCTTTACTTTAGCACGCGCGAGCAGGCGCGAAATACGCTCAATTTCTTTCTCGTCAGCCATTACGAGCAAAATGTAATATAACCTAAATATACAAATATAATATATGACACAAATACAAAGAAAAATAAACTATGTCGCCTATACGCACCGTAGGAAACACTATGTAGATACCAGCCCACCAAAAAAACCAACACACCGCTACCGAACCCCCCACAGAAGTCGGAAACCACGCTCTGCTACCAAAAATGTTGACGCCGTGTCCGATCCTACTTTTGGAAATTCGCGGTTATCGGACACGACTCGCAATGTGTTAGAAACGAAGAAGGTGACCCGGTATATGTATAAATATAACAAGAATATAACAATGTCGTAAATTGACACAAATAAATATAATATTAGGTCAACACGGGGCCCCAAAATAATTACAATAATAGCATATAAATAATAATAATAAATAACATCAAAATATGAATTTTACAATAAATGACCTGATTCAGGTGGCGGCGCGATCCCACGATCCAAGCTGGCAATCTTCACTGGTCTAAACGTGGTTTTTCCTTTTTTGGTGTCACTGGACAACCAACCGTGCACACACGTACACCGTGTAGAGCTGAAGCAATAATCAAATAAGTCGACGACCGTAACTTTACGACGCAAACTTGCGGATAATAATAATAAGAAAAAGGCACATGGTTTTGTATCACCGTATAACAAATCGGACACAAAAGCCGGCGCGAATAATATTCACGGACAACGCGTTGACCGCACACGCGGTTTTGGCCGCACAACCCGGCACGAGGCGGCGAGCGGACGCAGCGGTGCGTCAGGCTCAACCGAGATTTCGTGTTCGGCGCACACGAACAAAAAAAACGGGCACAAGCCGGCACGGAACGGAACGATCCGACCGTTGGTAAAAGACAGCGACGGCCGGGCCCCGGACAACCGGTGGCCAGCGAAGCCGGTCGCTAAAAGTTCGCGCAAGCGCACCTCTGCGTCGGACGTCCGCGGGACGACAAACACACGTGTCAAACGGACACACCGTCTGCACCAGGCGCGGAAAGGCTCAAGCTCGAACAAATATACCTAATGTTATAAATTGAAATTCTATTTTGCAAATAATAGAATATAAATATATAATTTTATAATACTGCAGTAAATAAATTTATTTGTGTTAGGTTATTTTGTTGTTATCTATCCTAATTATAGTTTTAGCTATTTAATTTTTGATTTTAAATGATACTTACTGGCCTATCGACCTCTTTTTAAGAATAAGTATTCCTTAATTTGTACTTCATAATTTAATCATGTTATTATTTGTAGAAAATGTTCATTTTTTAAACTTTAATCTCATTTAATCTCAATTTAAAAATAAATTGGGTTTTATTCATTATTTTACCTTTTAATGTTGATCTACGTATGTACCTACCTATGATTATCACTTCGCAGATTTCACGATATTTCAATTTTTAAGCAAGTTATGAGTACCTATGTAAAATACATATTATGTATAAAAATTATCTTTACTCGCTTAATAACTAAAATATTATAAAAAAACAGAATAGATAGAATAGACAATGTTCAATTGTTGTTATGCTTAAGTTTAATGATAAGTCAATTAACCGTAGCCATTTTCCTCCAAAAATGATCTAACGAATGCCTTTATTATTGAAACTAGAAAATATCACCCACTTATTAAGTTTAATAGGTATCTATCATTTTCTGGCCAAGGTATATTATTCTATACTATTGTTATGCATAACATGGGTAAACAAAATATATGAAATAAATTTAAATTTAAAATCATTATAATACAATATGGTAAAACATTGTTTTTTAAAATAAAATTATATGAAATTAAAGTATAATATACAATTAATTATTACCAATTTCATAATTACTTAGGTATTACTAATATTACGAGTACTATAAAATCTTATATATAGATAATAAGGAATATTACTATTTACATTTGAAACAAACGAAAAAAAATGTCTAATTATGTATTTATTTGATGTGTTTTTCATTATTTATTTTGTACAATATTATTTTACATAATATTATGTAAGTATTCTATATTTGAATTACCATTCAAAATACCACCAAAAGCTATGATGGTATTAAGTAAATTCATTATTTATTCCATGTAAATTGATTGATGGTTCCAAGCATCAAAACAGATAAACATTCTAATAATCTATCACTAGCTATACGCGTAAGGTAATTATCCATTATTGTGCGCGTGCTTAATTTAAAATAAATCAAAAGGTTAATAATAAACTAAGTACTATTTGTTATAATTTATAGTAGTGATACAATTTAATTATTCAAAATTTCATAGTTCGGTAGTTCGGCTATTACAACTATAACACATTTTTTAATTTTGTACAGCACACTCGAAATTTTGTAGTGCATACAATTTTAGTCCTAGGGGCTAGGACTACATGATGAGGGTAATTATACATTATCAGGAATTAATTCTTTAAGATATTATGAAAATTATTCATTTTTTAAAGATGATTTAAACTGTTAGGTTTATTGCTAAAATGTATACATACTAATGACTGTAGAGTGTACACAGTGAATTATTTTAATTTTTCATAACAGCTTTAATTGAAAAATAAACTTATTTTATTTTGGTAATTTAAGTTAATTTATTGCAATTAATAGATATACAATTTTATTGAGGTATTGGGCGCTTCAGACCATGAAAAATTACAGTGTGTGCTTGGGCACCTTATATGTCAATGATTTGATAAATATCCATGGATGTATACTCCAAAAGATATTATGAGGCATGATTAAAATAAAATAAAAATCAATGAAACAATTAAACAAAATATGTACTTTTGTCAAACTAAATTATAATATATTAATTAGTTACTATTAACTAATTATTATTCTTAACATTCATTGAAGAATTAATTTCAGAGGTAAAAAAAACTTAAGTTCTACAACATAACCATATATAACTGGCCAGGCTATCTATATTTTTAGATTCTATATTATTCAAAAAGTTATGAAATTAAAATAAGTCAAATCCACCTGCGTTTTTAAATTATATTTTATGTATAAAATTAATTTCTACAATATCAAATTTAATATTTCAATGAATGATATATAGGTATATGTACATAAAATAAATATGGAAAATAAAACCTTTATCATTGGTATCATCTGAACACAATTTACTTAATACTTGAATTACATAATAGATATTGTTTGAAAATAAAATTCTTAAATATCTGTTTTATATAGTTTTTTTAATGTAGGTTCAACTACATTGGTGAGGCGCGAACGCAGGGGGAAGGTGCTTAAACCCCCTTCGAAATATCAGGAACAAAAAATAAATTACCTGACCTACAAATTAATATTGGTTATGATATTTATGGACATTTTTTTCAAACGCCCCCCCCCTCTGAAATTTTTTCCTGCGTTCGCACCTTATATTGGTCAACATCATTTTTACAGAGGAAACCTGCATATTTATCAAATAAAAAAAAAAATAAATACAACACAATTTTGTAACTTATTTTTACCATTTAACTATACATAAAAATAATATAACATAATTTTAAATTGCATTGGTTTTATTTGCAGATTTGAACAGTTCATGCCCATTGGTGGTAATCATCCTCGATCCCCATTAAAATGATGGCATTATGTCTGGCAATGAATCTACCACCCAGTGTCTAGAAGAATCCAGTAAACTTTAACTTTCATGTCATCTACTTTATGTCTTGGTGGACAATAGCTAAGATAGTGAGTCCATCATTAATACGGACAAAGCTTGTAAAATTTCTTGAAGATGTTAATCAAGATCATAATTCTTAGTTGATATTTTACTATCACTATAGTTTCTCCACGAATGCGGTTTCTTGGATTTTCTGATTCAAAAATTCGATAGCCATATTATTTTAGAGTAGTCCACGTAGAGAGTAGGTTCCTGGAATTAGAGCTTTAATAATGTTGCCATCGCGTCAGTTATTGACGGTAAATATTTTTCTGCCATATATTAATTTGTGTCTTTGGGCCCTTCTGTTTTTCGTTTAAAAACTAATCATCTGTGCAAAAGAAGCATCTTGAGTGATTGGTTTCGCAGGATTTTATTATATTCTTTGTACTACTGTTAATTTTTTTAGATGAGATTTTTTTACTGCATTTGTATAAGCAGTGCATCCTTTACAACTTTTAATGTGTCTTTCATCATAGTTCGTATTATTTTGATTTTTTAAACTTTGGGCAATTTAGCGAAAGATGTTCTTTACCGTATTTTCCACTCTAATACATTTTAACAAACATTCTAGTAGTTCTTAATTTAACCAAACACTGCAAATTTTGCATTGTAGTATTTCTTTTTTTTCTTTTAGGTTTAGATTTCTTGTACATATAATTTGATAAATTTGAAGTTATCGCCCGTTAATATCTTATTACTTAATATCACTATTATCGGGTTTTATTTGTCACTTGGATCCTTTAGCTTCTTCCAGTTTTAAATTAATCATTCATTTTTTTAAATAATGTATACCACATACATTAAAGTAAGTTTTTGGATTCTTATAGAAGTTCCCATTACTCCTTTCGTTACTTTTGATTGTTTTTTTTTTTTGGGGGGGGGGGGGGGGATCAGCATTTCTTTAGAGCTCCCAGTAGGAATTTCAGGAATCTGAAGTTGTAATTTCTCATTGTTTGATTGAAATTTTGTAACCATTTGTTTCAGTCCCATTTTCATTTTTTATTTGTACCAAAATATTATTTGTATTAATATTATTAGTTTCAATCATTATATTTTGCGGTGGATTTATACCGACGCCTATAATTTTATACATAATATAATTCAATCAGTTTGATTGCAACCCACTTAAAATATGTTTGTTTATAAAAACTTACCATCCGTTTGATAGGCTGTGGCTTGCATTATAAACAATAACATATTAAGTTATTTTAAAATATTGATGGGATTGATTGGAAGCATTGCAATAGTATCGTATTTTACATGATTGTAAAAAAAATCCAATTTTTTATGAAATTATTAAAACAATGAAGTTAAAAAAAAATTGGGAAGTTATTAGTTTAGAAGTTATAGCTGTTTCGAATTTGTGGCTGTAAAAGTATTTAGTGCGCAGAGCGCTCAAAAAATTGTTTTCTTCATTGTTAACCATTTCACCAAAAATTTAATTTTATTATTATGAATAAGATTATAAATAACCCAACAATTAAACCAGTCTTTTTTACCATGATGATTTATTATAATTAAATATTATTATACCTAACCTAACTTAAACACAATTCGTAGGTTCTATCATAATTTATAAAATTACAGACTAAATAAACTAAATACAAACCCATACCTATACAATGTACAGTGAACATTTTGGTTTCTGATTGCTTATTTTGTTTTGATTTCACAGGGTTTTTGGAAAAAATCAAGCATTTTACTGATTTTTTGTCATTTACCTTCGTAAATTTGAGCGATTTTTTTTAAAAATAAACATGCAAAAACACACATTTAAAAAAAATGCCTAATACTGAAATGTGCACATTTTTCTAGGCGGGAACATAGTAGTCTGTCTTTAAATAAATTCAACACAATTTATTTTTCTATCATTTATCATGATTGCTAGATTACACTCGACACTATATGAACCTTTGAGAGAATGTGTAGAATAGCAAGGAAGAAATATTTTATGATCTGACACCTTCTCTCCACGGACCAATTCGTTACTAGTTCATTTCACCTGTCTGGATTAACAAATAACAACTGTCTTCATGTCTCCGTCTTTGCTTAGAGTATCCGTATACCAAGATTTATCATTGAATTCTAATTTAACGTATGTATTACATCTACTTGTTATATTTGTTTCAGGATCAATGTTTAAGTGGCTTTCCCTCACTATCAGACTATCTATGATATCATTGGACGAATTTATTTTCTTCAAACTTTAAACGTATATTTATTATATTTGTATTAATTCTTATTAGAATATTTTTATCATCAGAAAATAGGTACATTACATTTTTTAATTAGGTTAATATTATATACATATACTTTAAATCTAATTAGGTACATTTGGTATGAAGAACAAATCAAGTTATGAATCCACTTACTCAAAGACTATATTGTGGATAGTCGTCTTTCTTGCATATTGTGTTTTTATTAGAAAACTGTGGCATACCTACCAGATGTACATTTATGAAAAAATATGTCCTGAATGTGGTGAGTTTTTTACCTATACCTATATAATAAGATACCTATTCACTTTGTGTTATTAAAAATATATTAAATGCAGTTATGAATCTTAATCGTACTATTTTTTAAATCTAATCATAGTTTTACTAAATGTATAAATATTGAAAATTCAACTAATTGATAGTTTAATATTAATTATGATTATTGTATGTATTTTAAGTTTCAGCATTTATAAATTAGTTACTTATTTATTTAATTATTCACTAGTATATCACTATATCACAAAACACCTACATTTCCGTGGAATTATTATTTCATAAAATATAAAAATAAAACTAAATTGTAATTAGATAAAACTGACCAATTGCAAAAATTAATTTAAAACAATTAAGTAGGAACTATAAATCCGTCGAGATTAATTATGCTTGATATTATATAAATAGACTCAATTATTAATAAATATATTGAATGTTTTCTAAGCTATTTCATATTTTTATTTCAGTATAAAAATATTAAAAATTTTAATTATTTTCAGGTAAAAGAACCGTTCCAAAACATATCGATTTATTGGAAGTTGAACATATATAATAATTTAGAATTTTCTCATACATTTCTTGAAGAGTACACAGTTTCTGACTTCAAATAAAATATTTGATTATTAAAAAGTTCGTTTTGTTGAAACAAAATTAAAACTTTTAAATTAAAAATGTTGGTATGATAAAATGATAATGTAGTAACTAGTAAGTAAAAAAAAAATATTTTTTTTAATTTAAACAAAAAACATTAATTATAATATGTACCAATGAGAAAAATATTTTCTTGATTGAAAAATGTAAAATTATTTTAAAGTTGTTTTTAAACACTAAATAACTATACCCTTCCCCGTAATCAATGTATAGTATATGAGACAATCAATAGTGGTAATAGTTGGAGTAATTCCGGCATTACCTCGTTTGTCATGAAGTCTGCTTGGACTCTACAAACTTAATTCATATAATCATAACTTTATATTTTTTTTTTTCATCACATAAAATAAAAATGTATTGGTGAACTATTAAAATAAATTAATCATAAAATACATTGTATCAACTATTGTTATTTATCACAGTCTACTTAAACATCAATTTCAAGTTTCAAATACACATATTTTTATCGCCTCTAAAGTCTAAATACTCTTTTCTTAAATAATTATATTATACCTTTCATCAAATATGACACCTTCAAGTTCAAGGCTAAACCTTGCGTGAATCGTGTCGTCACTCGTCAAACAAACTGCGGTCTTTGTCCAGTCCTTTTGTGACTTATACCAAGACTGCTTAACAAGGACAAAACCTCTAAACACTCCCAGATGCGTAGCGAATTGATAAATATTCGTCAAAGTATGGAAAATAACGTTCAAATCATGGAATGAGCTATTGGTAACCACCACAGCTTCCATTTGATGTCACAGGTCACGTCTTTCACCAAATCTGTGAATTATTTGGCAATCATTATCATAATCAATGCATTTTCGAAAGTTGTGATTATTAACACCTAATTTACAAAGTTAATTAAATACTATGATCGATATTCGATACCTACATTGGCAGGGACCGTTAACCTAATCTTTTTCGCTACGGTCGTGATTCCTGAAATACAACCTGGTGTTAAGGATCACCCTAAAGTACCTGACGTGTTTTCTCAGTGTGATAGCACGAATGCTTCAGTCTTATGATAAGTCAGCCGGAGCCCGCGACCCGTCACCTATCAGTAAACACTGGCTAACATCGGGTTCATCAAGTCCTCAAGTAGCTTTTCCGAACTGTGATGTCCAATTATTGAAAGATTGACAGCGAATCCTAGATGGTAGACTTCTGCTGAAAAGTTCATCATATACTACGTTTGGTTAGGTTACAAATCAGGCCATGGATTTATCTTTGAAAAACCTACGCCGGTGGCTGCTTTAAGACCCTTTTCTTGTCGATCATTAACTCAAAAAGCTAGAAACAAATTATGACCGTCAGATATTCGAGAGTTTCTCTCCTCTAAAATACTTCATCAATCACAGTCAATTGAAAGGGGTTGAAGACGTTTTTCACGTCCAAAGTGACCAACACGCAAGGATCTTTATTGTTTCCATTTCCAATTTTGCTCCATGTTAATGTCATCAACCAATACTATTTTTAAAATATTTGAATCTTAATCACTATTCAGCCAACCATTTATGGTTCTCTTATGGAAAAGAAGCATGGATTCTACCATAGGCACTCAACAACTACTTGCAACCTGGTGTTTAGCGATTATGTATATGCTTCTTTCATAAATCGATTGCAGGTTGATGTAACGTATATAGCTTTAACAAGACATTTAATTTGGTTAATCATACTGTTTTTGTTTGTGTCTTTAAGGAGTCCGGTATTGGCTCCAGTTCTACCGTAATGACAGATAATAGATATCAACGGATAAAAATTGTTGGCATAAAATTTAATTTATTCTTGACTTTGTCTGGTGTTCCGATATGAGGTCATTTTTCATTTATTATTAAATCACGTCACGATTCAAATCTTTTACAAAATAGCTTAAGTAAACTTTCTAATTCAGGTAAAGTTAATGATTTAGCCCTTAACGCAAGGAAATGTAAATATACGTTCTACAATCGATCTTTTTCTACTATTGATTTTATTAATAATAATTAATATCGATGATGTTCAACTGGAACAAATTCAAGTTATTTAACTTTTAGGGATATTATTTGATAAAAAATTAATCTTCAATAATCACATTTCATTCATGAGAAATAATTCTATGAAACTATTAGGACTGATAAAACAACAACTTATAAGCATTTTAAAGATTAATGCTCTACATCAGGTTTACTATTCTTATATCTAATCTAATTTAAAGTACGTCCACTAAAGTGATCTCTCTATTTACAAGGTCACAAAAAGTCTCTAAAAAATGTTTAGCATGTGTATTTTACGTTTTCTTTATTTTAATTATTTTAATTCAAAATTTCATAAAATGCCTCATTCTTATTATAGTCCTATTTTTGTCACCTCAAATCTGGAAAACCCCTCGAAATTAGGAGAACTAAATTAGGTTTAAATTTTTTATATAACATACTTTATAATAATATTGATTGTCATTAATTTTTACATACACTAAATTTTTACGTTCCAGCTTGTTTTACTAAATTTAATATTACTTTTTTTCGTCTAAGATATAATTATGCTTCTAATACCCGGGGCCTGTTCATCCAATTAACATGTTCTGTAAATATACTAAATATCGATATTTTTTTCTCCGTCATTTAACATCACGTGTCACTATTACTTGACATCAAAATGTTATAATTTAATACTTATTATTAATCTGATTATTCAATATACATATTCTACCACTATGAATTATTCTAACCAATACTTTATTTTATTTTTCTATTCTATTTTACTATACTATTCTTACTGTGTTAGTTATTAACAGTTTAGTAGGTATATTGGGCTCAGCACGTTGAAATAAATAAATAAATAAAATTTAAATATACCCAAATATAATCACATTTAATGCAATATAATATATATATACACCACAATACTAATATTTGTTTACGTACTTATGTAAGTACATGAAAATGATAAATTTGCGATAATATTCTAAAAATATGGATTTTAAGTAGGTATATCTATCATAATTTTCTCAAAATAGGACATTTAACAGATTATTGATGGAAATAGAAGTCAAACAATTCAAACCTTTTTTTAAATATTGACAAATACAGTAATTTACACTGTAATAATTATACAATATAATCCATTATTAAGAAATAAACTTTAATTTATTTAGTTTTTAAAAAGTTATTTGTGTTGTAGTAGTTTCAATTCATGCCTCATATCTAGAACAATCATTATCATATTTAAAATATAAATAAAAACATTCCTGTTTTCTAACATGTTAAATGGCAAAATAAAGTTAAATACATTTGAAATGTATTATAAAAACTACTCATATAATCGAACTTGGTTAACTCGAAGTTGAAGAGACCGGGAAAAAAGTTCGAGTTATCTAAGAATTAGAGTTATCCAAATTAATTTTTTTTCTATTGCTATGTATTTATTATAAATAAAGTAATGTAATAAAAAATATTTACTATGTATTTATTTATGAATTATGTAACTTATTTTTGATATTTTTTGTATTTTGATCATTCAATAATTAAATGTTAATATGCAATAAATAATGAAGAAAAATCGATAGTTTGGAAGAATCAAGGGACTTGTAGGAGGTAAAAAAAATATTGCGAGAAAATTTATCAAATGAACAATAGCGTCCGAAAATCTATCGAATTGACAATCGGATTTGATTTAATTCGATGAGAATTAATCACGCCTTAATTGAGATGAATTAGGCAACCTAACTTGAGTGTTCATTATGAGTACGAATGATGCTCGAAATGTGAGTAATCATATTCTCTCCAAAAACTCACAATCACGAAAGGGTGGTCGATGACTGTTTCACAATTCTGGTGACAATGAGTGACATTATACAACAAACTTAATACTATACAATTTAAAATTAGGCAGATGAATAAATGGATAAAATATAAAAATGTGTCATTACTCATTTTAAACGAAGAAATTTCATAAAATCTATGAATTTGTATTATAAGTTAAATAGAATAACTTTCTATAAAGTAAGCTCGAAAGGAAACGGTCAACAGAAAACTAGAACCTACTCAAGAGACAAGAGTACCTTGTAAGTATATACAGTACCCTAAATTATGACATGTTCATGTACATAACAACAAAGATAAACAACATTTTTCACATTAATTTTAACCTGAGTGTATTAAAACTTTTATTATACAAGTGTTAGTAATTAAAATAAACATAAATTAGCAAATTGTATTTTTAAAGTATAAATCATAGATTATGTCACCATCTTGATATATAAATATTATAAATATAAAACCGATTAAAAACTTTATAATGTATCTATTTAACTTGTAATTCAATTCCTAGATTTTATAAAATTTTTCTTCATTTAAAATGCCAACAATGTCTATATTTTATCCATTTATTCTTCTGCATAATTTTAAACTGTGTAAAATTAAGTTTGCCTACATATTAAGTGTTAATAAGCCACTTGAATTAGTTGAACTAAAATACATACATTATAATTATATTATAATATTTTATATTACAATAAATTTAATGAATGTGCAGAAATAATTTGCTTATTTTAATTTAAATAGTATCAACATTTTTTTTTTAAATATTTAGTTAAATAAAGTTCTTATCTGCCATTTATTGCGATCGGTTATCATTCTTTGATACATCTTAAATAGTTTGTAATATATAATGATAGTGTTCTTTTGATTTTTATTATTTATTAGGTATTATACAAGTAAATAGGATTATATTTCGATAGCTTAAAAAAAACCAAAAATAAATTAATTTATGTATATTGTTTAAAAATAATTTATACACCAAATACATCAATTAAATCTTGTTTATCAAATTTATACGATATACAAATATACAATTTATAAATATAATATTTAATAGACTTGTATTAATATCAGAGTGTCTGCATCTGCACAACTAATAATAAGAACAATTTTTAACTTACCTATCACTCGGATTGAGAAATTTTCTAGAAAACTTAACCAAACTGTATTGTTTCCCATTTTAAACAAGGGCATAATAATGTATGTTGAATGTTTAAAATATCAACTAATTTCATAATTCATTGACACATTAGACGTATATAAGCAGACCATGCAGGCCGATGTCCCGGACTCCCGGAGACCGAATCAACGTTGATACCATTTAAAATTAGTATAAATATTTTAATAATTTCATTGTGTAAAATGATAATTTACGAAATGCGAAAATATTAAATATTCGAATCAAAATAAAATAAAATGATACAACCAGCTTTTTTATTTTCATTAAACATCCATTCTTGTCAAAAAAAAACTTATACATTGTACATATCTATTTATATTTATTACAATTGCCACTCGGTGGACGCCAACAATTAGTGAATAATATTTATAATAATAATAATAATAAATCCCGTGTTTTGGATGCGACGCTATTTAATACAAAAACTTGCCACACGGGAAAACTATCATGTCTCGTGAATTATAAGGATTTTGATAAAAATGTCTTTGAAAGAAGAAGATTTTATAGTATACCTAGATTTTCAGAAGTTATTATATTAAAACATTTATTTAGCACATTATTTTTAGTATTTTGAAATTAATTTTTTTATTGTTATTTAAAGCTGATTCAAATATCGGAATCTAATGCGACCCAATGGTTTAATCTAATGTTTTCATCTTTCAAAAAAAAAAAAAAAAACGGGGAGATAGGTAACCGTTATACTTGTTTAATAACTATTTCTTCTAAATAGATACTTGATATTTTGTTGTAACAACTGTAAATAACTAGTAATTTGCATTGTAGCTACATAATATTTAAAAAATAAAAATAATAATCAAGATTTTTATTCATAGGTATTTTAAATTTAAATCTTAACTAAATTCGTCAAAATCATGAACAATTCTGAAATAAAAAAATGCATTTGTACGTCTATAAGATTTTGAAAGCTTAATACAAGACTCGTAAGTTTTTCTACTTATAATACAAATAAGTTTATAGGAAAATCACATCTATTTTTCATAAGTGTTTAAAATTTGAATTTGAACTGGAGTAGATATTTAATGAAAAATAATAATTTTACTCTTATTTTGTTGTAATTTAAAAATATATTTTACTAGTACTTAAAACTTTTAAAGTTTATTATTATATTTTACACATACTACAACGACATTTTAAAATGAATGTTTTTAGAAAAAATTAACTCAACATGTCGTACAACTAATAGTAAAATAAATTACTACAGCAATATAAATATATCATACAGTATAAGCTGACATACTGTTTTCGCTCAAAATCTTTTTTTTTGTATGCAATGATTTATAATTGAATTCAAAATTAACTAACATACTTCTCAATGATGAGATACACTACGCATACTGTACAGCAGAGTGGTTACCTATACTTTCCCTCTTTTTTTTTTGTTTTCCCCAATTATTAAGAAAAATAAGCACAGGAATTTTTTTACTTTAGGCCCCCCTCCCCCTACCAAAGTACCAACCACTAATAAAGATTTTGAAGCTAAAAACCTAACCATCATTGTAAAATCAATACATTTATCGTTCATAGTTTAATGTATAATTAAATTATATAATTATATTTCAATAATTGCAAATTTGCAAGCAAGAAAATATAAGTTAATACTTACCTAAATATCGCTCTATAAAAATAATCAATGTAACGACTTACTATTCTTGATTACCAATAAAATAAATAAGATTAATTTCATTAAAATATTATAATGAATCATAATATTATATTATGTAGGTAGTAAGTACATCGAAAACGTAATCACAAGGTTCTTGCTAAACATGTACATTGCTCACTATATTTTTTAATAAGGTATTGTATTTCCTTTTATTCCATCATAAAACTAGGTACGATTGGTGAATCACCTTGCACCTATAAATTATATTTTATTTGTAACTGTACTTTGTGTAATATATATTTGAAACAGATTGTGCATCTATAACACAATACTTAAGTAAATAATATAAATGCAATTTCAAATAATAATTAACAACACATAATAACTAGCTTTATTACAATAAACGACATATATATTAGGCCTATGCTTAATGGTTTTCTATTATTACTATTACATTTCCATTTTTTTTTTATGTTATTATAAACGATTAATCGTATTCCTATTGAAAACAACAATATATCCTAACTATTATACCTTACGCAGAATATTACTTATATTGCTTTATAAGTACTTATACCTACCCCACACAGTCACACGTCTTACAAAATTATTAATAATTAATATTATACTTGACATTCTCCTTATCATTAAAATTGTGCAAAAATCGTTCTTTGTACTTCGAAATATAATAATTCCCACGACCGCTTTGTTAATGTGAAAAATTAGTACATTTTGAAATACTAATTTGAAGGTATATTATAATAGTAATTAGGTAATTACAATAAGTGGTTTAAAGTATATCGATAACTTACTAAAAATGATATTCCGATAATTAAAAACTATCGATAAGACGATAAATATAAATTATATTATTTGTATACGGTATACGTATACTTAAATATTATATATTTATATTTAAATATTTAATACATTTTTACATATTACCATTGTGTATAGATAGTTCTATACTATACCGATTTTATTTTATGTATGTAGTATAGTATTCAACTTCATTCAATTTGAATGTAAATATCCCTTTCTCATATTTTAAATAAAAAATACAAAATAATTATATAATTATAGATAAAATATAATAAAAACGCAAAAAAGGTTTTCGATTTCTCTCACTAACAACATAAAATCTTTCCCAAAGTGTATGCCAATTAAAAAACCCAAAATACCCTGTACTTACCTATACAATTACAAATATTCGTATTATATAGGTACACGTCTTATTAATATATTATTTATGATAAAAAAACATTAAAAACGTCTTCATTTATTAAAACAAAAATAGTATATTTAATACTTATTATCAATTTTATGTATGTGAATGTGTACGTGTACCTATATTTTTACCTTTTTACCTACTACCTACACAAAACTTTTTTATGTATATTTTCAAACATTATAAACTGCATTGCCCACTCGAAAAAAGATAGTGATAGTTATTAGGTACGTACGGCACCTGCGACGTGCTTATCGTCATTCAAAATTATTCAGTAATGCACTATTATTAAAGTTATACTCGTAACTAGGACGAACAGTATACCATTTTATTTATGTAAATATCCATTAAATTGCTATCTGATATTACTGAACTGTAAACAATTCTATAATGTACAACTCAGCGTCTATGATAATATACGGACAATGTGATTATTGGTTATATTATTCTATTAATTAGTAATTACCTACCTATCGCGAGTATTATTTTTCGGTTAATATACCGTGGATAATACTATAATAGTGTTAAATGTTAATACCTATATCTATATCAATTATTAGGTAACGATGAGCGTTTTTTTTTTCTTACGTGACTACGATATGTGTACATGACCTTTAAGATTTAAGTGATTTTACCGTACATATAATATTTATGTATTGAACGCTTACATTTGCATACGTTTTGTACACCAAAGCAATATTGTAAATAGTTGACAGTGTACATATACATATATATATTATATACATACGATTTTATTTCCGTAATCCTTCATTTTTAAAGACTACAATCACCAAAAAAAAATCGTTTACTTTTTATGCTAATACTATATCCTGTCAGCCCCTAATGAATAATAATAATAATATAATAATACAATGTAACGATAAAAACTATCGCCCAATCTTTGTACGCAATATTATTTTATTATTATTATTATTATTACTAGGTGCAAATAGTACAGCATGAATTTAGCTAACAAATTGCGACAGTTAGTCAGTCATATTGATAATAACACATTGTATATTTATAATAATAAAATGTGTGAATATAATATTATATTTGAGCACATAAGTAAAATAGGTACATAATATTATGTATATTTTTTAATTTTAATTTTTTTGCATTTAAAGTAGGTACCTAAGTGGTTAAGTATTTCAGTATTTGTCAATTGACACATTTGTGAAAAAGATGTTATATTCGGCGATAATTTCCTAATGTTTGTCAAAAATTCAATACTACAATCATAAAAACAACAGTTTACTACATCAATATAATATTATAAATTATAATAAATTGAACTCTTGTCCACATAACCTAAAAAGAACGCAGTCACCTATATACGTGTTTTAAATTAAAAATATAGTATAGATAAATAATATTATTATGTAGCATAATATTTGCATGTACCTTCTATTTTAATTATACTGTAATCGTACCTATAATTGTGTACATTAATATATATTATATCAATAAAATTGTATATTTTGATAAGCCAATAAAGACTACAAAGTCACCTACGCAATAATCAAACAGTGAGTCGATTAGTAGAATGTTATATTTTAAAACTGCATTTCAGAATTATGAAAACAATTTATACGAATGGTATAATATACACATATTTGAATTTAAAATATTATATAGAAAAGTAATATTATGTAAGATATTCGCATGTGGATACTATTTTAATTATACCATAGTTGCATCTATTATTTTGTAAATAAATATATCAACAAAATTATATATTTTGATAAGCCTTAAAGCCTATATGATATATTATATCGGTAAATTAGTATAGGTACACAAAGAATATCAAAAATATATTATGTTAGTAATTTATGAAACACATAACCACGCTAAATTATTGGACTGGGTAATTTATTAGCTACCATTGAATTTACTTCCAATTTTGGGTTAATATGAAACCGACCCTTGAATTAGCTCCCGAAAAATGTATAATTGAATTGAATTGACGAATTGGCTCCTTAAACTATAAAATATTATTGTTTAAAAAGGGGTTCTTGTATTATATGCGTTTATTTTTACGGCGTCATTGGCACTTTGCACTCAAATATAGTCTTAATTCAAAATTTATTCACTACAATACCAGTATACCACATCCAAATATAATCAACTTTTTAAATATATTATATATATATAGTATTCAAGCTGGTAAGCCAATTATTATAAGAAGTTCCAATATAATGAAATCACGCCGGAAAAAATTAGAGAAAAAATAACATTTTAGAAGATGAAATCCGAAAATATGACACTGTTGTAAATTCAAGGTTTTAATACATAAAAATATTAGCGATCAGCCTATGAGTAAAAGCTGCGACAAATAGTAAATATAGTTATTAATTTATATTAATATTGTCTGTGTTATAATTTTTAATTATTGTTTAGCTTTTATTTTTTCTCAACTCCTGTGAGATTTTTGTAACTCAAATAAGTACTCTATATTTATTATGGTTTACCTACATCTATTATTTACAACAGTTTAATGGTAAAATTAAATTTATAAATGAGGTTTTCAAGTTTCATTATGCGAAAACAAGTGAAATCATGTAAATAATAATTGTGATAGAAAAATTAGAATATTAACCATTTAAATATTGATAATTATTTTTATGAAATCCTTGTTATTAAAATTGTATGTGTAAGAAAGACAATTGAGAATACATTAATATATCTAAATTATAAGCGTACATATACTTGCAAGTAAATATAATTAATATGTATCTAATAACATGACATTTAATAATAAGTAATAAGTATTGTAGGTACATTATAGGTTTAATAATCTGCAGAGCTATAATCAATATTACGAGTTATACTCGTATGTATAGCTATAAAGTTAATGTAGATAAATTAATTGTTTATAATAGATATCTCTCGAGAAAATAAAAAAATCAAATACAAATTCAAAAGAAACTATAAATAAAAAATTGGTTCTTATTTTTTTTTTTTTGTTAAAAATTTGTATTTTTATTATAAGTACAGCTTTTACATCACAATTTCAATATAAAAATAACAGCGATTGAAACATTTTATAGGTAATACCAAGTTTTTCGTCATTAATTATATTAATAAAACAACAATACAACACTGTAAAAACAAGACATAATAATTATAAGAGATAATAACACTTATTAATTATAATTAATAAGAAATTTACAAAATATAATACAAAATTTGATTAGTTGATACCTTTATAAGTCAATAAGCCAATTGGTATAATTGTATTTAATAAAATCGTTGTCCGCGAATTTGGACTATCAAACTATCTAACAAAAATTGTATTGTTAAGATCTGGAAAATGATTCTTATTTTAATCATATTTATAAGAAAATACAGAATAATAAGTTAATTAAAATAATATATTATGAGAACGTTTATTATGTATGCATATTTAATTAATTTCAAATAATTTGATTTGAGATTATTTATGTTATATTATGCTCTTTTATATATTTTATGAACCCAATTCGCTGTAATGGCTCAATTAAAAAATAAATTATATTGATAGTAAATTTTTATCTCAACATTGACTATCCATTTTATTGTAAATCTTGTTACTACATTACTACATTAATTGTATTAATGACTTAATAATTAATATTAAGTACATATCTAGTAACATACTACCTATCAGCAATTATCACCTATAATATGGTTAAATTATCGTGTTGGAGTAGCGATAAAATTTGTTTAATTTCATTGTGATAAAAATGTTTTTATTAACTCTAGAGGTACCGAATAAAATTGAATGATAATATAATATAAGTACGTTGATTAAAATTGTTTTCTCATTTTAATTAGTTGTATGCCCGTTTACACGGAGTAGAAAAGGCTAATGTACGTATTGAATAATTCCAGTTATTAAAAGCTGGAGAACTACAGGCTAATACAAATAAATGCAAGTATAGGAAAGCAGGCAGACATTGTTATTTCAAGTGCCATTCTAGTAAAATGTGTGTAAATAAATTCTTAACAACAAAATTATAATGTATAATTTATAATAAAAATAAAATAATAATATTTTAGTTGTCGCAGTCATCACAAATAATAATCATACCTAAATATAAAAAATATTAGTATTAATAATTAATTTTTTTCTATTGTTATTTTATAATTATTAGTAATGATATAATATATAAATGTAATAAAAAATATTGCACTAAAAATTATTCGTTCACATTGGTCGCGCAGGACCACATTTCCCAGTAGGTACTTCACGTTGTCTGTAACATTAATACTTAAACATACATACACCACTGTTTGTCAAGTGCTTATATTATAAACGACGAGGGTTGGAAAAATGACAAAGGGGTGTTACTACTGCCACCAGTCGTCGATTCTACAATGTAAAATATAACAGGTTGATCAATATTCAATATTATATAACTTGTAAAAAAATGTAGCAGTATATTATTTCTTAACAATATAGTATTGGGTATATACCTACTGTATACTGGTATACATAATAGCATATATGCATTGTGCATATTCAAATAATCATCTAACTAAAAAATAATTTTAAAAAACAATAATTGTGTTAAAGATTTCTTAAGTAATTTTTATTCAATTTACTATAGAAATTAAAAAGAATGATCTTGTCGTGAAATTGAAAAATGAATAATTACTTCGTGTAAACGTAATATATTTAATATAGAGGGAGTATAAAAGGCAGTGATGAGGTCAAAAACAAAGAAATTACAATAAAATATTAAAATTTAAAGCAAGTTAGAATGTAATTATAAAATAATTTTCATACGTAGATACATATAGTATAACGTATACCTTTACCTCCAACCCACGCGTATACGATCTTAAATTTAATTAACTACGCCCGAACATCAAACAAAATGTATATATACATAATACATCGCATATTCGCATATATGATATAATATTATAATTGTATTGATATAATATGTGATATTTATGTAATAGTATTATACTATGTATACATAAGTAGATACGTATACTAATATACTATAGTCTATAAAATATGTAGGTAATATAATAAAGTATATGCGACTTTTCATATTACATTCTATAGTTTATACGACATACGTATATTGGTATCAGCAGCGTTTATATATTTTGTATACCTACCTACTGGGTGAGTCTTTTAACAGTAAACACTATTATTACCTCAAAGGCTCAAAAAGAAATAATGTTTTAAAAAAAAAAAAATTATATATAACTTATATTCATTACAAAACAACAGTTTTCTAAAAATATTAGTTTTTACTATTTTTCATTATTATACGATATATTTTTTTTCGAACAACCCATTTTACTATAATTCAATACTTTTATATTAATAGTTTTTTTTAGAATTTGGATATAATAAAATTCAAACAAGTAGTGAATCATGTAGATGTAGGTACTTTGTTTTTAAATTTCTAATTGTGTTCTAAATCAAAATGAGTGGAAAAGCGTGGGCCAACATTTTTTTGGGTACCTACTCTGTGTTACACCACTCTGCACATCAGATATTATTTCTAAAAGAATCATACTGTATAAAGCATCCCTGCTTTTATATAATCTAAATTTAATATTTGTAAATATTAATATTTCAAACACCGCCACGGGCGCCACGTAGATAGAGCGTTGGCGGCTAAGTGTAGATACGGTAGTTATACACATTTGATTGAGAGACCTAAACATATATAATATATATATATTGCATATGTTCTCGTCGTACACTTGCGTAAATATAACAATACACACCGACTTGGGTTATTAATTAATTGGGTATCGATCGAACGCCGTAGAAAGTAAACATTTATGTATAACGAATAACGCCGAGTCGGTGTGTCTGTAGTAGAGCCAGTAGAGGTAATAGGTGAATCGTGTATATATATATTGTACATACGTACATAACATTTGAATTTTGCATTATTAATTTTCACAGTTCAAGAAGGTTTTGCGAGAAACGTTCACTTTTAGAATTTATTGTTTGTTTAATAAGGCAATGGCATTACTCGGAAAACTTAAATATTTGGGTGGGATATTGTTATAAACAGTTTAATATGTAGGTAGATACTAGATACTATTTAGTAGGTGGGTACTTACTTTTATACTCAATAGAAATTTACTATTATTATGTAATTTCCCGAAAAACGAAACTTTTTGTATTTAATAGTCACACACAATTAATACTACAATATAATAGCTAAATGATTATAAATACTTATATATTATAGATATAATTATATAAATATATAATGCTTGTTAATAAACAATTCTTTTAACTAAAAAAAATTTGAATCAATATAATGATGTATTATTTATAGGTATACCTATGTTTGGCTTAACGCACTGAATATATTCTAAAATAAGTAACTCCATATTATTGTGTAATACCCATGCAAATATGGGTACGTGTGAGATGGACGACACGATAAATGTCGTCCCTCTACTTTTTTAATTTTAATTTTCAATCTCGCTTCTAATTGTAAATAAAATTAACTCATACCTTTAAACAATAATCCTTATAAAGTATAAGCATCTTTGTAGTTTGCATCAAAACGATATTATAATATTTGTCATGACTCGAGAATAAATAATAAATTGAATTACGGTAAGATTTTGTTTAATTTCAATCAAATTGTATCTTTTATAAAGTTAAAAGTATGTTATTTATTTTACCTATTATTATAATAACTTAATATTTTTTTGTGTGTCTGATGTGATAAAAATATATTACATTAGAAAGATACAAGGTATCAATTACATTTATCGTTTAATACATTTTGAAGATATAACGGTGTAATAGTACCTATCTATTAATTAATAAGGATGAGTTTAAAAATGTAATTGTTTCTGTTGTAATTTATGTTTATTCGTTGAATTAAACTACCTACATAAATATTTACCAACCTAACTGACTATTATTAAAAATGTATTATATTTTTAATTTTTAAATACATTTTATCAGGTTATTATTTTTTTTAGAAACATTTTTTGTGAGAATGGTATTTTTTTATAATTATTATCTTTTAACATAATTTCAAACTCATTGCTAATATTATAATAACAAATTATATTGCTGAATGAAAAATATTTTTTTTATTTATAAAATATATTTTCACACGCACTATACATACATTCAAATATAAATCATATACCTACTTAAGAAATGTATTAATATTAATCAAAATATCAAATTATTGATTGACGTGGTCAAAATTAAAAATTCGATACACTTTTAAAATAATCAGGAAATATCAGAGAAAAACAACAATTTTTTTTATATAAAACTTGTTTTTGATAAAATTGAATTTATTTTTTTAATTCAAAAACCTGTACCGTAGGCTTGACATTTTTAACAAATACTTGTATACCTACGCAATTTACTGGATATCATATAGTTTTCTAAATATTTTTGCTTTTTCTGTATTATTTATATATTTATAATGTTATTTTAGATTTTTGTGTGATTAAATTTTTGTTTGCTAGTAAAACATTAAAAATATAATACAAGGCTGAAGATGAATTTTATTACAGAAAACAAAAATTATCAGAAATACGTAGTAACAATTTTTTTATCTATTATAATTGTATGTTAACAAAAATTATTTAAGCCACGAAAATATTAGCATATTGTTCTATAGTTAAAATATTTAAATATGAATAGCTAAGAATTGAATTTGAAAATTTGTTTTTTTAGATATCTGAGTACATATATAAAATATTTTATTACCATAAAAACAATTAATGAGTAACTTTACAATTACAACACTACTAAGTCACAAGTCCCGATTATAACACTGTTTTTTTAAATTGTAAGCTTTAGTTATAAAAGTTTTTAGTTTAAGTAATTGAAATTTATGCCAATTATTGTGTAACATATTGAAATTTTTTCCACAAAAATTATAGTTTTTGACTTTTTGTTAATAGGTATAGGACTCAAAATTCATATATATATTATATGATGTTTTTTTAATGTAAATGAAAATGACAAAGTGTTACCTAATGTTTTGGTTTAGTATCATAGGCGTAAATTTTCTTTGTTATAGAATGGGAGGCTAAGATTATAAACATAGAACAGGCCCGCGGAGGGCATTGCCCCCCACACCCCTTACATATACATTTTACAATTTTATTCTAATATTTATTATATAAAATGTAATGTAGAAACTTTAAAATTATTTATTTAACGGCGTATAATAGTATAATACATAACTTTTTATCGTTGTCGTTATAAAATATTAACGTATAGCTCAAACATTTTAATTTAATTACAAATTTACTATACAAAATTCATACATGAAGCTTAAATGTTCACATAACACATACCTATCGGATATCCGATTACATTTTATAATTGTCTGTAATAAATAACCTTAAATTTCTTGAAAAAATTTAAATCTGTAGGGAGGCTAAGCCCCCTCTCCCCAATTTACGCCTATGTTTAGTATACTATTTTATTTTTATAAGAAACTATACATAGTTTAGTATTAATATATTATGTAATATGTACATAATATATAGGCAAATTATTGTAGTAAATATTTATTAGTTCATGTCACAATGTGATAACAACTTATACAGCTTCCTATTTATAACGGATTTAATTATAATTTTAGTTACATATTAATAGGAATCGAATTTAAATGTCCTAAAATTATTAAAAAATGCATTTATGACCTAAAAAACTCTAAAACATATTTAAAAAAAATTATGTAGTCACCTATGTTTATAAATATAAAAAATGAGTAAAAACTTAAATCTGACAAAATACATTTTTATTTCACTATTACATATTACACATTTGTACCATGTACAGGGCCGTATTTGAACAATTTGCGCCCCGGGGCAACATATTTCCGCCGCCCCTACCCCCCCCCCCCCCCACAAATGCTATTTCTTAAAATGTAAGGTGTAACTATTTTGTTGTATATAATTTTGGTTCACAGAAAATTAAACCAACTACATAAACATAATAATATGCTACTCTCACTAATATAATATTGGCAAATTAAATGTATATACAATATAGGTACACTATTATATTATATTCATGCGTGTAACTTATTATTGTAAAATGTATTATAAATAATAATTATGATCATAAAAATTTAACAAAATATAATATAATTTCTCTATAAATATTAATATTTCTTCTATTATAGTTATTTTTCTACATAGGAAATAACCAATGTTAAATAAAGAAAATAGTTCCAAGTAAATTATGTATTATTTATTGTTAAGTATTGTATTTTTTATTAATAATTATAATCTAAATAGTTATATAAATACAATTATAACTTTCTCCTTGACTGAAGGTCTGAGAATAAAATTATAAATAATACTTAATATTAAATAATAACATTGATTATAAATATTATATAGTATTTATAATCAATGATAATAATTATCCAATAAATGTATTGAAATATAAATAAAAACATTTTTTTTTTGTTATTAGATACGCCATAATATTTCGATATAAAATTTCCGCCCCCCTAATAAGCTAAAAAATTTGCCGCCCCGGGCAACAAGGTACACTTGCCCCCCCCTCAAATACGGCCCTGACCATGTATTATATTATGTTTATATATGAATGAAGTTCATTTTTTTTTTTATTCAAAATACAAGAATGAATAAATGGATCAAAAATGTCTTATAAAATGCATTAAAAACGTCAAAGTCAATAATGCCCCAAAAATTTATAAAATTCGATAAAAATTCAATAAAACGACTCAAAGAAATTTTGTTATTACGACATGGAGTATCTACTTGAAAGACATTTGTAGTTTGGAAAGCATCGAGTAAAACATTCCAAAAAAAAAAAAAAAAAATTGATATGCATTGAAATCTGAGCCCTACTCATTGTAAACGTCTCTATGTCTATAGACGTCATCATTTAAAACTATAAATTAATTATAGGGAAATAATTATGATATGGGTCAATGACTAATAAACAAGTGACTAATGATATTCATATATTAAAATTTTGGTAACTGGCAACTGCCATATTTTTTCGTTTTGTAACTTTTATAGATTATAGAAATAGAAAGTTATAAAACCATATTGTATTTTTATATATTTACAATAATTACAATCAAATTCAATGAACCAATTATTTTAATTACTTAATAAATAAGTATAAATTAATGGATTCATTATAATTATTTTATTTTTATTTTTGGTACAATTATTATGTTTAGTGAAAAACATTAATTTTTAATATAGAATACACATTTTAGTTAAATTGTAATACTCTAATACAAGTTATTGAACTATAAAATTACTAATTAAGTAGGTAATTTACATTACTATTATCTTTACCGCTATAGTAAAAAGTAAAAATTATCGATTTATAGGTCAAACTGTTTGGTCACCTATATGTGAAAATTGTGAATATACATTGCAACCTGCATTTAGGTTTTATTTTTATACAATATACCTACCTATACTGGATGATTTCGATTACCTAATTAAAATATTATATAATTGTATATTTGTATGTAATATAGTAAGTAAATTCATACATTTGAAATAATAAAAAACCATATTTGTATAATAGTGCGTAGTATATTTTAGTATATCATATTTTATGTAGTATTTTAAATATTTTATGAACACTACGGGGAGTTGAGTGGGTATAGTTAACAGTTGTTAAAGTACCTAGTACCAACATGCTTACTTTACATGTCTACATATAGTTACAATGCTACATGATATATTATAGTCACAATAGTCATATGAATTTATACCTATTCAGAATATTTATTTGTAAATTATAATTTATACTTATAAGTTAAATTAATTATAATTATTTTATAAATATTCTGAATAGGTATAGTTAAATTTTTAACAATTTTACTCGTACTACAGGTATTTACCTACTTTTTAAAATTATTTTATATTTTTTATGCATGAACCTATGGTGAGAAAGTGCGTGTATCTAAAGGGCTACAGAAAATGTTCAACATAATTAATATATTACTATATTAGTATCACATATACTATAATATACATATCAGTCACATAATCATAATTGACATAATTTATAACACTTAGTCTGAGGACGTGACGAATGACGATGACGGGTATTATAATTCGTAAATTCGTAATATATTATATTATGTATACGACAGTCGACAATAATATTGTGTCGGACAGGCGGGTCTCTTATTTTTCGACTCGTCCTCGAGACCAATGTATAACAGCCGTGTTGTACTATTGTCAATATCTACGAGGCTACGATCATTACATTACATTATTAAAGTAGTCGAAACGATATCTGACGATGCCACGGCGCGTAAAGATTAGATAGGGGACGATAGGGTGTACAAGAACACTGCAAATAAACCTACGATATATTTTAATAACGAACGTGGCACGTGCGCCATTAGTGACATCTGTGTTTGACATTTGTAGCCATATCCAGTAGGTATTGGCGTACTGCAGTAGTAAACTATGTATATAATACACGTCCTATATTATATTATTTCAATATTTGTCAATTGTAGGTATATACAATACTATCGTATATCTACTTTCTTATTTGATTATTATCAGAGCTTGTGAATTGAATGCACTAACAAACAGTTGAACAAGTACTTCGAGATCTTAAAGTTTATACACTGCCAATTGGGTAACTATGTAAAAATATACGAAAATTGAAAAAATCATAGGCAATACTAATTTTATTTAAGAATATTTAAAAATATTAATAACAAATTATGATATACATATATTTTTTGTTAAATATTTTTAATTTACAAGCACGGCACTAGCATTTTTTCCATGGGGAGGGGGGCAGAGTGAGGCAAATATTTTTTTATATGGGCTAAGGTTTTTTCAGCAATCAATGAGGTTATTTAAATTAAATATAAATATTTTCGTATCAAACTTTTGAATAGTTAAAAATGTTTCAAGTATAATGTCAAATATTTTTTATGTACCTTATTTAAGAAAAATTTTTTAATCACAGATCTTCAACAACTACATATATTAACAATGATGTATAAAAATGACATTTTCTTTATTACCTTTGTGAATGAATGATTATGTTTTTTACTTACATTTTCATAAATATAAATTAAAGTAATTGTGTTTAGTAATGAACAGATGAATTTGTTTGACTCAACTTTAATGCTAAGATTTGGGATACATTTGTTTATTTTCATCCAGTAATTAGTATTCAATAAAGGTAATAATAAAAAAAATAAAATACTTTTTTCTTATTTTACAAATTTCAAAACATATTTTATTGAAATTGTAAATTTATTCCTTATTAGATAATACTAGTAGGTTAATCCATTATAAAAAGACCAAAGATGCTATTTGTACAAACTTCATTAATTCAATTATTATGATTTATAATAAATTAAATTTATTCCTCAATTTATAATGTTTTGTGACTTTATTATATCATACATATTTTTCAAAGGGGGGCTGGCAAGAGGGCTGAACTGTTTTCTGAGGGGGCTAAAGCCCCACCTTGCCCCCCTTGGTGCCGTGCCTGTTTATTTATCATATAGTATACCTAATATAAATTCTAAAATACAATTTTTATAATCGAATAACTTGTAAGTTATTTAATTTTTGTCAATCTTGGCGGTATGATTTAATGAAAAATGATAAATATGCAGATTAATGCAAATCATCAGAATTTTTTAAAATACCTAATAATGTGTTCGAACTCTCAAACATTGAAATATGTAAAAAAAAAAAAACAAACAAACAAAAATACGCCAATATATGACATGTTGCCATGTCGGTGGTGTCTGTCTTCTATAATGTATTATTATTATAATAATAGTAGTACTATATAGGTAGTAAGTACCTACCTAATAACGTAAAATACATTTTGACGGAACTCGATTAATTTTACCCCCCCCCCCCCCCCCCCGAGTCGCTATACGCACGTATGCAAACGCATCAGTCATCGGTGTCATCACATTATACCCACACTGGTGTCGTCTATCACAATTCGCAGCCCCGCTGAATGTATTATTATTGGGTAATTATTTTATCGACATTTCGTAATATTCCGATCGGTTCGGCGCATAACGTTATCCACAGCGTAGGCGTGAGTGCCCCCCTCGCAGCCGCCGGCCGACACCACAGATGCCGTAACGCGCCGCCGCCGTCGACGTCGAGCCATCAGTTACACCTGCTCCGCGAAGACGGAAAACAAAAAAAAACACAACTGTCACACAATATAATAATATACTCGTGTCGTCGTCGTAGGTGTACAAGCGCACGAGCACACGGTGTATATTTATATCTCTGAGGATTAAAAAAAAAAATGTCCGTCGTTATTAAATAACATGCGGCAATAGCCGTTTCGGCTCAGCTGGTGTACCGCAATGGTGCATCACATACTGCATAATAATTATATTATCGCCGCCGCACGTCACACGACGGGAGGACGGTGTTGTGCCGTACCTACTCTAAAATATATCGCGTTAATTTTCTCGTTATTATTTTCGCATCGCCGTCGGAGCAGCGTTATCGAGCGCACGCAGCTTTCAGCAGCAGTAGCCAGCTGTAGCCAACACTAAATAGCCACAGCGTATTATAATAATAATAATAATAATAATAATTATATACAGTTAGTAGTGCATAATATTGTAGTACGACGACGGCGTGCGCTCAATGCTTATCACCGCAGGAGCTACGCAATGATAAGGATTTTTTTACGTCGTTCCCTCCAGCTTGTCATTTTTTTTCCGAGTCAAAACTTACGACCGCGACCACAACAACAACAACAACAACAACTGCATTAATTATTTACGTCGTACTACCTGACAAACCCAACGAACGAATGTCTATGTGTATTGCTCGTTGTTTTGTTCATAAATGTCGGTTTATTCCGTCGTCGTTTCGGCACCGATTGAGTTGAGTGCGATGTGCATTTGGTCGTCTGCCGCCGTCGCCGACGCCGCTACACGATCGCCGCCGCCGCTACTGCCGCTGCTGTCGTCGCCGCTGCCGCTGCCGCCGCAGCCGCTGTCGTCGTCGTCGTCGCAATAATAATACGCCGCATCAAAAACACCGCGACTCGTGCCCGTGTCCGTTGTTCAACGCCGGACATGGACACCTGACGACCGTCTCTGTGGACGTCCGATCATCGACAACACCGCGGTGGTGTTAGCGCGGTATATTCCGCCGGTCAATATTCGAATGGTGGACGCGTAGACAATCCGACAAACTGGACAAGCTACCCGAATATCTCCGCGACACCGTGGACTGGTTTATGGGGTAAGTCTTGTCTGTCATTCCACTAGTGTCGTACCTAGTTCAGTGCTGAACACCATCAAATCCGTGTCAATCCATTTTTCCATTACTTATCCCAAGTTGAAGCAAACGTCATGATCCGTTTAATCTGGATTATACTATTATCACACTAACAATAATATGATAATAATTATTTTATTTTTATTTTTGATGATATTGATGTGGGTTCTGACAAAAGGTTATATTAATATAAATTAATATTTTATTTATATAATATAAAAATGTATTTAAATAATAGATATGCATTGTATATTTATAAAAGTATAATGTTCATGCTTGCACATACAATCTGTTACAGTTCTTTGACAAAA
The DNA here is from genome assembly GCF_020882245.1 of Rhopalosiphum padi. Taxonomy (NCBI): domain Eukaryota; kingdom Metazoa; phylum Arthropoda; class Insecta; order Hemiptera; family Aphididae; genus Rhopalosiphum; species Rhopalosiphum padi. The sequence continues at coordinate 71,427,002 of NC_083599.1, read as the reverse complement.
CATTTTAAACATTACTTGTTCAGTATCAAGTTTCTTGTGCCAAAAGGACTAATTATAGAAATATTTTAGTTTCTACTTTTTACCTCTAATACTTACATTTTAGGAAAATTAGTAGATTTGATACTAAATTTGGACAAAATAAATTTATTCTGATATTTGGATTAGATAATTATTATCTTGATATTGGATTGGTCTAAATATTGTTCCAATATCTAGGTACTATGATTATTATGTATAGACATACGTCTATTATAATATATAATGTATCGAGTTAATAATGTCTACATCGTGTAGGTGTTGTATTTAATAAAATATAATAAAAAATATTTTTAAATAGCTTTGACTTTTCACTAGTTTGTATGAAGTTACTCATTAATTATGTGTGTGTTAAATGTGATGGTTTTTTTTAATAAATAATGGGTTGAATAATAGTTATAAGTAAGAATAATTATATATATATTTATGTTAAGTTAATAATTTAAAAACTGTTACTAGTTACATTTGATTATACTACATATTAAATTTATATTTTTAATTTTGTAAATACTGATCATTAAAGTATTAACAGATTTGTTAAGTTTAACTTTTTATTATACCACTAAAATAGACCAGATAATCTCCTAAAATGCTATTCTAAAATACTTTATTAAACCTACTATAGGTATCTACTATCTATTAATAATTAATAAATTATTCTGATCTAGGTAGAACCTTTAAATTGTACTTACTATATAATTAATATTATTATTATCTTTAATTTTATTCTTTTATCATCTTTACTATTATATAATGGTTTTCTTTAAATTGCTAGTGTTCACTAAGTTTTTTATTATCAATCGCTTGACTACAATTTCCTGTTAATTTAAACTTCTATAACATAGTCTTTGTTGAGTTTGTTTGATATAATTCAAAGCAAAATTTAATGATTGATTCTTAGATAAACTGACCTCAGACCTACCTAGAATGTTTTAGTTTAGTGATATTTGTTGAATATACAACATTAATAATACTATTTAATTATCAAACTTACAACTAAGAATATTATATTATTATATAGTTAGTACATGAGTTTTTATAATATTTTATTTATTAATCGAGTAAAAAGCTTTTTATATTGCAATATTCTATGTACATAATACATACTCATTACTCATTTACATTTTTGGATGTAAATAATATAAGTTTTTGATTAAATAAAATCAAACCATCAAATTTTCCAAATAAAAATTTAGCCATAAATATAGTACAATTATTTAAGGATAATAATTTTTTTTTATCACAGTTAAATAACAGTAATCTGGATGCTATGAATGAAATTTTTTATCTGAAATTTGTTATTATTTAGTTTTCCACTAATTAAGATCAATATTTATGAATCTATGACCAAAGCATATATTATTTAAAAATGCATTTTATCATTTTTAAATTCTTTAGTACAACTTTTTTTTAATATTTGTATATAAATTATATTTTAGATGTTTAATATTGATAGTATTTAATTATTTTACAACGTCTATTTGTTAATTTTCTCAAGATTTTCTAATAGCCAAGAAAATCAATTGTCAATTTTTGCTTTTATAACCTTCATTCAAAATAGTTTATTTTAAAATTATCAACAGCATATAACTCAAATTTAAGATCAACTCAAAATATATTATTATATTAAATACAATACTTACAATGTATATTTATTAAAAAATTACCCATTACATTGTAATAAGAAATTATGTATTTATAAATATTGAAATCAAATTTTTTCATTAAAATCTAAAAAGTACAATATACAGGTGAATTGGTTATATGATTTATTAGTAATCTTTTTTATTGAATTTATTTATTACCCTATGATTACAAAACTTAAATAAATATTTTATGTTATGCAATTTTATTTTGTTAAAAGTTTAATTTATGATTTTCATTCTGAATATTTATTATTTATATACTTATCGTTTAACAGCTTCTAATAAATAAATAATTGATCAATTATTCAAAAAAAGAATTCATGGTCACTGTTGACAGTTTTTTACTTTAGTCATATTTTGATGATAGATCACATAATAATTTATGTAATTGTAATGAACTTTTTTTACTTTGACAATTAGTTGGACCAAATTTCAATAATTATTCAATTTATTTAAAACTGACAATTTGACTGATAGTATTTTATTTGCATTTGTGGATTTAGTATTATTCATAATAATAATAGTTGTCCTGTGATAAGTAGCTGTGACTTGTGAATAATAATTTGTAATTTATAATAATATACTTAAATTTTAAATAATAAATACAATTTTTAAAAGACAGTGATAATATTATTAAACATTTTCAGTTAGACATTGTATTTTTCATATATTATCTTATAAAAAAAAAATAATCATTTCTTCTTTGGTATTTTACATGTAACACTTACCCTCTAACAGTCTCTCTTTTCCCTGTTTTTCCCCGTTCTCTATTAAAAGCTATTTCAAGTCTTTGACTACTCTATCCTTCCATCTTAGTCTGGGATGTCATGTTTCTGTTTCATTTTAAATTTTCAACCTAATCAATTATTCCCATTAATTTCCGCACGTGTCCTGCCCAGTTAAATCTACTACTTTTTAAAAGTCAATTAATGTTCACTTCTCCGTACAGGTTTTGAATATTCTGGTTTGTCCTTTTCCTTCAAAAAAACTTAAGAATCAGTAATTTAAAAAAAATATAGGTACTCGTGCAGTATGCTATATATCTACCTAAAAACTTTATCGTATTTTATTCATTAAAATTTTTTTTTTATATTCTTTCAACATACTTTCACAAATAACAGTATCTTTCAATTTGGAATAACTACTAAGTTCTGGCATCAAATTTTTCTCTTGAAGATATATAATACATGTTTCCTCATCAGATATAAAATACCTGTACTAATAGCACATTGATTTATTCATTAATTACAAAGTAAAACTTGCAATGAAAAACACAGACACAACATAGACAAATATATAAAAAATATCTAAAAGTAAGTTATTGTGGGTCTTAGTGAATATTTATCATAATGGCTATTTAGCTATAGTTTTATAATACAACTGTTATATTTTATTTATGTTAATGGCTCAAATTTACTTTTCAACCGTTAAACGAAATGAAATAAAATTAACTACAGTAGGTAGAATACTACACGCATACAGTTTTTTTAGTAGGTAGCATACTATACAAGTACCAAAATATTAATAAAAGTAGACTATGTCATAATGAATAGGTAATTATGAATAATAATTATCAATTATATAATTTAAAATTTCATAATTTAGAAAAATTTAAGATAATTTAATAACTGTTGCTATTATTGAAGTCAATGGCGGAATGCTAATACTTGTTTTGTAAATTTATACAATAAATTTATACATTACCAGGAAAATTAAACTGTAAATACAAACAAATTATTTTTTGAAATTTATTACTAATAATAATTATAATATTGATTGATGAAAAAATAAACAAAAAAAAAATTGCTAATATGTAGAGTGTATTACAATGATTTAACACATTCAAATGTAATTTTAATCTCCATGATCTACCGTGTATTATTCATTATAATTTTATGATTTTCTATTTATTATATTTTGAATATTTAAAAATGATATAGTTATATTTTTATGCTATGACACAATGTCATTCAAAATAAATAAATAAGTTATTATTTAGGTATTATGATATTAATATTATTTTTGACTATTAATCTGTGCATAATTTTCTAAGGTGACACTTATAATTGCAGTTATTCTGATTTGAAACATACCATATAAATTGTCTATTATTTTTTTTATTATACTATTTTAGTAGTACTGTTTTTCTATATGGCCATATTGGATTGATAAAAATGTAGAAAATCAGGTAGACTACAAATCTAAGTATTATTCTAGTGAATTAAATTCAAATAAATAGATAATAATAAAATTGTAAATAATCTTAATATAATAATAAAATATGGTAACTTATTATTTATTTTGTATGTTGTTATGCTTTCAATATTAGGTAAATAATTATTATCATTACTATAATTGTTTTAAAAAATTCAGAATATAAATTATAATTAATAGATTATAATACAAAAATTAATTAAAACTAATAATGATATATACATTTTTTATCATTAGTTATAATAAATCTAATAAAAATTATGGTATAAAAAATAATTTTTTTGTATTCAGTACAAATTGCTCTGGCAGGCTCAAATTTCATGAGCAATGTACATACTGTGACATATATATTCCAAATTTATAATTTAAAGTATAAATAATTATCAGAGTACCAATAAATATTTTGAGTTTAAATTATGCTATGTATAATTATCAATAATTCCTGAGTATTTATATTATCTTAATATAAAATAATTGTTTTCATTTTTATTTATATACACAGTAGCATAATTGTGGGGGTATTCACTTCCTCGGGTATGTATGCTGGGTGCAAAGGTATTATTTTGCCAGATATACCAACAGTAGAAATCTTTAAATCTTCTAAAAAAAAGAATGAATACATTTCACACATTTATAAGATAAAAATGTTTTTTCCTGAAATTATTTGTACCTACAAAGTTTATTTATTTAATTTTTTACCAAGTTATATCACTGTATACACATGTATCTATCATAGTTAAAAATTAAGGTATATAATAAAGATAATAATTGGTTAAAGTATAGATATTGTTGGTAGTTGGTATAAATATTTTACCTAATAAAATTTAAAAATACTAAGGTTTTATATAAGTTGTGGTTTTCTAATTTGGAATTAGTATTTCACATAAAATATTTGGAAGATTAAGTTTAACTCTATATACTTGAATAGTGGTACTAATCTATTAGTACATCTTTAAATGAGACAGTACTATAGAAGTTGTATCAATACAAAATAATGTTTACATTTACTGTCATATATTATTAAATAATATAATATATATTGTATAGTAAATATTATATTAGTTATGTCTATGGGTGGATTGAGAAATAAAAATAGAGGATTAAACAAAATTTAAATTTAAATTTTAAAAATCTATAAAATATAAACCATAAACTTATAAAGTATTTTTGGTATTGAGACTATTATATTTATACTTTTTCATAAGTTTATAAATAGTATAGTACTATATTATATAATACAATTAATTTATTATTAAGATATGTAAATATATAATAGCCTTTATTTCCTTGTATCAGCTTTGTCTAGATTATATTAATAATTATATTAGTGTAAAATAAGGATACCATTCATTCAAATTAATTTTATACATATTATATTATTATATTTAGTTTTTAGTCAATACATATACCTAATAAAATCAAAATATTTTATGAATTCCTTGGCTAATAGTTGGCAATTATAGTTTTAACTCAAATTTACTTATTGATTATGCATTTTGTTAAAAAGCTTTAAATTAATTAATTTAAGTTCTATTAAATATATAAATATATTTGTTTGTTTATAGGAAAGGTCGAAAGGCCAAAGACAAGGAATCATTATGTAATGATGATAATAAGTTGTATTTGGAAGAAGCTGTATTGGAAAAAAAGTTACCTGACATTGATCTTAGGATATTAGTTGAAATGCCTAATGGGATAGATTTTAATGAGTGGCTTGCTTCTCACAGTAAGTAGTTTTTTGCCGACATCTATTAGTTATTTTAATTTCTATTTTTATTTGTTCTAGCACTTTCAATTTTTGACAACACCAACTTGATTTATGGAACTGTGTCAGAATTCTGTACTATTTCGGGATGTCCTGATATGGTTGGACCAAGTTATAGGTATTTCATGAACTATAAATTGAAAAATAATTTTTAATTAATTTAATTTTTTGATCATATTGAATTAATTTTACAAACTTATTAGATACCTATAATAAAATATATAAATACAAACTCGCATAGTCGCATGTCTTGTGGATCTATTAAAATGTTATCTATATAATTCTGTTTAATAATGTATTTCATTTTTTAATTTTGTTTTCATTAGAACCTACTTGTGGTTTGACGAAAAAGGAAAAAAATCTCGAGTAGCTGCTCCATTATACATAGACTATGTTATGACGTTCGTTCAAAAAACTATTAATGATGAGACAATCTTTCCAACTAAATATGGTAATATTTATAATACTTTAAAATTTGTAAATTCACTTATATATAACCTATGTTTTTTGTTACAGCTAATGAATTTCCTGTTGGCTTTGAGGTTGTAGTAAAAAAAATTTTAAGATTGTTGTTTCACGTTTTAGCACATCTTTATCATAGTCACTTTCGTGAATTAGTACTACTAAATTTGCATACACATTTAAATTGTGTATTTGCTCACCTGTCAGTATTTAACCATCGTTATCAATTAATTGAGTTACGGGAAACTGAAATCCTACAAGATCTAGTGGTAGCTTTAAAAATTTTAGGTGATGATGAAGAAATAACTACCGTAGTCAATGAATCTATTGATGAATATAAGGACGTCATCAACAAAGAACCAACCATGTCTTTAGCAGATCAACCTATTAACATGTTCCCTAATCCTTCTCCTATTAATACACAGACTTTAGCTACTCAAATTGATAATTTCTAGTCTAGAAAATAAAATCTTAAAATGCATTAAGTATATTTGTAATACATATTACGTATGTTTAATTATTCTGTACATAGAATTTCTTGTTAAATAATTTAGAAAACACTTGTTGGCAGACAATAAACTAATATCAAAGCTTTTTAATCAACTATATTATTATATTAAAATACTGTCTAATAATGTATATTTATTTATAAAATAAATAATACATTTTTATTCATTAAAAATGTTTTTATATTAATTTCTTGCGATAATTCATAAATTTTGTTTGGTTAGATTTAAATAGATTTAATCGTAAAATCCATTGATTCGTAAATTAAAATAATTTTTTAAAATTTTATCTTTCATGTATAAAATAATTCAAGTTATACTATCTATGAAAAGAATATTATTTATATTGTTTGCCACTATTCCTAAAAATCTTTTAAGTGTTTAGATAATATTGTCCAATTTACTAATTCACAGGTTTACATTGTTAACTGATTAAATTATTGTTAGAACATCTAAATTAAAGTTATTTGAAAACATTTCTATTTTGAACTGTATAAAATTATTATTCTTGTGCACTGTTATTTAAATTTATATAATAGTTTTTTAACAACTTGTTTCAGCTCAAATATTTATATTTTCAGATCTATACAAAATTGTAATATGATTTTTGAATATAAATTATATTACAATATTTTTTAATAATGTATAGATTCCAATCTGGACAATTTGTGAACATTTGTAATTTTTATCTTGTCTATCTTTTGTGATGTAATTTATTTATATTGTGATAGCAAAAATATGCCCTTTTAAAAACATTATTCATTTTTGGAAATTGTACTTATCTGTAATTATTGTTTTAATTACTTTTTCAAGCCATTAATTATAAAATTGTCAAACCACATGTGTTTATCATTACAATAACACATGTGATGGTAATTAAATATTCAAATTAGAGAAATATAATTTTTTAGCTTAATGTTTTTTGTTGCTTTTAGAAGTATAAAAAAATATATTAAAGTATTTAGTAGGCTTAATCAGATAGAAAATTTCCAAGATTTGTTTTTGATTTTATTTATGATGGCAAATTATACAACCGTCCAATTTTTTTTCTTTTAGAATGTTTTTTTTAGTAAACTTTATGGGATTATGTTATATTATTATTAATTTTCTTGTTTTTCTTTCTATTATAAAACTATAAATTAAACTTTGTTATTGATGTTTCCTGTTAAACCTTCATTTAACTACCTTTTACCACACTGAAAAACATTATGTGTTTTCAGATTGTTTATTGTATTTTTAACCAAAAACAAATAGCACTTTTGTTAATAAAACATTTAAGTTACCTACCTAATTTATTAAAATGTTATTAACCTTATTTCTTAGAATCCTAAAGAAAATTGGTATGTCTAATGTTATATTATGATAATAAGACAATTGTGAGTTTTTTTAGATTATATTACTATCTATGATTAATTATTAATTATTATTATAATTTTATTTAGTAATTTATTCAATATACAATATTATGTGAGTAGTTTGTATATGTATCACTGTTTTGGGTGAAAAGTTTATGTATGTGTTATAATAATAATATATATTTTTGTACAAAAACATAAAAAAAATCTAAAAAAATTATATAATATACAAATAGGTATACATAAATATTCATATAATATATTATTTTAATTATTATAAGGCTGAGTGAATGAATTAAGGTATTTATGAAATGTTGGTTTAATTAAATATATTACTTTTGAGAGCACTGTTATATTGTATGTAATTTATCGCTTAATGCTTCATTAGATTATCTTAATATCTGTATGTTGATATACTATTGGATCCTTTTTTTTTTGCTTTTTTTTTAGTAGGAAAATTCTAAATAATAAGACATTTGGTAAATAACTACCCATTAGTTACTAATAATTTGTTTACCTAATTAGAATATATTTTACTGGAGGTTTCTAATAGATATATTAAAAACATATTTAAGTTGGTGTAACTAGCGAGTTCCTTTATTAATTATCTTAATAGATTTTATATTATATAAATGTTCATGGTGAAAAAAAATGATGTATTTATTTTAAAAATAAGAGAAATTAAAACAGTGTTGTAATATTAAGGATAGTAATTTGTTAACTATGTTATACTTGTTGTTTAAATTTAAAATATATATGTAATAAACATTTTGATTTAAAGCTACCTATATTCTCTTGTTGACTGTCCTATGTAATATGATAATTGATTATTGAATATAAGTTTTCTTGTTATTTCAATGAAATTGTCTATAATAATATCTGATCCCTTAAAAATTGTAATCGCCTAACATTAATATCATTGTTTTACTCAATAACTAAGGATCCTAGTTAAAATAAAATTTTCCTAATCTATTTCTAGCATTCTTCAATAAATAATTATTTAACTTAATTTTCTTATTATCAATTTAAAAAATTAAAAATGTAAACCATAATGTAATAAATTAATGTTTTTGTTACTATTGTTAGGTATAAAATAAATTACAATTACAACTGATGTTACTGACTAAGCAAAGATAGAAAATGTTGAAACTTATATAGTTATATATAAAATGATAATATGTTATAATTGTAGATATAATTAACAACAATTTTATTTGAAAATTCTGACAGTCCTTTAATTTTTTATTTTGTACTTGATCCTGCCTAATATACAGTGAATCAATATGTTCAAAACGTAATTAAATTTTGTACTAGGCATCACTTATGTATTGGTTGACTATTGTTTCATTCTCTAATCTCCCATCGTGTGTTACCAACTTTGATGTATTTTTCAGTATCTACCTAATAGGTAGGTAATGGATAGTACTTTTTTCAAACCCCAAAGCTGGTATCTACAGTGTAGACTATTATAAACTGAACTGTTACATGCATTAGACAAGTTAATTCAATGTTAAAAAAATTATTTCTATTTCCACTTTAGTCTGTATCAAGAAATAGTTGCTAGCCGATAATAGGCACAGAGAAGTAGTGGCTTACAAGTTACAATTAATAATTAATGTATTTAATGTATAGATATGTGTTACTGTGTTAGGATTGAGGAAATAGAACTCTTTAGTCTTTATCGTTTGTGACATTTCATAATTTTATTAATCTTAACTCAGTGGCGGATAACCTTCTCGGCGCCTTTAGGCACACTAATATTGTGTATAAACCTATTAAAATTGACATTAGACATTACATCGCTTATCTAAAAGTGATAAAAACATATCCAAATCATTTAAACTAGACGACTAGCTGAACTAGATAGGTATTTATCTCCAAACAATATAAATTATAAGACAACGCATAGCCATATTTAAGTGGGGAATAACAGGCTTAACACTTTCACTACAAACACATCAAATACTAATTAATCTAAAACATAGATTTTCAAATGAAAGTTTAAAATAGACCAACTTATTCAATAGTTTTGGTAAAATGGGTTCTATTACCTAATGGATTTTATTTCATTAAAGGTAAATTCAAGTTAAAAGTATAGATGTATCATGTATGTATAATAATTAGCACATGTTTGTGAAACCCTATTAGTAAAACCTATCATGTCTTTATATACATTTTATATGATAAAACAGATCAAAATTTGATTAATAATTTTATATTTTAAGGATGTTATACATATTATATCAATTATATCATTAGATAGTTTAAAGTTTGAGATGTTGAAAGAAGAAAATTAAAGACAATATTGATAGGTATTAATGATATTAAACAAATCATTAGGTAGCCTGCTGGAGACGTGTATTAAAATTTGTATAAATTACTAAAAATAATTTTCACTATTCCCTTAAGTTAACCAACCGGTGAAAGGTCATTTTCTTCAAAATTGGCTAAAACAACAATGAAATAATAGTGATTTTCAAATTTATCAATAATAAATATCGAATAATATATAATTAATAATCTGAAAACTTAAACAATTATTAACATACCTATTTTCAACAACGAATAGAGGTTTTATAAAGTATTATTATAATACCATCATAACAATTCGTTGTAATCTAACTATTTAACTGTAAATGGTCAACACCATATACCATATCTTATATCTCAATGAGATGAACCAATAATTTAATACTTAATTAGTTAAATATAGGTAATGTTACATCTACTGCAGATTTACTGTATTTGTGACTACATCATATTATTCATAGGTATTATGTTTCTAGGTTATATTACCCATTACCATAAGAAAAAATAATCTGTATGTTGTTAAATCGAAAATAAAATTACGATTGTATCTATAGTGCATGTAAGTACTTACTTCCAGTGGCGTAGCCAAGGTAGGCCAAAGGGGCTATAGCCCCCCCCCCCATTGGCCGTGTTTTTTTATATTGTTTTGAAATATTAGATTCTGAACGGAGTGATGAATGTATTGGTTTTAAAATGATGTATGTTTTTTTGTGTCTTTCATAACGTTTTTGAGTAGTAATAGTGTTTTGAATTTTTACTTCAGCCCCTCTTCGAAAAGAAAAATGAATCTAGTTGGTACTTTGAGGGATCAATAGTAAAAAATGTCCAGTAGTTTTCAAAAGCGTCAGGAAAAACCCTAAAAAATTAACGGAAAAACGGGAATTTTTGATCAGTTTCGACAAAATTAATTTTTTTATTTTGCTGTAACTCAAAAACGAATCATTGTAAATACTTGGAATTTTCACCAAGTCTTTATATTAGCGTTATCTATTTACGATTAAATAAAATAAAAATATTTTAACTTTTATTAAGCTTTTTGTAGACAATTGAAATTTTTGATTTTTCTAAGTTTTTTTTTTGAAATGCCGATAAAAAATATTTGACATTCCAAAAAATTTTTAAAATTTAATATAAGATTTATTATAACTTGTACTTATTGTGGAAAAAAAATCAAAAATCGTTAGTCACAATTTTTGTTTATAGCATTTAAAGTTCAAATGTTTACGAAATACCTATGAAAAATCGGGAAAATTTGTGAAGAATTTTAAAGTTGAAAATTCATAAAATATTTGTGATTTATATCTAAGGTTAAAAAACTTAATACAAGGGTTAAAATTTTACCCACTTAACATTTTCTTCAAATAACTGTAAAAAAAAACTCCAGCGTCAATAAAGAAAACATTTTATGGCTGTATGAAATCTAATTTTTTACGAAATCGCGTAAAATAACGATATATCCTAAAACGATTTTAAATATTTGTTGTTATTCAAAAAGTATAAATCGTAGAAACTTGAAACTTTCACCAATAGTTGAGAAAAATAAATTACAATTTAAATATAGGTAATAATATAATATATCCTAAACTGACAACTCATCTCTGTTCAGAATAGTTTTTCATATACAATGATACCTGCCGTTGCATTCAAATTTAATACATTTATTATAATGACCTACTCTCCACCTCTACTATATGTCTATAAAGTCGAACGATATCCACTTACCTACCCTTTTTTTTTGTTCATTTTTTTAGAATAAAAATAAAATAACATAAAAAATTAGCCGCCCCTTACAAATTGCCGCCTTTTGCTCAAGCCTCACGAGCCTAGCGGGTAATCCGCCATTGTCTCAACTTTAAAGCAAACACCAATATTTTTAAATTTAAGTGTATATTGTATATCTATTTAAAGATTACTACAATAATAATGTTAACTATACCTATGTATTTCAGTTATCTCGACGGTTAAAATTTAACACTATTCAACCTAAAATATGTATTACCTACGTTAGTTGTTAGCGTTAAAACTTAAAACATAATTTTTTATCGACGAATAACTATTAAAACACTATGTACAGATTTAGGATATTTACTTATGAAAAATTGTTTCCTACTTGCCTATCGTAAAATATAAAAATAGCACGTACAAAAAATACCAAAAATACCTACCTAATTGATTAGGTATAGAAAATAATAGGTACTTATAAATAATATCGTTAATATTATAATATATTTGTTACAAATATTGAAATATTTTAAAATTCTTTTAAACATTTTGGTAATTTATTTAAATTATATATTACTGCTTTTGTAAATACTTACCTATTTTTGTCTGTTGGTAGAATAGTAGGTATTTGTATTAATGAATGTTCAACAATTATTTACTTACCTATTTAAAAAAATATATTTATTATTCATTTAAATTATGTATTACAATTAAAATAATTAATTGTAATTTAAATGTTAATTTTTGAGTACAAGTTAGGTATAAGTATACATTATAGTATTTATCAAGGCTGGAGACTTAAAGCATTTGCTATTTTCATGGACTGACTTAAAATGTAGCAGAATGGTATGGAAGTGTATGTCATATTACAACACGTTCAATTATGAAATTTGAAAGTGCTTTTTTTTGCTTTTTTCAATGATTTTTTAAAATGATGATTATTTTTGCTTTTTTGACCAGTTTTTATGGTTTTTTTCTCAGAAATCCCTCGGAAAATTTATAAACAATAAAGCAAAATGTTTTGAAGTGAAATGTGAATATTTAAAATATAAAAAAAAAATTTTATTTTATTTTTTAGTTAGAAACGTTTCAATATTTTTTGTAATCTTTAATTATGTTACTTTAGCACAATTACAAATTAAATTTAGTACCGGCTTTATCAAGTAAAAAGAAAGTTTTTTTTTTATTAAATATTTTTGCTCAAATTTAAGTATTTTAAATGCTTATTTGAGTGCTTATAATGATGTTTATAGGTAAGCGCTTATTTTAATAATTTTAAGTGCTAAAGTCCCGAGCCCTAATAATTATACATAACAAAAATCAAATGATTATGTCTGTATATTATAATCATGCAATAAAATTCATGTAGAAAGTAATATTTGCTTGTTGGAGCCTATGAGGTAGAGAATATATCTCGAATACTAAAGGGAGATGATGGGAGATTTAAAAAAGGACAAATAAAGGACCTTGTGATGATAATTTGGACGAGTGGAAGAATACGAGTTGGGGAATATTTCAGATCACGAAGTTGTTGTAGAATAGTTTAGGTACAAATGTACAATACAAACTACAGAAGAGGCAGTCATCATTAGTTTAAAGGAATGTGAATATGTGATGGAAGTAGAATGTGGCCAAAATAGAACAAACCCACGAGGTAACAGCAATAATAATGTAAGGCGATTAGTCGTGGTTTCTAAATTTGATACGAGTATAAATAGGTAGGTACCTAATACCTATATTTATTTGATATATTTTGACAAACGTATATTATCATCTCATCAACAGTTTTGACGAAAACGTTTTGAAATAAAAATCTTTGAATTCTTAAAAGGAATAAGCTACAAAAAGATCTTATAAATAGACTAACGGTAAAGTATTAGATATGTCACATAGATAATATTATGCTCTTCAAGAGCAGCTCTTGCATATAATTTAACAAATAACCTCTTTATACGCAGTTTAAAATTGAAATGGTCAATTGAGCTTAATCGGTTTAATCTAAAATATATTGATAATAAAACCCGCCAGAACTAAATCAAATTTATCATGAATACTTGAATAGAAAATAACACATAAACTTACATATTTCATAGGTGCTATTATATATATACACATAAATATATATACTCGACACTCGTATATAAATTTATTATTCAATATAAAAAGCCTTGCAGCCTTTTTTGCCATATATAAACACTTTAAAAGTCTAAACTTACAATTACTACCTATATATTACTATAATACAGGTAAGTACAATGCACATATTGGTTAGTTGGATAGTAAATTGTATTATGATATATTGATAGATAAATTATAGGTAGGTATATCCTATACCTGCAATTAGGTAACCTATAGTAGATAAGTTGGACATTTTTCTACATAATAAACTAGCAGTCTATTAAAAATGTTGTATAATAGGTATATATAGGTTTATATTAAAATAATGACGATATATTTAATTTTATGAAGAAAAATTAAAAGATACTCAATAATTGGTAATAGGTAATAATTACAATAATAACTTTAAGAATTATTACAATGGTTTATATGAGTTAGATATTTTGCAGTTTGCTGGTAGGTAGTGGATATTTTTAAGCACCTACCTATGTACACTAGGCGTTATATTATTTAGATGTAATATTGTATATTTTATGTAGGTATATTTTAATTTCGTTCGTGTTGAACCTAGCTACATAGATAATAAATATTTAAGAATCATTACAATTTTACAATTTATCTGTAAAAAAACCATGCGTATGCATTATTTCCGATAATCATTTAAAAATAATTATAATATAATGTTATATTTTACTTCACGTTTATTAAATATTTTATAGAAACCTATTATAATATTAAAATTGACATTACACATTACATCGCCTATCTAAATTTAATAAAACATATCCAAATCATTAAAACTAGACGACTAGCTCAACTAGATACTTATCGCCAAACAATATAAATTTCAAAACAAAAATATTAGATTCTGAACGGAGTGATAAATGTATTGATTTTACAATGATGTATATTTTTTTGTGACTTTCATCACGTTTTTGAGTAGTAATAGTGTTTTGAATTTTGACTTCAGCCCCTCTTCGAAAATAAAAATGAATCCAATTGGTACTTTGAGGGATCAATAGTAAAAAATGTCCAGTTGTTTTCAAAAGCGTTAGGAAAACCCCTAAAACATTAACGGAAAAACGGGAATTTTTAATCAGTTTTCGACAAAATTTATTTTTTTATTTTGCTGTAATTCAAAAACGAATCATTGTAAATATTTGGAATTTTCACCAAGTCTTTATATTAGCGTTATCTATTTACGATTAAATAAAATAAAAATATTTTAACTTTTATTAAGCTTTTTATAGACAATTGAAATTTTTGATTTTTATAAGTTTTTTTTTGAAATGCCGATAAAAAATATTTGACATTCCAAAAAATCTATAAAATTTAATATAAGATTTATTATAACTTGTACTTATTGTAGAAAAAAAAATCAAAAATCGTTAGTCACAATTTTTGTTTATAGCATTTAAAGTTCAATTGTTTAGGAAATATATCAAAATCGCAAATACAAGGGTTAACAATTAGGGTAATTATTTAAAATAGTATACTCGTATACGTTAACTGCAAATCAACGTTAATATTATGTTATCAGTATTTTTGTTTTGTTGTTGTTTTTGATTAAATAACTCAAGTTAAAATTATTTAGCACCCCCATAAAAAAAATCCTGGCTACGCCTCTGCTTCTAAGTCACAATAGCTGCCACAGAGAAAACAAAATAACCGTATATTAAAAATAAATTTCCCTATAAAATAAAAAACCATCATTTAAAACAAATTTCTTGACAGACAAAAAGTGCAGTTTATTTTTTAGCGTATAGTAGTGTTGAAATATAAAAATAAAACTATTTTAACTACAAGGTATGTAGGCTATATAGCCTATTCAAGTATTGATTTAATTTAAATACTTATAACAATTATGGCGTAAAATTACGTCACATAGGTATATGAAAAATTTAGGTGAAAGGTAGTTATTTAAGGAATGGTTACAGATTATAACAAACTAAAATAAGTAAGTATGTACCCTAATCTGTGATGTATTGACTATTGGGCCATTAGTTGGTATGCGGAAGTATAAAGAGGCACGTCGTTTATATTCACTTCTCTAGTTTTAGTATACCTATACGTATACTCACTAAATAATATACGATAATAAGTAACCTAATGGAATTTGCATTGACGTAAACAAAATATTCTGTAATTATTTGCAATTTTCAATTCTCAGATAGTGCTTCGTATAAATATGAGGTGATTATAAAATAATATTTTGAGAATCAAAGACCAAACCACCAACAAAAAATTCGATGTACTATTTTCAAGTATTTTTTATTCTTGTAATTATTTAACAATAATATATAAAATACACTAATGTTTTACATATATGTGTAGTGTATGTGTGTGCTTGTACATAATTTGCATAATAAGGGTTTAGATAAAAATAATATTTTCAAGGGAAGCGAAAAATATTAAGTTCATCTTTAATTTGTCCATATTTTATTTCTTGTAATTAGTTACTTTAATTGTTAGGCTAATCTATCAGTATAATAGCTGGGGTATTCGAGCCCGTTACGTACCAAATTTGCAGTATGGTGAATATCCATGCATACGTTCCATTATGCACTAACAAATGATAACACAGCTACACAGCTATACCTAAGGTATAATTTATTATATTTCTAATGATCTAATGACTCATAGATACATCACATGTCATGCAATGCTATATAGACTCTTCACTCAAATTACTGTTGTCTTTATTACAATTTCACATTATATTGGTATCAGTTATCATCTGATACCACCAGATAATATTATATGTACAAACACTACAAACCTCCTCTTTTATTTGTGGGAGGGGGGGGTCACTTAACTATTATTGCTTGAATCAACGTCAAATTTATTGGATTTGTGTTACATATAACCTTGTACATTATTCATGGTATTTTAAAAAAAAGAGCTAGAATCTATAAAGTTCAATTGTATTGTATGTGTACCTATGTGTTTTTTTTTGTATGCAAAAACGTTTTATAATAGAAAAAATGCTTCGTTTTTTCACTCCAGCATCTTTTCTAATAGAAAAGTGAATATGTAATTGATATTTATGGGGAGAATCAAAAGTAAAATATTCCTAGAACTTTTCTTAATAATTGAGAAAAACAAAAAAAAATTAAAAGTAAACGGGAATTTGCAAAATCAATTTTCTGATTTTGTTTTATAATAGTAAGTACCTACAGTAATATGCATATTGCATAATGTTTAGCGATCACTTGCCCATCTTTTTTACTAAAGTATCTAATGCCCCTATAAAAAAGTATTACTTTTCTGAATTAAACGTATTACTTTAGGAAATATCTTACAATTGTCAATAATTGTTATATTTCCATATTTAATTCACTAAATGAACGACGCAAAACAGGCGCGCCTCACAGTGCGGCCTGCAGTGTGCTTTGTCTTTTGTCACTCTACGAGTTACATTAGGGCGCTTCCAGAAGTTCAACTGGTGCAATACAATGCGAATAAAATGTAGTTTAGCGAGTACCCCGCGTCCCCGCTTATATTTAAATTTAGTTTTTCCAAAACATGTTTTAAACCGCTATTTATATGTTTGAAAATGTGTAAGTAACAATTGATTTTTCAAAAAAAAAAAAATATTCGTAATTTTTCAGTTTGAATTGCATTGTTTACAAAGAAACAATAGTATACCGTAGTCCGAAATATGGGTAATAACACTAATAACTAATAAGGAAAAAAAATAATACCAAACGTCCAGAACAATAGTATCAATAAGTATCGTTTATTTGCATTGGTATAATGACGTCGTGCATTTGCAGGTCGTTAAGTTCACTGTTACTATGTATGATGCCATCATGCAATATTCCATATCGATTATCGATATCTACAGAATATTTTTTTAATGCACAAAATAAGGAAATTTTATAAAATAAAATAAAAATTGTATACCAAGAAAAATTACTAGTTGTGAAAAATGTAGATTATATAGTATAAATAGTATAATAACTTACGTGATATTACCGTGTAATTATTGAATTATTTACAATAATAATATTTTTAAAATATTACTTTATAGAATATTGTGTTATTCTAATAAAATATATAGTATAGGTTTATCATATTAGTACCAATCTAACACCAAAAAAAATTTTTTACGTATGACATTCATTTGTGAGTATAAAAATAAATATACATAATATATATTAGAAAAGGCGCACACCACCACACAGGGGAGGACAAAAAAAATACATTAATTCCATGGGAATGCATTAATTGTAATTTAATATCATACAATCTATAGAATATCATTATATAGATTGGAATTTATAGTTTATAAAATATTTCTGGAATAAAAAATGTTCTTATGATATAAAGACATTTAGTATACTATAAGGTACAATAACTAAATTATTAAAATTATATAATATTTAGGATTTTTCAATGGGTTAAAAGAGACTAAATATAGTATTTACAAATTCCGTAACTATGATTTTTTCATTATAAATTATTATATATATTACCTACATTTAATTAATGGTATTTTGTGGGTATACCTAGTGTTATACGGTGCATTTAGTACCTACATTAAAATATATTAATTATTATTATTTTGTATATAACTAAGTACAATATAATTTATTATTTGGTCCAATCATTTAATTATCTAATTGCATTCTTCTGAGTGCCTAATCAAATAATTTGACTTCCTTATTGGAAGTTCATTTGATTACAATAAATACACAGGAAAATTTTTTAACGAAAGACACGCGTTATTTAATAAACAATTAACATTTTTTAAATATTATTTTTACATCATTTTATGATGTTACAAAAAAAATTTTTTTGAAAAAAAAATACTTTTTTTACTATTTCCTATTGTTAGAGCTTAAAAATATTTATTTTTTTGTTTCCTTATTATTAGGTGAATTTTAAATTTTATATTTCTAGCAGAATATTTTTCAGTAAATTTTAATTTATCTATAAAAATCAAATTTCAATCGATGATTATTAAGTTTTATAGTTACAATTATTTAAAGTATACATATTACATAAATTAATGAAGTAATGAATCAACATTTTACGGATACCAATAACTTAATTTTCCTCACTTAACTTTGAATAATAATAACTTATCATTGGACGTTTGTTTTTTGTATATTGATATTCGAAATACTATAAAAAATATTCTACTTCTGACTTCTGAGTATAGAATTAAACATGTATTATGTTTAGTAGCATTCAAAAAGTAAAATATTTAAATAAAGAACGGTAGAAATTTGTAAAAAATATTGTTTAGAAATGCAACAAATAATAAAAATTTTTAAAAACGTTTAAAGTTTTTGAAATCAAAAATCTTCTTTAATGAAATAATCATTGTTTTTACGAAAATCACATAAATACCTCTACAGATATCTGTGCATGTTTATGAATTTATGATTACAAATACTTAGCAATATAAGTTATTATTTATCACCTATTATACTTCATAGCTTAGGTTTGCTATTATAATGTATCTATAACGTAAAAGGTAACATGATGATTACATTTAAAGTTTTCAATGTTGGATATTTTGTATTTTCATATTTCAACACGGTCAAAAAAGTGGGCTGAAGCTTCCATAGTCCATCTTTTGGGTATGCATGGCCATTGGAAATTAAATAATTATATTTAATGCCAGTTAAAAAATATTGAAAAAATTCCCTAAAATAATTTGTTTATTTATTGAGTTGTATACAATATACATTCCATATTGTGTTTATACCTATTACACATAAATATATCAATTTATATTATTATAATTGTTAAAATTAAAAAAAAAATGTTAGTCACGTAATAAATTAATGAGCAGATGTTTTAGGTAATTTAGATAATTAGGTCTTGTTTTTTGAATAACTAAAATAAAGTCTTCTAGTAATATTAGTAGACGGTATGTATTATATCATTTATATCAAAATACGAAACTACTTATATCAACCTAAGTTTATACAAAGTACAATAGTACTAACGAATTGTTCTTCTTTGGTGCTTTCGATATAACTCATTAATTATGTAATACTCTATACAGGTAAGTACCACTTAATTGAGTTAAAATAATATCAACTATAGCTTTAAAATAAGTTTTGATGCGTTTCAAAATTAAAAAATATCATTTAGCTGAATAGTTAGATATTTCCCAGTCGCTCAGGTATCAAAAATAGTTATACCTGTTATAATAATTAATAAAACTACATATACCCATTAACCTATATGTCCTATATTGACGCATAGTGTAACCGGTTAACCACAAAACTGCAAAATTACCCTGAACCTAGTTGCTTTTGTAAAATGGACACTATCGGGGTATTGGCTAGTCTCATAAAAAACAACTGATAGAGTATACAACTGCAATTGGTTATATTTTTGAGTATCGTATAGTATAGTAGATTTTAAAATAGTTGATAATTTGGTATAGATTTTACACAATTTACTAAATTTTAAATAAAAATAATAAATATACACTAAATATTTAGATATAAGACAAATGTTAATGAAATGGATACTGCATTACTGCATATTTAATTTTATTAAAGCATACAGACATTCATTTAAATTTTAAATCCATAATGGTTTTATTTTTAGAAGACCAACATTTTACAAATAGTTCGATGGGATTTAATCTCTCCTCAAATTCCAGGTCCACACACCCGTTCTGGTAGTCTCAATTATATTATGTTATTATTATAAATTATTTAATATTACAATAATTACAATTACGAGTATAATATTTATAGTTAATTTTTAGACTTTTCATTAGGTATAGAGTTATTTCAATTTATATTAAGTATAATAAATAATTTATTTTCTGATTTGCTTGAACCATTATGGTGAAAATTAGAAAATGCACCAATACAATTCTGAGCTCTAATTTATTATGATGTTGTCTAACTTGTCTATCTAACAATATAAAATAATAAATAATAAAAATAATGACCTTATTATTAATTATATAAATGGTCTACAGATGTCAGATGCTATAACTACTAATAAATATAAACGAAAACACAAAATCAGGCATATTACATAGGCTTTGTTTATTATAATAATACACCGGCGCATTCGAATTGCGTCCCTAAATAATATTTTGTCAAAATCGCGTCCGTGGTTTTCTCACGAGATATACTAGTTGCGTTCATGGGTTTTTCAGCAACTGAGTATGTAATTTTTGGTGATAAACTCGTAGATAATCTCGATTATCGTAAATACTAGGTACCTTACAATTTATTGTTGGAAATTAATTTTGTTCATGACAGCATTACTTTGACATTCCATTTGTTCGACAAATCATCATATAGTTTTGTATATATTTATTTAACTTTACAATAGAAAATATTGAAATAATTAATGGATAAAAATTCGATTTTCAAAAATGTTTAAATAATAATTTAATACTAGGTATATCAATACATAAAGATGCGTTTTATAGTTTATTAGAAAAAATGAACGATTTAAATAAAAGTGGGAAGGAAATATGTATATTATTAACCAATTAATCATTTATTAACCAGGATGCATCTCGTACATGTCGCGAGAAAATGGCGGACGCAACTCGGATATCGCGATGTATATTTTTGTATTTTGTGACGCAATTCGTATGCAGCCTAATAGCTAATACAGTATACAAATAACAATATGTTAGTCATAGACTAACCTAGATCTGTATGACTATATCTATAATAAAATATATATAAATGATCTATATTCAGATGAACCTTACTTCACTATTTTGTAACATATATTTGGAAATTTAATAGTATGGAAGGGGCTAAGCAATTAAAACCCATAAAAAAATTATAAAAATCTATTTATCATTTGATTGCCAATTGCCATGCACCACACTATACCTATGTGGTACACTGCTATACACCTATATTTGTTTATCGACCTAACAAACGTTTCACTAGGTAGCATTTAGAAAATATATGTACTTTGAAACATAATAGTAAAATATGCAATAAATATAATTATTTTTTTTTTTTTAATAATAAATCAAATTGCTACAATTTCTTTTATTTAATTCAATTAATTCGAATATATTTCCTAGTAATCAAAAATAAAAACCAAAATAAACTATAAAATAATTATAACTTTTTTTTAAATAAAGATATTATATTATAATAGCAATGGTAGGAACGGACGTACAGTACGAATTGTTTTCATAAGAATCTTTTAATAAAGAAGTTTTGTAAATATTTTTTTATATTTACTTATGTAAATAATTATAATAATACTAAAGTTATATCAAAGATGGTCAAGTATTATACCCAAGTTTTTTAAAACAAATTGTGTTGTATTCGAAAAACTAACTATAGTAATAACCACATTACCAATAGCGGTAAGCGTAATTGAGTAAATTATAATATAGAATACAAAATTAGGTATTGCTAACAATACATCCTATTTCTGTTCAGTATATGATTACATAGCGTTTCCGGAAGGTATTATTGGTAGGTACTAGATTTATACGGTGTTATGAACATTTGTATTTATTGTATAGGTAATATACAAACCGTATTTATGAACGGTATGTTGCGTGACGTTATTTCTATTCTATGAGTTTGGTTACTTTTTACTGTTTACTTTTTTAAATCACCTAAATTTCGGACTTCAGCAGTGAATATAAAATATTAACTACATTCACCTACGTCATTTATTTTTGTTACTGAGCAATTTTGTTTATGGAATGTAAGTCACATGTAAGTAATTATTTCTGTACATTTTTATGTTTAAAATCTGTTAGACTCCGGTGAAGTAATGAAGGTATTGATTTAACAATGTGTGTGATTTTTTATTTTTGTGTTTTCCATTGTTTTTTGGGTTAGCAAAAATTCTTTAATTTATACGACTTTGGGGTGGTTTTGAAAAAATTCAACTTTTAGGCTAAACCAGTTTTTTACAATTTTTATTTCTTTATTTTGTTATAGCTCTATAATTTAAGAACAAATAACCATAGAAACTTGAAAATTTTGCCAAGTATTTACATTATCATTTTTTTTTTAGCTATTTTTAGATATTTCAATTTTTTTTTGTTTAACCAAAAAGTTATGAAACTTTAATATAAGATTATATTATTAATATAAGGTTAGCGCTTTAATATATACTTAAAAAATACCAAAAATAGCACTACAAATTGATAAATATTCAAAATACAATTTTCAATCAAATTTTTTGATTTTTTTTCAATTTTACAAATTTTATTTTTTATTATTGTGATAGTAGGTATTTAAAAACTTTAGGTATTTAGTCCAACTTCGAAACGTAAATGTGACGAATCCGATAATTCCACTATGCAGTACAATGCGACTGATATTATTTTAAAAATAACCAATGAGTGAAATAAATTGTCTTATATGTGATCGGTGATAAAAACCGATAACGTAAATACTATTTGAAAATCAAAAAAGGTACATGTTATCGTTTATTATTTGTATACTATATTGGAGTAAAGGAGTTGTATTGTTTATTTCCTTTATTTAAATATAAAAATATGCCTATAACTATAGCACTTAAAACTCTAAATTAACAAAATAGTTTTAGAATCCGTAAATATGAATAAATTAGCAAATTATTTTGTAGTTAAAAATGAATATATTTTTTAATGTTCATGCTTCAAAATTGTTAAAAAAAATTGTCAACCTTTATTAAAAAAAAATATATCTGCCGAAAAATCAAATTAATATTTATAAGTTCATATGTTTACGTTATTGCATATTATTGATTCACAAAATAACTATTTCTCCTCAAACGATTTTTGTTATTTTTTTGTAATTCAAAAACCAATAAGGTAATTACGGTAGATATTTAAAATTTTCACATTTTCATTAATACATTTAATATAAGCACAATTATTTTTTTTATAGTCATTTAAAATTCAAATTCAAATTTGGCCGAAATTACATATTTTAACGATATTAATTATTTTATTACATAATTCAAAAGCATAATTATTCGTGGTGACAAACTTTTATGACTCTACATATATTATGAATTTTATTATATACCATGAAATGTTGAAAATATATAGATTAATTTTAAAATATTAGCTATTTATACCATGAACTTATTCACACTATTTTACTATTTTACGGTATTTACAGTAAAATGTTATTATAGTTCAATAGTTAATAACAATAATTAACAATAATATAATATGTTGGTATAAATATAAATTTACATAATAATTAAATATTAATAACATAATGAATGAAAGTTTTCGATAATAATTAAATCAACCTACTATAATACTATTGGCAAAATAAATTACTTTAATAGAAATGTCAAAAAAACATATCATGAAATGTACTTAAGTATTTGAATTCAGATTTAATACATCCATTTAAGTGACCCAGTCGACACCTACAGCAGCTACTATACCCTATTGCCTATAGGTACATCAAAGCAGTATCTACTTGTTCATCTTTTTTTATATAAATGGTTTTCAATTTTCAAGCTGCAATAGGTACCTATATTATGATTGATAACTTATTATTTATCTGTTGTCAAGTATAATAATGTATTAATGTGTTCATTTACTAAATATATTATACGAATACGGAAAAAACACTGTGATCTGGAGATGATCGACGGACGCGTGATCACTTCGTCACTTCGATGTGTACACTAGCTTCGGTTTGCAGAACTAGCCACCTTATAGGCACAACTCAGTACTTTATAAGAAAATATAAGACTTTATGAGAGCTCTTCATGTATAAAAAAATATCTTCCAAAGAAGATGCTAATTTTCACACTAAAAAAAAATTCATTACAGAAACTATAAAATTGTCTGTTAAAAGTTTCTTATGAAAGTTACTGTAGAATTAAGTACAAATATATTTAATAATTATTATTACTTATTGTATAGATTGTCTGTTTGACCATGAAATTTGAGAAGCATTATTGATCAAAGACATCATATCTTATTTCCTAAAATTAATCATCTACTTATTGCGACTACACATAATAAATTGCAGGTTTTGTCACTTCCTTTGTACAAGTTTATATTCCGTGTCATGTATATAGCTTGTAGGTACATAATAGGTGACTTTAAATGTGAGTTGGAATTTAAATTATATTTTTATGCTTTACACGTAGGGAGGATTATATTTTACCACGAAGAAGCCATGTGTAAGCTGGCGTATAATTATGCCGATATATACCTCCTAATAATGTTGTCCTATACTCCTATACATAAATATAATATGGGATACCTATCTTTGTTTTGTGTGCATAAGCCATAAACCTCTAGTCGATTTATTATTTATTATGTATTGTTTTTTTTTTATTTTAATTTGGTCAATATGGGTTAAGAATGTATAATAAGTCTGTTTGAGATTTAATTCAAGGACACCGTTACAATGTTGAATGTATTCTAAACGCGTGCCAAATTCATTACAGATCAATATTATTTATCTTTTGCGGACCACTAATCACTACATACGTACATATTGTACATAAGTGTTTCACATCACAGTACAAAAAGTCCATACAACAATAATTCCTATTGTAGGCTATCTATAAAATTCGTTTTACGTTACGATGCCCAAATAAATACATTTTACTTTTAATCGTTATTCTATATAGTAATATAGTCTATAGTTTTAGCATTGAATACGTGTGCGGCTGTGGCAGGCGGCAGCTATACTGCATACATGTATTACATATTATTGTAATATATGTATTATGTAATCAATGGTTTTAGACGTTTTAGTTATTATAAATATTTTTAGCATATTATTTTAGTCGTTTTAAGTATTTGTCGATGTCTTTCGACGTAAGTACCTATTCGTTTGGTACAATATCAAAAATCGTTAGTTATTTCAAGTTAGTGAGTTGACCAGCGTTGAATTTGTCAAAAACGAAACAAAAAATCATCTGACCGTTTTTTTGAAATTCTCGCATTAGGTCAAGGTGAACTTTTTCAGAAGCGCGCGGATCGATGGGACGGGATGGGTGGTAAGAATAGTTGCTGCCACCGCCGTCGCGTACGAGGAAAAGCATACACTGCGCGTATTCGGTCACCCCCGCCGAGCGTAATGCGTATAGAAGAAGTGGATTACGCGGCCGTCTCGGTTGACCCTACTGCCAATCGTGGGGGGGTTGAGATGGCGGCGGGGTGTGGTGTCGGGCGCGCCCGTTGGACTTTTCCGCACTACTGAGCTTGGTGTACGAATGTGCAGCCGATGCAAAAATAGTTTCAGATAAATCAAAATATTATATAGTTAACCTAACCGTTTACCGAACTATATTGTGTTACGGATATCACACATTACATAATATACCTACATATTATATTACATATTAAAGTGTATTACGTATATAATATCTTCTACTGTCTGATGTCTCGTCAAAATATCTAATAATAATTATTAATACAAGCATTAAACTAATAACCTGCCGTTTCTGTTCATGATATTGTTTGATTTTCGATTGCTGTGGTGTGACGGTATGCTACTCATCATACGAGTACATATTGTTTTCAGTATAGGTACATAAATATAATGTCAAAAAAAAAACAACAGGCAGGTGCGGTTGGAAAAATCCCAACAGTTAATAATACGTACGCGTAGGTACCACCTATGTCCTATAATATAGTTTATAATCCATATTCTATACCTATTCCGGGCAGTTTAGTACGCGTTCTATATTAGATACTATTGTAGTAATATTATCATTGATAAATAATACAACAGTACCATTTATTATTTTCTCAACTCTAATGTTATAATTAATAAATATATGTTACAAAAAATTGATCCGAACAATAATAATAATTTACGCATTCTGCAATAATAATCGTTACGTTTCCTTAACGTTGGTGAACTTTTTAAAAATTCGTACGCGATCAATATACATGATTATACGTTTGTACTTTTATACTTACCGATATAGGTTATTATAAAACAGTGTATAGATATCGAATACGTAAATACAGCACGAATACATGATGCATATGTATTTGTACCAATGATGATGATGATGGGTTCAACCAAATCTGATTTTCTCTAGCAAACGTGCTTCTAATGGGTAATTATCATAATATTATAATTCGTCGATATAATATAAACTTTGGTCTGGAATTTAAGTGATAATATAGTCAAACCGTTGATGGTATTTGATTAAATTAAAAACTATATTCTGTATATTAATATTGAAAAAGAACAGTTCCACATTTTTGCTTAATTTATTGGTGTCCACCGTGGCACCGTCAATGTCGTTACTCGTTAGGTCTCATTTTAACTAATATTATAGATTATTTTACATTTATATCTACATGAGTGGTTGTGTGGTTGGTCTAGTATATAAGCAGAGTCATAGTGAAAGAGTTAAGTTAGATTATAGATGGTTCAGTTTTAACGGTAGTATTCTAAGTTCTAACTAAGACCTACCAATCTACCATCGCCTATCACCTGGACCTGGTACACGTAAGGATCACGAAGTCGTGCCGTCCTGATCTATTTGATTTTAAATAAAATTGTTCTCTTTCAGACAGAGATCAATACAGTTTTGTTTAAAATTTACAATTAAAACAACAAAACTAAATACTTTTTTAGCTAAATATAATAAAATATAATTGTATTTAAAAATATGTATTTTAATGATTAAAATTATTACGTATAAATAAATAATAAAAATAAAATATTATAATAGATTACCTTAGTAAAATAAAAATGAATATATTAATATAATATATTATAATAATTATTATGATAATGATATCTTCATGAATATGTTAATAATTATAATATAGTTTTTTTAGTAAGTTTTATTTTTTATAATTATACAAATTTATAACGACACATTTTGTATTTCAAATATCTTCAATGCAAGCTTCATTCTATCGTTGCCATTCTATTATTTTTTATATCACAACTCACTAGGTATTTTTAAAACATTAATTGGTACTTCTAATTTTTATGTATAATTTATATATTCGTCTGAATTTAATTTAAGGACATCTAATAACCAGCTCATAATATTTGTGGAGTATATTTATGAAAGCTTTTGATTGAAAAAATAATAGAAGAGAGTCAATTCCGCCGTCGTAACAGCCAATATTTGGAAATAAATTTTATTTATTTATGAAATTGTCTGTCAAGAAGTCGCAGTATTTTTTTAATCTATTATCATCAGAATAGTTCAACATAAAATAATTTACAAAATATTTTAATATTTCATTTTATTGCAATTTTATTGCAAATTATTTTATTTTCATTATTTTTTCACAGTTGTGTGTTATAATTTTGATCATTAAAAACCACATTTTTGGGTAAAATTATGTTTAATTAAATTTAAAAAAATATTTAGTTCTTGACAGTAGACTAGTTGTAAATGTTAAAGAAAACTGTACAAGCTGAAAAGGCAAAATGGAAATGGTAAGTTTTTGCCGAAAAGTGACACGGGCCAATAAGAGAAGGGTAGGTATACATACATTTAACCTAAAAGGCCTATTAACGCCTTTTATTTTCGATTCGCCAATCCAATCTATAATTATTCTAATTTATTCTGTAATCAACGGGCAGTCGTAAACCTCTACTGATTATAAGAATACAACTAGGTAATCATTAGAACAATTTTGATAACTACCGATGCTCGATTTCAATAAGCAGCTTATTTAAAAGAGATTTTAGTTAAGGTAACTCTTTAAGACTTTGCTCACAAGTACAGAGAAATCTATTTTTATTCCCAAGCATTAATATTCAGTGATGGATAGTTCAGAACATTTTGGGAAGCTAACAAAGCATATCCATTACACTAAATAGGAACATCGAGGTCAGCGAAATGTGAATTACAACAATAACAAATAGTGTTGTTGGCCATAGGAGTGCAGCGATAGTGTAATGAGTGTGAAGCCAGGTGGTGATGTTAAAATAAAGTATAAAAATAAAAACTAATAAAACGCACTTAGGAGAGATAAGTCTCCACGCTGACGATTAACTGTCTAATATAAACAGTACCAGGTATATTATCATTATTGATGATCAATAAATCAGAAATTTTGAATAATTTGATGGTTTTTAGATTTTACTGAGCTACCTACCACTTGTCAGAGATAACCAAACTCGCAGCAACTTTTAATGACACAACACACAACAGTCGCAACTGCGTAAATATATTGTCATTTATACATTTGTCATACTCACGCAGTCACGCGGTCATTATACTTTATGAATATCATATTAAATATTATCGAGATTAATATTTTACTCATATAATATTATAATATTACACCAACGACTGGTATACAATTAATTTGATTATTACAGCCGTTTCAAATACGTATTCGCCAAATATATATAGGTAATAAATAATAATGCTAATGTATATTAACACCGTTTATTTTCGTTTTAACTTTTAATAAAATGATTTTTAAACGTGGCACAAGCCGCAACGGGCGCAATGACGCATCCGATGCATCCACGCCCGACGGTCTCGTTGGCCGCGGCGGCTTCGATCGCGGTTATCACGTGTGGTTATCACGCGTCGCTCTGTTATCACGTTCGCGGACATGTGCCGCCACCGCCACCGCCGCCGCTGCCTACGCCGCAGGACCACAGGGGCCAGAACTCGTCGTTGGACATTTTCTTGCGACTTTTCCACATCCCCGCACGCCCACCAAAGGGGTCGGGGCGGCGCGCACGTCGCACGCACAGACACTCCGCGCGCTCGTGTGACGGTGCTCTTACCCTTTGCACGCCGCCGCCACCGACGCGCCGCTACGAGTACGCGTTATTATACGCTATTCGCGCGCGCACCGCGTACGGTCTTCGACGCGCCCCGTCGTGGCGTAGGTATTGTCATTTTCCCGCCGCCCTCTTTTCGTCCACCACCGCGCCGTCTCGGCGCCGTTCCGGGACCGTTCCTATTGAACTGCTGCCGCGATGCCGCCGCTGTATTGCATCAGCCGCCGCTGGCGTGGTCGGCGTGGACATGAAAATGCCGAAATTCAGGTACCTATGCCCATCTCCGATTGACCCCGAACGGGGCCTCGACACGTCTGTGTGGGAAGTACTTAGATTTTTTTGTTTTTGTTTTGTTTTGTTTTTGTTTGTTTTGTTTTGTTTTTGGGTTTTGTTTTACCAAGAAGCGTGTGACACCCTTTCGACGACAACCATTGGCAGTGTAAGTCACTGTCATACCGTTGTTTTGATCGGCACTCAGTCTGTTTGGAGGAAATAACAGTTTGCTAGCAAACGTCGTCGATGACCTACCCAGTACCTACAATAGTAATATTACATTGGTCTAACTGTAATTACATAATATGATTAATATGTATTACGATTGGACTGATCTACCAGATGATGGTCATTGAAACTACATTTATTATGTGTTGTACTGTAGATAGAAATTATAATTTGTACACAATTTGTGTTATACGATCAGGTTTGTTTCTGCGTTTGTCTGTGGTATTTAATCGGTTATCATTGATACATCAATGTTCTTGATAGGGCCTAGGAACAGTTTTCAAAATCAGTTGAATTCTGAGTTAGTTTAACTGGAATTTGTTAACTAATACTATTTCATACTTCACATAACTTTCTTCCTGTGGTCAAGACACTTATTTTTAATACTATACTTTAGTTACTATAAAATTAAAAATGTATACTTTTAGTTAATTCCTAATCGTTTCTTTCTTAAGATCATGCTTAAAAAGATCATTTATCTTCATTAATCTCACGTACAAATTTAGTGTTTTAACTATTCTTTAAAAAAAAGTTAAAATACTTATTTTATATTTTAAAAAAATATTTAATTTGAGGATTTAACAATATTTATTATTTGTATTAATGTTTTTTCATGTTGTGTAATAAAATTATACTTTTTTATATTCAGTAATTTACAGTATCATTTTTAAATAGTAAGGCATTAATTCTAAAGCTAAGTATTGATTAAAGCTATATTTATTGTTGGTATTTTGGTGTGAGTGTTTAAATTTTATTAAAATTAAATAAATTGTCACAGTGTAAAAAAAATGACTTAACTTTTTTAACTGAATGCTTCATTAGTTGTAAACTTTAATAACTTTAATATATTTGTAGCTTTTTTCTCTACACTTGCATTTTTAAACTACCATTATCTACATAATTGAAATAATTTTTCTACATTTATTAAATATAAATTATGTATAATATATAATGTTTGTTTTCTTTAAGTTTTGATAATAGTGAAAATGTATACTTACTGAATTTACTAGTGAATTTGTGTACTCAAGATTTTAACGATACAATATATAATCTATTCTATTATATTTTTCCTATTTATGTTAAGCATTCCAAGTCTTCCTTTTTTAGATTTGTATTATAATAGTAGTTTGGGAATTCTAAGAGTTTAGTGGCATTATTTCACATAGTTAATGGATTTAATTTAAAATTAATCCAAGTAGAATTTTATCCAAATACTAAATTTTATTAACCTACTTTATTATGTTATTTTAATGTATTTAATTTTTAAAACAATTGTTATCTACACAAATTACACAGGTTCAATTAAATAAATCTAAATCATTTAGTTTTTTTTTTTACCTAACTGATATATAGAAAATTAAACTGATAAAGGTATCTTTAATTTCTAAGTTATAAAGAATAAGGACTACAATAAATTAAAAATTATTTACAATATTTTAAAAAGTGGTCAAAAGTAAAAACTCGTTATGTATTAAAATTATGTTGATTTGCTGGTAATTGATATTTTATTATACTACTCTATTTAGTTTATGTAAATATAGTTACTAGCTTTTAATTTAAAATGCATAAATACAAATGTCTAGGAGACATTGTACTAAGTGACTAAGTAAGACTATGAGTATATTTAAAAAAATTATAAACAAGAAGTATAAATCCGCAAAAGAATGCAATTGAATGAATGATGTGCCCCATCTTATGTGATAGAAAAAAATGAACAACTGTACATTTCCTAAAAAATAATAACTTATAACGTTAATTATTATCTCTGATTGATTGGTTTTATTTTATAGGTAGTTACAATATTATGTTGTAAGTTAATGCTTTATTGCTTTTATATTTGTAATTATTTATAAATTAATAGAAAAGGTTATATCATTTTGGAAAGATTTAAAATTTTTTTTTTATGATAACTAAGTTTCTTTAAGAAATAAATAAGTAACTTAATATCTGAACATAATATGTAGTGTTATAAATATAAACGTTTCAATATTCTAAAAAAAGTTATATTATTATAGTTATGCTTGTTAGTTGAACTTTTTGAATTCATCAAACATATTTCTCATACATTTCATAATTAAATTAATTTTTTTCTTATGTTATCATGGAATTAGCTGCAACCCAGGTCCTAAGGATGCCAGTCTAACATTTGTTTCAAGTACTTATTAACTATGTCAATATTTTTGATTCACATATTTTTACATTAAAAAAATAATGTAATATCATTATATTTAATGAATATCGCAACTCAAATAGTGTTTACTTAATATCAAATTAGAGAACACAAATTATTATTTTCATTTATTATAAATAGTAATTAATCTAATAGATACATAATCCATTTTATGTTATTATACAAATAGTCAACACCTATAATTACTTTATCATTTAATTTCAAAGGTCATCTGTGTAATATAATATATTTATAAACGCATTTTGTTGATAACTCCATTAGTTAATAGGTTTTATATATAACAAAAAAATTATATTTAATATTAGTTGTTTACTATTACTTTGTATAACAACATCAAACCTCTGTCCATAGTAATAAATCTAACAAATAACTAAGCAGTTATCATCATAAATAAATTAGGTTTGTATAATTTAGTAACAATTTTTTTTTACTTGATAAAACAATTAAAATAATAGTAACAAATGAAGTATATTATTATTAAAAACCGGATTTTGCATAAAACATGTTCATATTTTTATAAAAGATTACATGCAGTAAATTAATTTTCATCAATTATACCTAAATAAATAATATTACAAATTTTTATTTTGCATATTTTTACATATTTTGGTACAAATGTATCTTTTCCATAAAAACATATGTTTTTGCATATTATGTATACATTTGTTCCACATCACAAATATTAAAAATATGCTGCTCGTGGGATTCATTGAATCGCAGAAAATATTGATATTTTTCATAAAATAAGAAATTTAATTAACAATAGAAAAAGATATTTTTGAAAGCTCCTTATAGAATTCAATTATGTGATAAAATGTTACGTAATGAACAATTACTGCTTCAACCTATAAAACCTATAATAATACAGTAGGGTGCTTGGTTAGAATTGGCAATATTTTATGGAGATAACTTTGAACATTTTAAAGATCTTTTTCATATGTAGATGATGTCCAAAACATTAAAAACTATAAACAAATTCTAACTAAACCAAATATAATTAACATAACAATTAAACTTGTATTAAAACAAAATTTTCAATAACTTTTAAACAAGTTACAAATTCTATTAATAATCTTTCGGAAAATGAAAATAGTTTATTAATTAAAAAAAAATGTTCTAAAATTAATACTAAAATTAAAGGCTTGCTAATTTAAAAAAAAATGTCTAAATACATTAAAGTGAGAATGTTGACTTGAAGAGTTCTTCTATCAAACATTTTTCCCCTGAAATGTTGTCGAGTTTTAAATATACACCCGTCACCCATAACAAGCGTTGATGTGAAACAAAGTTTTTCTGCATACAAAATTACAAACATATTGTTACAAACCATCGTCATTATTTAACTGAGATCAATATGGGACGTTATTTTTAGGTACTTATTGTTTTGCCGAATAACGGATAATTACAATCATAAAATATATTATGTATAATATTAAAGTTTATTTATTTTTTCATCATTTATGTTTTTTAAGTATATATATAGAAACTTATTAAGTGAATATTTGAAAATTTTAAATGTATATAAATACGGTCTTTAATTATTATATTACACAGGATAAAGTGTTATAATATATATATTAAAGTATACATCAAAGCACAGTATAAGATACGTACCTAATTATTTAATTGCACTTATTGATTAGTGACACATTATTATACAAATTTATTTGTCAATAATAAATAAAATATTATTGTATTAAATATTGTTTTTCTATTACATTGTAATAAAAAACATACATAGATTTAATTTTTATGACTATGATGCATGAAATCAATTAACTACTTGCTTAAAATGAGTGTATTGACAAATGATTAGTTTTAACAAAATAAATTCAAATCTACTTATTGATAAGTAGGTATGCAAATTTATTTATGTTTTAATTTAAATACTTACCAAAAAAATATAACTAGGTTTCTTGACTCCCTAACTGTAAAGAACGCTACAGATATTCACTTTTTAAAGGGCTTTGATATAGATAATTAAAAAAAAAAAAATTATAAATTTGAATATATTTAAATATACTTAGTTAAATTGTTTTACAGTTTAAATTTTAAAAAGTATTTACTTAAATTGTATTGTCTAAGTGAAATCAATAGTGATATATTTTACAATAATTTTAAGTATATTTTTACAATTTTGAATATTTGATATTATTACTTATGTACAATAATTAGTATATTATTTTTTACACATACAGGCAGTTCCTATACTTATATAATATGTTAAAAGTTTGAAGTATAACTTTGACATTTCAGATTATAATATAGATACTCATAACTTTCATAAAATTATGAATGATGCACTTTAAAATATCATATTGATAAATTTAATAAGAACTTCTGTGTAGTTTCTTTAAGTTAAGCTTCTGAACTACTAAAATGGATCTCTTTATTAAATTAAAAAGTTATTTTCACTATAGTAACATTTAGATTTTATAAAGGAAGAAGATAAATGAAAAGATCTGGAACGCCTATATATACCTATGTAAAATGTTAAATGCAGTGATCATTTTTAAAAATGAACTAGTTCAAGTTTAAATTCATACAATTTAATTAGGAGTGAATTATAGTTTTGAACATATTGTTATCAGCAAACGTTAAGTGATAATGAATAGGTAATACATAATAATAATTTGTCATAATACTGTCAATAACAAAGTATAGCTGTTTATTTAGCCTACCTTTTGCAGGTGATTTATGTATATTTTTATGAATATTTAATAGGTATTAAATTACTGCATTTTTCTGATGAACAATAATAAAAATAACTATTCAAAGAAATAGGTAGGTACTCAGTAGTTAGCTCTGCACGACTAATGAGTATAATACAATATTAAACATTATTTCTTTAATAAAAATATTTTGTATCAGCAAATTTACAAAATATGCTACTACAAAATTTACTACTCCAGTCTCTAATGTATAATTTAAAATATTTCTTGTATGTTGTATACTTGTATACCATAATTATGCAAGTTAATTTGTTAATACCTTGGTACATTAAATACAAACCAAAAACGAATTGAATAGTTTTAGTTTATGATGGTTTGGCACAACCCTATAACCGTATTCCATAAGTCCAAAAAGGTTTTAACATTGATTTGTGATTGTAAATTATTATTTTATCGTTGATAGAAAAATTTTATGTAAGCATAAGATTGAGGAGGTGTAGACGGTGTACCTAGTCAAGTGTTGTGTTTGATTTTCTTTGTTGATTTTAGATTTGGGCTCTAGATAAGACGTTTGTCTAGGGCCAAGCCCAATATTTAATTTGAGTTTTAATTGGAATTTTCGTTCCCCAAAAGTAAAGAACAGATGAGATTTCTTTAGGTTTTTCTTAAGGTGAAAGGTAAATGGACAAACTTTTCGACGTTAATTTTGATTTTTCAATTAGATGCCAATTTTTATTTTGGTAAGGTGTGATGAAGATTAAATTATGTAACGGTATTATCACTACATTCACTTAATATATTGCTGTGTCATCTTCGTTTGTGGTGATAGTTTATTTTCGGTATTGGTACATCTGATGAAAATATGTATTAATATTTGGAGATAAATCGCTTCCCGGGGACTTTTAATACTTAACAAATTATTAACTTTTGAACAGTTGGTACCAATGCTTCAAAATAGTCTAAATTAATTTGTTCAAATAGTTTATAATATAATAGAAGAAAAATTAAAACATTAACGTTGTTTAGTATTAAGAAAGTGCTTTTGACATAATATATTTATGAAAATTGTGTACCTATCAATAGTATCAACCGAAATTGATTAGAACCTAAATACTGAATAGTATTTATCAAACTGAATGAATCCAAAAGGTACCTATTATAAATTTATAATATGTTTTTCTATTTATTTTTATTTAACTAGACCTGTGAAACGAATGCATATTGTACATTTTAATTGAGTTGTTAGACGATATTTTATTTAACCAATATTAGTGTTCGATTATTTTAATATCTATATCCGCCCATTTTAATAATAAAAAAGGCGTTTAACTTAATTCCTCCATCTTAACTGTAATTGTATTAGAACCCGTAAGTACATAAATTAAAAGTTTAAATATTAAATGTAGGTACATTATAGTACTATAGGTACTAATATAGGTAGGTATATAATATGTACACGTATTAATGTATTATCAGTAGGTATATGGAAACGAATTTATTAAAAGCGCTAAAAATATATATTTATTCACATACAATATGAATAAACTAAAATTGATATCTCTCTAGTCTATTATATTTATAAAGTTTTGTAAAATAAGTAACTACTATACTAACTAATAATATTAGGTATAAATGCAGTTTAGTTTCCACGCGATTTTTTCGATTTTTTTTTCTTCAAAACGTGTGTCTTAAAGCACTGAACACAAAAGTCAGTTTCAAAAATTCTCGCAAATCATTATTTTAGAAGTTATATCTTTTTAAAATTTACGATTTTACGCATTTACGCATGCGTACGCGAAACGCTGTATACTCTGCTTTCTTTATACTCTGTTTACGTTTTACATATAGGCAACAATTAAGCATAAATATACAACAGCGGCATGTGGTAAGGGCAAGCTATAGGTAAACGACGCATATTACCTGGCCAAAAAGGAATAAATAAAAAATGCATACTATATTAATTAATTCTTATTTGAGTATTCAATTAAAATCAATTTTTCCGGATTTTTTCGGAACCTAACCTTAGGCAATTTCTTTACAAAAGCGCTCGTATTTCAGGTTGTCCGGTCCGTATCGTTATTAAGTATTATAGGATGACTGGTTGCGATAGAAATATATAGCTATGTTTTTATTTAGCGATTGAAAACGCTGCGCCGAGTGCTTATCGATATTTTCGAAAAACTTTATCAGTACACTTATATTTTGTAAATACATTTTAAATTGTAATTTTTATTAATAAAATGCCTTTTTTAAGATTTAACCAGAGTTTTTCATTTTAGCGTTTGCCCAATTTAATATATTACCGCACGCCACTGTACCAATTTTTTGCTAGATATTTCTACCTAAATCTTATACAAATATAGACATATAAATTATGAGTCGATTAATTGAAAAAGGTAGCATCCAATATCGATGACCTTGATTATATGATTGATTTTTTATTATAATATATTATTTAATATTAAAAATAAAAATTTGATACACACTTTATACTAGGTATACACAGAGTGAGAGAAAATATATCCCCCTCATAAAAAAGGCTTAGGTATGCCACTGAAGTCGCATACGAAAAACGATTCTGAGGGAAGACGGTCACCTATATTATTAGCATATTTATATTGCTGTAGTAATTTATTTTAGGTAGGTACTTATTAGTTATTAGTTATACGGTAAGTTGAATTAATCTTTGTCGAAGACATTAAAAGTGTCATTGTGTGTATAAAATACAATTATACTACAATACTACCTAGTATAACTAAGGTTTTTATAAATTTTTATTCATTAAACTTTTACTTTCGACTATCCATGAATGACATTTTTAAATTAGGTACAATAAAAAACTAAAATAGATATTATTTCTTTAAATATCTAATTTCGTCCAAACTTGAATTTAAAAAATTGTGTTTATCTATTTTTAGATTTTTTGGTTACTGTGTATAGATTACTTTTAAGAAAATTGTTATTGAATTTTCAAACTTTGGCTATAAAAATTGAACATTATACTATGTATTTTTAACTACAAAATTTTGTATCTAATTTTAATTTTGTTAATAGTCTTGCAATATTTATAGAAAAATAATGACATTTTCATGGTACGTCTATTAAATATAAATTGTTCTAAAAGAGGCGAAATATTTTGCAAAATAAATTTTATCATGCTAAAATAAACATTAGATAACATGTAGATATCTAAGGATATTTGTTATTGAGTTAGACCAAAAAAACCAAATCGATTTTATCGAATAAGATTTGATATAAAAATTCCTATTTTACTTAATTTTTGTTTTTGGTTATTTTACTTTCTTGATTTTTAATCAAGTAAGTATGGTAATTAAAATGAAAAAAGTCTGGATTTTTAAAACTTTAAGAATTTTTGTTAAATAGGAAAATGATAAAAATTTAACTCAGTTGTAATGAGTAGGTGGATAATTAAGCTAGCTTTAACACAAAATATTAATGAGAGAGATCCGATATCACACCCAAGCGGTATAATGATTTGAATCCATAAAAACGTCAGCGTGAACAGTCCCAAAATTTATATTTTTTAACTTTTTTCCAAAACTATTATACTGTAAAAGTTGGTCGATAGCTTATTAAAAAGGGATTAACAAGTAGATACAAAATGTGAAATTAAAAATTTTCAAAATAATTATTTAATTTTTCACAGTTAAAAAAATAGTTATTTTTTGCTAGATTTTATTTAACGTGGTAGATTATCGAAACCGGAGAACGGATTTTGTTACTTGGGGTCTTGTTAAATTCACATTGGCTAGGAGAAGTTGTGTGAAGATTTTCAGAACTTTATCTTCAATCGTTAACTTACTACAAAACTATAAAGCTGAAGAACATAAAAAAAACGTCCAATAAAATGTGTTTTAATTTTTTTTTGAAGCTCTGTAATGAATCAACTATAAAAGATAAAGTTATGAAAATCTTCACTGTACTTCTCCTAGCCAATGTGAATCTAACAAGACTCCAAACAACAAAATTCGCTTCAGAGATCTATTTCACTAATTGAAAATGAAAATAAAATATATTATATATACATATTACATACAATTAAATATTAATACATTTTTAAAAATTGAAAATCAAAAAAGTTTACATACTGATCTCTAACTTGGGCACTTGACAAGCGTTTTTTAAATGTAATGGGAATTTATTCTTGCTCCCCTAGTAATTAACTAGTTTCAATTTGTTATAAGAAACACACTAGAAAAACACACTAAGAAAAAACACACTTCGTTGTAAAATAAATGCATTGTTCGCTCTGTTTAGAATCTAAAAATTCAAAATAATTGGGAAAACTAATAGATATATTAATAAAAATTGAAAGTTTTAAACAAAACCAATTTTTATTTTTTTTTGTAACAAAAAATTATATTTGTAGACATGAAATTTAATACAAGGTTCGTATAAATTATTTTTATAGTTTTATAATTTATAAATCACAAACGTAAAAGTTAAACATCATAAGCTGATAGAATAACCATTAATGAGGTTATTCAGAATTATTTTGAAACACGGATATCAACGTTATTAAATCATGCAATACTAAATAATAATCATCTTATTAAGATATGTAACTATTAAAATATATATTTTTTATAATTTCATTCGAAATTCGAATATTGAAAGAAACGGTGATATTTCAATTTCAGAACATTAAATATAATACATAGTATGTTCCTGAAGTTTATTGTCTATACTCTATAGAATCTCAATGGCAAATCAATATATTTAAATGTAGGTTTTACAGTAATTACTAATTAGTATGGAAATTATAATTGAATAAGATAATTTTTGGAATTTTTTTAATTACCTAATTTAGTGTTTTAAATTTTCATGATATCCATCTATATTATATTTTTTTAAACAGCTTTTTAAAAAAAAAATAATTAAAATTCAGCAAAATTCGACTGAGTTAAAAAAAAATTAAACTTTTGGTTTCATATAAGATGTAAAAGTAATAGTTATGTTAACAAAACACGAATTGTATATTCTTTAATCAATTATCTGTAAAAATTAATTTATCTCCAAAATTTGTATTGCATTAATATTGAATCGTAGACTACTCTATGTAGTGTTCATTCACAAAATTGTAAACTCCTTTTTTCATCACTATATTATATATGTTTGTATATCTTCATTTTATGAACGCTTGATTACGTATATGGTCATATGGATAATGTTTGAGTTACAACTACTACACTTCCAAGAATGCTATTTAAATGATTAAAATTTGTTTCACTTTTTGATCTAGCTAACTTATTTTTCTTATTGATATGAAACTTAAAAATTAAAATTAAATTTTTAATAAAATTGGAAAATCAATGAAATTACTCAATTCTATGTTGCTAATCATTCGCTAACTGATATATTTTATATTTGGTCGATTTTCACTTAATTAAAATTTTTTTATTAAAAAAATTACTATTATTGAAAATGTAAAAACTAAATTGCTTAAAATATTGTTTTTAAAATTTTTGAATCTTCGAGAAAAAAAAAATTAAAACTTGTCGTTTAATTAGAGTATTATTACTAATTTCTGTAAAAATACCGCATTTAAATTTGTTACAGATTTCCCATGGAGATACATGACTCTAGGACATACTATATATTTTAAATAGAATTTGAGAAACAAAAAACGAATTGACTTTTTCACTAACTGTTTCAACTTTCGATATCATATATTATAGTATTTTGTTATAGGTATATAATTAAATCATATTATATACAATTCAGCTTCATACAATTGATGAATCGCGAAAAATTCACAGTGAATTTATAGTGATGTAGCTATATCTATATACACAACACAGTGTGTTGTACACACGAAAGTTATACGTATCTATGCTCAAATCGTGAAAATTTTGAAATGTTTCAATATATTATCTGGGATTTTGAAAATTAAAAACACATCAATAATAATGGAACTTACAATGTACTATATAGGTAGATATACTGTTATTGTTTTTAATAATTACTTAAAAGAAGTATACGTTATTATGATACTACTCTTGCAGATGTTAACTAATCAGTACAATTCAATAAGAACTATTTTAACATTAAAAATGTTGAAATGCATTATAATAATAACACGAATTTAAATAACGATATACTTATATTAAAAAAAAATCAACTTTAACTGATGCAATAATATTTAAGGTAGTTAAACGCCGTTGTTATGAATTTTTTCTAGACAGGTATTTAATTAATTTTATGATCTAAGCTCGTGAAGTTTAGTTTATCACATATGAAGAAATGGGATTTTTGTATGGAATGAGTGTTTTATGGCGAACATAGAGTAAAATACTTAAATTAAATTTAACATAAATTGTACGAAGTAATCGTAAAAATGATTACGAATGAAGACGTTTCTGGACGGTTATAACTAAGTTATAAGTTATTACGACTATTGACCCAGGATCCGTTCTAAATATCAAAAATAGTAACTCCAACAGTTCAAAATCTGATCAAAATTTCTTTTAAAATTAAAAAAAAAACAAACAAACATTTTTCAATTATTTTAAGTATATACCTATTAAACATGCTAAAATATAATACAACTACATTTATTTTTAAGCCAACAATAAAGTTGTACAAGTATATTACTAAAACTTATGTAATAAAATACGCTTTTGATTTATCGAAATATTAAATGTCGGGATCTTGACTCAGATCCCTTTAAACCGCATCTCTTATAACTTGTACTACTCGGTTAAAGGCAAAGTTTGTGTAAAATATGTACAAAATTATTTGTGTTTACCAAATAACTAACGTTAAATACGTCTTGGTTGTAAATTAGTTTTGCAGAGGAGGAGAAGTGGTGGGCAGATCAATTAATAAAGCGCGCATAGAGGTAATAAAATAGAAAAACTAAAATATTATTTGGTTTTAAATTTTATTATACGTTTGAGTATTCTGTATTTTTTATTAATTATTTACAAAAAATATTCTTTGATAAGAAAAATTAATATTTTGAACAATTTAATACATTAATATAGATTATCTAAATTTAATAAGCTAAAAATTGTATTCCTAATTAAACCCGTGATGATATTACTAGTCGATACTTACCTACTCGTGTGTGAACAAGGGCATATTAATAAACTGTAATAATATAATACACATTATTATTATTAATAATAGTATATATTATATATATTTTTGAATATACAATTAACGTTTCGTATTCGTATATTATAGTAGTTGATATTATTCTTAAAACTTCAATATTGTATAAAATATTTCAAGTTAAGATTGTTTTTAATATATTACGAATTTTATTATGACAAGACTTTTTGCAATAATACTTTCAAATTACAATGCTTCAATCTTTTGTTGTACGTTCACGTCCGTGGTGATGTAGGTAATAATAATATAATACATTACAGTATTACACAAACCACGAGTATACATTTATACCACTTACTACTTAGTGTCCACCATATAGTGATATACCAATATTACTTCAGTATGTACAAGTAGGTACATTTATTTTTGCGATGTTGAAGAAAATTATCTGCACCAAAAATTTTAATTTAGTCTGAAATATTTTTACAAAATTTTCATAGAGGAAATATTATTAAAAAATAAGATTAAGATAGAAATATATAAACACCCCTATGCACTTGGAAGCGCAACATTATCAGATATCGATTCAACCAATTGCTAATTCAACAAATTTTATTATTATATATTATAAATATTATTTCTGATATAGTCGAATAATGTTTATACATTATACTATTTGGCAATCTAGTTAATTTTCACATTTCTTTGAGATTGTAGGAATTATACAGTTTGGGTACTCATCAAGATTGAGTCTTAAAATTGGTAAAATTGTTACAAAAATTATATAACGTTTGTATAGGTAATCTACGAGTATAGTGTTAAATAATTCATAAAAATAATTGTTTTGCCAAATACTATCAGAAAATGACTAATCCGAAATAATTAAGTTCAAACGACTAAAATTTCACTAAAATACAAAATATCAAAAATATATAGGTACTCAGAAACGTAATAACTTTAATGCTCTGCTCGGAAATTAAAATTGGTATAAAAATAAAACTTTGTTTAAATATGGCCTTTTGGTGTAACCGATTAGAATAATATATTGCCAATATATACAAGGTGATTTTTTTAAATATGAACAATTATTCACTGTAAAATTATAAATATATATTTTTTGATACTTTGTAATTAAAAAACATAGATTTTGAAAAAAAAATACTTTTTAACAGATACTGAGCGAAACGATTAATTTATTGGTTTATAAAGATATTTATTATGATGTGTATGTTTTTTTGTGTAGTAAAATCTAAATTCCTTTTGAAACAATAAAAATTAAATGTTTCAATTTTTAATTTTTAGGGTAGTCTCTAGTAGATAGTTGGTACTTTTTTCAAAAAATTAAGAAAAATAGACATTTTTACACAAAACCGTTTTTAATAAAAATGATTTAGATTGCTTTTCCTTTTTAGAGGCAAATTAATGTCTATGAATATACTAAGTAGAGCCAAACTATTTAATCGATTTTCAATAATAGAATATAATATTAAATATGTTTTGATATGTATATAATTACTTCAGACTAAAGATGTTTTTTTCAGCTAACTGCTGATGTTATTGTTGCAGGTTAAATTGAGTATATTTTCAATAATGTTTTAAAATTAAGAAATATATCCTCCAAACAACATATTAATGCATGCAGTCACTGTTTTTTAGTCTTCTATATTAGATTTACCATAACTCAAATTCTTTTAATTTGAATGTACATTATATGTATGAAATTTAATTTAAATTTTAAATTATCTTAATAAAAGTCATGAGCCGGTTTAACATCATAAAATGTTCAACTAAATACTTTAGAAAGTAAAAAGGAAGACAATTTATAAACTAC
The DNA here is from genome assembly GCF_020882245.1 of Rhopalosiphum padi. NCBI lineage: Eukaryota > Metazoa > Arthropoda > Insecta > Hemiptera > Aphididae > Rhopalosiphum > Rhopalosiphum padi. Next base: position 71,382,922 of record NC_083599.1, on the reverse strand, counting down.
TACTCTCTCGTTTGCTCTAATTATGAATATTGTCTTTTGGTTTGGATTAATAATACGTCTAAGCTTGAAAAAGCTATAGAATAAAATATTGTGGTTTATCTGATTTAATTTAATATTATTAGACCCGTCCACGAATCATACCAAAATATATTTAAATTATCTCCACTTAACGATTGATGTTTATTTTTGCTCTCTCAATGCTTACATAAATTATTATTAGATGTTATTGGTTGTCCAGAAATACTTTCTCTTATCAAAATAATTCCCTAAATATAAAACATCCAAAACCGTTTTTCAACAAAAACTACAATTTAATGTCTAATTATTTTAGCCATAAACATAGGTAGTAATAATAATAATTTATGTATTATGTACTTACTGTGATTTAAAATTATTAAAGAATAAAGGATATTAGGTATGTAAGTATTTTGTTTTTAATATCTATGTAGGTAGCAATTTTATTTAATGATTGGTCCGATGTTCGTACAACATTCTAGCACACCGTCATCGTTAGGTATCAATAAATTAAAATATTTTACAATATAATAATAATAATAACCAACATATTAGTTAATTAGTTAACCACTTCTATTTATAATAAATAATGTTAAAATAAAAATCAATAAGAGGAGGGGAAATTAAACATTTGAACCCCATCCTCCCATATTTTAGGAAAACTGAAAGAATTATAATCTCATTCGTCATTTTTTTTATGCATTATTTTCCAGGTTTTTGATTAGTGAAACCAATCGAGTGGTAGCTAAGTAACTACCAGTCTTTATTATACATCGCTATCTTCTGACTACATCTATTACAGTAATTGGAGGTATTTACGTATCTACTAACATCGGAAGTCTATAATCAATACTTTCCAAACTCTTCAACTATGGTGCATCACGTTTATTCCAATCTGAAGAGTGCATTGTGAGTATGTTATATATAATAATTAATAATATATTTTATTTATACGACAATTATATTATATATATATGATATATTATATTAGTATTATACTATTTATACTATTATAAAAGAGTGTGTATAGTGTATATTGTAAATTGGCAAACGTTAATTGTTTTTTTGTTTATCAGTGGAGACAGTGAAGTGTAAACATTTTTTTATTATAATATTATAATTAGGTATAATGTATATTGATAAATATTGTCCGTCTGCTATTATCAATACAGGTTGAACTATAAGTTATAAACTTATAAGTTATAAATTATTACTCATGATTAAAGTAATCTGAAATGATCAACATATATTTCAAAAGTCAAAATCTATTTATGTATTCTTCATTATTGAGATCAGTGTTCCATTCTGACCGTATTAATTTAGGTTTCTGAACTTAATGATCTAATAAAATTATTAAAAATACACGCAAATATGATCTTAAAAAGTAAAAATAAATTTATATTGTATTATAGTCATTATTTATTAATAATTTAAATTATGAACAAATTAAATTATTAATTGTCATATTATTGTATAAAATACCGATAAACATCAACTATAAATTTATTCAAAATATATTTTTATTAATACAAAATGAGAAGAAAAATAAAGGAAGATTCTCTGCTATTTATTAGGTTTCGACTTTCGAGTGTAACTCTATATTGAGTAGGTCACTGTAATAAAAAATCATAACTTAAAAAGCACTATGCTGATGAAAATAAAGTCCAACAATATTAGAGAGTGCTCCAATTATGCCTGAAAAATGCGTTGTATATGTTTGAATATTTCAATGTGTCTGTTATGGCTGTGCTGCTAAATTTATAAAGGTATTTTCTCTATAGTCCGCCACTAAATTATAATTTGTATATACAATCAGTCTGTAGGTATATTTTTAATATACATTAATTATTAGTCATTATAATAACTATTGTTATAAGTTTACATTTTGATTTGTCAAAAAACAAATAGATGATAACAAAATTTATTGAATTATTATCAACTATAAGTTCTGTACACATTTCAAACGAATATTTTTATTTTTTATTGACGGGGCGATGTGGCTTTACGGCAAATTATTTTATGGTGAAACTGCAAGTGGTGTTGGCAAAACGATGACGACAAAACGGACAGTATTCGCGATTAACGAATCTAAGTGAAAATGGTACCTTCGTTAGGAAGAATATTTTATCATTTATTTATATTACTTTGGGTTATTTATTTTTCTGTTAGTATTACAGCAAGTTTAATTTGAATTTATTTTTGCCAAAACATATCGCGTTATATATAATTATATGTACATGTATTTCATCTCATATTATTAACTTATAAGTCATTACTTGCAAGTAACATGTTATCTTGTTATATTATAGTTTATAGTTCTAACTAAAGTGGTAAAAATAAAATCTTCGGAATAAATAAATTTAAATTACTCTAAACATTTTGAAAATGTCTTTGTGTACCTATATAAAATAATAATTTACGTAGATATAATTCAAACAGTTTTAAGTCCCTAAAGACTAAAGTTAATATTGTTTAAATCACAACAAATAAATATAAAATTGCTGATAGAAAGATAAGTTATTTTTCATTTAAATGTTCAATTTTGTCAAAACTTCAAATGTCTCAAAAAAATGTGAATATGTATTTTTGATATTATTAGATTGCTGTATAAAAAACTTGATATGGACCATGTTTTAAAGTATCAAACGGTATTACCTACTCAAATTGAAAAGTTTATGATATTTTTTACTACAAAATAATTTTAAAATTTTTATAATTTTTACTTTTATTAAAAAAAAAATTGTGATTGTGATTTTTACTTTTTATTACTCCTAATAGTGACATCAGATGCGTAAAAATCTTAATATTGTAAAATCAATTTAATCATCATCACTCATAATTTAAACTTTTTTTAATTTAGGCAGATTTAATAATATTTCTAGTATAAAAAATACTATATAAACTATGTTACAATCTTATCTCAAAAAATATATTTTTTTGGTTCTTAAAATGTTGGGTCAATAATTATGAAGTAGTAAAATTCTTAAAATTAGAAAACATGTGTATAGGTAAGATACTTACAACAAAATATCACTGCAACTACACAAAAATATTTACTAAGAACTTTTATTCTACTCACGTTGCCATGATATAGACTTATACTTAACTCAGCAATAAATTTATAAAGGAAAACAAAAATATGTAAATGCAATTATTTCCGAGCTTTATATATTGTATTTATTAAGCACCTAATTCTGCACAGTCACGTTATAGTGTATCGAAATAAGGATACGGTTTATAACGCGTTTATAAACGGTTTGTAGACTTGTATAGTAGTTACAATGCTGCGTATGTTATTAATAGATTAAATATTAAAACATATTTTTCACTCAATTAAGATTTGAAATGTTGAATTATTGTAACACATACGTGTACATATTGCGTTGATGTATTTTTATTAAAATTAAGTACCGCGGGCTAACTTCCTATAAACCAATTATTTATGACACGTAAACTGTTTTCTATATTGTGTGTAGGAGGAAAATGACCTTTCCTTCATACAAGACCCTTTTATATCCCTATTTTAACTGGATGGTGTTTATTTTTAGCTCAATAAAACTAAGTGGTAATTGTCGTTAAATTCATCAAGGTTAATCGAATGAATTTGCAATATCAGAGCTAAAAAAAAAAGGACAGGTGAAGTGCTGCTGACGAATGAACGAATAGTACTCGTCTATAAATCTTACGCAGTCATATTGGTATACGACATGCTGGCATCCAGTGGCGTAGTTAGGATTATATAAATAGGGGTGGGAGGGGCTAGTAAATACAAATGAGGTACAATAACACATTTTTTTTAATTAGAAATTATCATAATAATATTTTATGTAATTCTAAACTTAATACAAAACATTGTATACGTAAATAAATAGTACCTATAATAGTACTATTTCATGTTAAATACAAATGTCTAATTATTATATATATATAATACATTCAATTATACTATTAATTTTTATTGTTATTTATTATTCGAAATATTTAATCGCATTCTTTTCTGTGCCTTAATGAATAATAATTTGACTATAATAAAAAATATACATCATATAGGGTAATATGTCTTACTTAGAGTACTCAAGTACTTCGAAAAATATTAAGATTTTTGAAAATTTAAAAATAAAATTTTCATTATTTTCACCATTATAATAAAAATGTAGTATTAATAATATCATAAATGCAATATTTTTGGCAAAAATTAAATCAATCTACTATAACACCTAGTAGAATAAATAACTTTAATAATAATATCAAAAAATATCATGAAATATACAATATACTTATTGATAAAGGCTGTTAGACCCGTAGTTAACAAATTGTGTCCCAACCAAATTTTTCGTACACTAGTTTTGTCCGAATGAATAAAAGTGGGGTACACGAACTGTTTTATGAAGTTTCACACAATAAGTTGTGTGCTGATAAATTCAAATCTATACAAAATTATACTAAAAAAATTCTGTGATATCACTCTGACTCTGTTGTAGTTTTGATGTTTTGAATGTATCAAGTAATTGATTTTAGGTCATTCTGGTGCATGTGTTAAAACACATTACAAAACTAATTTAAATCTAACAAACATGGATTCAGCTCTAATACCTATATGATACAAAGGTAATCAAGACGATAGACAATTTTAATTGAGTTATTTAAGTCAAATCAACGCGAAGTATGCGATGTTGATAATATAGTTAATATATTGTGGTTTATCTAAATATAACCCTAGAAGTTTAAAGTGTAAAGTCAGTATAGGGAATTATGCATTTGTACTAACTAAACTTAGCTAAAAAAAAAAAATTAGTTTACTTTTTTTAATTACCACACCTGGGTCACGTATTGTAGTGATTGTGCAACTTTAAATTATTTTAAAGATTAATTAACTATTTTATTAAACATTCTTCCTACTTAACATATATTGCAGTGGTTAGGCAATAACATGTTCGTGTTTGCTAAGTTGTTAAATCAGTAAATATCTATTGATTTATTTTTTATTGAAAATCATTATTGTATATAGGGTGGTATATATGAATATGTACATTGTGGTGATAAAACAAAAAACCATTTATTTTTATTTTAATCATAGTTATTGATTATAGTCTTATAGTTTTGTAAAAGACCATTTGGCCATAAATTATTGTAAAAATCGTTTTGTGTGAGAAAGAATCTCCGGCTTTACAGTCATAAAATCTTATACTGAATTAAAACACGGTATAGAAGAAAATATTTACTATGCTATAAAGTTTTTATTTCTTTAATAAAATTAATTCAAAAAGAAGTTATTATATGAAATTCGTTATCTTTATATTTTTCAAATTTAAACACTGATCTTGTAGGTACGTATTTATAACGCTGCGATACATCAAGTGTATTGTTTTATTTATTATGTATTAGTTTTATTTTTTAACTTACTTTGATAATGGTTTGAGTGGTTCTTTTATGCAAAATCCAACATTGGGGTATTCAAATAGGATCACTTATATGTTATTTTAACTTTGTATTTAAAATTTAAAATTTTAACTTCTCTCATAATTTCACTAAAATTGCCTATATTAAACTCCTTAAAACTAGTGTGCGGCGTCCTAACTTAAATTAAAAAAAGCCTAAGTCGTTACAATGCTAATTTAAACTTATTAAGTTAAACAGTTTCAAGTTATTAACTAGTTAATATTTTTTGAAAACATATGCTGTGACTTATGGATTCTGATACAAAATATATAACATATTAAAACCGGCCAGCGGTCGGTATAGATAGATACGTTATACGGTATAGATTAAACACTGATAACAGTATCAATGAAACATATTATAATGTCTTGTTTAAAAATTTTGAACATTAGTGCAGCTAATTTTTTATGCAGATGAAAAGTATTCCAATTTCTATTCGAAACCATTGTATGATAACAATAAGACATCGTGTTTAATAATAATTTAGATAAATCGTATTTCAAATATTTCGTTGCTGAGTCCTAGTGTAAATGTAATATATTATACTTAATTTTGTATAAAATATCATGACATCATGTTGTGACTTGTTGTATGTGAATACATGAATAAAAATGCGCAAACGATAGAAATATATTATATCATATTATTAGATAAAACAAATTTATAGGAATTAAAAGCATTATTACTTAATTTCGATGAAATAAAAAATTATATGAGATATTTTGAATTAAATTATTATTTATTAGCATTGCTAGTAGGTATATATTATAATGTATCGTGTTGTGGTACAATAAAGGTGTTGCCAATGAGTTTTTGACACACGGCCAAACCGTTCAAAGTCAAATGAACACATTCAAAACAAAAAATAACACACTTATTTTTAAATATTCATACAATAATTAGCTTTTGCTGAATTTAAAATCTAGTTTATAAATTAGTATGTCATTTTTACGTATGAACGTTGTTCAATATTTGTATGGTGGGCTTATAAGAAGACAACAAATAATAATAAATGAGCCACATGTGTATATAGTATCCTAAAAGTAAAAAAATTGTTCAATAGTAGGTATTGAACACCTATAATATTTTATTAATAATAGTATTAGCGTTACTATGTTATAATTCGTTTTAGAATGGAATATTTTAACTATAGTCGAGATGAACGTTCGGGGTCTGAGTTTCTTATATAGATTCTAATTATATTCTGCAACGCGTGTGAATAATATTATACACAGAAAATTTTCATACTATGAATTACCTACTTATATTAATTAATAAAATATGTCTACTATGTTAATATTTCATGTGCCATGTCAGTAATTTATCTTAATATGTTATGTATTTTTTTAATATTGAAAAATAATTTTAATGAATACCATACCTAATTAGAATCATTATTCAACATCTCATATATTATATAATATTGGATGTAAATCGTAAAACTATTTTTAAGTTTGTAATAACTGCCAAATAAAATAAAAAAATGTATTGTCATTTGATAAAAATTATGTACAGCAAATGTTTATGTACCACACGGATTCATAATAAAATAAACAATAATATATTTAACAGTTTGAATTTCTAATTCATATTTTCTCATTTTTGCGAAATCTTTTAATCAATAATAATTGTTCAAGTTTTTTGTGAGTCTTGTTGTTGTCATTAGGAATTAGAAAAAAATTCTATAACAATAAGTATTTATGTTAAAAATTGATTTTAAATATGTCACAATAATTGTTAACAAAGTGTGGTTTTTAAATAGTGGCTGTAGTCTGGAGGAGTGGTCGATCGTCAATCTGAACTCATTTGAAGCTTATGCCAGTTAGTGGTTCAAAATAAAACGCCATTTAAGACTCAAGTTAGATAAATTGTATGTACTTCTACTGTAAATAGTTAGATACGTAAACAATTATTCTTTTGCCCGAGACTCATGATTTAAATTTAATATTACAATTGTTGTGGAACCTAACCATGAATTTTGGAATGTGAGCTAGGTGATCGACTCATAAGATACTTTGACGTTATGCAAATAAGGATAATTTATTGGGCTCCCCGGAGTCGAACGTGTAATTTGATACATTTTCATTAATATACAAGTCTACTCCACATTTTATTTTTTGAAATTGAAGTCATATTTTAGTGATATACTATTACGAGACGTACTTATATTATTTTTTAGCACCAAATTGACTGAAAACTAATCGCATACAATAAAGATATAAAACTGATTTGTGAACTTTTTATAAAATAGATTGTAATAGGTGCATTCGTATTCTTGATTTTCAAATTGTATACTAATTATAATTTAATTTTCCAGTTTTCTGATAGCACAAAATGCATTCTAAACAATATTAATCATTAAACTATTTTAGGTATTTATTTAATTTTAAGCGCAAATTGCATATAATACCGAGTAAATTACCTACTATCGCCTACTTTATACTTAGATTTATTTTATGCAATACCTTTCTAAGATTCATAGCATATTAGCATCGACCTACAAGGTCATTATTTACTAGCATTTAAAACGTTTGACGGATATGAGTTTTCATTTGAAGTTATCTTATCTTACGGTACATTTTTTCTTAAGCTTATGAATTAAAATAAATGTCTAATGTTTTAAAGTTATTTATAATATAATAATGATATATTATATTTATAGATTGTATAGATGTTATTATACTATCTCATTTTATATAGCTATACATACACACCAAAACATTTTTTTTTTTATTGAAACAAAATAATTAATGTTTAAATGATTCGATCAAAGCCCAAAGGTGTTAAGATTTAAATGAATCTATTTAGGTATTTGCACGATTTTTATTTAAATCATTACAACTTAATATAATTTAATTTATTATTGTTTAAAATATAATAATTTTATTGTGCTTGCATTGAATAATTATAATCGTTTAATAAATAATATCGAATTTGGCTAAATTAATAATGGTTAATTTTATTTTTGGCCTGACGGTTTTATTTTTTTCTAAAGGTTATCGTTGTACTTATAAATTAATTTTTATCACGTTTCGTATCACGTTTTTTTTTCTTTTGTAGTAGTAGTAGGTTTATATAATCAATCCATCGGTGTATTAATTAAATACGTTTGCTGTTTGCAGATTGTATAATATGTGCATAATGTATTATTCATGCAGGTAGGTCGATATTTCAATTTCTATTCATTTTTTAATATATTTGTAAAATTTTATCATTTTTAAATTTCCAATCAATATACAGTGATGCTTCATGAAACTACTTTTGTGCTTTTTACTGTCTGGCTATTGTAAAAGTACACAATGTAAAATCAATTGCTCCGTCGCGACAGCTGTGAATCTAAAAGTATAATGAAATTCATTTAATTCTTTTTTTTTGTGCGTGTAGGTGGTTCTTGGAAAGATAATTTTTTTTGTTTTTGTCATTAACATTAACTATCTACTAATTCTGATTGTATTACTGACAATTTCTGAGGATCGGTATCAACATATCTGTTTAGCAGGTATGTATATTAAACAATTTTAGGAAAACGTTTTGTTTTAATTTCCATGACACGTTTTATTCTAATACACGATTGTCAACAAGTTATAAGTATTAATTACAAATTAGTACTTATCTACTATAATAGAGTATGGAATAATTTTTTCTAAGATCTTGTAAATGTATAACATTTTTAGTTTATTAAATTATATAAATGTAATTTTACTTTGGCTATAACGTTGACGTTTTTTGTTAAAACTTGTTAAAACAATAAAATGCGATTTCACATTTAATCTTATTATTTATGATATATTTGCTGTGTTATATGCTACAAATATAAATATTACGAATGTTTAGGTGGCTTCTTAAGACTCTTAATATTTAATCAATTTGTTTAAACAAAAATTTACAATAATGAAAAAAAAGCATATATTAATAATTACATTGGCATGCTAATACGTCCCATGATAAAATGTATAGTTACACTTTTATTAAAATAATATATATTAAGTACTAAGTTTTTAAATTCTTAATTGTATTAATTTATATTAAGGTCACCAAGGTTTTTTTTTAACTAATACTCAATCTCTAAAATGAATCTTCAATAATTATGTAAAATAATATTATTCTTACCCGTTGACCTTTTGCGAATACTTTATTAAAATAATAAAATATGTAAAATATATTGATTAAATATGTGCTATATATTTATCCAAGTATATACATTATATTTTCTGTGTGGCTATAATTCTCATCTGAAGTTCGGCGAATTCTGCTTACTTGGCTTATTAGATTATCTGTTATAGGCATGTTTAAACTGGTTGAGTGTATTATAGTACAACAAATTGCGTGACGAAAACGATAATTCCGTACAAATTTAATTCATTTTAATTATTTCAACTAGAATAAATAATTAAACCTAATAACCCCGGCAGGCGCAAAACCGACTAAAACACACTATTACTAATAATAAAATAATCAATTATTTTTAGATTATAGTTTGTTGAACATTTATCTTATAGCTATATTAAGTAGTTTAAAGTACATTAGTAAGTTACAATATATTATTATATTTACAATATAATATGTTATACAAGTTTAATGGAGATTCGTATTATAATTTATAATATTGGTAGGTACGCATTTTAGATGCTGTACATTTATTCATTTATTTGTTCTTGGCTTTTCTAACTTAAAATATACTTTAGCCATAAAATTCCAGATCTTTACCGTGCGGATGTTTTACTTATCCCAGAAATCGTGTTGAAAATTCGTGAACCAAGAATGATATAATATTATAATTTCTCGTTTAAATATGTACTTTGTAACATAATTTTATTTCCTCGATTATATAGAATATATATAAATAATACAGCGTATAGGTACACAAGAATATTACTACATGGAGAACGAGATTAAATTCCATACAATTTATTATTATTATTATTGCTTCCGTGGTTCAACTCGTGATACCTGTTCCGTTTGATCAATAATTTTAATCAAATTCTTATATATCATAATGAAAATGATTGTTGTCTAAATATTTCTACTATTGTGGGTTTTTTTCGAACAGTGTTATTCATGGGTATCTAGATGAAAGTGCGCTAATCACCGTTTTTATTTTTTAATTGGCCACCACAGTTGATGTGGAGGTCATTGGTTTTTTTCACGTACTTACTGCCGATTTCTATCGAAAGCAATTTCATTTTTCGCTTTGACCTTCGTAGTAATTTAGTTATATTCAGTGTTTTTGACCATACTCAACAGATTTTTTCGACATTAATTCATAAATATCTGTCAGTAAATTTCTGTAATTTATTTAATGCTATCTACTTGAACTTTGGATAGCATTTGGTATTCATTGCACTATACAATTATATTAACTTCTATTCCCAATAATTGCGTTACCCATTGCCATTTAAAATTAAATTATGCTTCTATAAAATCCTCTTGTTTCAGAACTTTAATTGTCGAATGAAACTGAATGACGATTGTGTAGGTACCTATACACTATTCATCATTAGAAATGACGTGCAGTATATTATAATTATAGTAACACTATACCTGTATAACTTATTCCATCTAGTACATTCAATTCAAGGTTACCTAGGTGTTTTTATAATGTCCTAAGTTTAATTACTGAATTTTGTGTTAATATTAATAGGTAAAACAATTTTCTACAGAATAGAATAATTTTAATATTATGTATAGGACATTAGAATCCATCCAATTTGATTAAAAATGGTAATGTGTATGATTAATAATTAATATAATAATTATTACACATATTGGAGTTTATTTACTATTTAGTATATCATTACTCTGTGGTATGCACATAGTTTTATTCTTTGCGTACTAATTAATTTTATCGTTTTCCTTGTTAATTATAAAGTAACAATACAAATTTTTGAAATGCAAAATTAATTATTTCTAAAAAAAGTATTTTCAAATATTTTTTTTGATTGTATATAGATATTTATTTGATGTGATGATAAACAAAAAATGTAAATACGAACAACATATTAAATTTATTGCGTCGCTAGTAAAGTAGTATGCGAAATCCAAATAGTAGTTTTGTATAAACCTAATAATATATTTTTTTGTGAATATTGTATGTTATAATTTTGAATTTATATTTTATCGTAATATTGCCGTCAAGTGTGGAATTTACTCGTTAAAATATAATAAACGATCAGTTTAAATATAGTTATTATTATTCGAGCAGTAACCAATTGAGCCACCATCAAAAAATTTAACCAAATATATAAATATATATATATATATATATTATATTATATCAAAGGTATCTTATATTACATACATTTATTTGTGAATAATCTATAATCCATCATGATGAACATTTTTTTATATGTGTCATATAAAGTTAATTTTTTTATTTTTATTCAAGTTATTTATAATATATAGATATATATATAAATGTGAATTTTATATAAGTAAAACTTAATTGGTGGACACTACCTATTTTGAACAATTATTTATCGGATTAATTTATACTTATAATATTGTTTTAGCAATAAAGAAGTTCGTGACACTACTACACTAGTCACTAGTAGTGCTTAATGAAGCATTGATGAAGTATAATATATTGATTTTTTTTTATCCGGGTGATACTTATCAAAATAGGTAGAAAAAATTTTTCTAAAAGCTCTAAAGTTTCATATTTTTGATTAGATGTTATTTGTTATATGGATGCCAATATTTTTTTAATGTTCAGTCTTACAAGACAATACTTAATTTATGATATTATATTTAGATAGGTGTATTGAATTAATTATCCATCAATATTTTTGTCTGAACTAAAATAGATTTAATAATAAATTATTATATTGTATTAAATTAATATATATATTATAATGATAATAGAGCTCTTAAAGACAATAAATATTTGCAGATATATAAGACAAAAAATCTATAAGCATTGTTCTTTTTTAACTATACAGCGTGATAGGAATATTCATTAAAATATAAAATTACAATTTGAATTGAACATTGACCAAGGAAATTATCGACAATGAATGTATATGAGTTTTTAGTATTGAGTTAGTGCCATCAAAAATCTTCCTAAATCATTAATAACTTATGTTGGTAAGGTCAATTAAAATATTATATGTATTAGATATTTTATTTATTTGTATATAAATACTTTAACCAAACTTAGTTATGTGTTTGGGTATAGTAAGTAACTGTTCAGTTAAAAAAAATCTATAGCTGATTTAAAAAAAAATTTTGTTTAACTTGCGACTTTTTCAAGTTAAAAAAATAAAAGTGAATTTAAACTTTTAAATTTAAGTTATTTTTTTCTATATTAACTCAACTAAGAATTTAAAGTTAATTTGCCTAACTTATGAATTGATTAATCGAGTATTTTTAAACTATTGTTGAATTCGATGTTATTTTACTTTAAAACTATTCGAATATACGTATACTAAGTCATAACTAAATAAGAGACAAGATTTGTTACCTATGGTGCTATTGTATCAATTATAATGAGAGGCATTGACTTGGAAATTATTTTTGAATTTCGAAATTTAACACAATATGCTGAATAATGTGACTCTTACCATGTAATCAACTTTCTCTCTCTTATCATCCCCTAGGTATGTTAATAATTTTATCATCGAAATATTTATGTTTTTCTGTCTAATTACTGGATCCCGTTGGAGGTTTATGAATCACCTGACGATAAACCTATAATTTACAATAGTTAATTCTCGTTTATTAATAATAACCATAAATAAATTTAATTAAGTTATAAATATAAGTTTTATAAATTGTTTGTATAACAATTATTGCAAGTCATTTATTATAAAATATTATTCTGTGCGTATCATCGTCCTTATACATTGATATTAAATAATATCTATATTAATGATTAAATAATAAATATTTTCAATTAATTATAATATTGCATTTCAAGATTTATGTTATCTATTCAATTATTTTGTTATAAATATTTACTAATTAGTAATTACCTACCTACTTTAGTCATGACTCATGTCTGAGTCATGAGTATCTATAATTAGTACACTTTAAATTAATGTTAAAGATATCATATTTGATCGGATATTTATTGTTATCAAATTTAAAGTTATTAATTGGATATGAAAATCGGTAATATAATAACCATTGTTATATTTATTATAGTTTTTAAAATCTTATGTCTATCTGAATATTGAACTGTTTATCCATGATATATTGAGGTAATTATGGGAAGCTGTAGCATCATCACCTACACGTTTTAAGCATATTTCTAGGACCCCCGTATAGTGTATACTAGCCCGAAAATGTTTAAAAGCTTCCCCCCACCTTTCGATACTTACACGTTTTGTAACAACTAGATTTATTTATTACAGTTATTTTTCTATACTTATAAGGCAGTATGACTTACATAGTTACATGTGTCGTAAGTTTGAGCATCGGGACGACACAATGGTGTAATTCCTATATTCTCTACAATTATTGTTTTAATTAATTATAATATAATTTATAAATTATTAATACTATCACATTATTATTAGTATACCCATTTTTATGATGTAACTAAAAAACGAATAACCGTGGACTTGAAATATTTAAAAAATGTCGATATGTGTATTTATATGATGACGAGAAGGAGAATATTTTCGAAATGATGTTTTATATCTTTTATAAAATGTTGTCTAACATTAAGTTGTACAGTTTTAAATATTCTTATACTATTATATAATTATGTAAAATAAAAGATATAACTTATATAACTACTTCGTTAGACAATATCTTACAAAAAGTACCTATGTAAATGATATTATCTCAAAAATATTATCCACGTCATATTTGAAAATTTCTGATGTTCAGATTTGAAATATATTGCCATAGATTTTGATTTTGAGTTCTGATATTTTGGGTTATATAGATGGACAGAGACAGTATATAATACTACGACTACCTATCATTCAAATGTATTCTTTCTTCGAGTTCTTTCACAACGACCTATCCAAATACCTACTAGTACCTACTAAAACTAATTACGTGCCACGTGTAAAAAAAGCGTCTCAATTATTTTTATATTAATGCTCTCGAGTTTATTTTTCAAATGAGATACTGCGTACGTGAAAACTTAATGTACATTTTGTTATGAACATAAGTCAGTAGCACGGCTTGGGAGGAGGATCGCGGGCATAGAACCCCTACTCTAGCCTTATTTGAGAACTATATAAAATAATATATTTTATTCGGTATTAATTTATTTAACTTGTAAAGTTGTAATAAAATAATATTTAGCGTGATAATAAGTATAAATAGTAAAACAAAAATATAAATAATTATACTTATTTATATATGGACCCTCCACTTTTCCCTTCGTGACATTTTTAGTTTCCATACTGGCGTACATTGTAAATATTAATATATTATTATAGTAATTTTCTATCAATGTAGGAATTTCATGTACTTATAAATATTTATACTTATAAATAAGTTTGTCTTATTATATATATGTGAATAAGAAATATTTTTTTTTTATTTTGAGTGTAAGCTATGAATGTATAGATAGTAGGTAAGGTATATTTAATTTTTTTTATTAAGCTTAAAAATAAGACATCTTTTTGATTTTAAATGCTGATCAAATTACAGTATATGTTTAAACGTGAGAAACTGAAAACTAAGGAGAAAATCCTCGAATTCGGATTTTACTATACGTACAGATTTAGCATAGTATAATTATAGGTATATAATAATAATTAATATGTACAAGTACGAGTATAGAATATATACTTGATATTTCATCGTAAAGAATCATTTTACGTTTGGATATCCATGCAACAGTTGGAACAGTCAAAACAGTGTGTAACTAACACGGAGAGAAGTGAGGCAAGAGTTTGGCGACGGTTGGTTCAACATCCATTCATCAGGATCTCACTTGCGACGATTACGCCACTGTCCACCGACAATGCGGGTGTATTATTATTTATCTCATTTAAATGATATAATATATTAATTCGTCACAAACAGGCGTGTTTGGCCGAGATCGAACAATTTCCGACTGGCGTTCCCTGAAACATAGGTACGTCTTCCGTACGAAAACGTCAAAACCAAACACATAATATTATATTTTATTATACCCATAATATTGCCGTCATTACGACGGTTTGAAGAATCAAGGACCAACGCGTCGTACGTAATTCGACACTGCATGGTTCGTCATTTTGCTCGTTGCATTATAACATGTAGCTATATGCGTGCGTGTTTATGTATGTGTGTGTATGCGTGTGTATGTGTGCGCGCGTGCGTGTGCGATATATTGTGTTATAAATTATTTCCTGTAGGGGTCAAAATAACAACTGTGGCCTTCGGATCAATTCAGCATCTCTCTGTATCGGCGTCGATCCGCGACACCACCTCCTCGCCTGACGTTTCGATTTTATTTTTTACTTTTTTACTATAATACCTAGTACCTATTTTTTACGATATTATTCGATTATTATTATTAAAACAGATTACTCGTGGGCTGGACATTTGCTCCATCACGATACCCCGAGAGACTATGCCTATGATAAATAATGATCATAATAAATTGAGGATTAAAAAAAGGTACATGTAATGTAAATGATGTACAGGTTAGATATTATATCTACAGAATGCCTTAAAATGATCGGTCAAAAATACTGTTGAAAAATTAAACCACGCAAACATAACAGGATATTTCTAGTAAAACATTTAATTAAATAATGCAATTACGATTAAAACATGTGCAATTTATAATACATCAAGTCACTGCAGCTGGGTTTGAACTGAAATTTAGGCAAGGTTTTATGAGTATTTAAATTTAAAGGTACCTGTGTAGTTTCAAAATCATTGTTTTATTGGCCATGAAATAACTTAGTCGACTATTTGCAAAACGTTGTACTAATGCGTTTAAACAAACGATAAAAATCATGAATATACGCGTTTTGTCGCTGGTTTACTTTGTTTAATTGTTTTAGTACCTACTCATCTACTATCTAGTTTATAAAAAAAAAAATAATTTTTCTTAAATAGTCATTTAAAAAAATATTTATCTTAATACAATATATTTTAGTTACACGAAAATCCGTGCCCTAATAATAAAAATAACACGGCCGCCGCTACCTCCCTATACAGCCATATGAAATATTATACATACATATATATATATAATATAGTAATATACGTGTATCTATATCTATACGTACATCAGTCCGTTCATCATTTGCGCGGTAGCGCGGCCGTCTGCATGCGTTACCGGAAGTAAATAATTGTCTAAATTCGTCCGTCTCCAACCCGATGACGTATGTAATTAAAATCCTACCTAACTGCCGCCTAACGCGATGGCACAATAAAGGTTTGTGTATCAAACACCAAAACAACCATACCCACACCCAATGGTTATTATTGTTGCGGTTAATATCCCAGAAATCGCAGTGTATAACACTTACGTATTATAGCTGCGTCCATAATATATATTGTTATATTACTATTATATATGTGTATGCAAATACTCTGCATGATAGTCGGTAGACACCTCATATAAATGCGAGTACAGGTACTCGTGTGAACCTACCTCATATAAGAATATAGTTGCATCCGCGCAATAAGAATGATGGTTAGTAGATGCACGAGAGATGAGTCTACCGGTACGTTGTTAAGTTTAGTTCGACGACTATAAATCGGTTTTAATCGTATTTGATAGGATATCAGTAGAAATCTTATACAAATAGGAGTATCCGATTATTTAATCTTGGGTGCAAAAGATAAAAATCGGTATAAAATTAATCCATATGAAAATATACTATATCTTGTACCTATTATCAGTTATTAGTTTACAAAATACCAATGAATCATTTCATTAGTTAAGACTGTTAAGAGTCTATGATAACTGTGGAAATATTTATTACAAGTGTTATAACTACACCTATTTAAAGTTTATTTGATTTTATGTTGAATATAATACACATCGGAATTTTATAATAACACCTTCCTAAAAAAAAACTATATAATACCGCCACTCGGAGTCGCATTAAGGAATTCAATGGTCGTTCTAGCGATCTAGCATACCTATACATTACATCGAAAACGTTGAAAAAATTATAAAATAGACCATATGTAGGTGATTGGTATACTTAACTACTTAAATCGTCACAATTATAAGAACTAGAAAAAACATGTACCTAACGAAGTTTTAACAATCACTGCGCAGACACTAGGTACTAATTATGAAAATTATATAAAAAAAATACTTATAGTTTTTTACAATTAGCGAAACTCAATTTAAAATTATTTGAAGTTATTTTAAAATCTGTTGATTTCAAGGTGGGGAAAGGAGGTAATTTCGTATACACGTCTTTCGGTACTGTATCCAAACGCAATTCGCTGTGTGAACATATCGTACTTACTTATCTATCCTACAATAGCGGACGTCGCAGATACTTAATTTAAAAGTTGCGTATACGTTAGACACACACCAGTACCAACATACGGCCCGCTTGGCTTGTTATATAACAGTATAAAACCCTCTATATACTTTGGCTTACCTTAAATAAAATATGAAAATACTATGAGTAGGTATTAGGTATGGAAATCGCGACCGCTCACATAGTCACACAGACACCAATACATTCATAATATATTTTTATCGTATAATTTACGCGACATTATAATATAGTAAATATACGGTTCATAAGGCTACGGGTAATTTAATAGCACTATATAATATATGTTCATTGAGTATGTATATAATATATATATATATATATATGCATAAACGCTATATTATATTATTATGTTATGTCTTATGTATATAGTACCTTACCTATTCGCTGCTGCTATCGCAACTCCGTTTAATTGCAGGTATTCAGGATAAAAAAAAAACTGCTGTTAATCATCTATATATTGCCTACCTATATAGCGTTATTAGGTATGCGCGTTTTGTTTGTTTTAACGACACGTTTCATAAATTACGTATCGTGTCGTTCATCGACGTTTGTGGGTTACATATATAAATTATAATACACACACGTCATATTATTTCAGTCTGGCTGTACACATGTACACAGGCGCTGCAGGTGCTGCCGCGGCGTAGGTACCTACCTCGAACCAACGAACGAACGCCCTTCGGTTTCGTATATAGGTAATAGCTGTATTCGCGATATTCGCGTTGTGTAATATAGTAATAACTACATATATTATATATTATGCATGAATGTGTGTGTGCGTATGTATGTGTACATTAAATTGTATATTATATTGTTTCCGAGTGCGGCTGATAATCATAAAAATAATAATTATCCGCGCGCACCGTTAATCTAAACTCTCTCGAACATTATCTCGATTTCGACGAAAGAAAAAAAATCCCGTGCTTTTCAAATTTGCGATTGGTAGGTATAGAGGTATGACACATTAGATAAAACATCTTAATATTCTCATTGCGTGTACCGATAGGTACGTCTTGTAATGTGCAATGGTAGGTATATAATATATTTTGATTTCGTTGATGCTCCATGGGTCACGATGACCTCGTCTGATAAATTGTTATTTACATCATATAATATTTTCTGTTTTGTTTTACTTAACTGTACCTATAATACTACCGCGCTAAAATATACTTTCAAATATTATTGTTTCTATTTATTATGAGTACGGCACATGTTTCAAAATATTTTCTTTATATCTATATGTGTACACTGTACACATACACGCAATGATTGATGTGCCAGTCCAACGAAGACCTAACCTAACTATAACCTATTTAAAAACAATTTTTCAACCAATACCTTTATGGTTATATTGCTTTTAACAAAATATAATACTTTAAATTGCACGGAACACGAGATTTTATTTTGATTTTAGTTACCTAATGATAGCTATGCGATAGGTATGTTGGGTGATACCTACCCAGATATTACTTATTAACTCTAAATGGACTGAATATATTATTTATATTGAAATTTACTATATAAAATTCAATTTTCAAAGTATAACAACTAAGAAAATCAGAATAATTTTTTATCACATCACTCCCCCTGCCACCAAAAGCATTGACTAGCTAATAATATTATAATATATGTGATTCGTTTTTGGCAACGATGAGTAATGAGTTCAAACTATCTTACTACTAGTTATATAAAAACAAATAACTTATAACAATATAAGTATATATAATAAAATATTTTTAGAAATATAGACTGACAGCACATCTCTACCAGAACTATTTTTTATACCAACTACCAAGCAACGGTTTATCGTTGAATTCAAATACATACTCTTTATTGTAACCTACTCGGTTTTTTTCTCGACTCATCGGTCGTCGTGGACTATTGTATAATATTTATATTATATAGATATACCTAGTTAATAATAAGTTATAATGAAATTAAACAAAAATTCATCGAAAATCTTTGATTATAAGTAAAGTAATAAAATACAATACTTATCCTACCATTCTGATATAGATAACATAGAAACATGTATCAACTATCAATAATGTTTATTTTTAGACATTCTTCTAAACTGTGAGATACAATAGATACGTTAAAAACTAGAAGAGAATTTTAAACACTTGTGTTTAAATATAATTTAGATACTCAATACCTCTATTACTTAGATACATATTACTTATGTACAATTTATCAATTTTCTAGCGGTGTAAGGGTAATATTGACAATTTTAACTTATGAGACGTTTCTATTACCTTTGTATAAATTATAATTTACATTTTGTTCTATCTCTAATCTAGATAATTATTGAAATATGTTTCATGTTTTATAAATAATTTTTTTTATTTACCGAACAAATAGAAGAAAAAATTTGTTTTTTTTTTTAGAATCAATTAGGGGAAATACGTTTGGGTGCATTTACTCAAAACAGAACACTTTATAGGGCTTACAACGTTTGGGCGTAATATTTCCTTTTATAATAGTACGTTAGGGCACATATATTTTTTGCATATACTAGTATATTATACTAAAGCTGAGTCTATTATAGCTTTACCCAGAAGACACCTCGAGGAAGTTGGCTCAATAGTCTTCCAAACATATTTAAAGATTTTTTTTTAAATTTCCTAATTTAATTTTGTATATTACTAGTTTATTATTTATTAATATTATTGTACATTATGAACTTTTCTATAATTTAAATAATTAATTTTTTTCCCGCAAAACGTGGTCCTATTTTTTTTATGCAATTTCATATATTTTTTCAACTTCATAAATTTCCCAACATTTTTGAAAAAACTTATTTTTCTTCAGTTTCTTCGTTTGAATTTCCATCAATATGTTAAAATTTTGATGATTTGGATTGAGTACTTAATATTAGATTAGATTACACAAGACTTTCGATAACTAGTTAGTAGTTACAATATTCAATATTGTGCTCAAAGGTATTAACAATTTCCAGGTAATTTTTTTAAACTGCGCCCAAATAGGTTATGCCCAATCCACTACGTGAACTACGTATTTTGAATAACTTTTTGTTAATTATAAAATTAAATATTAATATGCAAAAACACAATTTACCTAGGTATGTATTTTTAAATATAAAGAATAATATATAATCTATCTATTAGACATTATAATTACCATTTTTGTTGGGTATAGTTTACCAGTTTTTAATACAATATTTTAAAGTTTAAGAGGACGTTATAACCGCATGTGTTTTCTCTATCTTACTATATATTACTTAAAAAATATCATAGCAAATTTGCGTTCAGCAAAACACACTTTGTGATGTTAGCTTTAATATTAGAGTAAATTTACCTATTATCAAATTTAAAGGTAAGAATATTATCTAGGCAATGCCATAATATGCTTTTATTGATATTATCATTTTAAAGTGAGACTAGTGAGTTATGAGCATCTTAAAGTCGTAATATTTTACATAGCTATAACTCACTTTAAAATGATAATATCAATAAAAGCATATGTCATTTTCTAGATAATATTCTTATCTTTAAATTTGATAATTGGTAAATTTACTCTAATATTAAAGCTGACATCACAAAATTTATTTTTCTGAACGCAAATTTGTTATGATGTACGTTAGTAAGACAGAGATAATACATGTGGGTATGGCATCCTTTTAAGCATCGTTTTATATATTTTAGCCCACTCTCTACTTAAAAAGTACAACATGAATGTGTATCCATGATAAATAACATGCGGTATACAACTATGTCCTCCCCTCGTGCTTGTCGTCAATTATTTTTCTGACATATTTTTTGCTTGAGAAATTTATTATTTAGTTTCTCAAGTTATATAACCAGTGATATTGATTATTGGTATTATTAAATATCAGTGAATATTATATACACACTCACATACACGCATACAAAATACAAATAACTATCTTCTTCGGTATAATTTTCTCAAAATAAACTATTTATTTAAACATTAAAACTGAATATCTTTTAGAAAATTTTTTTGTTTTGTTGATGCTTTAAAATTGATGGTGAAACAGTGGGTAGGTTTTCTTCATAGCTATTTCATTGTTTAATTATATTTACAACAAGTAACCGCAAAAGAACGTGTCTAATAATAATAATTAAATCAAATACACTGAGATAATATTTGTATTTACCATAACACTTTAATTAATATAATTATTTTTATCAGATTTAATATTCTAAATTATTTAAATGATGCATTTGATAAACTGAATACATAATATATTTGCATGACTTACTTATTAATTTAATGTGATCTTTTATCAATTTTTTTGGTGGGGAGAAATATTTTAATCCCCCCACCGTTATTACACTACTGTCTTTTATAATATGTTGACTGCTGTAAATACATTAATTTTTTTTTTGCAATTATATTCTTTGCCCATGTGAATATCATAATGCAATGAATTTTGTCTTTTACTTACAATTTAATTTTACATTTTCTACAATAAATTTATACATTTAAAATTGTCCTAAAAACTTATATATCAAACTTTAAATTTATTACATGTCAACATTTATAAAGTTTCAAAATAATGGGTAGTTACTTATTTAAAACTATTGTATAGTTGTTAATTTCTTACAGGTATTTAGGTGTTGTTTTTCATTATTACTTATCACAATTGTTATATATTTTAATCATATACGCAATACGTATTAACACCAATATTAGGATTTTGTTATTTATAAAAAAATAAACCTCCCACTAGTATGAAAGTTTTGAATACATTATATTAAAATTTTAAACTAAAGAATGATAGTATTATTAGTATTGTAGATAGGTAGTAATATAATATATAAAATTTGATAACTATGAAATATGTAGACAACAGTTTAATTTTATTATGTCAATTATACTTTTGCAACTTCTCCTATTTTAAAAGTCAAGAATGCATTTTTAATTTTAAAGATATCTAGTTTTATAACATTTGTACCAGCTTTGACTATTTTATTGTTCTGTATATAAAAAATATATATATACACAATTATAATTGTACACTTTACAATAATTTATAAGTGCATTTTCCTAACTAAATAAAAATATAAGTAGACTGCTTAATATTTTTCAGTAATCATGGCTAAAAACATATTTTAGCACATAATATTCATGTTGATAGCATAATGCAAAATATTGATTCACACGTCATATACACTAATGAACTTTAAGATCTTAATGATTACTTATAGGTATTAAAGTATTCAAATTTAAAAACATTTAGTATACAATAATTAAACAGATCATTAAGTATTTACCAATGATTTTAATTCTGATCATATATGGTATAAGTATAACATCTCTATAAGATATATGTTTATTGTTTGTCTTTTCCGAGATACAATTAAGTATAAATTATTTTCGTTATAACCAGCAAGAACAAAAATATATTTTTTAAATGCGTAGATCTCTCTAATTGTCTTTAAATGAAATTATTTACATACTCAATATTGAGAAAATCAATTCTTCGCCCGATTATTCGTATTCGTAGTTTCCTGAACAATAACATGCAAAGAAAAACAATTATATTACATATCGTAAACTAAGTAGATGTGTTGTAAAAAACAAAATGATTAAAAATTAATTGATTTTGTACTCAAAATACAATTTACTTTAAACAACATTTTTCCATTTTCCATTTTAGTTATTGCTATATAATAGAAAGCAATTATTAGAAATAGTTCTAACAGTTTATACAGAGGAATGTACGTAGTGTGATACTGTGCATTGTGATGCATCTATAAATGAACTGTATATTTGATTTAATTTATGTGCACACCACCGGTGCAAAGCCTTGACAAAATAATAGTTTTACTATTTATTTATTAATAGATAGTATATATTATAATAGCTACGCAGATTAATCTCATTTTACTATTATCTTTTTTTTTTTGAAATTCGCACAGTAACATCTATAAAGTGTCCCAATGTCCCACATTGCAGAATTATTCGAAAATACAAATAAACATTAAACACAATACCCGGTAGTAGTATTATAGTGATAGTATAAATAATTTTTGCCAATGTGATGTAATGAATACCTAATGGCTAATATATGATAAATTGTTATAAATAATACATATTACGTTGTCAAAAAAATAATATTATTTATATTTTATTTATGAAATAACTTTTAATGTAGCTTGATAAATACAATAAATAAAGACTTAAAGAAAAAATTTTAATCGAACGCTGAGTTACAAAAAATCATAGTTTACAATTTACATCCTTGTTCACTCAATAGTGAGTGTGACTAGTGTCTAGTCACTATTTTTCTGGGCAGTTTTCGTGATTATTTTTAATACGCACTGCATCTAAAGGTTCCTAAACTAATAAAAGTGGTTCTCGATAGGCACTAAATTTAAACAGGATGTGATACACTGATTGGAGGATTCTAACAAAAGTACTAATTAAGCCAATTAAGGTACACATTGTTTTCTATATAATTTAAAAACATTAACATATTGAACATTTTATATTTTTATTTCAATATGAACCAGTTCTTTAAACAAAAAAATCGAATTACTTATTCATTTATTCATGCAAAAACAATACACATATTGACATATATAATAATTTCTATAGAGTAATAATACTCAGTTATAGTTATTAAATCATCACTAACAAATTGTGATATTGCCTATATTGGTACCTACAAGACTATTTATTTTGTTAATATCTTCGGATAAATAATTTAAATTAAAATTTATGTTTGATATGATAACTTACTTTCAATATGATTTCGACATACCGTAAAGGTTACCCGTTACGATACCTAATGCAAAAACTAAAGTTTGAGCTATTACGCTACCTATTTCTTATTTAACCGAACGTTATTTTTACCGTAAAGTTTAGCGTGTGTTTGCAAAAACTAATACTAATTAATACGTTAATTGCGTATCATACTGTATTAACTTATACCGGAATTTTTATTCAAATTTTTTACCCCGAACTTTTAAGTTTTAAGGGTATTCCATCGTAAGTAAAATAATAGAGCAAAATAAATGAATAATACATTTGTGAAGTATAATTAAATTAAACCATACAAATCTTTATATTTCTTACTTTGAGATTTGAGCTAATTTTACCAACAATGAGGATTGTTTTTTCATCTTAACTATAAAAGAAAAGCGTAAATTTAAAAAGTAAAAAAAAATTAATAATTAAGTCAATTGAAAAATATAATCCTTTTTGGAAATAAACTGTCACAATGAAGTATACCATAACAATTGTCTGACGAATGCGAAATTCTTTCGTCACTTTCAAATATAAATAGAGATCTAGTTAATTAAGCTTTAATTGTTCGGTATTTTTGTAGTTTTAAATGAATACCAGAATATATTTATTGATTTATTCAGTATAATATATACTATATACAGCACACACATTATATGTGTACTTACCTCATATTGGTTCACAATTATCAATATTTAATTTAAAATTAAAACAATCTAGACTATTCACAAAGTCGTATTAAATATATCATACTATGTTATACAATAGATGAAAACGTTAAAGGTTATATCGATTTTATACCTAATAAAGGTATAAAATCAAATCGTACTATTTATAGGTTATGCGTTAAGACAGTATTAAGTAATTATTATGAGTTTTTATTTAATCGGCTTATATAAATTTCTTTCAAGAAGAAATTCAACTATAGTATAATTTTTTTCATCTGATAGGTACTATTTGAACTTTTGGTCTTTGTGACTTGATATATCACCGACATAGAATTACGTAAATGCCATTGAATAGCCGTGAGTTTTTAGCTGAAACCATAATAATAATATATATACGAAATAGGAATATTACTATTATAATTTTGTTTTATTTATTTATAAAGACATATAATTATAGCGTGACATCATAATTCACACTTCACACGCCATGTCTTAACACGTGACACATTTTTAAACGTGTGTTATCGTATTTATTTTTATATTCCGATAACTATATATATAAAGAAAAATGATTAAATTATGAATCGTATTTAATCACTCACCTCCAGTGCTATAAAATAAAATTGATTCATTTCAATAAAATATAGATATTCATTCATAAATTAATTGATCAATACTAATGGACTAAAATGATGTAACATTGATGTTACAATAAATATAATTTGCCCATAAAAAAACTAGATACCTATTGAAAGTAATCATACTCTGATAAATTATATTAATTTTGTCGAGTTTTATTTGTATTAGTTATAAAATATACTTTAAATTATTTTTATATTACATAACTTATACAGAAAATGAGGAATTCAATTATTATATTGTAGGTTGACACATTTCTTAAATTTTAAATTATTGGTATTATATACTATTATATATTAGGTAATATAATATGTTATATCCTTAGAGTCGCTCTTTATTTATGATCTGTCGTTGAAATCTAATTTTATTCTACCCTATTTTCCCTGTCACAAATTCAATATTATCATAGAAATATAGATGTTAATGTGTTAATTTCATAACATTAGATTCCTAAAATAAACAATAAATGTCTTATATACCATATATATATGCATTTTAAAGTTTTATGGCTTAAACTGTTTACGCGTTATATTATAATTAATCTCACTCGATTTAAATGTTTTAAATATTTGTATCATTTCATTTCAAAATAATCTGATAACGTTTAACGTATTCTGAATAACGGCCTTATTATTAATGAGAATTCAGCATTGGTCACATAGACTATAGAGCCTAAATATCACGTATGCCTGTACAATAATAAATTAATAACGTTTCATTTATAAATCGTTTAGACTCAACATTGGACATCACTTATTATTCGCAGTATACATATTTTAATAATAAATTAATAAATTTAAAATATATTTACGTTTTAATTCATATTGATTATTAACTAAATCAATATTTTATACCGGGGAACATATATATAAAATGTTAAAATAGTTTTGGTTGAATATATTATCTATAAATTATATGTTCATCTTTATTATGTATGTGTTTTGTATAAATATCTAAACTGCAGTATATCCAATGATGAGTTTTTTAAAACCTAAACCAAATATTTCACGATTAATATCAATTTAACGTTTTGATTAACATTTATATTTTTTTGCTATTTTTTTTTTTTAGTCATAATAATATTTTGTTTTTTTTTTTTAATAAACCTAATTTGCAAATTAAATTTTATCTCCCTCAGCAATATATTTTTCATAAGATTTCAATACATAAGGTAAAAATGAGTAGTTAATTAGTTAGATACGTATTTTAGTTTAGATAAGCATAGACTAATAGATACACATTTTTAGTATACTATCCCTATGCTCATTAAAATTTTAAATACTTATACAATTTTACCTAACTAATTAACTACTTGTTTGAATTTTAATAATTTTATAGATTAAAATTCCATGAAAAATATTTTAAAAGTGAATGATTCAATTGATTCAATTCGTAAAGTGTTATAAATTAAACCTATAGAAAATAGCAAAAAATAATTTAATGTGTTATTGCAAATAATTAAAAATAAATATTATATTAATAAAAGACAATGAAGTGTGTGTACACAATCAACAGCAAAAAATATCGAACTCATTGTTCTAAAATGGGTACATATAGGCGATAGGTACATACTAATTAATTAATTAATCCTTCCTATACCTACCCGAGGATAAACATCTCTTAAATTTTTTAATTTTGCATTTTAAAGTAACGATTAAAATCATTCAACTAGTATAAAATAAAATAAATATGATTTTTATTATCAAGAAAATGAAAATTATCGGGCGTTAGTAGTAAATTAATCAAAATTTTATATTTTAACTTCGTATATAAATTATCAATTATGTTAACGAATAATGATGAAATGTGATAATTTTTAATACATACAAATTTAATTAATGTCAATAAATATATTTTGGTAGCCTAAGTCATAAAATAAACGTAGGTTATTTCTAATTAAACACTGCTGTTAGTTAGTCACAATATGTTAATCTATACAACCCTAAATCATTGCGAACAATCATTTGGATAAGTCAATTTGCAACTCAGTAAATCATTAACTAACATATTAATATATTCATTATTCATTAAATGTACAACTACTGATAGCTTTTTTAAACTCAATTAAGAATAGATAGGTAGTTAAAAAAAATGTTCATGTTATATCTTTAAATATCGATGTAGTATAATAAATGGCAGATTATCGATATAATTTAAAGGAAACATAATTAACTTGAACTATAATTTAAACGAAAAAACGAAATTGACTTAAATAGTTAAATATATAAGTTATAACAGTCACTATTTATTTCTTAGAATAAATGTGTGTACTGTGTAGCATGATAATATTTAAAAAAATCAGAAAATGGACTCAAGTCGCGATAGAACGATTTAGACAGTTCAATTGAATTAGCTGGTGTTTTCTATAATGTATAACATATTTATTTATTTTCCTTAGTTAGCATTTTAGAAATGAGAAAATATATAATCATTCAAAAATAATAAAAAAAACATTGAAAATATTTATGGCTCGTCATATTACTCATATTACTACTATAAATAAAATCTTAAAAAAAATATTAAAAGACACTATGAACGATTTTAAATTTTTATATTATTCCAAACATGAAAAAATTCTTTAAATTTAGAACATTATACTTATTACATGTAATTCTATTATAAAAAGTATTAGATCTTAAAGATATCAATAATATCATGTATAATTATGCATACCTATATTTATTATTTACCTACCGTGCAAATTTAAAAAAATTTTAAAAATTATTTATATTATTCTAGTGGTAGGTACTCAACTCACAACTGTGTTATTTAGATAATATGTTTTAGATTTTCTAAACTAAATTATGAAGTGTAGTGCACTGAATGCACTGTTGTTAGGAATCTATTCAAGTCTTTGTTTTTATAGTAATGTTTATATTATGTGCATCGCACATGCCATATCCCGAATCACCCCGGTCAACTTTTATTTATGTTTGATCAGTTATAATTAATGAATGTATATGAATATATTAGAAATTTTCAAATTTCTGAGAGTATCAACTATCCACTACCTACTCTTAATCTTTTTGATATCTTATCATAAACAATTTCCTAGTTTTTCTATGCGACATAATGAGATTAAAATACCATTGTGATCACTATTATAATATATATATGTATATTGTAACCATTATTATCATTATAGGAGACTAGGTTTTTTCAAATTATCAAATTTCGAGATAAAACGACTAAGTCGACTCACGCTAATATACGTTAATACTACATATAAGACGCCATACTTATAATTATATGATTTGGAAAACATAATTATTGTAATAAAACTATTTTAATTGTTATTTGATTAAAATATGTTCTCAATGGTTTCATTGCTAGGTCAATAATTAAATAATAAACATTTGTTTAGCGTTCAATGACTTGTCATACTTAAACTATATTGAAGTACTTACATTACATTAGTATAGGAACACTTACGACAATTAATGTTTTATTTAGAGTTTGCGTTGTAACAGATGTATGAATTAGCATATTGACTAAATAGGTAGGTACATATTTTTAGCAAGTCATGAATACTCTTGAAGGTTAATAGTTTAAATTAAATATTACGCGTACGTAGGTATGTATAACAATAAGAATTGGTTAAGAAAGTAATTAATTAATAACTTTGCAATAAGAGATACCTAATCAACATTTATGATAATATGCAAAATTATTATATTATTTTCTATCATTTATTTTTATTTTTTATACAAATGTTAGCAACCAATGAGTGATCAATTATACACCATTCTAATGTATTTACACACACTTCCCGATAACGGAAACATTTTAATAGACGATTGGTTCCGCTATAAGTTCTTATGTAGGTGCCAGTGAGGTGAGTAGGTACTATAGTATTATAGTAGGCATAAATGGTATAATTTACGTGATCTAACCTCGCGAATAACGGAACCATCTAAATCGCATTATGAACGTTTTTTTTTTTTCAAAGGAATGCACTTTAACGAGGCTGTAATATATTGTTTATTTTACCAATATAGTATACATATTACATAATAATCATAGTATAATGTTATGTTTATACAAATACATAACAATATACCTTTCTGTGAATAAACATTTTTTTTTAATGACAATTAGAGAATTATATACGTAGTAAAAATTATCCATACCAGTTAATTAATACTCATTATTGTAACTAAATATTATTTTCAAGATTTTGTTTCATAATCAATTTTTAATTTCTTTACTTGCACTTTAATTTTAGATTCTAAGCTATAAGCGTATACATTTGCAATTTTGTTTTTTTTCTGTCCATCGTCACATTTCGGAGCTGCAAAAATGCATAGATTTCAACTTTGAAGGTTGCAAGTTGGTAGCAAGTTGGATTAAAAGTAAAAATAAATAAGTAAATATCTCAGTACTTGCTATAAAAGTTATTATTTTAGTTATTTGTAGTATAAAAGTTTTATACAATTTATAGATCTTACATATACTGTCTTAATATAATCATTTTCATTAATATGATAATTTATATCAATACATGGTATTTGTTAATGTAATACGGGTGGTGTAGGGGCGGAGCCCCCCGCCTACCATAAGTCTATTAAATTTTAAAACACCCTCGTAAAATAAATCCTGGATACGCTACTGTATGTAATGATTTATCATTATTCATAGAATTCAAATTTAACATATTATTCATTACAGTGCTTTACTTTATGACAATGTATACCTTGACATATATACCTACTATACAGCAGATGAGCCGTTACTTACTTTTCCCCTTTTTATAACTTTTAAATAATAATAATATTACATTATAATTCGACAAGACGCGTGCTCCCCCTTACAACTGTTTGTACTTTCCTCAGTTCTTCCTTTAATGGGATATCGTGATTTTCTATATGAAACCGTTTATGGTGATGCCTCAACAAGTATAAGAGTATAACATTAGTATTATATTATTGTATTCCGATCGTCAGAAAAATACGATCAGTAATGAATAATGATCCTGCAAACATATTTGGTTCACGGTTAAGTAAAGGATATACGTTAGGACATAAATTATGTATTTATATACTTTATATAAATATTAATAGGTTTTACCGTGAATTTAAACTCTAAATAAATAACTAAATATTTAAATTGTATTTTATATCTCGTGTTCAATTATTTTGTGTGCAACTACATATTGATATTATAATATTTTGTTTATAGTTAAACTAAGTAGGAATAATGATTGTATCAAATATTCAAATATATTAAGTTTGAATAAAATACACCTACTATATATTTAGTAGTTATTTGGGAATATAGTATAACTGATACGGATTATAAGTATTATTATTATTATTTCGTATGGCCTAGATATAACATTCACGGTTTAACATAAGTAATACAGTATAAAATAGGTACAAGTAGTAAAATATATTAATAGATAAAATATAACTAAGTGATAACAGATTATATAGGTAATGAGGTGACTAGAATGAGTGTTGCATATATCTTCAATTAAATGTTTATGTCCAAGGAATTCAGCCATTGCACTACGTCTGTTTTGGCTTTGTGTAGTTCTTTCATTCCTCCTTGGTATCGTTAGATAGTGCATTCATCAGTGATGTGTGTAGCAGTTTGCTTTTCGTGTTCGCAATCACATCCTGGCGAGAGTCTCTGCAGTCCCCATTTGTGGAGCATGTGTCTTGTTCTTCCGTGACCCGTTCGAAGTCAATTTAGTGCTGCCCAACCCCTTCTCGGGAGGTCAGAGTCCTGAGTAACAAGGTATAAAACGTATAGTATTATATACCAAGGGTTAGTTTATATAAAAAAAAAACAATAAAATTACTCTAAAAATATATCTGTATGCTCCAAATATTATGTTAGTAAGAAAAACCCCAAAAATGTTTAAAAAAAATGAATATAGTATTATATTTTGTTTAATTTATATAAAAAAAAGAAAGATTGGTATCATGTTTAATTATTTTTTATTTATATAAATATTGAACAAATCAATATAATAATTGTGAAAAATATATAAATATATTAAACGCACAGATGTGTTTTTTAAGAATTTCTTATTGTTTTATTTATTTGGTTTTCTCTTTATCTCGAATTGTTAAATATGTCAATATTTCTTAAATTATATGTTATTTTATAAAAATTGTCAAATTATTTCATAAAAATACGTGAGTCTTTTTTTTTATAAAACGTATTTTGTGCTTATTCTTATACATTTTGAGTTACAAACTACATTACTCGGAGTGCGTATTCAATCGTGAAAATTGAATTCAAATTCAAGCCCTGTGTTCAATAATGTCATTTATACTGTCCTAGGTTTTCCTATAGGCAACAATTCGAGAAAACTTCAGAGATATGCACGAATATAGGTATAATAGCAACATATAATATATTATTATATTATTTTTTTTTTTTTTTATATTGTCATATATACTTGTACACTCCAAGTAAAGTAGATATTTATATATTACATTGTACTCAGCTATAATGTATACATACTTACATAAAATATGCGTGTACCTATACTGTATACATATATAAATACAATATACTTTAGTCGTGGTATACCGTTGCGTGGTTGTCGCAAGTGAAATTGTGCACTGTAATATTAATATATAATAATAATAATGAATAATGATAATATTGTTATATTATACATATATTATAATATAGTATAGTGCCTAATTTTCGGCCCATGGCGAAGTGACTTCCAGAAAGTCGTTTGTCTAGGATAATGTTATTAAAGTGTGTACCTATATTATAAATAATATATTGTACTCATACGACATAATTATATAATGTAGTAGGTACCTATTATTAAATATTATGTATAAATAATAATATGTATTATATATACTTGAGTTGGTATTTACATCGTCCCGTCGTCTCGTTCTCGTGATTACTGCAAAACGATTTTTTTCACCAGGAAAAGAACTGGACGAAGGCTAAATCGATTTATTAACACTGCTCACATGCACGCGCACTGCGTGATGGCGTGGTGCACGTTTAACAGTATTCGCGCGGTACATAATATTATATTATATATAGGCAAGCAATAACACACACACACACACACGCATATAAAATATAAATATATATATAGAGATAAGTTAGGTTGGTTGGTAGGTAGGCTAATGTATGTTTTACACATTTTAATACATGTAAGTACCTACTAGATATATATATTTTATTTAATACATAAATATATACATCGAAATTTGCCAATTGTAATGTCAGCATTTGCTTAAAATGATATGTGTCTAAAGAATAACATATACAAATAACACGTTAAACTTATTTATAAATAAATAATATCATTGTATACCTATTATTCCACATAATTCGGTTTATATAGGTACATACGTATAAATAAATTATTTAACCTAAGTGCGTGTGTTTGCGTGTACATTATAGTTGTCGACAGTGACGACTTGCGGTGGGGAGACGATTTTCGTTGACCTTGCGTGAACCTTGGGAAGTGGCATCGTTATATTATTACATTTTATTATTATTGTCGCAAGTTCTTTTCGTTATTATTATTATTACTTTATATCACATTCCCCCTGTCCGAAACGAACCTGTCGTACAGGAACAGCGTTTTACAATATTATAGTAATGTATATATTAGTAATATATAAATTATATTATAATGTTAGTATGGTAAAATACTAAATAGAACTATTCACAAAATATATTCAATACTAAATCATATCGTAATATTTTAAGTACTAGATTTATGATATGATGTTTAAAAAACATACAATACTTATTTTTTTCAAAAACGCACTAAAAATCCCAAAATAACCCCATTACAAAAATACCGCACACAAATATATTTTGTTTTTTAAAAAGAAATTGACCTTTTTGTACTTGCTGGTTTTTTACAGAACATGCCATATTTGTATACTTATAGCTATAAATGTATAAACTAAGTGAATACGGTATCATTATGTAGTCACTAAAGCGTGAAAAGTGGCAAATACACAACAACTTCTTTACCTTACTAATAATTATATATACTTATATTATTGTCGTGTATCAATAATATATTAGAATTATTAGATAATCACTATCATCGCGTATCATTAAAGCGTGCCTCCTATTGAAT
This sequence comes from Rhopalosiphum padi, assembly GCF_020882245.1. Classification (NCBI taxonomy): domain Eukaryota; kingdom Metazoa; phylum Arthropoda; class Insecta; order Hemiptera; family Aphididae; genus Rhopalosiphum; species Rhopalosiphum padi. Next base: position 71,348,918 of record NC_083599.1, on the reverse strand, counting down.
ATTAAAAGTAAATAGACAAACGCCGCCGCCACCGCGATCCACACAATACCTGGGTCCTGCACTCCGCTGTAGTTCCTCATTATATAGGTACTAGGTAGTAGGTAGGTACTACACACATCGCTTAATATTTGATAACAATATAATTATGATTATTATTAAATATATTAGGTAGGTACTGTTATTGTTACGTTTACGGTTTGTATATTATGTGTTGTGTTATTATTATTTATTTCGACCGGTTGCCAGCTGTCGTTTCCAGTTGGCATCCACATATATTATATCTATTATATATTGTCTTGTTTGCCATTTATATGCGTCGTATCATTATTTAGGTATATGCAGTATACTATATAGGTGGGTTAGGTATAGGTATATAATATTATATACACTACACATTATTGATATTCGTTCGATAGGACGGTGGATGGCGGCGCGTAAGAGAAATATTTCTGTTTTCGACTGTCGTCGTCCTCGTCCGCAGGTTCAACGGTTTCTTTCGAATGTGTGCGATGCGTTTTGTTTTGTTTGTGCTCTTTTACACACTGCAGGCTTCCGCAGCTCCAATCTGCGCGGACATTCCGTCGGCGAAACACATCACCTATTCGGTAGTTTTGTCACTACGGTATTTCGCGCATGTGCAACAAATCTCCTAATGCGTCTCAATAATATAAGAGTTATATTATATAGTAATTACCTACTCACACACCTCAGTAGTAGGTATACTTATCTAACAGAAGTTATGGTAATATTATAACCTAGGAATTAATAAATTATTATTATAACATTTTCGAAAAATGTAATTACATATATGGATTTATGAATTATATTAAAAATTTGATTTTAGATATATACTAACCAAGTATACCTATTAGGCAATTTATAGATTAATATCTATATGATTCAAAATGTATTACTTACCAGACATAAAAAAATGTGAAAAAATGTATCACTGTTCTACTCTATTTAAATTTCTTGTTATTGCCACTTGCCACTGATAATCAATAATAAACATTAATATTGTTACAATTAATAATTTTTTCTCGGATTCATCAGTTTTCGATTCACGATCCATTTTCCATGAAAAACAAACCTAACCCCTCAAGTATTCATAATGTATGACATCGATGCCAGTTAAACATCTAATATAAATATAATATTATTCTTCAGTCAGTGTTTGCAAATAATTATTTGTCACTATATTATTATCTCCAAAAATATTAGATTCAGTTTAAATTATGTCTTTTATGATCAACCACAATACTACTAATTTTCTCTACTGCAGTTCTTAATGTTTTTTAGTTTTTTACATTATTTGTAATTAGACAACATCGTTCATACGTTAATTAAGTAATATGTATATATTACTACTTGTAATTACGCAATTCACTTCAATAAACAATAACAGCTGAAGATTTAATTGGATAGAAAAATTACGTAATCACCTTTCTCTAGAAGTTCGAAAAAGTTCGTAATTGTAAATCCGAGAATTAATCAAACACACTGCACAAGTCATTGTGCATCCCTATTATAAGATTGAGAAAAATACATTTTACCTTTCTGCAGGTCGACAGCTTGAAGAACTTGTAGAATCCTAGTTGAAATTGTAATATATCTTTAATAAGCGAAATAAATAAAACATACCTACTTATTATTGGTCATAAAGAAGGCAAGCGTTGGCGGGAAGACTCAATGCCGAGGACTTGATATTGTCATATTTGTGTCCACGCATGGAAGAAATAATGTCTTGCTAACCTAGTATAGCAGGTGACGTTATATTAAAAGAATTTGAACTTCCAAAGACTATAATAGTATAATCTATTTCTTCGGAGGCAAGTTCATTTTTAGTTATCCGTTGTCTTGGCGGAAATATATATAGCGAATCATTTACTATTAAGAGACCATAAATCATGGTCCATAATAATTATGAAACCGATTTACTATTATATGTAAGAATATAATGATATTAGGTATGTTTTAGTTCCTTTCGTTAATAGTGGCTACTCATTTGTTGTAGTCGTTAAACGAGCCATGATTTATTATGTTTAAAATAAATCTTATAATCTTAGACACAGAAAGAAAGAACCTACTACTATTTAATACTTATAATTGAATAGAAATAAAAGTTTTATGTCTATATAATGTATATAGAATATTAGAATAAAATATAAACTGGATGAAATTACCAAGCTTCGCCCGAGTGGTATATTTATTCATGTAATTTTATTTGTTGTATATCTATGTATAAATAGATACTATTTAGTTAAATTACAAGCTAATTTACATATGTCTTTATTTATAAATTTCATTGTATCTATCATTGATGAGTAGGGCTCGGAAGTTGTTGCATTTGCATGATTTTTTTGAACCGTTAGATTTATTGCTAAGTGAGCTAGAAATTCATTCCAAGACACCACGAAAAACATATCAAAATTTTTTAGTGCATATTTTTGCATATTTGGTGATTTTTAGATTTTAGAGCATATTTCTTAATTTTACAATTTTTTAGAGCATATTTTATAATTTATGGAGATTCCATATGAAAATTTGTAAATTTGTAAATAAAAAAAATAAATACATTCATATTGAGAGACCTTACTAGATATTCTTGTATCGTATTTTTCAAATTTCTATTTGATATTAAAAACAATGTTTTTCCCCTATAAAAATATAATGTATATATATTTATAAATTACAACTACAGCTATCTTCATCTAAAATAGAATATTATACAAATTTAAAAATAGAAACAACAGCTATCGAAATACGACGATTTTCTATAAATACTTTTCTAGGAAAATAACTCATTGATTACTGTTAATGGCATTAATAGATCTACTGCTAAACCGCTTAGATGTTTTTGTCAGTTCCGGCTTATACGTCCGTCTTATCTGTTGTAGTTGTACGCGTCGTTCTTGTTTTAATTACCTACTTATATTATTTTTAATTCATTATGCCGAAAACCAAACAATTTGCGACAAATCGTTTGAATAGTTTTGTTTTGGAATATGGTACGGATATATTCAAAACCGACGGAAGTATTTTATTCTGTAAGTTATGTGAAGTGAAGGTCAATTATGATTAAAAAAATTAAAATAAATATTATTTATATAACTTTGCTTTTTTTTTATTTATAAATTTAAAAAAAATATTTGTGAAAATTAAAATGTGTAAAATAATTAAATATAAGTGCATATTTTTAGAGCATATTTGTACTTTTTTAAGTGCATAAGTGCATGCATATTTAGTACTTTTTTAGTGCATTAAGTTCCGAGCCCTATTGATGAGTCTTATTTTTTGGCGTATAAACGGTTTTTCCATTATTGCACATATTTTGTTGTATATATATGATATATCATATTATAGCGTATAGCTGTACACCAATCTCCTATTTTCAACTTATAAACTACTGTCTACTTGAACACAAAGATGATGTCTAGAATTCGGAAACAAAAAAAAAAGGTGACGTGACGAGCCATATTTTGAACTGATAAAAAAAATATCAAAAATATTCAATTGTGTCATTGAAAAAGTGAAACATTCAATACATGCCCTCCCCCTTGCCTTTTCCAAAAATAAAAATTAGCCTAATTTATTCACGGGAAAGGAAGTATTTGGAATAACTGGGAAAAAATTCACAAAAATGTTCAATTGCCTTACTATAGGAAAACTGGAACATCAACACATATTTTTTTACGTATAGGTACACAATAAATATTAATAATATATACCTATGTGGCTATTTTTAAAGATATATTATTAGATATGCATTGAATGACTGATAGTTTTCATTTGTTAACAAATTTATAATGTTTTAAGTTAAATTTCAAAACTTATTTGATTTATAAATTGGTTTTATCTTCTCTTTACCCTAGTGGGCTATTTATCAGTTTTAAATGTTTTAATGATACAATTCAAACATTATGTTTCATAAGCACCTTTTACACGGTTTGTCTTTAAAAAACAAAATCGAGATTTAAAGGAAAAAAAACAATCTTAGGTATTTATAGTTTTCTATTTTTTAATGTTCCGAATGTACCACGCATTACTTATTTGATAATAATACGCGTTTCGTAAAAATAACAGCTATACAGCGTGGTAAATAATTACGCGTGTCACAACTTATTAGGGATGGAATGCACCGATTTGGCACGACGTAAACGGAGAGTAGGAAAATTGATCTCTCGTATAGTTGCTCTTCCATGAGACACCGGGCACTTACCTACCATGATATTTAGTGCGGTATGCGGTTACGTACTGTTGAGAAATCGTGTGTATTAATAATGTATATATAATATATATATATATATATATATATATATATATATATATAGAAGCACATAGTCGGGCAACCAAACAAGCTTACATCAGCAAACAATTGCTTAAATTAAGACGGAAATCGTCATCCCACGCTCGTGTCAAATCGTTAAAATAGCACGACGACGAACCCGCGATTAAATTAAATAACGTTATGCTCGACTAAATTATATCATATTATAATATATATATATATATATTGTTCATTTATATACTTTCATCATATAATATCTTCGATCATTCGTGATTCCATAAACCTCCAATCATCATTCATCATAATATCATACGGCTATTATTATTATCATCATCATCAGCAGCAGCAGCATTACAATTATTATTATATTAATGCGCCAACCTCTCTTCCATTCGTCGTCTTTAGTCGGCATTGTAGCTACGACGACGACGGTGGTGGAAGTGGCAGCAGTGGCGGTGACCGTAGCCAAAGAAAATAATACGACGAGCGGCACGCGGCACAGTAACGTCGATTGCCGTCACGAACGTAATTTTTGCAGTTCCGTCTTCACGTTTTGATTTTATTTTAGTTTTTCACCGTTTCTCTCGTTCCGATTACTGGTCAATTCTTCATTTTGTTAATCCACCGTCATACACATTTCGATCTCGTCGACGTCATCGTTATTGTCAATGGCCTCAAGAAACTGCTGCTGCAAATTGGCTGCAGTAAGTAGGTACACTGTACTTATCAATAATTAGTAATAAATATTATCTTGTTTAATCGTACTTAACCTACCTAAGTACTACAATATATTTTCAAATGCTAGGTATTATTATTATATTTAAATGTTTCGTTTTCGGCAGCACGCACATCTATTTCGTCAGTAACTTCACGAATAATTCACATAGACATTTGAAATAATAAAAATATTCGTTTTTTCCTCCGTTACTTGCAGTAACTGTATTTCAGGCAGTCCCTGTGTGTTTATAATATCATAGATTAATATTACTCTGTGGTTTATACCGGCGACAATGATAACAAAATCGTTGAGATGTCTGATAAGATAAAAATAAAAAACGATTTGCCCTTGAAAGTAAAGTCTAGTAATTTAGTCGATTTATTAACAGTTGTAAATTTATGATTTCTTTCATACTTCAGATATGAGTGCATAAAAGTTTTACGCGTTAATAGAAATAATAGCACCTAGTTAGTAGTTACCGAAAGTATATTTAACGTACAGAACTACAGAGTACAAAGCGTTATAATATCTAGTTATGTTAGCGAAGGAATGGTGAGCTATTTTATTATTAAAAAGATTATAAATTATTATTTTCATTTCGACGTGTACAAAAATAGTTGTCCAATTGAAACGGGTGTCTTACTACCGGCTATCTATGTTTTTAAACACAGACGAGATTGATAATATATTCCTATATACATGCAATCGTGTGTATTACCTGCCTTGTACGTAACGATTGATGATGGATGCATTGATGAATAGATTAAATCTGTGGTAATTGTAATTTTTCAATTGTAATTATAACTAGATATTTATTTATGAGCTCAATTAGAATTTTAACTAAATCTATAGACTATAATAACTAAAATAATATTTAAATAGTTCATATATTAATTCATTTTTAATTATGTACTAATTAAATATAGCTCATGTAATTTGGATAGAATTGAAAGAGTATAATCTAATTTCAATGTGTATAGTTAAATTTGGATAACCAAAAATAATTATTTAATTTATTTTATACTTATTGCAGTTCCCATATCTAAACAGAATTTATTATTTTCATGATAAAAATCCTAACTATTTAAATTGTTTTTCATAATGTTCTATCAAGTTTATTATAACATACGTATTATATTATGTATTAAGTATATTATTATTAATGTGTAGATAAAATATTAAAATTGGTAGAAACTAACTAAAATAATGTTAAACACATTTTTCTATTATTTAATGTATAAACAGCTGTTAAATCTTAAATTATCAAAAATATAATGATTAAAAAAATTACTAATATTATATTTAAGTAGATAGCCATTATCGAAAGTTCAACTATATTATATTATTATGATATGACTAATTTACGATTAAGTCATATTAATGACTTGTGTATTTATCTTCAGTGTCGTCTGTATTAATCATTAAACTCATTTTTTCTAATTCAATTTTTTTTTTTAAATCTGAGTTTTGTAATTTATTTACTGTATTGATGGACTCAAAAGTAAGGTCCTTCTTAGTGAGAACTATGGTAATTAATTTAAAAACATAACAATTATACTTCATATTTCATGTTAATTAAAATTTTAAAATATTAAACTTTCAAAGATGATTTTTTTTTTAAATAAATTTAAATTTAATTAAATATTTGTATTTTTTAGAAGATCAGGTCTTAAAATTTATCTTAAACATTCAAATGTTTTAAAAAAAAAAAACAAAAAAGTGACCTTCACCATACAAGATGGTTTTTAGGAGATTAATGGGGCAGTGAGGATTTGGATAATATGTAAATCATAAAAATAATTATGTATGGCCATTATAATCAGTAAATATTATAAAAGTTTTAAGATATAAAATAATAAAATGTAAGAACGGTTTTTAGAAAGAAGAAGGAAACAATTTTTCGGCAGATTTTTTTGTATAATTTTAATTTCCCCACTACACTAAAACTTTTTTTAAAACCACAACTGAGCCATTCAATACATCCTATATGTTTATAGTAGGTATGTATATCATGACTGTCAATTATTATTTTGACGATGACGTGATTATATAATGATATAATTATACATCGATTTATACTATAATTATAAAGATGGCCCAATCATGGTTAATTATGTTTTATCAATTATAAGATTTTGACGAACTATAATTTTAAAATGTACACAGATATCTAATGTATTTGTATAATTGTATTGTATCTTGTATAATATAACCTTTACTTTTTTATTAGATGACAAATTAAAATAACAATTATAACATTTGTCTATACGACTTTACGTTGTGTTATTGTTATCAAAACCAAATAAACAGGCATGCCAGTTAGATAACACTGCACAAAATGTTCCCCAGACTTGGAATATTTGCTAAAATATAGGTCGCTATAATAATAATTTTCATTGACATCAATATACCGTTGATATCGTTTTTTCTATACCCGAAGAACAAACGCAAACGCAATGATAGTGAAAATGAAACTATAACTTAGTTAATTTAGTCGGAATTGTTATTAGATACCTAATATTTTTAAAATTTTTGTATCATCAAATATTACTATTTGCCGAAAACAATAATTCTTAAAACTTAATACATATTATACATATAGTTACAGTCTGACGTTAAAATGACGTAGGTTAGGATTTATTTAAATTTAAAATACTTTAAATAAGATCGGAAGTTTAATAACTTTGGCAACATATTGTCTTGTTTTTGAAAACGCTTGGTTTTTTTAAAAATAATTTGGCATAGGTGATATTCTACTAGTAGAGATAATTTTAAAATTATTTTAACCAAATATTAAGTAGAATTTTAAAGAAATGCATTTAACGAATTATAATTATCCATGTTACGTATATTATATTATATTATATATTTTCGTAATAATTGTACTAGTTGTTATTCTGTTGGTCGAATTATGAATTATTTTCTTTTATAAATGTATTAGCGTTTAAATTTCTATTATTTAGTAAGTTAAATGAACCGCCCTTCAAGATTATCAGTCAAGTGTTTTACAATAATGATCATCATGCAAATTGCTTCACGTTGACCTCACTGCTTCTTTTAGCCTGATTATCTCTTTTAGTTTTTAGCGTTCAATGGACTCTGAAAATGTATAATATCTAGCTATAGTGCCCTTTTACTAAGGATGTGTACTTATACTGCATATATATATATAATACATATTACATAAATGTGTATTTCTAGCATTATTAAAATTATTGAAACTTTAATTATTTTTAGAGTATTATGTTTTGTTGAAGTTTATTTAAACATTGATAGGTACATTAAATACATTAAAAGGATAAATGAAAAAAAATTACTTGTATCATTAAAATACAAACGCGTGAAAGATCTCGCCTCATCTTCGATTATCGATTTTCATTTTCATTCACCTTCTCGCTTTAAAAAGGAATAAACATTTTTTTATAGCATTAATAATAATGTATACAGAATTTCCACGATATTATATGTTCAATTTTTTTTTATAGTTTCCATTGTGTTAGAAAGATAAATAGCTTCCTGGTTGAGCCACTGCATAAAAAGTCTAAGAACTCCATTTAAGACTCATCTGTACATTTTATAGGAGTAGGTATTCCTACATTATTGTTAACATCCTAGGAAAACCATAAAATATCGATTAATTTTCACTTTCGAAAACTTGACTATTATTTTTTATTTTTCTCAACAATAATCATTAGCTAATAATAGAACAATGGCTATTTTTAAAATAATGAAATTAATTAAAAATATTTGAAAAAAATACCTTTTAAACTTTAATTGCCATATTTCTAGAGACAAATTAACCATTTATCAATCATACCAAATGTGTATCTACAAATGTTTTTCATTTAATATCATTCTATAATGAAGTTGCAAGCTGTTTTAATTCTTATACTTTCTACACCAGGCTTTCTCCCCCATGTTTATGCACAGACTATATATTATCTGAAATAATTTATCTCCATTATTCTTTATATACTTCTAATCGAATAAGAATTATAATAAGTTAACTTTTATTATTAATTATTATATGTAATTTATGTACAATTAATAAACGCACAATAAGTATAAACAATTATTATTAACGTTGTATTAATAAATTATACTTATTAAGTATTTGAAGATATCGATTTATTTCTATTTATTGTAAATTAAATAATAACTGGTAAATTAATCGTAAAAAATATCCCAAATGTCATGCACGATTATTGCATTTATACGTAATTTATATAAACTCAATATATTTTTCAGTATTTTTATGATTTTATATTCATAAATACGAACAACCAACAGGTTATAACATACTCGTTTTTTAATAGCTTTACATAATAATATGGTTTTTAATGTGTATACAAGTATAATGCCAATCTTGATTTGTTTAAAATAAATAGAAACAATATAAATCTTACAACTTAATTATTTGTTACTATATTTCATGTAAAAGACTAAAGTAAAATTTATTTTAAACTCGTGTCCTTTAATTATTTGTGTACAACTATATGTCTATATAATATTATCTCTAATAAATAAATTTGCTTAGTGTATCAACAATCAACATACAATTCAACTATTATTACATCTCTTCAAACATTGTTTATTCAATGGATTATCATCCATATAGTAAACTACTATACTAGTTGTTTATTTTTATAATGTGTGATTTCTAACAATAAAATATAAGTATATATTGTGGTTTATGATATGGGAAATGTGCGTTTTAATTTTAGAATAAAAAACAAATTTATTCTATTTTTTAATTGTATGAACCTACGAGCATTAAAATCAACGTAATCTTTAAATAATCAAAAATACTAATAATATATTATATTACATTTTATGTTTCTTATCTGAAATTGACTGAAACAGTGATATAATAATATATACACACAATTATTAATAACGACTTAATTATTTTAATTATTAAATCACGATGTTTTTAATTAAAACTATAAAAAAAAATAAGTAAATAATACACATTTTGTAATATTGAATTTATCAGGACATTTGCTAAATTGTTTTTTTTTTTAATTATTTTTAACATTTAAATAACTAAATCATTTTTTATGTGTCTTGTCATTTAAGTTTTATGATATGATTTTATTTTGATCATCCTCAACAATAAATCATCTTTAGAAAAAATATTTCTTTGTATAGTATAAACTATTTATAATTACGTATACTATTTATGCGTTAGGTTATTGTAAAATTGTAACCAATAGTTTCGCTTCTGCAAATCGTACTATTAAAATTATTTTTAAAGTAAATGTTGACTAGAGAATATTGATTCTATATAATTATGTTAACAAATGAAATTTAACACTAATTTACCTGGATAATATGTACATTTTAAAATTAACTTACATGAGATATATTATTGTAAATAATGTATGTTACTATAAGTACCTAAGAATCTAACTATGTTTTTATGAGTTTATTTAAAGTGACGTCACTCTTAATTTATGCTTTCGGATTTAAAACGATTTGTATGTATTGCTCTACGGTAAACGAAATTGCTTTTATTATTTTCTATTAGCCTTGGTAATATTTCCTTTAGGCCTCAAAGAGTGCGAAAATATCAAGGTCAAGTTGGTTAAATACTCATGTTTTTTTAATCTCGTGTTTTTAAATTATACGAGTACTTTTTTTTTTACAAATTAGAATATTACAGCGTAATTGAGACATTTTTTTCACTTAAATTTTATTATAATTTTTTAATGTTTATAGCTAAAAATAAAGGTTAAATCCTAAGTAGTTAAAACCTAACTGTAATCATTAAAAAATCATTATTTTTATTCAAGCTAATTTATTTTCATCTAAAGAATTTTTCGAAAAATGCTAACAGTTAAATTCTATTATAATATATATTATATTATTATATAAATATTTAAATTTAATAATATTAATATGATATCATATGACATGAATAACTGATACAAAAATTATTGATTTTAATATATTGTTTTTATTGTATTTTCTACATTATTACCAATTTGGTACTAAATATATAGATATGTTTTAAATGACCTGGATATATGATAATTTTACTTTAAGTTTGTTATTCGTTTTTCTCGCATATAAATATGGAATATTTTTTAAACAAGTGTAATAAACTCAACTTTACCAAAACATAACATCGGTTACTCTTGTTTCAAGTTACGGGCCTAATAAAAAATATTAATTATGCATAAACATACCTATATAAGTGAGTACTTACAGTAGTGTGGTTATTTAAATGATTTGTAGTCCTATACTTTTAACTCAGAAACTAATAAGACGAATCAGATGAAACATAGAGCTTATAGCTATTAATTATTATAAATATTAAGTTATTTATTATATTAATTTATTTCTTTTGTAGGTTTTTATTTTATGGCTTTCAATTACATAATTTATATAGGTATTAGGTAGCTATGTAAAAATTTTTTAAATAATTATTATAAAATACCCAGCATCTATTATAAAAAGTTGACATAGTTTGTCTTATAACCAACAATGTACTTATTAATTGTAGTTTACTCAATAAAAATTAATAGTACGAAATATTTAATTATTATATGTAGTTATTGAATGTATTAAATAAAAATGTGTTTCACTAAAGAATTTTTTTTAAATTTATTGGAGTAAATGCAGTTTAAAGTTCGAAGATTTTATCCTTGTACCATTGATTTTTAATTTATCTGAGGTTAATTCAAAGTAATTACTTTGTAGGCCATATTCAAAAAACCTCAAAATATGTTTCAAGTATGCACGACGTGTAAGCAACTCATGGCTATGTCATACTTTACAATACATTTAATTGATAAATTATAATTTAGAAAATATATTTATATATTTTAGCTGTAATTATTAATTATCTTATGAATAATGCGAAATAGTTTTTCTAATTTTTCTTAGATGCTAGTATATAATACTTCATAGAACTTATTATACTACCTATATATAAATATTATGCATAAATTATTGTTCTTATAATTAATAAAAATGATAAAATTTGATTATTCCAATGCAGGCTATTGGTTTTGGTATTGTGAATTTCATTAGATTTAATCATAAATATGGATGATATATATTGTGTATGAGAAGACGTGACCGAATTTCATCATGTTTATCCATGGCCTATGCTGCAACAGAACAATTTTCTCACATCTTCAGACTGTTCATATGTTAACGCCAAAACAATTTTGCATACAAGCACTAAAGAGGATTACCTAAAAAAATTAATTTACCTTGATATGTATCTGTGTGTGCTGTATATACTTGTAGATAATAAATAATTAGTATATCTACAACTAATATCTATACAGATTAATAAATAAAAATTTCGAAGTATATTATTAGTTTAAAAATTTAAATGTTTTCTAATTTTCTTACGTCAATATTAAAAATATTCATATACCCCTTGTATTATGAAATATAATTATTTTTATAAAAGAATTTTATGATTTACTCGAATAAAATAGGTCGAATTAATGGATATTGGACATTATACATTTTCATAAAATCGCACTCTGAGTTTACTGTTTCTAATAAATCGTACGATTACCATTAACTTTAATACTTATCCATTAGGTTTCTGTCGGAATTTCCATTTAATAGCGTGAAATCGCGTAATATATTGTTAATGATACAACTATTCGTATATTACTGCACAAACGTTTTAAAGAGTCGCGAGAAACCTCACATTTTCTATGAGATCGACTGTCGAGACACCATCGAGAAACTATTTTATAGCGATGGATTTTTATCTGAAAAAAAATACCACTGAATTTATAATATGTAGGTATAGATAGCAATGATTCAGTCAAAACGTCATGAAACAGTTGAAACCAACACATTTTTTCGGAAATGGGATGCACATGGAATCCAAATTATATTCTGTTATATATTTTAATCGTGAAAAAACAAATGACAATTGGCAATAAGTAATAATTAATAATTGATTGTAGTCTATCGCTAGCACTATATAAAATATTAAACGTCCACACGAATGAATAATTTGTATAATCGACAGTAAAGGTTATCTAGGGCCTTGGCAATCGAGATAATATGGTTATTAAAATAATAACAGCCGTCTTATAGTTTTGACATTTTCCACACATACGATTTCTTCGTCTTTGTAGTAGGTAGTCGTCCGACTGCGCTGCAGTAATCGTCGTGGTCTGTGGCGTTTCGGACCCGATTATGTGAGTGTGTGCCTCTCATTATATCGTACCTACCTATATTATTATATAATCTGTGATATTATTACAATATCATGTACCTAGTTTAATGCGCGTCACGTATTATCTAATCGACAACGATGATGTTATTAGTATCTGCATATCACCGGTAAGTGGTATTTTTTGACAAAACATTAAACTATTTTATTATATTTTTATACTGACCGTAATGCAATTTAATAATAAACAATAATAATCGCACGTTGCAGCAGAGTATATCGCGCGCGTGCGAGTGAGTAAATATCGAGTGTGTTGCGTGCGCGAGCGTTCGTTTTTGCGTGTGTGCGCGCGCGATTACAATCTCCCTCTAATTTATGCAATGGCAATAATAATTCGCGACGTCGTCGGCGGTGGTAGGGATATTTAGTGAACCAAGGCAGAACGGCGCGGCGGCCGCGGCAACGACGGTGGCGGTAGACTCGGCTGTCAGTGCCGATTCTGTGGAGTGTCTGCGCCAACCGAAAAAAAGCACAGGTCCACACACGCAGACGAGAAACACGAATTAGAAAAAAAATTCAATACAATCTTACACACACACACACACAACCGAAATTATTTTTTGCGACTGTGTCGTCGAGTGGTTGACAACGACGATTAGCCACTACGCTACAGCACATTACTGCGACGACGACGACGACAACGACGACACCGCCGAGATCGTGTCCCCGTGCGCGCGGGTGTCTGAAAATTGAATAATAATAATAATATAAATTATTACTATTATTTATTAATTTTTATTCTCCGCTGTGTGTAATTTCTGTGCGTGTTTCCGAAGTGTGGTGTCGTGTGCGAGCGTTGTTTCTCAACCCGTTTCGGTGGCCGCGGACGACCGCAGCAGACGGACGCACGAATATCGAAAAATTTTAATAATATTGCTGTTTCATTGTATTTAATTTTATAATTTTTTTTTTGTTATTTGAAATACATACGTAAGCGCGTTTATGTGTATATTTATAAATAGGCACATATATTTTTACACTACGTATGAGTTCATCGTATACATAGATTAAATTCGTCGTGTACCTATACATATCAAGTCACGAACAGACGAAAACATATCATACCACAGAGAAGATACCCCAACTAAATATAATCGTACTGTTTATATTATTTTTATTTAATTATTTTTTTTACTCATATATTTATATGTTTTTATTTTTTTTTAATACACACGTCCAATGTAAACTTTCAACTCTGTTTCCAGGGCCCGAGTACAGCCACTGAGCCACCGGCGCGTTAGCAAACTGAAGACACTAGTCAACACTACTGGAACGCTAGGTGGCAAATCAGCAGCTGCGTCAAAGATTGTTACAAGGAAGTAAGCTCTCGACAAAACACACACATTTTCATCCCCGTTGGTTTCAAGAATCTAACTAAACTTATCGAGGCCAAAAATTTATATTTTAATTTATTATAAAACAAAAATAATGATAAGTAATAATAATAATTTATAAAAATTACAAGTCGTCATTTTGCTGAGAAAATAAGCTTGATCTGTGATAGTGTTATTTTTTATTTAAATACTGTTTTTAAGTATCATTATTATTGAGATCACATATAGTTTTCGTTTTTATTTTATTTTTTATTTCGCTTCGTAAAGTTATTGAGAAAACAATTAATAAAATGCCTCAAAGTGCGGGCGTACTTACAAATTCTGTTATGATAACTTTAATACTACTGATCAGTTCCTTGTGTGGATGTTGGAGTACTGATGCGGATCAACATGTTGCTTCGTCTCCCACATGTGACAGGTAAGATAGGTCTAAAATGCCATTTTTATTATCTTCCATTAACTGCATCCATTTGGCACAGATGATTTAATTTTATTGCTTTAGTTAGTATATATTGTTAGTTTATTTAACTTAAAAATTATGATTTATAAATGTTATTATCTTTTAGTTTCATTTTAATATTCTAAAAAAAAAAAACTCGCCGTGTACAAATTTGGAGGATAATAATGTTGATTGGCCTTCCTTGCGCGAGTTATTAAAATTCCATACCTCGTTTGTGCTCCTATTCTCGTTATACTTAATTTCATAGCTATACTATATTGATGAAAATAATTTTGTAGATAGAGATTCCAAGTCCTTAAATTTAATCCTGAATTCAAAAATATTCTCACGAGTTTTTACGGTTACAATATTTGTAATAATAAAAAAAACATAGGGATATATAGTAGTCGTAAATAACAGTCATAACTAAGATTTGTAAATTTAACACGAATTATTAAACTATTTGACATAGTCCAATTTGTCAATCTCATTAAATTTCCTACATAATGCTATTTAACGCGATTTTCATATCATACATTTTCTCCGTACCTACTTCTTTGATATATCTGGCGTTTCATTGCTTATTTTTTACTTTAAGATTATAATAATAAACCTATCGAACAAGTAAACGCCATATTGCATAATTTATTTCTTTTTTGATAAGGATAAAAACAATATTACATTAGTAATAGTGGTCAAAAAATAAAAAAATTCCATGCAATCTCGCCGAATAAATTTTATATAAAATCAACGAGTTGGCCTGTTTACCCCCTCCGGGACATGCCGGGACGCCCTGACTGGTAACTTTAAGTTGTTTTTTTTTTTACTTCTCCTTTCTAGGCGATCTCTGCCTATACATTATAACTTGTTTAATATGAACCAGCTCCCGCATTGAATTAAAATATTAATTCAAGGTTTGTATATGATATTTATCTTGGCCGTCACTTATTTTTAGTGTACTAACCATTGAAATTTCAACTCGAAAATTATACATAAACATAAAGTATTGCAAACACGTTCTCAGAGAATTCTATACAATGTGGCCGTTTTTATATAGGTTTATACTTATATACACGGTTTTGAAAAGATAATTAAAATTATTTTTTTTTCAAAGAATTCCCAATACTTTTTGGTGGTTATAATGTACCTATTAAG
Source organism: Rhopalosiphum padi (assembly GCF_020882245.1). NCBI lineage: Eukaryota > Metazoa > Arthropoda > Insecta > Hemiptera > Aphididae > Rhopalosiphum > Rhopalosiphum padi. The sequence goes on along the minus strand of NC_083599.1, from coordinate 71,332,769 downwards.
ATGAATTCGTACTTAATCTGCTTTCCTTGTTGTCATATCACGTACTTAGAACTCGTTTTACTCCTGACGTCACCACGTTATATACGAAACTTGACAATATGTTCTCTAAAATTAATCTCATGTCAGTAAAATGTAGAGTAATTATTACTCCGTGTTTTGTCTTGTAGTTTCTATTTTTGTCATTATTGTGTGTACCACGTTTTTATTTTTTTAGTTATAATGTGCACTATTTTTACACTATTAATTCTATTCATATTAAATAGTATCATTATCTCCGCAGCTTACATAACATACATTTTATTATTTCCACTCAAGTCTTACCAGAGAATGTCTCAATAGACATATGATTAATGAAAAAGAAATACATAATAATATAATATTATCTTGATTATTTAATTGCTGTGCACTTTATCAGAAAAAATCTAATCATGTTTTTCTTTATCTTGTATATCGACATACCGTAAACTCGTACTAATAATACTTTATGGAAATTATTTTTATAAAAAGTAGTTCTATAGGGTCGAAGTACTCGAAGCTTGCATATTCCTTTGTTGGATTTTCAAAGTTTTATTTCATTATGGTATACTTTTTTAGTGATCTATATCGAATCATCAAATAATCGTAACGAGCAAATTAAACTTTTAAAGACTTATTGAAGAATTGTGTAACAAAATTACTTATTTTTTTACGAGATAGTTCAGTTTTTGTGGCGTGATTTCAGGTTCCATCTATTTATACCATTTTGCTTTTTTTCCTATACTCGTGTTCACAAAAATTTTGGCAAGATTACAAAGATTTACCCTAGTGTCGGTAGATTTTTCTCTCAATCTTATGTCATTCAACTTCCCGCGCTCCACTACATAAAAAAATCCACACGATTCGGTACATTTGTGTTCCCTATTTGTACGACGACAATAACGTGCTCTTGTTTATTATCAGCAAGTATCAATAATAAAAATATCAATGAAAACTTTGACTAGAAAAAAAAAGTTATAAAGAACGACCGTTTGCAGTTTCTATGTAAAAATTCTCGAATTTCGGGGTCTTGGACGCGCGACAAAATATGAAAGCATACACTGAAGTAGTTGTGCGTAAGCTAAAACAAAAATATTTGTTATTACGCCAGTCATCCATACGTGTGGTATTTATCAATACAATGATATGGCTTTATGGATAATAATAATTTTTACCTTTTCTCTCTCTCCATCATTCTCTAAATTCAATTTAATGCCGGTGAATAGTCGCACAGCGTAGTACTATTTGAAAGTGAATTGTGTAGGTCAAATTATTCGAAATCGGTTCCATTGATTAGTGTTCGGTCTATTAGTTCCAGCGATCATAATAAGTTACGTTTATGACTGGCTTATTATTATTATTATAGGTACTATTAATCGTATAATACAAATTCTACTGCAGTACCTATGGCTATATTATATGTATTATTTACCTGCGCGTGCCAGCAAATCGTTTTAAAATCTGCACACGGTTATCGTTCGATATAGTATATTTACATGGGTTACACATTAGGTATATATTATTATTGTTATTATCATCTATATGTCTATGTTATAATAACAATTTTTGTCATTGGCTTCGCGGTGCGTTCTTCCAGAATATAATAGTACCTACTTAATATATTATATTTTCAATCTCAGGCGTTTATTATTTTACGTTATTTTCGTTTCACGGACCTAGGATGTAGGTCATGAAAAAAAAACATAATAATAATTGCGTGTGTACACATTATATTCGTATGTACTGTTATTTATTATTCGTACCTGTGTCTGTATATGTTTCGTCTTGTGGCGCGCGCGACATAGGTAGTGTCTAACGAAATAGCTGTGTAAGCTGTGTATTGGCAACCCGTCAATTACTCCGTGTGTGTGTGTGTGTGTGAGAGAGAGAGAGAGAGAGATAGACAGACAGACAGAGACAGAGACAGAGAGACCAGAGTTACATATACCTATACATATGGCTGATTGCCGCCGCCATCGTCGTCGACGGGCAACAGTGTTCTAATCGGTGTCAATGTCAATCAAATCCGTTTTTATTTACTTGTTCTTCAATTATCGTGTTTACGCGCTAGTGGAAATATAATGAAAAACAGAAAAATCGTTTTAAAACGTTTCCGAACCGGTACAATACATGTGAAATTATATAATATAAACAATCCATTTCGTAGGTTAAGTCACCACCGTATTCTATTAAGTGTATGCATCGCTAGCACCTATTATATTATAATATAACATATTATGTACGCGTACATGTACGTTATACATAGTTGCTATGTTGTACACTATAAAGTCATTACAACGCTCGAACTGCACAAATTGCTTTATTGGATGCGCGTGCATACTCGCTGTCGTTTATATTTCAATATTATATATTACTATTGCGTCATGACCATCCCCATCGCGAGCGTGACGTGACCTTACGTACATCCTATACTCGTAACCCGTGTAGCAGACGAACCATATTATTATGTAATAGCACACCTAGTGCCAATTTGTTGTTGTTAGGTTTTTTCTCTTTATTATTATTATTATCACTTTATTAACATTGTATTTAACAACACAAGAGTGTCGCTAAAGTATATTGAGCCGACCGAGCATTGTGAGATGAGGACATTATAGGTGCTAATTTAAAGTGTAAATTGTCTTTTATATTATACGTATGATGCGTATAGTACAGTTATCATTATCCAAATTAAGGTCATACAATTTCCAAGACGACTTTCTTGTAATAATATTATCAGTGGATATCAAAACTGTATGATATACCGCGATCAACCATTTACGTGAAAATGTGAGGTGATGATGTGTCAAGGCCGCTCCAGACTCATGACTAGGACATATACGTCAAAAAATAAATAATGGGTTATAATGGTTATATTTTTGTGGTTTTTAAAAAATCGTAATTATATCCAAAACAATAGAATAATGTCACATAAATATTAAATCCACACTGTCTAATTGATCATTAGATTTCATATTCATCTAAAAAAAAAAATGGTAAAAAATCTAATTAAAATTACGATCATTAAGAAACGAAAAGTTTGTTGGTATGAGTATATTTTTTTCATAATATCCAACAGTAATATTGTTTTTAGAATTGAAATAATAGAATAGTTTATTTCAACCTTTAAATCCTTTTTCACTATATCAAATCATTACGATATTTTGTTTTATTATGAAATGCACTTGGAAATATGACTATAACTTTTTCAACTTTTAGTTATAGCCATCTCTAATTAAATTAAAAAATGCTTCATTTAATTTTTATTCAGTTGAATAATTCTTGTTCTATATTGTATTCTTTGCGATACTAAATTATTCGGCCATACCTATTTTATTTGTATATTATAGTGCACTTCCTTTCTAATTTTTCTTAATGATACAAATCATTCGGGTATGAAAACTGTTAGAGTATTTTTGTATAAATTTAATAAAATTCAAGAATAATTTTTCTCAAGGTAGTAGGCACAGATGTTTTGCTTGAAATCGTTGTCTGATTTGCCACTCCAGTCACTGCGGCACTGCCTTTCACACTAATTGTGTATCACTACTTTATTATGTTCTTTTTTTTGTTTATGCACGTTAATTACAAATATTTAAAAAAAAATCACTCAAGATTAAATAGTATTTGTATATATATATATATATATTACTTGCGAATTCTTTTATTTTATAAAATAATTAGTAAATTATTGTTTAAAACAGGATTATAGATCTGATTGATATATCATCTAATTATCCATTTGAATTTTGAATATTGTGTTATGAAATATTTCCATATATCTAATTACACATTGATTTTGATTATATGGTAGGTTCTAATAATAATAATTTTCGAGCTTCTTTTACCTAGAAGTTAACATAAGACTTTATTTCTCTTATCGTTTGTATTTTAATTACTTAAATTATTGGAATATTTTTACTATAAACACTTGCTTTACAGATTAATGTATTGTTTTTATAGTACCTAGTACCCATTGAATATTTTTTTATTAGAAAATTTTAGGCGCCAATTTAAAGTTGTACGTTATTTCGTAGACATAAGTCAAATAACTCTTTATCTATAAATATAGTGTGCAGTAATTTAGATACAACAACATGTGTACCCATAACTTTTAGTTTTACTTGGTATTCCTTATTTTATTCTAAATAATGATATAGAATATTTTACTAAAAATATTTAATTTTAATGATATCGAGTTATGAACTATTTATCTACTTGGGCTAAACTTTCATACTATAAATGTATTGATAAAATATATGAAACAGAAGATAACTTTTAATGTGTTATTATTAATGTATTCCTATATTATTTCGTACATCAAAACATCAAGTAATAAAAATTAATACGCTTGATTGTTTTTAACTTTAAGCTTACCAAATTAATAACTAAAATATTGTACAGCAATATTGAACGATGTATTAAAATAAAATAGTATTTTTGGTATTTTAACTATTTTTTTTAATTAAGTATAGAATATTTTTGGTAAAGTGTACTTTATTTTACGTGGTTTCAGTTAATTAGATATCTTAATAATTTTCCTTATGCAAGGACGTTGTATACATTTTCACGCATTTTTCAACCGTCGAAATCGTACTAAATTGAAAAGTGTGACAATACTTTCAATGACACATGCCCTTGTATTTATAATTTATGATTAGTACCTTTAAACTCAAACTTTAAGAAGGATTATTTTCAAAAATTATTCATGTTTAAAATAAATAAAAGTAACAATGGTTTAAAAAAGATCATTTAAATTAAGTGAGAGCGAATATTATTAAGATTTAATGAGTAGTAAGCTAGTAGATAAATTAAAAATATTTTAATTTAATTTTGTGTATACAATTAATATGTTTTTATTTCAGTAATATTTACTGCTATGGGCCATTGCTGCATGCGATTCAAATGTCTAGCATATTCCCGGACTCAAAAACGTTTGTTGACATGAAAATGAAATATTCGCCTAATGAGACCATGAACATATTCTTGGAAATGATGAAAAGAACGGGACAAAGGCCATCAAAATTAGAACTGGAAATTTTCCTCAACGATACTTTCGAGAAGGAAGGTAGTGAATTCGAAATTTGGGATCCTTCCGATTGGAAGCCAGAGCCCAAGTTTATTGGTGATATTAAGGACCCAAATTTCCAAGAATGGGCTAGAGGCTTACATTTATTATGGAAACTCCTCGGTAAAAAAATTAAAGATGATGTTCGTTTACATCCCGACCATTATTCAATTATCTATGTCCCGTATCCGGTAATTGTACCCGGTGGCCGGTTTCGTGAATTCTACTATTGGGATTCTTACTGGATTATTAGAGGTCTGTTACTATCTGAGATGTATACTACAGTCAAAGGAATGCTTAGCAACTTTTTATCAATTATTAACACTTACGGTCATATTCCAAACGGAGGCAGAGTTTATTATGCCATGCGGTCTCAACCCCCCATGCTAGTACCAATGATGAAAAGTTACATCGAGGCTACAAATGATACAATTTTCCTTAAAGAAAATGTAGATATACTGGAAAAAGAATTCAGTTATTGGATGTTAAATCATACGGTGGACATAGAAAAAGACGGAAAAGTATACACATTGGCTAGATATAAGGATTCGTCAACAGGACCCAGGCCCGAATCATACAGGTATTTAGTTATGAATTTCATAAAAGTTAATTCAAATTTAATTTATTTTTTTTAAATATTAATTGAAATTACAAATTATTTCTGATTGAATACTAGCAAGGAGGAATTAATAATTCCTGTTTTGTTATAAATTAGAATTTTATATTTTTATCTGCGGTAATATGCATATTTATTTATTAACATTACCTATTCGCCTACAAGTTACAAATATTTACTTGGTATTATTAGAACAAAAATTATAATTAAACAATATTTATAATTTAATTTTTGTATTTTTATAGGGAAGATATCATGAGCGCACAAACATTTAAGACCGATAACGATAAAGAAAACTACTATTCTGAGCTAAAGGCCGCTGCGGAATCTGGGTGGGATTTTTCCAGTAGATGGTTTATTCTAAATGGAACAAATAAAGGTAAATAACTGACTAGTATTATTATCTATTATTTATATTTCCAATAACGCTTAAAGTCGTCCACAGTATATTGTGCTTCCCGTGTTTGCTTAAATATAGGTAAAAAAAAATTACCACTGTTACTGTAATAGTAACAACAAAATTTATATTGAAGACAATGAAATAAAAGCGCAAAGTCATACATTTATTTTAAAACAATAGTTTTGGGCTCAGTGTACTGACTTTATCTGTACTTAGCACTACCGGATATTTTTTCTTGTATAGCTCAAGGTTATATTATGTATATGGTTTTTCTTTTCTGATTATTTATTTATCATCATTAATTTTTTTTACAAAGTAAATTTTTTTTATAAAATCATGACTTGGTCAACCATGACCTGTGATCTCCATTAAGATTCATATCTAGGGACTTTTACTTTTATTAATTTATTACTGTTAAATATAGTATAGTTTTCAATTTTTTCTACTATTATGTATATAGGTTTCTATAGGAAATTTTTGTTCATATTTTGCCCTATAGAACCTATACACGTTGTAGATACCAAGCGTGTGCCGGAAATGTAGTAAATAACAATACATTATAATTTGCCTGTAGTATAAAATCTATTGTTTGAAAAATAAACGCTATATTATTAAATAGTAGTTTAAATTCGAAAAAATCCTAGTTTTGTTTTGTAAATACTTACATGGTATAGTCACAATAACAATTAACAAACAAATTAACTTCTAAAAATGTCTAAAAATCGCTTGAAATTTATTACCCTAAACAAATATATTTTATCTACATAAAATAATTTAAATGAATAATTAATGAGAAACCCATAAAATGTGTTTAACACTTAAACAATCATACTATTATATCGTTAATTTTTTCATAAAATTAGAAATTTGATTTAAGCGTTCGTGGCATCTTAAACTTATTACTTAATTATTACTACTACTACACATTATACATATTCATTTGATCCAAACCAGTTACCATAAAATAAACCTTTGTGATTTTAAGTGTAATTAATTTTACTAAAAATATTTTACAATATCATTCGGAATATTTACAAACGAAGTATTATAAATTAAAAATACATATTAAATTTATAATTTTAATATTTTCATAGAAATATTTATATATATACTTGTTAATGAAGTATAAGTATTAAAATTATTGGATAAATATATAGTATTGATTATTCTAAATAAAAATCTAAAACCAATTATATAAAACAATGGTATTTTTGGCATAATATTATTTAATCGTAATAATTGTATGTTACATCACATTATATATAATATATTTTCACAAAATGGTCAAAACACCTTTGAACACTGTATTATTGCACATATTATAAACTATATTATACATACTATAGTAAAAACCTTGAATATTATGAATTTTGAAACAAAATATTTACTCTTCACTCTTCGCGAAAAATATAATATTTCATTTAACGCTTGATGTCTAAATGCTTTTCCTTACTTTGTCAAAACGTGTTATGGAAAGGAAATAGGTATAAATAAAAAGTATAAAAATAAAAATGTAATTCATATTATTTAAAAAATATCACGTGTTTCAAAAAATAATAAAATGTCACGTATTTAATAAAAAATATTAATGAATATAAAGTTAAATATATTTTAATTTTAGATTCTATGTATTGGTCTCAATAATTCAGGGTGACTTTATTTGTAGATTGAAAAAGTTCAGCTACATGTAAGGCATTTAATTAATGTAAATATTTAAAGTAATGTATTAACTATATGAGTAAAGACAATTATTTTAATTATTTAAACATACATATGGTATAATTTATAAATAAAATATATTACTTATTAATTATTAGTATATCATAAAATACATATAAGTGCGTAGTTGTATTTTTAAAAGTTTTTGAGTATTCAAAAATAATGCAGATTATAAATTAAGCTTGGATAAAAATGAATAGAAAATATTTTTTTTAAATATGCGCGTCATAAAGTGAATAAAGTTTGTAAATTGTCATGACCTTGAAATAGGCTTCTCTCTATATGACTATTTATATATATATATATATATGTTCAATTAAAGCTTGTATTGTCAGTCAACAATTAAATCAGGACTAGGTTCACGGTTGGTGGTTGCATTATTTTTATTAACGTAGGTATGTAAGTATATTACATCTAATTTATTTGTGCTGCTATAATGAAATAACTTAATTCTTATAAGATTGTCTTATAAGCTTAAATAAAGTTGAAAGTATTGCTTATTGCAGAACTAAATTTGAGTTATTAATATTTCAATAAAATTAAGAACCATCGTTAATTTACTAAATTACTAAGACATTTGAGTCTAAAATGTCAGAATGTTATAGGTCATTGTTAGAATAATTATCAGTTTACTTTAAACGATGTCTATTATTTTTCTCTTTGTATACACGATTTCAACATAGTTTAATATTTAATTTATTAGGTCTGAAGTTTTTATTCGAAATATAGTTGGGTCTATAAAAAAACGTTTCTAAACCATTACTGCGCATGTGCATGCCACATGTATTAATGTTTCGTGAATGAAACTAAGCACTTTCATAATGATTATGCATTACCCTATATACTACATAAACGATGTGTACCTATAATATGTAACATCACGTTAATTCATTTTATTTTTGGCGTAGATCCGCTGGTTTTCAATACATGTATTATTTTTTTGCTAGAACACGTCTTTAAAAATGTGAAACAAACAATATTTTTATTGTATATTTATCTATAAACGCTTTATTATAGCTCGACCTCGCGTTTGATAGTACGACATTTCAATGAATATAATATAATTACTTCATGTCTGATCGAAATAATTTATGATTTTCATAATATCTAAGTCGATCAGAAAATGATTTAATTTTATTACTTATTATATCTATTTTGCACATTATAAAAAAAAAATATTTCAATGCAATAATGAACAAAATGTATAAATACTTAAATACAATTAAACGTGTATATCACAATCATATTTTGGGGTAAGGGCTCAGAAAGCTGCACTTTATCAGATAACATTGTCGTAGGTCAGGGTGCGTACGAAACATTACATACAATAACTGATGGAATTATATTATTGCAGGAAACTTGACCAACCTGAAAACACGGTACATCATTCCGGTTGACTTGAACGCTATAGTATATTGGAATGCTAAGATACTGAGTGACTTTTACCGAGAGTTGAATGTATCCGACAAGGCACTAAAGTACGAAAACATTGCCAACAAATGGATAGAAGCAGTAACTGCGGTGCTGTGGCACGAAGAGGTGGGAGCATGGCTCGATTATGACATGCTGAATGAAATCAAGCGTGATTACTTTTACCCAACCAACATATCGCCGCTATGGACAGGATGTTACGACCCAAAGAAGACCGATGACTTTGTGTCTCGGACACTTAAGTACTTGGAAAAAACACAAATAATGAACAACCTTGGGGGCATACCAACCACCTTGGAGCACTCTGGTGAACAGTGGGACTATCCAAACGCATGGCCCCCTCTCCAGTACATAATGGTCATGTCACTGGATAACTCAGGTGACAACTGGGCCCAGGACTTAGCGTTTGAGATAGCTGAGCGATGGATGAGGTCCAACTACAAAGCATACAACGAGACCAACGCCATGTATGAAAAGGTAAGTTGGTGGTTTAAGCAAACTAAATAAATTTATCAGGTGGAGAAGGGTATTATGCAGTGAACAAATTATTATTTTATATTAGTATATTGTACATTTATTTGACCCTTTTTGATTATAAATTGATCATTATCATTTATAATATACCATCATAAGGGTATATTTATTTTAAGCAAATATTTAAAAAAGCTATACAAATAGGTGTACGAACACATTAATTGGTCTGCAAGTCGATAATTGAAAACAGTTTAGCTGGTAGGCGGATCTTACGTGAGATGCAGAAATAGTAATTTTTTTTCAATACACACTGCGTCAATAAACTCATTTATTCCCGCTCATTGAATTATATTTTCGTCGATTTTCGTGTATACTCATTCGCCACGTGTTTCGACAGTATGATGCGACTGTACCTGGAGGCCACGGTAGTGGAGGTGAGTACGAGGTGCAGTTAGGTTTCGGCTGGACCAACGGTATAATCCTGGAGTTCCTGCAGAAGTATGGATCCAGGGTCACGGCCGAGGACAAGTTCATCGAGGCACCGCAGACCAGCGCCAACATAGATGCCAGCAGAAGCAGCACTGACTACAACACCAAGACCGTGTCTTCGGCAACGCAAGTGATGACTGCCACGCTCGCGATACTGGCCACAATATCGGCCGGATGCATAGGGTGAGGTGAGTGTCATTAATCATGTTTGAAACCTATTTGTACTTTTCAAAAAAGTGTAAGTCCAAAAAATGTTTGAAAAACATATCATTAGTGAAAATAACAATCACACTAAACCTTTGCCGCACTCATAATATAAAAATTGTTTCATAAATAATTACACTATCGCTTTTACAGCTTAAAGTTCTACCGAAAATGTTTATTATATTTTTTACTGTTATTTGTAAAAATACCTGAAGATGAAACCCTGCTGTATTGTTCCTATCTGTTTCTGTTTACAAATGTACAACATAGCTCATTTGTAGTACTCAATAAAACCAAATGTATTAGTAATTTACAAATATGTAAGTTGTTTGGAATTTAAAAATACTCATACTTCGCTTAATAATTAAAATATCATAAAATCAACGTAAAAACAGATATAATATTATAATATTCTTACTTTTAAGTTTGATAATAGATTTTACTCTAATATTTGAAATTAACAAATAACAATACAAAATTGGTTCTACTGAATGCAAATCGTCTATGTTATACGTTTGAGATACAGAAACTAGTAGACATATACCTCATTACTTTTTCTTGATCATTTTGATAACAGTATAAAATAAATAGTCTGAAGTTAGATAATTGTCACGGGAAAAAATGCTTCTTTGTTTGTAGATCTCTAAGACTGGATTTGTCTGGTCGTTTAATCGAATGATTTTATTTAGTATATGCCAGTCATTCAATACTAAATTACGTTTGCGTGTATGGGTAATGGGTATAGAGAATTAAAACGGATGTGTTAAAGTGTGTTTATTTGGATTGTTTGTTTTTAATTTTTAAAATTTATCATTTTTACTGCATATAATATTGAATATATTAAAATTTTATTAGCCAAAATTTTTGAAAATTTAAAGAATTTTTTTAGAAAAATGCTTAATAATTTTATTAAAAAAGTGACATTCGCTTTACAACTTAAAACGAATTAATAACAGAAATAAAAAATCCCACAGTGAATTATTCGTTAATGTGAGAATAGCCGATTAAATTTCTGCTTAAAAATTTAAATTAAACTATCAAAAAGTGCTGTTTCAGAAAGGTTATATCAAAATAATATTTTAATTCTAGTATATGTATATGTACCATAATAATGTATATTCTTCAATTCTCGTGAAACATGTTGGCAATTTTCGTACGACGAATGTGTATATCATATATGTGTGGGCCCGCTAGCAAAATAATTAAAATTAATGGTTTTTAATTTATATATTATTATTATATTATAATAAATATGTTCGTTCACCAGATAAAGTATACTTTGTGTGTCAAATGTCATCGATACAATTTAAATATTTTATGGGATATTATTTCATCAGCATATTATAATATACAATAATTATTATACATAGACATCACAACTATAATAATGATTATGAAGCGGTTATATACGCGAACACAATGGTTTTTATTTTTCTACATAGTTGGTAGTTTTTTTCGATACCGATTGCTTGTTCATTTCATGACAAACGATATAATGTCTTATTGCTATTGACAGCTGTATACTTACTGTTCATTCGTATTATGTTACACACCATCTATAATAGGGGGTATATATTTTCAAAACTAGTTTAAACGAATAATTATTAACATTTTTCATACGAATTGAACAACAATCATCAGATGGATAATTTTAAAACGTGTATAGCCCCGGCCTTAATATTCAAACCCTGCATACGCTCTGGACGCTCTAGTCATAAATAGCTCGACGAGTAGCACGAGTTCATTATATCGTTTCCTCTTGATATCAGCGGATTTTACTATTATTATTTTTTACCAAGTTATAAAAAATAGGATAATTTTTTTAGATTCTATTTCCTTTTAATAATGTAGTAAATTTTATATATCTTTATTAATTGTATCGGTATTTTGGATATTATGATGAATAAATTCTGAAACAATGTGATTATATAGCTGTGGCTTAATTCAAGAAGGACCCATATGTCATTAATTTGGACGAATTTAAGTTTATTTTATCAATTTTATAAATATTTTATGATGTTAATTTTGTTAAAACAACCAATGTCTCTGATGGCTGGCGCAGTATAATCATATTATTTCTACCTAGCATCGAAATGTCCTATAATATACATTATATGTGCAATTGAATATTATAATTTGGTTTTAACCAAAAACTTTTTGTACAGTAGTATTAAGTCACTGTAAGTTAGATATTACTTTATAGTAAGAGTTTTTTGACTCTGATAGGTAGGTAGGGATATAAGTTATATTAGTTGTAAGATAGTATAATAATAAAGGGTAGGACCATACAATTTTGGTGTAAATATGTTAACACGCGGCACTTTATTATCGTTTCGATTCGCGATTTTTTAAACCCTAATCATGCTGCAAGCCCAAATAATTTTATTTTTAAATTTGATTTAATCAATTATTAACGAATATAATCTCACAAAATTGGTTCTGTTTAACGTAAATTTTCAATGTTATTTGTACGTAAGAAATAGTCAAGGGACAACCCATATAAGTATATCGTTCTATTCGTCTTTTCGACTAAAATTAGTTGCTACTGTAATTCGTATGGCGTTTAAACAAACATAATAAATAATAATAATAAACGAATAATATTTCAGACGCGCTGTACGACACTAACTGCTACACCAATAGGTACCTACAAATATTTCATTGCGTATATACCGCGATTAGAACGTGTCTGTAATATACGACCATAAGATAGCGTGGTATCGAAATAAGCACGTGCAATATACAAAACTACAATATTATTATTGTCTAAAGACGTTTTCTTGTCACAGCCGCGTAACAGTAGGTACCTACTTAGCAGGTCTCGTCAGTGCAGCTTGAATTGTACATGTCCATGGTTTTCGTAATTTCGCAATGTTTCTGCGACAAAATACAATTAACGAGTACTTAATATTTTATACCTAAACATGTTATAATAATATATACTATTATATCGTTTTAATAACCATAATAATAGATATTTGCATATACGGGGCCGAATAACACCAAAAAATAGCTCTTGAAAATACATTTTACCTCTAAAAAAAAAATTTTATCAGCTTTATAGATACATGCCCATATATATAAATACGATGGAAATACTGATAAAACACGTTTTTACAAAATATATTATTTAAAAAAAAAAAAAACATTAATTGATCACAAATAAATAGGTGTATTTTCTATCGTTATGCTTTAAATAAAAATATATTAATATTATAAGATTAGGTACCATTAATGATATTTAATTAAAATTAATTTTTTTTCTACAAACATTAATCACAAATAACAAATTTATTTATGTATTTAAAACAAACAATAACAAATCATTCACGTACAGGAAAAATTATGATTTTGATTTTGGAAAATAGCTAAATAAAATTCGTATGTTTTCATTTGTTATCACCCACACGATGTCTATTTATTTTCTTGCCATACTTCATACTATAGAAAAATCAACTAATTATTACATATACTTTTATAAAATGTCAATAAACAAAAGAAGTTTATCTTATTTGAAAAACTTATATTTTGGAACTAAAAAAATAGCTCAATGAAAAGTATAACTTACATTAATTATCCAGACATTTTAAGTGTGTGCGTATATGTAGGTAAATACTAAATAGATACTTGCAATATGATTACATACACTATAATAGAATACATAAATACGCAAACATCTATTTATACACATAATACATTATTATTATCATCTCTTATCTGGAGCACCTTAAAAATTACGTAGATGTCTGTCGATGATATTTTCTTACGATCAATATATTATACAGTTAAACATGTAGTTAGCTCAAAATCGTCGATATCTCAAAATTTTTCTCTGGTTCATTAAATTTTTCTTTATGAAAAAAATCATGTTTAGCTCAAAAGTTTCAAGGATAACTCGAAGTTTTTATTTAATTGAAATTGATCTATTACGCCTGTTACGGGTCTGTGTGTATTACTATCGAAAACACTGCACATGCAGTTATAACAGAAAAAATATAAACATTTATATTAAAATATGTATGAAGATACTCGTAATATGTTATAAAATAGTATTTAAATGTAGTTAGGTACTTAAGTTTTGAAGCGTTTACGGCAGATAAACTATAGGAGTACATAATAATATATATATATAGCAGGGCTTAAAATACATTTGATTTAGGGGACACACTTATTAATTTAACTCTTACCTATGGGCATTGACAGATTTATATAGCAAAAAATATCTGTGGAGGTTGTAACTCCCAAAAGCCCCCTCTTTTATGTACCAGTTACCTTACACATTAATATTATTTACATGATACTGGTACTTAATATTATAAATACATAAAATAAATATAAGTATAAGTTCAAAATATTTTAAATTGTATTGAAATTAAATGTTTGTTATTACTTATTTCGGTAATTAAAACTAAAAACACGTCATAAAACTTGGGACACACATTTGTCATTCATGGGACACATCATTTTATGCCCTGATATATAGTAGAAAAACGGGTATATACGATGAAAAATACGAGATACTCTGTATATATAAAAATATTTAGAATACTGTACCTATGCGGTTTGCGTACAATGTTTCCAGAACAAACTATTCACATTGTGCAATTGCATTTATATTTTCATTATTGTTTATTTTATATACATAAGCAATATAGGCACCTACTTACTATTGTTTTGCGTGTCGTTTATAACGTAGAAAGGGAAAAAATAAATCATTTTATTATGAATAAAACAATTACGAACAAAACAGTATGGCATGCATGTGTATGAGTATAACCGATACCTCTACAGTCTACTAGTCTACATAATATACATATTATAATATTTTTTTTAACGCGGCTAGTGGCTACAATATTGATATTAAAATATAACAAAATATTATTAAATTATAAACAAATTACAAATATATTATATATATTTATATCCGTATGGCATACAGATCCGATTATGTTATGTCATTCAGTGCGACAGTGCCACAACTATGTATTTATTAAGGAAGATGCAAACATATATTTTTACACGGCCAAATCAAAATATAATTTCTAAATTTTTAATCAGTTCGATGTACAATATATAGGTATAAAAAAATACACGTTAACATAGTTGGACCCTAGCTATTATAAATCAGTAGATTAAATCATAATACCTTAGTATATTATAAATCAACTCAGTCGGCCAGGTATTACTAAATGCATCCCCATACCACTAAGTAGTTTTGGAATTTAAATAAAAATTAGGTGAATAATATATTTAAATAAATAAACGAACAATTTTTACGAAGGTATTTTTTTCGAATTATAAATGAGTAGATTTATATATACTTTCTTATATGTGTATGGGTATTTTGTAAACTAATTGATATATTGTGTGTTTTTTTTTGTTTCAGATGTTTACAAGTTAAATTATGTAGTTAAATTATTATAAGAACATTCCCTTATGCAAAATCGGAAGGATCTCTTAATTATCAGGTCAGACGTATTTAACAAAGAGGTTTACTTAGTTGATCATTAGTTTCTTTATTTGTGCTATCACATTAGCCTAATTATTGTTTTTTTTTTGTTTTGTTTTGTTTTGTTTTTTTTTTTTTGTACATGTGAGTTAGTGTTATGCTTTAATTTATTGGCACATGCAAGTTTTATATGGTCAAAAAAAGGAAAAAAGTTATATTAAAAAAAAAACATTAACTGGCATACGGAAAGACCAACTTTAAATGGATAGTAGATCCAGAAGTAGATCTAAAGTTTTAATCTGAACTTACTAGTGTTTTTATTATAATAATAATAATATAATATTAATTATTAACTATTATTAATTAATGGAGTTTAAGTTCCTTCGAGCAATCGTATTTCTGTGAATTCAACCAAATCAATTATAGAGTTGTTTGCACAGTATGATATTTGCTTGACATTTTAATTGAAAAATAAAGCAAAGTGATGTAATACTTTAAGATTTTATAAATTATAGTTTAACACGTTTTAGTGAGATTTAAACAAAAAACAAATTTGCGCGCCTAATTCAGTCTAACGGGTAACAAAATGTGTACATGTCTCGTATAGTCGGTCTATGTGTTTCATTCTTTTTTTTCTTTAATTTATTATCGTTTTTGAATTTTTTTTTTTAAATTTTTAATGTGTCCAATGTCCATGACATTTGCCTTATATATCTTTAAATAATACATTAAATATTTAGGTATACTTCTATCTAAATTCGTTCTGATCACCCATTTAGAAAGACACATATAACTAAATATCAATATTATGTGGTATCGCATATACCTATATGTTTTTAATTATTATTCTTTAATAGGTAATATTATTTAAATGTAAAACTAAGAATATTTTATTATTTATTTATTTATTTTATATTTTATATTTGGCATAAATTAATGTTAATATAAATTGAATGGTAATATTAATGACGTTTAAAATAAAATAAACTTTTTCGTTTGTATGTAAAAATATATTAATTCGCGTGGTAAAGACCGTATCAATTAAACAATGAATGTCACAGAAGACCACATAATTATTTCATGACAATAATAATATATAAATATATATATTTAAAATGATAAATTCATAATTATTTCGATTGCGATAAATAATTATAAACTCATAATAAGCATAAGTTAATGCCATTGTAACATTTTATACACATTCCATAATATATATATTATAAATTATAATATAGGTGTCTGTTTCTTGATTTTCACGTGAACGATATAATATTTATTAAAACAATGGTGCTGTGTAAGACTATATCGAAATAGTTGGCTCAAGTTAATTTTTATTATTATATAATTATTTTGTTTTGTTTTTAACATAACAGCTCTAGTGCAAATAAGGTTTTATTCGAAATAATTATACCGCTTCCAAGTAGTTCCTATACAGTAGAATCCTAGTAACTTTAACACAATAATATTAACAAATACATCGTCATTAATATTTTAACTCTGTTGTTAACATACATACATACATACATACATACATATATATACTGCACAATACACATTTTATAGTAAACATTTTGTATAATTTCATGGGTTATTTTTCACTTTCGCGCTGCAATCGGATCTAGTCAATTGCCAGTCATTTATAAAAACATTAAAACAGTACTGGCACGATTATCCGTTAAGTGTATATCTAAACAATCACCCAATAAACCTGTATACATAATATGAGATAGTAAGACGTGTAAGTACCACCACTCACCTTTACGAAATAGAGAGAGGGAAGAAAGAAATTGTTAAAAATTCGAGTGCAGCAATGTTGAAAGGGAAAAATAATCTAAAATTTCGGACTTTATAAGTAGGAAAAAAAGTTAATTTTTTACACGCATACCGATTTCATAATGCCGCCTTAGTGGCAGTTGTTTTATGTACACTACACACTCACACTCGCATACACGAACTACATATACACACACACACACACACATACTTGTATAAACGAGCAACAAGAACGATCCATGATTGTAGAAAGCAGCTTGACCATAAAAAAATCCCTCTCCTTTCGCTAAATTCTAGTTATCATAATTAATGTAATTATTTTTTTAATCATTTATGTAGTTGGCGTTGAAAGTTCATACATTTTACTATTAAATATTTTTTATCTAATAGTACTAAATAATAGATTTATTTGGTTTAATTAAATTCAAATTTTTCGTCACAGTTTATATTCATTACAAGTATTTTTATTTTTTACAACTCACACTTATATATATAAATATGTATATATTTTATACATACACACATACATATATATATATTTATTTATATGTGGGTGTGTGTGTGTGTGTGTGTGTGTGTGTGTGTGTAGTCCGTCGTTCAAAAACAAAATAATACCATTTTTATGTCACCATGACATAAATATTGTTTTGTACATCTGACCATATGATATATCTTGCCGATTTGATGTAATACTATTATACAATCAAAACGTAAATCGATTAGTGGGAATTATATCATGTGCAATTATTTAATAATTAATTATATCATATTTATATATGTTATAAGAATTTTTATTTATAAAAGAGAAAAAAGAAACAGTAAACATTTTGCGCACCGATTTGTACCTGCTTGCTTTGTTACCATTTTTACATTTAAATTTAATAATAATATATTATATGCATCAAAATTGTATGTATATATGTATTATATAACATATTATCCATATATACATATTATATTGTTTTATTTGCACTGTTATAAGCTTATATACATACATTTAGTTTTGTTTTCAATAATTTTATGCTAAACATGTTCATTAATCGTCTTTTAAAAGTGTACCTACCTATCTAATATAATCTGTTAGTTATTATTAATATTATTATATTTTGTCAAAAGCCTGTATTTTATAACGTTTTGATTAGTATTTGTAAGTTGGCTTTTGATTGTTTTTTCCCTCTTGTTTCTTAACGATACTTGTATGATAATTATTATTATTTTTATTATTATTACTATTATTATTTCTTTACTATCATTATCCATTATGATTAAATAATTTAATTTAGTAGTTATAATTTATTAGAGAATGGATATACTTATTTATTTAACAATGTTGTACAAAACGCGATGCGATTACATTGGTTCGGCTACCTACCCTTTTATTTTACATATTATTAATTATTTATACTCATATGCATTGCAGTCGTTATTTTCATATTATAATTGTGATATTAAAATCCGAACAATATTTACGTATAATAATTCCTGTACGTCATTTACCATTATAGTTATATCCGTACGTATAATATTACGCATATTGTGTGTGGTGTATTATTATTATTGTAATAATACTATAACTAACGGCTAATAACCAGCTACCGAACCAATCGTACGTCTCATCGTATTTTTTTATTATTATTATTATTATATTACCGTTAACAATTTTATTTCTAGTAAAGTTTGTTGTGTTTTTTTTCATTTTCACCCGTAACATAATAGTATATAATATATTATATTACCTATATTAATACCAATGCATATACATAATTTATAGCGTAGTTTGGTCCGGCAATCGTACGAACGGGACGTCGCCTGTAATGATATAATATAATATTGTGTTATGCGAATCCCACGGACGCTTTGTCGGATGTTTGTTTGTAGTCTCACAGTGACGTTTACCAAATAATTTGTATTGTATCATATAATAATATATGTATGTACATATACGTATAATATTATTATTTGTACATTTATTTATTTATTTTCATCTAACTCATATCCAAATTCAAAATATTACATACGGTGTTTATACATGGGTATAAATTTATACGTATACGTTTGTGTCTACATGTATAAATTCAAAATTAATATTTTTGCGAAATCGTTGAATTTATTCATGTACACGCGTATACGTGAACACGTATTACCGAGTGTCGTTGTATACAGGGCTGTGAATTAAATGCACTAAAAAGTATAAACTATATAAAACTATAAATATGCACTTTATATATATAAGTACACTTTAGACAATTGTTAAATTCCTATGCTCTATATCAATTGTACCTATGCTCTAATAATACCAAATAATGCAAAAATAATTATAGAAAATAAAAAAAGCAAAATTAGTTTATTTTAAACAAAATTTAAAAATATTAGTGAATAATTCAAAAAGCTTTTATTTAATTAAAAAAATAATAAAAATTATATAGTTTTTTTAACTAATACGCTTCGATATCAAAAATATAATTTTGTATACGTATTACGATTTTTTATTGAACTCGATTTCTTCTTCTACCAAGTTGCGTCAGGAAATAAATATACAAATTCACAGCCCCGCTTATTTATTGCTATACCTATACGTATGTCGTCATCGAAGAGTGATTAACATCATATACAATATTTTGACCATGTGTTTTGCATTACCAATCATCATGTTACGTTTACCTAAGTAGAAGTAATTTGATATCATAATACTATAATATTAGCGCTTCAACCCCGACAACATATCATGCCTACCAGCTGCAAACGCATTCAGTCGTGTGTACTTTACTGCGTATAGTATAATAGATTGTATACAACAATAACAATATACCCATACCTCCTATTAATAATAATATATTCCTACCTAGTTTTGTGCATGCTTAGTAAGTTGTTGGTGTGCAAGCACCGTTGTTGTTTCGCGTAGTTCAGGCTTAAATCATTCGCTGTTCACACACGCGCACATACATTATCGACATCATCTACAGGTAATATAATAATAATTAATTTATAATATAAACCTATTACCTAAATAATATTATTTAGTAGTTTGTTAATAATATTTTCATGTGCCTTGTTTATGTATTATTATTATTATTATTATTTATTATATAGTATTGAAAATTACCATTGGTGGCGTCGCGACATTTCGTGCAATATCATTTGACAAATCGATGAAAATAAAAACTACTCCATTGCACCGCGATTCTCAATTGTAGGGGGGGGAGTCCTATATTGCTGTCTGAGACGAGTTTTCTACATGTACATATAAGTATACTATATATACTCTTTGTGATTCATCTTTTGGGCCAATTGCGATCAAACAATCAACAATAAAGAGTAACACATATTAACATTGGCGAATCTTGGATATTTTGATAAGGGGGACATAAATTGTACAATTTGAATCATAATTAATAATACATACCAACTCTTATTTTTAAACAAAATTTGTAATTTTATTTAATATAATGTAGGTAATAAAAATAAAATAATAATTTATAGATATTGGTAATATACATGACGTAGTCATTAATAAGAAAAAATATCTTTATAGATTCTCATACTTTATAGCTTTATAGATCGAATTGAAGTCTTTTTTTATGTTTTAATAGTATTATTCTTATTTACTGTATTTTTAATTTATATATTATATAATACTCGTAGTTACATAAAAAAAAATTGTCGATAGAAAATTAATAGAGGGCACGTGCCCCTGTGACCCGCCATTTCGTATTAATAAATGACGATTAAATTCGAAAACATTCTCATTCTTATAGATCAACGATATTTTAATGGACAAACAATACTATTTACAACGAACAACGGGATATTTTTCGTCCAATAGATAAATCATTTTTACAATTATAATTTCGTACACATTAACTATTTATGTAGGCGTGATTTGTTACGGCTGATTATTGTCGCTTGTGGATGATAAACCTATATAAAGCGTTTTATCCCGTCCAAGTGTAGACCACCCACAAATTACAATATAAGATTACTCCTATTACTCTGTGATCTATGTTAAGGAAGGTAGGTCAAGCAACATTTTAAAGAGAAACTATCCAACACCGATTACAGTCATCTATTAACAACTTACAGGAGGACGATCACGTCCTACAGCTTTAGGTACGGCGCCACTAATTTACCGACCCCGTGCGAAGACTTATGACCCGTTGAAAACAAAACATTAAATAGGTTAATTCCAATAATAGTGGAAAATTGTATAATAACGTATCGCCATACGTATATCTATCAGAATTTAGTGTAGACACGTGTGACGTTTCTAGTACTAAAGTATCTAAACGTATGATCGCTACTTCGAAATTTTTTGTGTCTGTACACTGTACATTTCTCGCATTCTCGCTAATTGATTTTTTGAACTCAGACGACTTTAACAGCTATATATAACGACATAACGTTATTCCGAGAGAAACGTTCATAATGCGATCAATCAAGTGGAATTTTTCTCGAGTAATCTCGAAGAAAAATCTTCATTGTAGAAACTTTTAAAAAAATACTATCCATCTGTTCACGGACGTGTTTCTTTTCAAAATAACTAGAGAGAGAGACAAAATAACGAACTTTCATGTGGCATTCGCTTAAGTCGATTATCTCTTGGTAAAATATACATACAGATCTCTCTAGTCTCTATCGCACCACAATAATATTGGTTTCAAAACAAAACAGCGTTCGTCATCTATATGTGGTTTAGTTGGCGTTTAAACTTCCTAGTATTTTATTTACTGTTACTTGCCAAAATGTATGTTTTTAATAATTTTTGAACCTTGGTTATCATCAGAAAATTTGGAAAACCCTAGTTAAAATCCAAAATTGTGGGTGACATTTATAGGGATCGATGGGGCCAATAAGAATATTGTTTAGTATCAACACTAATATTATACGCGTCCTCGCATACATTATAGAATACCATCTGCTGCGACGTTTCGATAACAAGACATACTTAAGCCATATTAATATATCCCTGACCGTTTTTATTATGGTTATTCTAGTTCGAGACCCCACAACCAGAGATTGTCTGCAAAGGTTTTATCTATTTATGAATTTGAATTTTTTTGTAGTTTTAGTAATATTTAATCTATCTATAGTGCATACGCTACAAAAATATCGACAAAAATAAATGTAGAGTGGAAATAGATAAATAGATAAGAGTACTTACATTCACGACGTTATAGTATATGGCGGTGCTCTACTCGTCAAATAAACTAAATTTCATATTATGCATTTAAGTTTAAAACAACTTTTTGTAAAAATAATTGACACTAAAAATACTATAATATGTAATCTTAATCAAATAAAAATTTGTGAAATAGTAAGTTATGTTAAAAAAAAAATCGCCATGCACACGATGGTTAGTGTATAAAAGGCCAAAATTAAAATCATTTGTTGACAAAACCCACGCAGACAATAGGGCCGCGACATTCGCTGGCTGACCGACGCGGTGATATTTGATGTACGGTGTACGAATAATGACCATAATAATAATTAATAGATACGTAGGTATAATATGTATACAATAATAATAAATAATAATAATATAATAGATACATATATTACGAGTATAAATGTGTAACATTATCGATGGATAATTTGCTCTTTCATTTAAATATTTCAGGTTCGCCGTGTACAAAAAGCGGTACCAGCTTTACGCGTCCGACCGAGCCCTGTGCAAGAAAATGTGCGGCGGCTACACAGAGCTCAAAGACCTGACGAGCGACTAGAGACGCCGACAACCTTGCACACCGTAGTACGTCGTCCGTTGTTCGTCGATTCACTGCATCCGCTCTTGGACGTAGTCGTCCGGCGCTCGCGCGTCACCATAATAATAATATTATATTATAATATTATCGTCCCCGTCCTCCGTCAACCCCATGCGAGGCGTATCCACTTTGGCCCTATCCTCCCCCTAAAAAACACTCACCCTGTATACAAAATGATCTGAAAATCTCACACCACTTGTACTGCAGAGTGCGATGATATTATATTATATAATATAATATAACCACATATTGTTAATAGTACGCCGTAATATTTGGCGTCCGGCCAACGTATTTTTGATGTTGTTATATTATTATTATTATTATTATTATTAATATTATCATTATTAATTTATTATTATTTATTTATTATTATTATTATTAGTAGTAGTAGTAGTAGTAGTAGGACTATTAATAACGATAATGCTGTCTTGAAACATAAAAATATATTAAGATTGACGAAAATGACACGAGAAATATAGATATAAGACGACGTTCGTGTCTAATATACATGGTTTTGTGTATATTCTCGTGGTCTTAAAGTATTAAAAGTATTATATAAGTATTATACATGCTTATCGTCGATATTTTGATTTTTACGTTTTCGAAACGCGCACTTAGACCGATGTCAAACATTAATAGACACGAAAACGATTTCCACGGTCCGCATTCGGTTATACACTTATACTTACAGGTACAGAAAATAATCATTAGTAATGTATACGATTGTACATAATATTCGTATAATATGCATCAGATATTCAGATAGATAATTTTAACCCACGAGGTTAAGTACACGTTTCTCTTTGATTGCTCATGTTTCAAACGTGCAATTTATGATTTATTTCAGTACGATTATATTTTCCAGATTTGCAATGTGAGTACCTCACGAATCGGCAGTACCTATACCTATAATTTCCCCATGTATGCTACTATTAATTTATTTGTGACGACGTGAGTAAAATTCTGGGTTTTTTCTAACCGTTCGTCGTTGACTCAGACCGAAAACAACGACGGAGAACGTCCAATAGGACCGCTTTTGCTCCGTACTAATAAAAAAATATATATTTCGGTTTTATTTATTAATGATTTTCCACGCAATGGTGTGTTTTCCTATGTTTATAAAAACTATCGAGTTAAATGTCGTTTGTAGATTTTTTTTTAGAATATCGATTTACGTTGGTAGTAAACGACCAATCAACAATAATATTTTATTGTTATAGTTTATAATACCTATTACAAAATGTAATCATATTCGAACGATTATACGCGCTTTGACAATTTAATGCTGTAAATAGGTAGGTAGATCATTATATATTGTCTATTTAAACGTCTTATCGTTGACGTATATTTAATATGTATATAATTTAATATAATATATTGTGAGAATAAAAAAAACAGCCCCCGATAACGTCAATGCTTGTTAGCTTAAAACGTTTTATTTTTACTCCTCGAGTTTTAAATATTTTCAACACTTTGCGAAAGCTCAGGTATACCACGAGTATACACATGTATCTATATTTATATATAGGTGAACAATACTCTATAGTCTATATCTATATGTTCTCAATACATACTTATAATTTTTAGATTTTAATGGAACATATATATATATATTTTATTTGAACACATTATTTTTCTAATACAATTACTGAAATGCTTCCTTTAAAACGTTAGGTAACTGAAATTAAAAATATTATCGAGTGACAATGACGATGATGCTGAATCGTAAAATTATGAATTTTATATTTCTATTGACTACTCTCACCGCAGACGGGTTTTCAATATTGATACCTATGTTATTAAAGTGTGTACGATTACCATCTATCAAATAGTTAAATTACATACTATAGGTATATACGAATGAAGTGCATAATAATAATCGTTTCGGATTTAGCTGCGCAGCGATCAATCAAAAGTCGCGTTAAGGCAATAACCAACGAAAGCAAATTTATCTAGGTTATTAATTCATTCTATATTAGATATTCTTAATACGATGATAATAATAATAGTAATAATAATATGATTCATTTCTATTCGTATAATATAATATGCTTCTTTTATCTCGAGTGTAATAGGTACATATTTTATAATCATTCCTAATAGTAAATAGAGTAATAATATTAATGAAAAAATTAATGACCAAAATTTAAGTATGCGTAAGCGTTAATACATGTATACAAATCTATACCTACGTGGCTACGTATAATGTATTATACTATCATAAATAATTGAAATAACGTGTATTGACCAATGACCATCCGTCGCGTTCCGATTTGGTTATTTGGCTAAATATTAAAGAAAAAAAGTAATCTAACCGAGCCTAGGCCAGACTAAATCATCCGTAGGCAAGCAGAAACTTGGGTCGAATTTTTCAAGACATTCTTATCGGTAAAATATAAATACATAAGCAATAAAATGCTACTCAAAATAACTTAATCCATCTCTATTTCAAATAAATATGTTCGTTATTATAATTTTGTAATTTTCAAAAAATTTTGAAGAGCATTGCAGAGTATAAATACATATTATTGTTATATTATAGATTTTAAAGCACAGGCTTGCTGTCAACGAAATAGAAATAAAAAAATCTCGAGCATCGTTTTCACGGCACTTCTGATGTTTTTTAATTTTTTTTACTTCTAAAAAGTTATGATGCCTAAATTTTAATATTTATATATACTATATATCCCATAAATTCATAGAGAATTTGTGTAAATAAATGTTAAGATTCGAAAAAAAACTTAGTAAGTTGTACCGCATGATAGACGGCCATTTGAAATTGCGATTGGTGTACGAGGTGCCATATGCTACGCATACAAATATATATATGTATACTAATACATAGATTACCTACGATACGTTTCCATAATACTTTGTAGCTCTAAACTTTTTACACATTGGTTATTGGTGAATTTATAAATTGTATATTGTAGACCAATAAAACGCAAAAAAATGAGGGGGTGTATATTCTGCCACCCCTGTGGGTAAATAAGTGTTGGCAAAGAAGACTATTTTAATCTTCCGTCAATATGTGATTAGCTCTTCCACAAAATTTCAGTTAAAAAATAAAATGTATTGTATTTCCAGTAAATCCTTATAATATAATAACCCGCAAAAATGTCGCCGCATTGAAACTAAAAACTTAACGATTAGTTCAAAAATTAACGTTCTTAGAATACATTATAACAACATGATTTATACCCCCCCTCCCCCATAACCATTATTGAACTATTTAGCAATTTTAATGTTCGAAAATTTGTAAATGACAATTTGCATTTGTTAAATATCCACACCAAAATCTCAATCCTCAGACGCGTAGCGAATGCATGCCCACCACTATCTATAATATGATATTCACGTGGGTACGTGACTTTAATATCTGCAATTATAGCGTAGGTACTATAAGCGTGTTTGTATTATAATATCGCCTATTACAATAATTATTAACACAAGTTAATTATAATAGTATACATTACCAACGTGGCTACGTAAAACGTGCTCGACCACGGTCGGACACTTCGACGTCATTATTTTTATTCTAATCTATAATATTCTCTTAGAAATATCGTACACAACATAAACATATAAATTATTATATATGGTATTTTTCGTCTTGTGTTTGTAACAAAGCGCTTTATATATTATGTTGATACATAAAACATTGCAGTGTATTACTGTTTACAACCATAGTTGTAAGACAATCTTTTTACTTTGCATGTACTTATAGTATATATAGGTACTCATGCTTATAATAGGTATATTATAGCTGTGACGTTTGCGAATTTTTTCTCTTTTCCTTAAATTCTTACGATATAGGTATAATATTACGACTGATAGATGATTAGGATCGCATATATTTATACATACTCGTGTAGGTAATATATATATTAGGAATCGCGCTGTTTCTTGTATTGTAAATTGTAATAATATATTATATTTTTAACACGAGATTTTGTGAATCGTTACCCATAACGTGATGACCCGATTACCATGTCGGCAGTACCTATTGTGTATAAATGTTTAATGTTTATTGTTTGTATAAATTACAGAGACGTGTGCCATATGTTGTGCGCATCATCATACATTGTTAATTCGTTTTGTTGATTATTGTCAGGTTCTCGAGTGCAATAATGTAAGTAGTGTGTGGTCTACCCTCTCGACATGTGATCGGCCGATCGAGTCTTTCGAGAAAAAAAATGTATTCCTATATAATATATTATAAATTATTGTGTTGACAAATGCTGTGACGGGTAGACCGCCCGTGTTATTATTATTATTACGATTTATAAAGTATTATTATAATAATTACCATTATTGTAAGCTGGTGTACTCGCCGTAAGTATAGTGGCTATTTATAAAAATAAAAACAAAATTTAAAAATGTAATTTTGTATTGTTTTATTATTGTTCTCATTAGTTAATTACCAACTCTTCAATAACTACGGTTTGTTGTTTTTTTTTTTAATTTTTAGAACAATTAGGCAATATGCCTCTAGGCATACGTGGTGCATGATATACTTATATTTGGAAGAATTCCGGAAGTCCTATTTCTATTTTTATACATAAATAAGATAATATTGTAATGATTAATATATAATCTATTCTAAAAAATTCACGTAGGTAATAGGTTGTTCACTAAGCATTCATATTGCATATTGCTTGCTAAATAATATTTAAATTAATTGATTGAAATTTTGAAATTTTTAAGCATACTGAAAGATTATACTAACTTTATAATAATCTTTTTTCAAAATACCAACTTCTGTTTTATTAATGTGAACCATTCTTACAGTTAATAAAGGAGATGATTTTTTTTTTTAGTTATTTATATAAATCAAAATTCAAAATAGTAGGTAATTACTGACTTCCGTTATTTCACTTTGTATAGTAACGATAACCCATAATAATATAAGTTTAGAAGTATACGGCAGCTATGGTTATTTGAAAATTTAATTTAATCGTATAATATTTGGGAGGACTTAGCTTTCTCCTGAACCTCTGTCAATGCATCCAGGTTACAATTGTTTGAATTAGATGTACAGACATGTCAGACAGTCAAGTCATTAGTACATAATACAAGTACTTAACGTTAATATTTTAACACAAAACACGTTGAAGTAGATAGTTATTTATGTAGGTATATAATATTAACGTGTTTAGTGCCCAATAGAACACCGTAAAAACACAATTTTATAGAACCATATAAATAAACAAATAATTTAACACAACCGTTAAGTAAACAAATAGTATTACGAATCAATAAGGAATACAATAAATGGTGGTAATAAAACAAATTAAAAATAATTGTATTAATAATCATTAAGAAAAGCTTAGGTGCATATTACCCACACTTATATGCATCAAATTACAAAATCTAGTTAATCTCAATATACCAAATTAATCAGAGATGGATGCATTGGTTTCGCAAAATACTTTAATTAACTGAATTGTTTTAAAATTTTAAATGTTAAGTTTCGCATTGAACTAAATTAGGAATAATTATTCAAGGAAAATTGTTTTCTTTCTTTTGTACCTATGTATACATTTTTTCAATTTTTATTACCTTAATTATTATTTTTCTTTTTTACCAAACCTGCATCTATTAACTATTTTTAAATCAATAATTATATAATATAATAAATATTGCGTGCCGTGTATAGGAAATATTAAATAATAATTTACGAAAGGAATAGCACTAAGTTCCAAATTATATTATTATTTTAAAGTGAGTTACAGCTATGCAAAATATTAAACTTTAAAATGTCCATAACTCGTTTTAAAATGATAATACCAATAAAATCATATATCATTGTCTAGATAATATTCTTAACTTTAAATTTGATGATAGGTAAATTTACTCTAATATTAAAGCTAACATCACAAAATGTATTCTACTGAACGAAAATTTGTTATGATGTGCGTTAGTAAACAGAGACAGCACATGCGGGTAGGCGTCCTCTTATGATGAATATTTTTTTAATTAAAACAAAATAACTAAAATCTTTATTTAACGGATATATTATATTTATTCCTGTGTTTAAATTTGAAATAACTAAACCATATTTTTTGAACTCTATAAAAATAACTTTTAAAAGAGCTTTTATTAAGTTTTTTAAGATTTTTGAAATTTAAAAAAATTGTTATTAAAATAGATATAAAGAACCCAAAACCATCTAAATGTTTTGAAAACTAATTATATAAATAATTTACTATGATAAAAATAACAATTCCATTATAAATTGTTAATGTAAATTTCCACTTATACATAGTTATATTGCTTTATGAAATACACAACAAAAATAATATCGATATTGTCCTCATCGCTTCGTTCATCTGGCAGAATATTGTATTCGGAAGCATAAAAAATTGACAAATCGACTAGGGTCGATTTTAAAATACTGAGTGAGTACTTTTAATCGAGAAGTCTTGTAATATTTTAAATATTCTTTAATGAAGGTATAATCGTCCTAGAGTTATAAATACAATTTAAGACTAATAAATGTGTACCTATTCAATTTTTTTTAATAGTTTCAAATGAGAATATGAGATGCAAAATATTAGCTCATAACACCTAGGGGTCTATTTTGTACGCTATACGAATGTAGTTGTACACAACGATTGTATGTACATTGTTCAATGTACGGAACAATTAGCGTACAAAATAGACCCGCAGTTTTGAAGCCGTATGACAACTTGGAAAGGGAATCTATCTCGCAAATTAATTAATTTAATTTTGAGTTAAAAATATTAGGTTGCTAAATATTGCATTCAAGATTCAACTTATTATTTTTCATTTTAATTTTTAATTTTATCAAAATTTGAATCTCAAATGCATACAAACTATCATGATTCATGACTAAATGACTTTGTAAATAAATGGCTAAAAAATGCTAATATTCGTTGAAAATTTTAAGTACCTACCTTATACAAACTACACACACACTACAAAATATTTTTTTTTATAAGTAATTGATATTCAATGTATTGTGTAGGTTTTGGACATTTAAACTCATGAGCGATTTTCATTCAAAAAACGTAAACAATATTAATGCTTCAGTATGATCATTTTTGAGTAGACCGCTGATTTGAATGCAAACTGCATTGCTTTCTAAGCACAGTATTAATTTCATTCATCAAAGAATTTAAAAATGAAACTTTTTAATAGTATTTTTTTTAGAAAATATTTTAGAATTTTTAAATGTTAAGTTCATTTTTTGTATATTTTGGATAAAAAATGGATATAATTTGTTTAGCATTTACCAAAAACTGTCCCATTTAATTTAAAATAAAAAATAAATATTATTTATTTGGCTTGATCATATTTATTTTATTATTTATAAGACTGGCTTGGGACTTAATGCATTTGCATATTTTTTATAATGGTTCAAAAAAATGATGAGTATGATTAAATTGTATTTTAAGTTATAACAATGCTGAATTCGATAAACACCAAATTTTATTTTCATATTTTTAAATAATATATATCATATTTTTTTTTTAAATTTGTATTTATTTGAATTTTGAATTTAAGTAATTTACTACATTGTATTCATTTTTATAAGTTATAACTTTATAAGCAAGTTATGACCAATAATAGTTTACAATTTTAAAAAACTTATAAGTTGCTTTCATATTAAAATATTAAAAAATCCTACAGGCTACAAGTTACCCGAAATAATATTTTACCCATCCAATCCATCAGTCCAAAAAACTTTAATTAAATTAATTCCTCACTCTAGGTCTGTAGAATTATGATAATTTTTATATAATAGTTTTAAAACTAATAAACTTTTAAATTATTAACAGTTGCCAAGTGATAAGATGAACTAGAAGAGTAATACCTTTAAATTGATTGATCAATTCACACTAATAGATTTTTCTTTATGTTTTACGCTAATAAGATAGAGTCAACACATGCACATACAATGTCCCATAAATTGTACATTATTGTACATTTTATTAAAATACATAATATTCTGTTTTTCAATATTTTAAACTATCTTAAATAAAACTACTGTTTAAAAGCTTTTAATAGTAGTATAGAAATTGTGTTTGTGTTAATGAATGTGGAATATCTCAATAATTCATTTGATGGAAATGAGTATTTGTAAAAAAAGAAACCACTCATTTTTAAATAATCAGTTAATTGTTTGTTTAAGATAAACATTGTTAGTATTATGTCATACATATTTTTTTTTAATGTTGTTTATAATTAAAATAATGTTATTATAATAATTTAATTTACAAGTAAATTTTAATTTATAAAAAATTGTTCAAACTTATGAGTAGGTATATAAAATATGTAAAATATTATTCTCTAAGTAAAAGTTGTAATTATTTTATTTATGTAAGCACAACCACAGATGAATATTTTAGAAATTAATTATATAAAAACAGGGAAATTGGTTCTACTAAATAATAAGTTATTCCATGTTCCTATCATTAACTTTGAATTCAATAATAAATAATTGTATACTAAAAATAAACGAGAAGAAGACAGACATTTGAAGTTCAAATACGCTTACCAAAATAAATTGTAACTATGTAGATTGTAGTTTCAATGTTTTGAAGTTGCTATAAGAACAATTTATAACTTATGAGGAACCTTATATTAATTAATATTCAATCTTTTTAAGCAAAAGTATAGTTGCAACACGAACTTGAAAAAAAAAATTTTTTAAATTCTTACATATTTATACTTTTTTATAAATATTTGGTGAAAATTTATAATCACTATTTAAAAAAAAAACAAAACATTAAATACATAAATCAAATTATATTTGTATAAGTTAGATAATATTTCTTACATAAACATATTATTTTATGTAGCATTGACATACCATAATTAAAATCCCAAAATGGGAACAAACAAAATATAATGTTACAACAATTCATGTTTATTTTAAATCAAAGATTAATAATAAGATATAATATATCATTTAAAAAATTATATAACATGCATAACCAAACAATTATTAATCGAACATTATAATTTAGTTCATATTACATAAACAGTATTCATAATTATTATTTAAGTTAACAATAATTGACTTTTAGGAACGCCTCATGAAAGCAATATTAATTATTACGTCTGTTCTCTCACAATATTTACCAAACAAAACAATAACAATAACAAGCACGTTTAATCATAAATATCTTTAAACAAACTATTGAATGAACATTAAGTATTAAACATAATGAACCTATAATAGTAGTTTGTCTTATACTCCTATCAGATCACTATCTTATGAGACTAAATTAATTTAATAATTATAGTTCAATTAGTGAAGTGCAGTTATAGGATAGGATACACAGTGAATCAGTCTATAATATGTATGCAGTATAATAAACTTCTATAATATGTGTATAAAATATAGAGTTTAGATAATAATAAATATTGGTAACGAAAATATAAAATTAAAAATACATAGCCATCTTCAAATCAAATAATTAAATGTCGGCTTCTTTGATAAATAAACAAACATGTTTGGCGTAAATTTTTGAAATCACTGAAAATAAAACTTGTTAAATAAAAAAACATGTCACCATGGACATATTATTCTCATTGTCAAATTAGAATAACGTCACTTGTATGTCAATTATTGTTTATAATATTAAATTCGATAATCGTAATTCGTTTTTATTATCCTTGAATTGAGAAATAATTATATTAAACTTGAACTTACATACAAAAACTACAAAATATTCTCCTAATTGTTTGGGTAAAAGATACTTGTGCCCAATTATCAGTCTCTTCTGTAATATCAAAAGATGATGTAGGAAATGTACCTTCAACCATAAACTTTTCCAGGTCAGTCTTAGGTAAAACAGCACGTGGTTGATTCTAAAAATAAATAAATTTAATATAAATTATAATATAGCTGATCTAAAGTATATTATACATTAGTATTTATAAATATTTGTCATGATTAATCCCATGATTAATGAAGATTTATCTCAGCAATTTTTTTTTAAATGTTTACGTATTACTTGAAAGTATATAATTTTTAATATTATTAATAATTCTTATTTATTTTTTCAATTGCTTGCCTATAATTAATACTTTTAACAAGCTTTATATTTAAGTGTTGGGGGGGGAGGAAATTTAGGAATTTAGTATTTAATAAGAAAAAGTAGGTAAAGATAAAATCAAAAATTAAATGAAAATCTCATTTGATATAACATAACATGAGGATTTAAAAAAATACTTATTCTTTAGCTATAAATCATATTTTATCAATGGAAGTATGCTATTCATAAATCATTATTTAGTAGCTTTTCATATTAGTGGTATGCATACCATTTGTTTATAACAGCAACTTTGAGAATTAAAAACAAATCTAAATGAATTTAACTTTAATATAAAAGCAAGCACTCGGTAAAATTAAATAAAACTTAAAAATTCATATTAAAATTAATTACTTTATATGATAATAAGCAATTTTAAATGAAATATAAATATCTTAATTAGTATAATATTTACCTTAATTGTTTCATAAGAGTCGATGATTACCGATAAAAAGAGATTAATAACCACATAAATAAACAGACTTATGAAGCAATATAGGTACAAACGACTGAACCACCACAGCAATGAGGATTTTGTAGCCATGATTGTAAATGTGGCATACATATCATCACCATTAATTAAAGAAAACAAGCATTCAGATGTACTTGCCAACGATCGAAACTAAACATACAAATACACTTATTAAAATAATTTTAAAAAAAAAAGGTATGTATCATCACTATATAACTATTTAACTTAAGATGAAAATAGGATCATTTAATATCTAAATTCTAAATAGAATAGATATTAACAATTTCTTTTTTTTTTAATAGTGAAAACTTAAAGCATTATTTTTATTTATTCATAAACAGTGAGAACTCCTAGATTCACATAATATTAAATATGTTATTATTAATAAAAACATAATTAAAGTATTTTAAGTTTAGTATTAAATATGAAAATAATTTATTTTACAAGTTTCAGACAGGGTATTACTTTTATCACAACTTATTACATTAGTATTATAATTATAAACGTTTAATATCTATACTTAGTTGAGTTAGAGAACACACCTAAATCTAACAAAAATTAGTTCGGTTCTCTCGCTAGATAGAGTATACAAATAGTTTTTTTTTTTTTTTGTATTAATAATAATTTACAGTATGAATAATGTTACAACAGGTATATATAATTTAAATCAAATTTCTTGTATATTTTTATGGATATATTAGAAAATAATTTAAAACATTATATCTATGACTTTGACATCAACACTTACTTTCATATGGTATGGTCCTAATACCAACCAGCCACAAAATGTGAAGCCAGCATACAACAGAATTGCGCATAAAATGAATCTTGAAGTATTTGGAAAAGCTTGCCGTAATGTTAATATTACACCCTGAAATTAATGTTTAAACAAACAAATCTAAATCTGTAATATAAATTAACTAAGAATTATGATCAATAAAGTATAGCTTACATTGTAAGTTTTAAAGAATGTTAGATATCTAAGAACTCCAAACCAGACGAGCAAATTTCCAGTTCCAAGTAGTACACTACATAAATTCCATTGGTCACCAATAAATTGCTACAAATATATAATAATTAAACAAAATTTATTAACATTATAATATAATAATATAATCTATATATAAATGAAATGCTTTTCGTTGATAAGCAAATAACTTGATAACAGATGGACCTATTAGGTTCATTTTTTTTCAAATGTTTGTAATAGCCCAAATAAGATTTTTATGAAAAAAAGAATTGGGGAAAGTTATCCGAAAAATTAAAAAAATTGGAAAAAACAGTGCTATTTCCTATGGGAAATTATATGAATTCATGACCATATGCGTTTATTTGTTGAAATTTTGCATACAGATAGTTCTAATTACAACAATACTCTGAATCACTTACAAAACAATGTTTTTCGGGTCAATTAGTGTAATTATAATAAATCAGTTGTTTACACAGACATTTTCAATGGAAAGAAGGGAGATGTTACATATAAATTTATAATATATAAAATAAATTTTCAAATTTTTACTTAGGGAAAAAAGCTAAGGAATTTAAAAATTCAACACTGTATGTAAACCATTGTTGTAATTAATAATATTAATTATTAACAATATATGACATTACCTTTTTCTCTATTCGTTCCTTTATTCCTGAACCACATATGATCAGTATGTCATTAATGATTATCATTATATACCACAAATTCCAAAATTCCCACCTGGCTTTATAGCTTAATGTCGACTTTAGCATGTCTTCAAAATACCTTATAGTTTCCTATAGTTGAAAAAATAAATTTTATTAATTTACAAATGACATTAATAGTTTCCAAATTACAATACTTACATATTTCAGTAATTGTGCTCTCAATATAGCTCTTGTACATAATATCATTGAAATAGTACATACTATGATGACAAAATAATTTAATACACTTCTCAAAAACGACTCAACTTTGTTGTCAACTTAAATAAAAGAAAATAGCAATATGTATTATTAATACCAATTTGACATACCCTAAAAACTATTTGTTAAACTTACTTATGTATTCAACGCTACCTTTACAATTTAACCTAAATGGATTTACTTCCAAGTCTACTAACACTTGTCCATCCATATCTTCATTATTTAATGTTATCTGTAAAAATATCCAATAATGCATAAATGTATTAAGATTTAGATTATTTAAATAAAATTATACGACAAATCTATCATTTTTTTATTTTATTACTTATAACGTATTATTGTATAAAATACATTTTTATTAATCATAGATTATTTATATTATATTTGTTACTGTGAATGTCCGCCATTGGTGAGTGCCATGGTATATTATATAATATACCGTGGTGAGTGCTGACAATCACCAGTTATTGTCGTCATACACCAAAGTCTAGATGAATGTTGGTATATTGATTAAATTTGTACTGTTTGTAAACATTTACTAGCAAATGTGGACATTTATATAACGATATTGGTGAATGTTGGTAATGCCGATGTTATTTAATCTGATCTTATCTAAAATTCTATTACCTATCTATACACGTTGTAATTGCAAAACAAAGTGCACCACAAAAAAGTGTGGTTGTAGAAATGTTGGCATTTTATGCAGTTCAAAATGTCATGTTGCAATAAGTAGAACAATTTTTGCCGTTGTTTTAAAATAATAATTTTTTTATGGCAGAATAATCATAATTTAAATTAATAATACAGGTATAATATTGTTTAATAATAATAATCATAATTAATAAAAGTAATTTTTAATATTTATAAGTATAACTAAACATATAATTTCTATTTTGTATTATTG
This sequence comes from Rhopalosiphum padi, assembly GCF_020882245.1. Classification (NCBI taxonomy): domain Eukaryota; kingdom Metazoa; phylum Arthropoda; class Insecta; order Hemiptera; family Aphididae; genus Rhopalosiphum; species Rhopalosiphum padi. Next base: position 71,296,033 of record NC_083599.1, on the reverse strand, counting down.
TCTATACTTATAAAGCAATTTTAGCTTTTTTACAAAGCTTATGTGGGTCGCGAAAAATATAGGCCTAAAAAAGTGGGTCACGAGTCCAAAAAGGTTGAAGACCACTAGTCTATAGTATTATACTATAATATTATGTTTGAATACGTAACCTATGTCAACATTGACCAAAATCTTAATGTAAATGTCAACATCCACTAGTATGTCTATATTATTTTAATTTTTCAACATTCACCAATTTAGTAGGTGTATGTTGACATTTACTAGGTGATTGTCAGCACTCACCAATTGTGGACATTCACAGTGACATATATATTTAACAAATTAAAATATCAATATATTTTATTTTTTTATAAATTATTTTATAAAAAAAATTTTTTTGATAATACAATGGCATAGTTTTAAAAATGACTCAAAAGTCTTGCAAATTTTTTATTTTAAATGTAATAAGCTTGTGCTTGTTATTTCAGAAGATTTAAAAAAAATTAACTTATCTATTCATTAATTAATGTTAAATTAAATTATTCTTAAAAAATAACAAAAATCATATTTACTTGAATTTCAAATTTGTAGCAATCAGGAGGTGAATACTTTCCAGCAACTCTGAAGTTAACAGTTTTTAATGCAAATTTTAATTTAGCTTTTAATAAAGACGAAAAATATATTGTCTTATTATGTTGAATTAGATAATCTTTGATTGAAAATCCTTTACTTTTTATATCATCTGTTATAGTGACATTCAAGCATTCTAGATTAAAAATATATATATATTATTTATACAATAACCAAAACATATACTCTGTCCAATGATAAAATGCATCAATTCTATGAATCCCTACTCGTCACCTTGTCATCAAGACTGGTTCCATTATAACAGGGTGTTGTGTAAGGATGCACAGAGAAAACTGATTCTTTTCAGGAAGTGATGTATTATCTTATGAGATAGAGAATAAAATTTATAACAGCACAAATTTCAGTTACCTTGTATTATTTCTCCATCAAAAGTATAACTTTCGTTAAAACCAAACACACTACCTTCTTTATAATGAACAGTACAAAATATTGGATCCACAACTTTACTATCTTCACTTATATATGAGTATGATCCGATTGCGTTACTGATGTTAGCATACTATATAAATATTTAAGAATTACAATAAAATACAAACTTACAATATTTCATTAGAAAAAACCATCAAAATAATAATAATATATTCATAAATCAATTGAAAACAATTTCATTCATATAAATCTTAATTGATAAAAATCTTATTATCTTTTAAATAACTGTCAATAGTTTAAAATAATGATATTTTAAAAACAACAAATGTGAAAGTAAATTGATTTGATTGTACCTACACATTTTTAAATTTTAATATTATTTTATAAAATAATAAACTAAAATTACTTAATAATAAAATAAAATATTAAATTAACTCATTAAAAACTGTCATAAAAATATGAAATTTATTATTACTAAAACAAATAATGAGAAATCACATCAAATATTATAAATTATTATGATGATTCATTAGTTATTAGATTATTACTACTTATATCTATAAAAATAAAAAAATGATTTACATATTTTTATTGATTTTTGAATGCCATACAATTTTATTGAAATAATGTTTAACATTATTTATATTTATATATTTATTAATGATAAGTATCTGTATACTGATGTTTTTAGTAAATATAAAAAAATTTCTAAAAATATCAATAAAAAAAGAAAGCTTTGCCCTTGTGATACATGAAACTATTTAGTATTAGTTTTGTTGTTTTAGAAAATTAAAAAAAAAAATTAAGAATATTTAATAAATAACACTTACAATATGTAATTTCTATACTTACTCCAACTACAGCATAGTTAATAGTCGAATAAAATGATTCAATATTATAAATAGCTAATGGTCCCAGAGCAGGTGGATAAGAAACTATTTCTCGTGCTGGGTCCCATCCTTTAATAAACAAATGTGAAAATGTAATTCTATTTCCCCATGTATAATTTACATGACTGTAGCGAGTATGAGCAAATAATGAAAGCTTTAAAAAAATAAATAAACAATTTTAAATTATAATAGAAGTAATAAAATATTTGTATCTAATCACTTACTTGAAGTGTAACCAATATTATTTTGATAATTTGGATTACAAATTTGTACGGAAACCTCCTTCTTGTTTTCCATTTTTCAATTGGATTCATAAAGAAAAAAGATAACCGATTACGCATCTTCCTCTCCAAAAGTACATATTCATCTGAATAAGGATGAATGTATTCTTCTTCATTATCCAACAACAAATCTGCTTCTAAACAATTAAAAATGTTATAAGCCAGGTGTCTTAAAAATATATTCCATAAACAAGTTTTTACTAGTACACCAACTATAGTTGATAATCTAAAAATGAACAGTTCATATTGTTTTTATTCATGTTTTTTTATACCAAAAACACAAATAATATTTTTACCTTTAAATGCTATAATAAATTAATTACCCATAATATTAAAGCTAAAAACTCAAAATTGATAATGCAGATTGAAAATTTGATAAAAAATGCATTTTTAAAATTAATTGTGTTAACACGTGCAAGTGTGATGTCCTCTTAATGAATAGACAATTTATATTGAACTATGTAGATTCATATGAGTTGCAAGCAGACTTATAATTTTATTTTTGTCATAAAACATCTAAATATTCACTTCTATAATGTCTAATCTTAATTTCAAAATGATAACTTACACCTAATAGATATTAGTAGATAGGTACCTATATTTTTGGATATAACATACTAAACCATTAAATGTGTGCTAAATAGCATATTGAATATTTAAATGAGTACCAAAATATGTAAACTGTAAAAGTAATAAACATCCTAACTCTACTGATTAGATATTTTATTTTGCAGTTTTAAATTTTTATATGCCTCTAACAAAACAATTTGGAAGCCCCTATAGTTTACTTAAATAAAAATTAATCATATCCTTTTTATATTAAACATATTAAATTCATTAAAATGCATAACAATATACTACCAGTATATCTTTTAATTATGCTTAATATTAATAATCATCAGACACTTATTTAATTACATTATTTATTCACTAAATGCATTACTATAAACTTGTAAGTGGGAACCGGTAATAATGAGCATAAATGGAGTCCAGAGAGGATTTACAATATTATTTCTATTGCCTTTTTTATTCCGAATTCACGTTTTTTGGATACTGGTCCAAAAAATCATTTTTAGATCAAAATCCGCTGAAGCTTGGTTCTTAACGGTGTTATTATCAATATTGTTCTAAAAATATTTGGTAAGAACTATCAAAATAAAATAAATTTTCTGGTCAATTTGTGAAATTTACTTAAATTATTTAGTCATAACTCTAAAAATAATAGTCTAAAACTCCAAGACTTCAAATTTTAACAATTATCACAAATGTCTTAAAAATAAATTAATACAAACTTAAAATATAAATGTAGATTATGAAATTAATTTTTGAAGAAGACATTTTTTTTGGATTTTATTGAATTATAAATAGGTGGTTTAAAATTTGAACTGAACTGGACTTTAGATATTTAGTTTAATTCAAAAATATTAGTAAGTGAATAATCCTAGTTATAAATTACAACTATAAATAATTTAAAAAGTGTAATTTTCCAGTTTTCTTAAAATATTTTACTTATTTTGTTCACTTTTTTGGTTGTTTGCAAATTCTAGAAAAAAATTAAGTATTGTAACAGTAAGACAAATGGGAGGTGTACCCCACAAGGGCCTTGTATGCTACCAAATACTTATTAATAGAGGGCGGATTTGTATACATTTGCATATTTATTTTGAGTGATCCTATGATATGCTAATTGAGCACAAAATTTGTTTCATGACCTAACGATTTAAAAAATGAAACTTTTAGTGCATATTTTTCTATTTTAAAGGCTTATTTAACAGTTTTAATAGCAAATTTCATCTTTTAGTACATATTTTGATAGTTTTTTGTTTTTTTAGACATTTTGGAAATATATACAATTGTCTATTACAATAATATTTTCAGAGTATCGATTAATATCAAAATAAATTAATAGGTACATTATAGGTAAAGGTAAACGGTTTTCCTAAATACGACCTAAGATCAATAATCAAGGAAATAAAATACATATACCAAAATTATGAGTGACGAAAAAATTAAGAAAAGTAGATATAGTAGATAAGTATCTATAGTATAATATTAAATATATTTAAAAAAAAATAAACGTTCAAAAAATAAATTTTTTTTTCCTAATTTTTTTACGCATATTTATAAGTTATAACATTTTGATTCATATATTTATGCATATCTAAAATTTTTAGTGCATATTTGGTTGGACTTTAATGCATATAAATTCGCGCTCTACTTATTACTCTCCAAATATTTTACAGGATCTCTTATGGAACCTATGGCACTGAGAAATAAAAATTGAAAAATGTAATACCTGTTATATAATAAATATTTAAAATATATAAAATTTAAAATACTAAGTAAAACATTTTCTACTTTCAAAAAGTTTTAAATTGAAGAACTTTCAGGTAATTATTTTCAGTATAAATGTAATTATACTATTCCCGTTTTATAATATTTTTTCAAAATATGTGTTTTGGTATCTGAAAGTATTTGAAAATATATCTTTTTATCAAAGGAAGTTATATTCAAAAATTAAAATAAATTTTTTTAACTCTAGTAGTCTTAATGCAAATTTCAAAAAACTACAAGTCATTTTTTTATTAGTTTTATTTGTTTTTGTGATCAATAAATTAAATGTGTTGGAACAATCAAATTTTGGTCATCGGTAACTTACTTAATATCTAGAGAGGGATAACATACTAATTATTAATACATATTAATTGGTACCTAATTTGTAATTTAAGAATACTTTTGTTTTGAAAAAATCAATATTTTAATAATTTCATATTAAGTGGCTAAAAACAGTAAAAACATGTTTTGAAGAAAAAAAATTAAATAAGCATGAGTAACATGCAAATACTATTAATATACGTTTAAATAATAACTCAATCTTAATAAGTTAGATAAATTAGTATAACAAATTTCCATTTTAGACTACAATATTATTTTTCCACATTTCATATTTGTGAGATAACTATACTGAATTAGCACATACATCAAGTCTAATTCAGATTTTTATTGTCAAAATTCATTATGTGTTTACATGATGCATTCTTATAATTTTTACCAATATTTAATATCAATGTAATAAAATAAGTTATAACACCTCAAGAAATTTAAAAACTAAGCACTTTTACTGAACGAAGCCATCCACTGATATATTAGCAACTAGTGACAAACTGTAGGCATTAACTAAGTAAAAAATGTAAAAAAAAAGACAGTAAAGACCATACTCAGCGGATGATCAATGAAAATTCAAAACCATACCAGAATTGTTGTATAAATCCACATTGTTCGATCCGCTCGACAGATTGGACTGGTCGGTGAGTCCGTATCTAGCATTATCCTGCGCACCATTCATTGTGCTTGATTGCCTTCTAAACAATCGTACGAGCAAACACTGATGGATACCGTTGGCCGCGTAAATAGAAATAAAATAATATGAACGTAATTACATCGTCGCCGTCACATACCTATAAGGCGCGGCCCTCACATAACCTGTTAAGCACTTGTGCGTGTGATGCGTCCAAACGAAAACCAACACGAAAATGCACAAATTATAATATAATATCGTCAATAACGACAAGTGACAACATTTGCGATAAAAGCGCGATCACCACACAACGGTGATTGAGTGATTACTGTAATTTTTATACACAAGCGACACTCTAACGTGTTCCGTTAGTCGCCAGTCGGTTTATTACTACGTTTTAATTAGGGATTATTATAATATTATTACGGGACACGCAGAAACAGATTAGTGTGAATAAGATTAACGCAGCGGGGATTTAATATGTATCGATTATCGACCCATTGGCCATAGTAACAGCTAAAAGTATAATAATTATAGAAATGCGCGAGATAACACGTTATCAAAATGGTAAACAAAACACGACATTACCGATATCGGCGGCGCGATGCAATTTACAATAATTACCTATTGATAATATGATGTGCTGGTGAGCGAGACGTGCGATGGAGATACTATTATTATATAAGTATTGTAAACATGAATATTATTATATCACGCCGTCGGTACTCGGTTTACGCTTCAATAACCTTGATTGTTCGTTGTGTTACAGCATTAATTGATTTTGGAACTTTGACATAATGACATATTCTATTAAAAAGTCATAGGTAGATTATGTAAGAAATATGGTATAACGTAGAACGTTCAACATATAGGAATATTCAATACAGCACTAAGTAACTAAATATTTGGCATTAAAGAATTAAAACATTGCATTTTTTTTCGCAAATTAAATAAAAATAAAAATAGTTTAATAGTTATGTATGATGATTTATTAATTTTATCTAAATTCGTAGAAATTTCATATTTATTTCATATTTAGTTGAATAATTTTCAGTAATTTTATCTTAGTTAACATATGGTTGGTATTTTGGTAATTAAAATATCTACGTATTAAAAAATAATAGTTAGCATTGTATTTTAAGTTCACGATTGTAAATATTCTTTTATTTGAAATAAATAGAAAAATAAAATAAATGAAACAAATATAGAACTACCTATCTAAAATTCTAAAGAAGAAGAAACGAAATAGTAAAGAATTCGAATATAATATATTGCATTATGCTTGAAAATTATTCAATTACATTTTTATTGGAATGATTATGAAAAAAATAAAATCATTCGAATAATTATCTAGATAATATTTTGCCCAACTTTGGTGTAGGTATTTCAAGCTCAATAAATTATCAAAGTTTTTTAGGACAAGGAAATATTAAAAATGTATTAAATATCACTGAAAAGTACCATAAGTAAAATAAATAATTCTATAAAAATGTTATAGCTTTGTAGGTATTTTTCATACAGCTAATATATTTTTATAAAATTGGGAAATAGACACCGATTTAAAAATAAATAACATCATATTATTTTGTAAATACTAAATGCATATTATGTAATTAAGAGATTTTAGAGATTAAGCTGAGTACTTTTTTTTGTCATGCCTACACTTAACTAATTAAGTTTAATTTTCAATCCTAACCGAAGTGTTCGAAAATAGTCTTTTTACGTCCAGCGGACAGTATAAATGTATTATTTCTACCTGATGCTGTGGTAATAAAAAAATTCCGATACGTATAACGGTCGTAACGGGTGGAAAAATGGAAAGACCCGGCACCTCGTTACTTTCCAAATCAGATGTATCCATAATTAACCGCAGTGGTCGGCAACCGGCTGAAAATTTTTTTTCATAGTAAATAATTTTAGAATACACATTTTTTATTTTGTTCAGCCCGTGAATTTTTTTTAATTCGTTAATGTAGCACGAGAGTCCAAAAAGATTGCCAATCACTGAATTAACTTATCGATATGTTTCATCTATTACTACCTACATCAAATACTATAGTTGCCAATTAGCTGGTATAAGTGGACAAGTGGTAGGTGTGTAACGTATAAGTGTGTTATCTATATAAAATAGTCAAATGAATCTAAATACCGTTTACCTATAACCACAACTCACAAGAAAAGTATATTAGGGATTAGGCTTTTTCTGCGTTTTCAGAGATAGCAGAGACGTCACAAAAAATAGTATAGATACTATTGTATACTTATGTAGTTATGTATTATTTGTACTGGACTGCTGGTTGGGAATTTTAGAACTACTTTAACTTTTAAGCTAGTGATATAAGCAAAAAAGACCAAGAACAAGTTATAAGACTATCAAAATCTTGAATCTTCATAACTCAAGGAGCAAGTTTCTAAACAACCCACCCACCAACTATTACATTTATTAGGACCAATGTAATATTTTTAGGTTCTTCTTTAGTTAAATTTTTCATTAACTTTTACAAATTATGATATAGATACACTTATTTTTTACTTGAATGATCAATCTTCTGTTATGAATTATGAATAAAACTGTTAAACTTAAACACTTTGTTTCCCAATTTTCGTGGCAGTCGCTCCTAGTATTCTTATAACGAGCCGCCCCCGCAAGCAATACAAATTCAGTTTTTGATGCAGTATTTTAGTACGGTCTTGTTTGCTTTATTAACAAAATGCATAAACAATTAAATTTGTGTTTTTGATCTCCAAGATAAAACTTTACAAGTCTAATATACATAATTATACTTATGATTTGCTAATTCAGTCATAAGTAAGTTTGATAATTTTATTTTATTTGAAATCGCATTGCCGTATTGGTATAAGTTTCTATTGTGAATTTATGATTAGATATAATACAAATTGGTAACCATTAGACTATTTTAATTTTTATAAATCTCATTAAAATAAACCTAACACACTGATCCAAATCCGTGTAATTTTGTCACTAGTTTCTGAGTAAAATGAAAAATTTTAATGTAAACAGACAACAGTTTAACAAGATTTAAATAGGTAGTTATTAAAGCATATGAGACAAAATTACAATATACTACGACAGTAATAAAGGTCACACGAATGTCGTAAGAAATTAAAACGTTTTATTAAATTATAGGTACCTACCTACTATTATTATAACTTCCTGTTATTAGTATAATATTCAAAGCAAAAAGTTATTTACGAACACAAATAATCGTATGATCAACTTTAAGAACCCAGCGAATAATTTTTTATTAACATAGTTTATATATTTTAAAAAATTTTTTGTACATAAGATATTGGGAATATTTGGTGAAAATTTCAATTGAAATTTAGTTAGATAATACTTATGTATTTATTTTTATAATTATTTTAAATTCTGAACGGAGTGATGAATGTATTGATTTTACAATGATGTGTTTTTTTTTCTTGTGTCTGTCATCACGTTTTGGAGTAGTAATAGTGCTTTGATTTTTTACTTTAGCCCCTCTTTGAAAAGGAAATTGAATCTATAGTTGGTACTTTGGGAGGTCAAAAGTAAAAAATGTCTAGTAGTTTTCAAAAGCGTCAGGTTTTTCCTGAAAAGATAACGAAAAAACAGGAATTTTTACCGACAAAATCGATTTTTTGATTTTTCTGTATCTCAAAAATGAATCATGTAAATACTTGAATTTTTCACCAAAAGTTTATATTATCGTTATCTATTTACGATTAAATTTTAAAAATATTTAGAATTTTTTTAAACTATTTATAGGCCATTGAAATTTTTGATTTATTTTCTTGAAATGCCGATAAAAACATTTGGCTTACCAAAAAAACTTTAAAATTTAATACAAGATTTATTATAAGTTGTTCTTGTTTTAGTAAAAAGAAAATCAAAAATCGTTGGTCTCAATTTCTGTTTATATAACCATTTAAAGTTTAAATGTTTACATAATATTATGTCAAAATCGGGAAAATTTGCAAGGAATTTTGAAGTTGAAAATTTATAAAATTTTTGTGATTTATTGATATCTAAGGTTAAAAAACCTAACACAAGGTTCTCCAAGGTTAGTAAAAAAAAAACTCCAGCGTCAATATAGAAAAAATTTTATGAACGTATGAAATTTATTTTTTTACGAAATCGAATAAAATAACGATATATTACAATTTAAACATAGGTAATAATAATATAATATATATATATATATATATATATATATAGGTTATAATAATAATATAAATATAATATATCCTACTATTTATCCTAGGCTTACAAGTCATCTCCGTTCAGAATCATTTTTCGTATACAAGATACCTGTCAATGCATTCAAATTTAACACATCCCATGATAAAATTATTTTATCATGACATATCCATTATTGTGACCTATACTCATCTCCATGTCTACTATATACAACAGAGCGGTATCCACTTTTTTTTTTATAATTTGTAAATAAAAATCATATTATGAGGAACCTTGCGTTAAATTTTGATGGTTTTTGACCAAATGAAGATTTATTTAAAATATTTTTAAAATTTGATCATGTATATGAAATACTAATATAAACGTTTGGTTATCCGTTTTTGAGTTACAACAAATAACAAAATCGATTTTGTGAATAACTATTAGTATGCATAAACATGCGATATACCTACGTATAATGAGTATATTGTAAATTGTGGGCTGGTAATAATTTTAAAATTATCTGCAAACATTTGGTACCTAACTATCAAAAATTAAAATTCTAAAATAATCATATGTAAATAATAAAATAATATACAGTTTCCTATTAGTAGGTATTCAAACCATAGTCTACAGAGATATAGTCGATGTATAGAGTATTACTTAATGATTCATATTGGTACTTTCCTGTTATACGAGACTACGGCTATTTCCGCGACTACCTCCGTTAAGACTACCTACCACGGTTGTTTTGTGAAACCTATGTGAAACACCACAATCCTGTTATCTAAAACTACCAAAATTTGCACACTTTCCTATTATCACAGACTACCTTAGTTTTATTTAATATTTATATTTGTATAATGCACCTGCATATTTAATTCTTTGATATTTTTTTAATCATTAGGTATTGTTGGGATGGCTATATTCGAATTATATATATATATAAAGGATTTAAATACCCAGTAATCATATGTATTACACAACACACGCTACATAATATGTGGCGTACGGTCACTAAAAACAATAAAATAATAATTATAATAAATACAAAAATAATAGTGCTAAAAAAATGGTAAATCCACAAATAAAATAATAAATAATGATGGCCACAATTACGAATTATATATAAAAAAAAATGTAATAATATTAGTGTCGTATTATCATTTTAGATGTTTTTACATCAAAAAACTATTGTATCATAAATTGTTCTCTATTTTGAATATCGATTTGTTAAAATGGCTGTAACATAAATTTTGAATCACCTTATTTATATATATATAATAATATAATATAATAATTGTGAATTGCTACGCTAGAACCCAGCGCGTGGATATTGTACAGCTAATTGTGATTTGTGGTAGTCGCGATAAAGGAGGTAGTCTTGGGTGGTAGTCACAAAAATAGTCGTAGTCTCTCGTATCACAGGAAAGTACCATTTTGGTAGTCTTAAATGACAGGATTGTGATGTTGTCAAAAATCATGGTAGTTTCGTATAACAGGAAAGTACCGATTCATACTTCAGTTAATCGACTTTATAGTTCACACCGTCGCATAATATTATACATTTTCATATATAGGTAATTTATACATTAATATTATATATTTATATATATGTACAATTTCTTAGTCAATCGGTTATCATTTTATCAGCCACCACTGTTTTGCTTATCAAGCGACAGCCACAGCCGTTTTCACGGTTCACCAGTGGATGCGTCTGTTACCACGGTCCGCCCAACTCGCAGGGGGATCGTCGGGTCGCGGCATAAAAATCGTTATCGTTATCACGAGCAGCGCGTCGGCCGTCGATCACCGATCCCGATTTCCGACATCTCGTGAACACTGAACATTGTTGTCTGCCGTTCGTTGTACATTGTAAATTGTAATATTTCCATTTCGAGAAACCCCGTTCACCATCGATCGTGTCTGTTTGATATTATATCGATATTGTCACTGTTCACGTTGCCTTTTGAATTTTAGAACATTTGTTAAAAACTGCCATCAATAACCGAATTCCACACACCCGATCATACTTATACTAATATACTTAGAAATAAGATAAAGAAATTAATCGTCACCCGCTCCACTGCCGGCGCCTACGAGTAGTACACGCTGGTTTAAAATTGTTCGTGCCCAAAGAAACTAGCCTGTGTGGTGTCTGTGCCCATCCCCCGGTGGACTAACGGCGCTTACAATGGAGGCATTGATTCCTGTCATCAACCGATTGCAAGATGTGTTCAACACTGTCGGTTACGATGCCATACAGCTTCCTCAAATTGTGGTTGTCGGATCACAGGTATGTTAATTTTCTGCCACAACAAGACTATACCATTTTACTAAGTCTGTTACTTGTTAGAGGCAATACTTGTGTGGATTCATATTACTAATATGTATAATATCCTACCATATGCATTTGTTTATTCTATCATAAGTTAAATTTTATAAATGATATTACATAATAATTCTATATGAAAAAAAATTCACATGAATTTAATTTTGTCCTTTTCAATAGTTAATAATTACAATGTGTCATTTAACTATTCTGGAAAATAAAAAACAACCTTGGATTATTGCATATGTTTCATATTAGGAGATTACTTATGAATCATTTTTAACTCATCAATATAGAAGAACCTTTTTTTGTCTATCTACATTGGTATATAACTAAATAAAAACATTAAGTTTTCCAATTATTTAAAACAATTATTCCTATTAGAGTTAATTTAATTATTTTTGTTTAATAATAGATTATTAATCAAGAGTTATTTATTTAAATAGTTTGAAACTGTCCTTTAACATATACCTAAGATTTATCAATATGTATTTATTTTTTAAATGAAATCATTTCCTACTAGTATACAGTGTTTATTCGCTGTATTTAATAATAACAAATATCTATTTAATTGAAAAAAAAAGATAGCAGTGATGTGTCCAGTAACAGACTTTGGGTTCAATCGAATTAGTCAGCTCCAACCTTTCAAAATGACATTTTAAAACAATTTACTCACTGTCATTATATTATTATTCTATAATAAATAAATTAATAATACATTTTTTTATACCTAATACATTTTTATATATTACTAAGTGGAATAAATAACAATTTAATAAATAATACTATGCTACCTAAAGCTTTTGAAAATTAAAATTGACAAATCTAATAATAATGCATTTATTGTTCTAATTATTTCTATTTTAAACATTCAATATTGTTTATCAACACTTATTCAAATTATTGACTATTTTAAATATACCATTGACCATAAATCGCTGATAAAATGTATATACTTTCTCAACAGACATGATTTAATTATGTCAAACAAGAAGTAGAGTAGGTTATAACTATTCTGTACATCAGCGGGTTAGGTCAGGTTCCCAAACTTTTTTGGTTCATGCATCCCTAAAAATAAAAATAAATAATCATGCCTCCAATGATAAAATTAATTACGATTTTATATTATTTAAATATTCAAGTATTTTTAATTTTATGATAAAAATCCAGCTATTCATATTGTTTAGTACAACAAAAATGATTACTGTTAATATATAATGAAAAATTTAATGTGAACAATGGGCTTTTTTCCCGTTTATTAATACTTCAAAATTAGGCATCAACGATGTTACTTCCACTGTATTTAGTTTTTAACATTAAGTTTGGACACTTAGATTTTAATACTGCAACTGCAGAAAATCGTTGATCTAAAATTATCAATATTTACCCCTTGTGCTTCCCTCAGTATATTATACTAATATACTATCTTATAGTATACTACATTTATTCTCTGTCAAGTCGAAGTGGACTGTAATATACTTATACTATTTATTTTGTAGTAAGTTAGTAACACATTCAGTCTATTACTTAATTGTTTACTTAAAAATTAAAAATTTTAAATAATATAAATCATTCAACCAGCTAAAAAAAAAAAATATCAATCACTGAGCATAGGAAAAATATTGTTGAAAATAATGATTTTAATTTATAGCATATAATTAAAATAATATACTACTTAAATTGTTATTTTTTGTAAATATTAAATGTGCTATCACCCATTAATGTTTTAATATTTTATCAATTGTTTTTAAAATTATTTAAAGGTTGTAATCATCATTAACTATTAAAAGTGATGATAATACAAATATTAATATTTTTTCGGTTATTATAATTTTTTCCCACGTGATATATATAATTATTATTTAAAAAATTTAAAGCTATAACTTAAGATCATAGAACGGGGAGTTACATTTATAAAAATAAATATAACTGTTTTAACAAAATTTTATGTCCTCTAAAAAGTAAGGTATATATTTGTGTATCTAACCGTTATAAATTCACTGAATAATAAAAAAAATAAAAATAATAATTTTAAAACATTTAACTAGTTTGACAAGTTGTTGATTTTTTTGATTTTTAATAAGAATAAATCCAATAAAAAATATAGTTAATATTATTAATTAAATTTTTTTTAATAAATTTAAATTCAAAATTTACTGTAAATTAAGTATAATTTTTATGTATTTATTATATTTTGATTTTCCACTTTAAATAAAGGATAATATTTATCAATATTATTAGAGCTCGTATGTGTAATGACCACAAATTAATTAAATATGTAATTATATACTTTATTTTTTTTTTTATTTTTTTTTATTTTTACAATACGAGACAAACCCTTTAATACATGAATATAATAGTATAATAATAATAGTTTTAAAAGTTTAGGAAACGAGGCTCAAATTTTAGAGAGAGAATGAAGGGTCAGTGTTGGCAATGCGCATAAGACGGATGATCGGTGAGTTAAGATAGTAGTTTGAGGAAGAGAAAGGTATATGAAATGGAACAGATGATCGTTAATATATACTAAACTAATATATAATATACTTTAATATATTTATTAAATATGATTAATGATTATTTTTTCACTAATCTGTATAACAAAAAGTAATAAATATTATTTAAAATTTGAAATTTTGTATAAAATACACTAAAATAACAAATAAATACAAGAAATATACAATATATTTAAATGTGAAAAATGTATTGCGTAACTAAAAAGCGTTTATTGGTTGTATTACCAGGGTAAAACCCACTAGGCTATGAGTATGCCTTATATATAAATTTGCTAAAAGATTTTATATGTATAATTGTCATACTTGTAAACAATTAATGATACATAAGAAAGAACCTTGGCAGCCAACTTGTGCACAAGGGCGTGGCATAACTACATAGCAGATATGGATGGTAGATTTGATGGGGATGACCGATTAGCATTGCCTAACTGCTACAAGGTTCATTCTTATTTTAAACAGAATATAGACTCAATGAATCAAATTTAAATCATATTTTGGTATAATAAAATTCTGATTGCACTAAAAAAATATGCTAAGCCATAACATCCAAGCTCTAAATATTATACTTTCATTATAAAACTGTTTCATCAGTCTTAATGAAACACAATTGTAAATATATATATAATATTATATATACATATTTTTTTTTACAGAGTTCTGGTAAAAGTTCTGTAATAGAAAGTATTGTTGGTAGATCATTTTTACCCAGAGGTATTGGAATCGTTACTAGATGTCCTTTAATTCTTCAACTTGTCAACTGCCCTTTGACTGATAAGGAACATAGAAGTTCTGAAAATGGTAAGATTATTCATTTTCATACATTATTAATGATTAAACTAGTAATGTATTAATTTTAATTTTTTTTATTATATAATAATATAGGTACGGTTAATTTGGAAGAATGGGGTGAATTTCTGCATTGTAAAAATAAAATTTTTAAAGATTTTAATGAAATACGAGAAGAAATTCAATCTGAGACCAACAAGGTTGCTGGCAGTAATAAAGGAATATGTCCCGAACCTATTAGCCTGAAAATATATTCCATACACGTATTGAATTTATCGCTCGTAGATTTACCTGGAATAACTAAAGTAGATACTGATGATTTACTATTTAAAATTAAATGTATTCATGACATTATTAAATTTAATATTTTAGGTTCCTGTGGGTGACCAACCAGAAGATATTGAATCTCAAGTGAAAAATTTAGTTGTCAAGTATATTCAAAATCCTAATTCAATAATTTTGGCAGTAAGTACTGCTAACACAGATATGTCAACTAGTGAAAGTTTGAAGTTAGCCAAAGACGTAGATTCTGAAGGAAAGAGAACTTTAGCTGTAATTACTAAACTTGATCTAATGGACGCAGGTAATACTTATTTTTCTTAAATTAAATTTGCTATATTATTTGTAACTTAATTTTTTTTCAGGTACTGATGCTGTTGATATATTATGTGGTCGAGTGATTCCTGTTAAACTAGGAATAATTGGTGTTGTTAATCGATCACAACAAGATATAAATGACAATAAGGTATGTATGAAGAATTAAATACAGCATTAGTTTTATATATAAAACATATTTTGTTGTTTACCTTCAACTTTTTTGCAGTCAATTACTGATGCTCTAAAAGATGAATCTACTTTCTTGCAAAGAAAATATCCTTCATTGGCAAACCGAAATGGAACTCCATACTTAACTAAGACACTTAACAGACTTTTAATGCATCACATTCGAGATTGTTTGCCAAATTTAAAAGTAATTATCAAGAAAAGTCTACTACTACTTTCATACCATTTTTACTTATTATTTATTTAATAGTTTCTGATAAAATTTTGTTATTATTATACATTGAATACTTTGAATGGAAATTACCATTTAATTATTATGAATTTAAATACTATAATTATATGGTTAATATTAAGGTTAAGTTATTAGTCCGTAACATAATTAATGAAGGACTATATAAATCTGGAGAATATTAAACAGGAAAAAATAAACTAGGATTGTTATTTTCATGAAATGGTATTTCAAAAAAATGATATAATATAGAAATAGTATTAACAAGGATGAATATATTGTTAGAATCATATAATTCAAAACTGTATTAACCCAGGAAAATATAAAACATTAAAATATTAATGCAGAACCGTATTTTTCGGGAATCGTTTAAATAAGGAAAATATTATCCCAATTTAAACAGTTCTAAGCAATATTTTTCTTATTTATACGATTCCTGGAAAATATACTTCCACATTAATATTTTACTGTTTTATATTTTCCTGGGTTAATACAGTTTTGAAAAACATCTTTTTAAAAATAAATTGTACACCTAAAAACCCATTCTTTTTTGATATATTTTTCCTGACAACATATCATATTCTTATTATTTTCCTGAAAAATATGGTTTCATATTTTCATCGTTTATATGTTCTCTCTCATTCAAAAATAAAAATCTTTAAAAACTGGTTGCTTAAAAATTAAATAATGTATAAAACAATTGTGTATTTAATTATATTTTTAAGAATAGGTATTATTAAAATATTTTAAAAATAGAACCATATTCTCATTAAATTAAAAGTAAAATATTTAATTATTTTGATGATCATCAATATCTTTTATCCACAAAAACATTAGAAAAAACATCTAAGCTCAGTATAGTTTTATTCATTGTAAAATGTCCATTGTAGTATTTAATATATCAAAACATTGAATATGTATTAAAGAATAAATAAATGGTCAAGTCGTATGATATTAATTATATGCTATATAGCAGAGATCGTAAATCTATGACTTATAGTGACTCAAGGAAGTATTCAAAAACAATAGAAATTTTATAGGATTAACAAGAAAAAAGTTATTAATTTAGTTGACTTGCAAGGGAAAATACAATTTCGCTAACATTTTTTATTTGACGTATGGGTATAGAAAGGTTCACTTTCCCTGCTATTTAGCAATATAAAATAATTTTAAGAAGTTTATTTGACCTGTGAATGGTGTGTTTTTAGACAAGAGTGAATGTTATGGTTTCACAATTTCAATCACTTTTATATTCTTTTGGTGATGATGTAACAGATAAGAGCCAAACACTGTTGCAAATCATTACAAAATTTGCTGCAGCGTATTGTTCAACAATTGATGGTACTTCTAAGAATATCGAAACAACTGAACTGTAACTAAAAATATTGATTTTTTTTTTTAATAAATATTCTATTATATAATTCTATTTATTTATAGGTGCGGTGGTGCTCGAATATGTTATATATTTCATGAGACGTTTGGCAAGGTTTTGGATTCTATTCATCCTTTGACTGGTTTATCCAAAATGGATGTGTTGACTGCCATCCGGAATGCCACAGGGCCAAGACCCGCATTATTTGTTCCAGAAGTATCTTTTGAGTTGTTGGTAAAAAGACAAATACGCCGGCTAGAAGAACCATCTTTACGATGTGTAGAACTTGTACACGAAGAAATGCAGCGTATGATTCAACACTGTGGAATTGAGTCACAACAGGAAATGATCAGATTCCCTAAGCTCCATGAAAGCATTGTAGATGTTGTTACACAGTTATTGCGTAGACGTTTACCTACAACAAATGCAATGGTAAGTTTGAGCCACAACAAAAAATAATTATATTTATATTTACTATGTTACTGTTTAAAGGTTGAAAATTTGGTGGCTATTGAACTTGCGTACATAAACACTAAACACCCAGATTTTCATAGAGATGCAGAACTCGTATCACTCATGATGAAAAGTGCTGAAGAAGACGAATTTTCAAGACAACGCATGTTGAGAAAATACAATGTGAACAATTCTGTTACTGGATGTGATAGAGATGTAAGTGTGCAATACTAGTGATAGTACTTAACTTTTTTTACATTTTTGATAATTGCTATTTGCGTACAAAACCATCTGCAGATATAATATATTATATTGTGAAGTTTTTGTTAATTATTAAGATTGTAAATCCTGAATTATAATTAAAGTGAATAATAATTAATGAATGAAAAAACAAATCAAGATTCATATTGATTCATACTACATGCTGAAGTTTTTGATAGTTTCATTTATTATATTTCATTTTTAAAGTAAATAATTTACATGTTGAATTTTATTTGAAAAATGTATTTTATTTTATTATACACATTATCTACTGTATTGCAAGCAAAATGAACAAATTTGTATCATATTATTTGAATATTGAAATATTGTTCCATACATCATAATTTACTGACAACCAACAATTTTTTAATTTTCTAGGACAAATAAAAAATAATATCTAATTTTACCAGTATTTGTTACTTACCACAAAAGTGTAGAGAAAAAATAGGCACGTTCCTATAGAACTTTTTTTGTCTATGTATTAATATATTTTATGTTTTAAAGAGTGTCGCTAGCACAGGATCAATGAAGAAAACGCCAAGACAGCATCAAGCTGACATGAACGGTGAAATGAATTCTGTTGAATCATCTCCAGCAACAACACCAGTGCATCAAGTGCAAAATGAAATGAGTGGGCCTTCGAGTGTAGTCAGCAATTTTAACAGCATGGATTTGCAGAGTCCATCAAACAGAAACCTATCTGAGAAAGAACTACGTGATTGTGACGTAATTGGTACATAATATTGTTCTCCACTTGAAAATTATTATGACTTGTTAACTTGTTGAATGTATATTTTGATTTTGTTTTTTCTTGTTCGTTTATAGAAAGATTGATCAAATCATATTTCTACATTGTCAGAAAATCTATTCAAGATAGTGTTCCAAAAGCTATAATGCACTTTTTAGTAAATTTTGTGAAGAACTACTTGCAATCAGAACTAGTAACACATTTATACAAATCCGAACAAGTAGAAGAGTTACTTAATGAATCTGAACATATATCTAATCGCAGAAAAGAAGCCATCGATATGCTTAAGGTATTGTGTGTTTATGTCCACCATCACTTTTCTACATAAAAAATGGTTGTAAACTTTTTTCTCTTTTCAACAGGCCTTACAGAATGCTAACAACATAATTAGTGAGATCCGTGAAGTGCATGTCTGGTGAACATGTGAAGATTTAATGTGTAGTATTTAGTTTTTAAATAAATCCCCAATCAGTACATTGTTACGAATCCGCCATTATTATTATTACTATTATTATTAAATGTAATGTACGGACCAAAATAACCTAGTACATACTATGGGGTACCATTAGTGTTTAATTCAATCCCCCTCCCCATAACGATGTCTGAACGTGCGTAAGTTATTACTTTGTACTATGAATAAAAATCATCCTTACACTTTTCATGTACATATAATTACAAAAGATCAATAAAAACTTATTAGGTATGAAATTATTGTATGCTTAAAATGTAGAAACTAGAACTAGACATTTTTTTTTTGTCCATAGTTCCATCAGCTTTGTTTTATTTGTTGGTGATTTCAACATGAAATGCATTTATAATATTATGTATGGTTTTATTCTACAAACAGTATAAAAAAATATTTTAACACTTTTTAATTTGATATTTAAATTTCATCTATAATACTGTATTAATGATTATGAAACAAAAAAACTTATGTTTAAAAACATTATTTATTCATATGTGGTATAATTATAATATTTGATTTCACACAATACCTAGTGTGGTCTGTTAGTTACTCAATTGTATAATTTTTTTTTTTTTTTTAGATCGTTCAAGTTTAATTGTTCAATGTTTACATTAATTAATGTTAGTGATTAAGATAACTTAACGCACTTTTTTTATAATAGTTATATGATATTCCTGTTATTCAAAGATAATAATTGATGTTTGCGATTATTATAATAAATGTGACAAACTGTCTGTAGGAAGTCTGTTTGTTACTTTGATCTAAATGATATTTCTTTTTCAACCATAACTTCAGTTTTTTTCTGATAATAAATCATTATTCAGAATGATGCATTTAAGTGATGTTTAAATCAAATTATTTAAGACTGCAAATTTGATACTTAATTTTACCTAACAGGTACAAAAAATGTTCATTGTCATGGTGAAAGCAAGGTTAAAATAGGCATTTACTTAGAACATTGAAATTTTGTGGGTGATATGCCCTGGTTATACTTATGTATTAGTTATATTTTTAAAGCTTTATAGTCATAGTAGGTACATTATGTGTCTATAATAAACTTATAACATGTACTCGTGTTGCTGTATTTGTTTTGTAAACTAGCAAACAAAAACGTAGAAAAACAATTATTTATTTATTACTTGATAACAATTTTTAAGAAAAAAAAATTACATTAATTACAATTTTTCTAAATTAGTTAATCAAAATTAGACTGTTCTCTGTTTTCTAGAACTTAATGGCTATGAACTTATAAACTATACAAAAATAGAATAACTGAACAATTTCACTGACTTATATAATGTAGTTTAAAAATAACTAATTGCACCTATTGTTAATTACGACACTAGTGAAATTTTAGAAATATTTTGAAATAAATTAATTGTAGGTAAATAAATAATAAAGAGAAATGATTGACATTAGTAGTTTGTAATTAAATCATATAGCACGTGTATTATATCTTTCACATTTAAAATATTGTGCCTTTGTATTTAATATTTTTGAATTACCTTTGAAACAACTTATATGGATTGTATTACATTTTTATCCTTTTTGACTGAGAATAAAAATTACTAATTCAAAATTGCATTGTATATTTGTACATAGAAAATGATAATCCAAGTAGTGGTGTATTGTTTCAAATTTCTACAAATAATAAAATAACAAAAATTGTTAAAAAATAAACAATACGTTGAAATATGTCTTAACGCCCATAATTTATTACTTTGTAAAATGAGTACAAATTATCCTTACTCTGATACAATGACAAAAGATCAATAATAACACACCAAGGTGGATCCACCTTGTAACACACTATGGAGCATAGACAAGAATACTACTGCTATGGAGTGTTGTTCAGTTTTATCTATTTTCTATGGTCAGTGTAGTCACCATTTATGTGTAAGCTGATAGTTCACCATTGACTTGTTAACAAAAACAAAAACTTTTGTTAATAAGTCAATGTAGCTTATGGTAGAGAATACTAACTGTCTTTGAAGATATTCTAAGACCATGCTCAGTAGAGTATGACAGTGGTCAGTAAAGGTGACCGCAGTTCATATTTCGTACATGAAAATTTCTTTATCGATTGGCGCCAAAATGTATGACGTAAGTCATTATAGTGATACTGTAAATGCTTTTGAATCCCTATGGTAGATATTTTTTTTCAGTAATTAACTCAAGGTAGCAATAACACAATTATTATTTGTATTCTTTATTGAGATAATAATATTATTTAGGTAATATGTACTGTAGCGTGCACTATGTATCAAGACCAGTAACTGGTGTGAGACAAACAAATACTGTAAATAACTACATAATATATTGTTTCCTATTTTAAATTTTAACCATATAGTGAATGGTTTACCATAGTAGCAATTTGTTGATTTTCAACGTTTATTGTTTGTAGATACAAATCACAATTCATCAAAAAACTGTGATATCTGTGAACAAAAAAGAAAAGTAGAATACAATTCTATCGGTAGGTGTACAAACCACATTATTATAGGTTGTTAACAGACCAGATATTTTAAAGAAATGAGTTCATGCAATGAGATGTAAAAATTTCACACAAATATGGATTTTTGTACAGTGAACACTTGAGTCCTAATGACTGTAAAATTCGACCAGGTGCTGAAATTAAATTACTGTTGTCTATTAGAGTATGCTGTTCCATCGATATTTATAGGTTTTTCTGATGAAAGTTCAACATAAGCAAAAAAACTATTTTTTGTTGCCAGTTGGTCAAAAACAATCAACCAGCAATTATTATGATTTAATTTTTACAAAAAAACTTTGATTTTATAAATACTATAACAATTTTCATAAATTAATTTACTTTATTAAACATTTGAAAATGAAGTGCTAATACATTTTACTACATATATCCTTATGATAAACTTAAAAGTTAAAATAGAATCAAAAAATTATATCTGTTATACTTAAATGTTTAGGCCATCAACTATGATTCTCAAATAAATTTGTTGAAAAATGTTCTATTAATAATATTATATTGATTTCCACAGTGGTAATTTATTTTTTCTTTGATTTTATTTAACTTAAAAAGTTGAATGTGATATTATACTTCATTATGATATAATGCTACCCCTACAATAGCAGATAAAATCCAAAAGGCTTGTTCGGCTGCTCGCAATCCCAAGACAAGATCACCATGTCAATATATTGGCTATTCAATTACTAGACAACTCTAAGGTCTTGACAATTAAACAATACAATTTAGATTAAGAGCAAAAACTATTTCATTGGATATATGCCTTCCTCAATGTATATTGTATATATTAATTTTATAACTAGTATGTAAAATATGTAAATTTGTTAAACATATTTATAAAGGGTTAAGACCTTTGGGTCATTTAAATAATGAAAATTCAGGATATTGAAAAAAAATTGAATGTATAACAAACTATATTTATTTTTTGTTTATAATTCTTTATAACTTATATTTTCAATAGTATAAATGTATAACATAGTGATGATCTTAAAGAAATGTTTAATAAAATAGGTAAATATTTTGGTAATAATTTAAAAAAAAATGAATACATAGTTAATAAGCGATTATTGGAAAATAAATTATTCGTAAAACTATTAGGTCAACTGGTAAATCATTTGCAATACTGTGAACATTGATACATACCTTATTATTTAAATTCATATGTTAAAAATTAATAGAACCGATAGGTGTTTTCGTAGGATCTTGAAGATCAAAGGTTAAAAGAGAGAGAGAAGAGAAGGTACTATAGGAATCCAAAAGTTTTTAATTTTTCTACCACATGAACTGCCTAACTAAAGCCTCCACAAACAACTATTATGTTAGGGCGTTGATAGTATTATTGCCTTTAGGCACAATTTTTTTTAATTTGGATTCGACTATTCAGATTGTATTTATTGTAAGATAATAAATTGTGTCATTTTCAGATGTATAATAGTTTTTTAAGTAAAGTATTGAGAAGTTGTTGTGAATCTTTAATTTTTGAATTAACCTCAAAATGCTTATAATTAATTATCTAAATAGTTGAGTTAAAATTTGTATTTGAATGATATATTTTTCGACCAACTATGCTATTTTTTTTTTCGATTTTGTTTAATTCATAGAATTTATTTAATTAAACTTAGTTCATTTTAATTTAGCAATTTTTATGTAAATGAAATATTTTTAATGTAATTGTAACTTTGTTTCATGTCTTAAAGGTATTTTCAGCATTTTAATACTGATGAAACGCCCAAAAGAGGAAGAACATTGTGGAATTGATCATGTGAGACTAATAGATTTAATTTTTACACTATTATAGAAGCTTCCACATGTACAGTTTTATCTGCTATTACTCTTGTAGGAGAACTTACTATTTCCGATTTATCAAAGATTTTTGTACATAAGTAAAATTAACTATTTAGTACTATATATTATAAAAAATTGTTTTCTTAATACTTGCTAGAGTACACATTAGTTCTACTGTTAGAATTTAAATGAGTATTTTTCTCCCTGTAAATTGTTAAACACAAGAAATTTCATGGAATAATAAAAAAAACACACAGCATAGTTTAAAATATATTTTCATTTATTTAATTCAATATAATTCAAGCTTTACTAAAAAAATTCTATCAGTCTACTTCACATTAGAATTATACAAAACTAAGTACCAAAAAAAAAAAAATATATATATAAATCGGCCGTTGAGCTTTGCTTGTACAATATTATCAAACATAAGAAACGACATTAAAAATTGTACTAACAAATTTATTGACTAGAAACTTAAAGTAGTTTAAAAAAAGTTATTATTTCGTACAAATGTTTCAGTTACAAAAAAAAGGAAAAATATAGTAATAAATAAATAATATTATTTATGTAATAATGTTGATAAAAAAAATAAGAGGACTAGAAAGATTTATTCGTATTACAAAATAGTTAAAATAAATAAGGACTAATTGTGATGTATCATTAGTTATTAGGTGTATTTAAAAAAAAATACAATAAGTATAGTATTAAGTTTCAGTTATACAGTAAAAAAATTGATACGGACAAGTAATTTGTTAGTACATAAGTGCAATTTTATTATTATCGTATACAAACAGTAGGAAGAGATTAAACTTTAAAATGTAAAATAAAACTAATAGCCATTAAATAAAAATAAATATTAACTTGTTTTTCTACATCGTAGTTTATAAAACAGGGTTTTGAATATGGTTATATTACTATGGTAAATTATGATAATTACCAAACCCCAACAACTTAATTGCAAATAGAAAAATAATAATAAAAAAAAAAAACACAAAAACACAAAAACTAGTTGTTGAAATTGACACGATAAATTTTCCAACATAACAAATAATAGAAGTTTTCAAGCAATACGTTTTATAGTGTATGTACTCAAAATGGACCTAACATACAAACAATACCTCAATAAATCTACATTAAAAAAAATTGTCAACAACAAGAAAATTAAAATTTGTTCGTTGGACAATCTAAAAGTAGTAAGGAACACACACTACGCCGAACACAGTGGTATTAGTAGTAATGGTGATTTATAATAATTCTTTCTAAGATTAAGGTTGTAAAAAAATAGGAATTTCTTTTAAGTCCTGATTTTATAATCATAATAAATACAATCTATATTATTTGATTTATCACAAATATGCCAAATGTGACAGAGAAATTTGTATAGTATGCAGTAAGTTGTATGCATTTTGAACTACTGTCATGAACATTCTTGAGGTAGTTTTGTTTACTGACATTAAATACAATGTTGCGATAGATATTAAGTGTTAATGTAATAACCACAAGAAAAAGAGACGCTAAGTTATCTATTTTCAATCAATTATCATAATATATATTTTACAGTGATGGACACTCAATATTGAAGACTTGCAAGAAATAAATTACTATAAAAAACTTTAGCATCTAAAATTTAGATGCTAAAGTATTTAGATTCTAAATAAACATAAATTATGGTTTGTTTAATTTTAAAAATACGTATAATTGTCAGTATATGGCTTTATAAAGCAATATATGACCTCATACAATAAGTGATAATTAAGTTAAAATTATTATAACCAATTATTTTAATTTTTATTGTTTTAAATAAATATTTATTTAATAAATTAAATTTTTTTTTTGATAAAGAGAGTATACTTTACAGAAATGTAGTTTTTGATTGATGTACAACAATCATGAATACACTTTAGTTTATTTTAAATGCAGACTTTAGAGTGGATTTTAATATTACACAAGTGTTCCGAATCAGTAAGATCCGAAAATATTTTTACAATTATTACATCAGTAATTTATAAATGCTCACTTCTACAAAACTATCACAATCACTAGCATTTTTAATTATCAATAAACAGTACAAATACCATTATAAATAATTTCTTAAGTATATAGGATGATTAGTGATGTTTAAATTTATTTCAGTTTTAAACACTGAAAAACATCATCTAATTTTAAAATTAGATTGCACTATTTAAAATTAACTATTCTTAAACCATACTATAAACTAAGTACAAATTAATCCGTTTTTTCTTTCTAATGTGAAGTTACAAAATTACTCTGTACAGCCAAAATAATAATTGTCTTACAAATAGATGAATTCAATAAATACTTAGCTTTTGTAACACATCATATTTAAAAGATAATAATTATATTATATTGGCCACAAATACTTAAGAGAACGAAGGAAAGATATAAAAAATATATTTCATCAAAATTAGATCAACTTGATACAAAATGTACATGGTTACTATAAATCTACAGTATAAATTATAACTTAGTACATATATTTTATTTATTTAGGCCTAAAGGATGATTGGTAATATATAACTTTATTACTGAGTTAGTTTTCAATTAATACATTGAAATTAAAACAAAATGGCAACCTTTTTAATCAAAATTTTTACAACAAAAATAAATACTCTTTAATAAAAACTCACTTGGGATTATAAAAAATATAATTACAATGGCGTTTCTTTTCGCCATTTAAAACTATCAGTGGGCAAATGAGGTGTTTTATTTTTACGCCCAGCTGCCATTTCTAAACCATTACGAATAGCTGGCATAATTCTTAAAGCTGGATTAGTAACAATACCATTACGTTTTTGCTTGACGTTTCCCAAGTTTTTATTATAACTAAAACAAAATATTATAAAAATTAACATAATATCAATTAAATATCACAATTATATAGTACTTTGAATCAGATGTCGATTTTTTTAACACAGCCTTATTACCAAGAATAATTCTCATATGAGTGTCACGTGAGAAATGATCATCCGTCAATACTGAAATGATAATAAAATGTAAGTATATGCAAATATAAAATACAAGTTATATGTAGAGACCAGATATACTAAAAACGATTAAATACTTTGCAATTATATACCATGAAACATAATATCAAATAATATGGATGGTTGGATAATGATAATCAAGTTCAACACTTGTTAAATATTTTTAGAAATTTTAATAATAATAATTAATTAATTTAGATTTGTAATTAATACAGTAAGCTTTTTATATAATTATCGTGTTTTAAATTGAAAACAAAAAATAATAGCGGAAAAAATATTATATAAGATATTTTTAATACAGAGAAAATTCTTTTATAAAAAATACTGTTGAGTTGAAATGCTAAAAATAATATTTAAAAGTGACAATTAAATTTAATTTAAGTGATCTTGTTATTTTTAAACATTATATACTAATTGAAAAATGAAAAAAAATGTAGCCACTTTAGAGTAGCTTCCAATAAATAAAACATTCTTTTAAATCTAACACTCAATAAATTATTTATAATTGCAATTTATTTTTTTAAGTTACATAAAAATATTATGTTGATAAAAAAAGTTTGCACAATTCAAATGCAATGAATAGTTTTACCATGAATACTCGGAGCTGATGGTTCTTCTGAATTGGGGCTGTGAGGTGGTGTTGCGTATATAGGACTCTGCAAAGGACTTAGAACTTTAGAAGTGGGTCTTGACTTGATACGTCGACTACATTGTTGTAATTTTTGTGTAAAAGTCAATGGTGTCAACTGCAAAAAATAATGGTATTATTTATCATTTAAATATCTTCTTAATATGTTAGTTGGCAAAATATTTTTACTTGTGTTGGTAAATCTTGGTGAGAACTTTTAGTACTATCAGTCAAATTAGAACTGGATTTGCTATAGTTTGAAACAAATGATGTTCGTTTTGCTGTTGAATCTGGTGATTCAATGGGTGATGAATCATGAATCGGAGCATGATTGGAACAAGATAATAATGGATTAACTAATATAGCTGAAGATGGTTTAGTTTCAGTTGTTGAACCAGAACCACAAGAAGTATTAGCTGTATTAAATCCGTTACCTAAAAATAAAATTTATTTGATATAATACTAATTAAATGTTACATATAATTTTTTTTAAATATTACTTTCGTTTTTTATAGGACAAAATTGTTCAAGTAATTTAACAATGTTATCATGGCCACTTTTTGCAGCAATTTTTATAGCATTCCGTCCACAATGGTCAGATACTAATGGGCTTGCACCTTGCATTAACAATAAACGAACGCAAGTCTCATTACCTTCTTGAGAAGCAATACCTATTTATTAATTTATAAACAAAGTATTTATATTAATGATAGTTTAAAATTAAATAACATTTAAAATAAACACAATGCTCTTAATAATGAAGTTAAGTTTAATGTATTTATTAAAATATATATTTATTAAAGGAATATAATATAATTTATTCTATATAAATTCTATATAAATCTTATGGGCATTAAAATATTCAATCAAATATTTTATAATAATTTAAAAAACAATAACTAGAATATATGATTGAATTATTATAAGCAATGCATTAATAAATTAATTAAGTTAGAAGTACACAATTAAAATATTAATAATTAATAAAAATAAATATATGTATAGATCATGGGTCACCAAATGGAGGCTCGCGAACAAATTTTATCTGGCCCACAGTTAAAGAATAAATAAGAAATAGTACATCATTAAATTTTGTTAATTTATCATTATTATTATTGTTAAATATTATTGGTTTTTGAATCATGTAATATATACTTAGAATTTTGATAGGCTGCGAAAAATTTTCAGATTCCTAATATAGCCCTTTAAAAATATTAATTGGTGACATCTAGTATAGGTTATAATAGATTATATTATAATTATTTAATATAATACTTATTTCTTTTACATTTTGAAAACAGTAAAAATACTTGGTAATAAATTTTATATTGAAGAGTGTAATATTAAAATCAAGGTATTTACATTTTTAGTCATAAGTATAATAATAATTTACCTAAGGCTGTTGCTCCTTGATTGCACGCATGATTAACATTGGCTCCATGTTCAATTAATAATCGGACAATGACAGAATGTCCTTGCCATGCAGCTAAGTGAAGAGGTGTTCTATTTTCATTATCAGTTGCATTTAAATTTGCTTTTCCAAGTTTTAATAATAATGATACCATTTCACAATGACCTTGCCAACAACTAACATGTAAAGCAGTTCGGCCCTAAAATATCAAATCACAAGTTTTTAGTAAATTTTTTCTAAAATTTCAAAATAAATAAGAATTTAATATTTTTACAAGAATTATTATTATTACAATATTTAATTAGTTAATAATTTAAAATCACAGTTTATATATTTATACTAATAATTATTGTATTTTTTAAATATGCAGATATTTTAAATTATATTTTGATGGGTTTACAATAATTACATCATATATTGTTTTTCTATAATAAATATTGATTTGATTTTTTTTTATACTAAGAGCATAAATGTTTGTAATTCCATATGTTTTTAATTTGTTAACTCAAATTAAATTAACGTGTGAAATAAAAATTTTAAAATTTTTACTGTAACGACTAAAACTAATTAAGTATACTAAATAAATAAATATAAAAATATTTATTAGTAAGAAATGATTATTATCAAACATAAATCTTTAAGTCAACAATTGGTAAATAAATTTGGTATTACAAAACAACTAATAATAATTATAGAACAATATAAATAAAAAAATTTATTTGTTTTAAATATTTATCTTTATCATTTGATAATGTATACAATACATTTTTGTAATAAGAACAATTTGTTTTGAATTCATATGAAAAATTATTTTGAACAATCTTATCTAACTATCTAGATGCAAAACAATTTTATTTAAATTTAAAAATGAAATTTTTTGTTTAAACAAATGGTACTAACTTCAGAATCTGTGCTTTCAACATCTGCTCCACCGGGATCAATAAAAAATTTAGCCATTGCTAAATGATTTTCAAGAGCTAGGACATAAAGAGTACTTCGACCATCAGCATCTTTTTTGTTCACGTCAACTCCATGTTCTACAAGACTTCTAACTACTTCAATATGACCTTCTAATGCAGCCAATCTATAAGTTTACATAAAATATTAGGAATAATTAATAGAATTTTAATTATTTAAGCTATAAAAATAATACCTTAAAGCAGTTCTTCCATCATGAGCTTTCTGATCTGGAGGGGCTCCATAGTTTTTTAAAAATTCACTTACTAAATCTGAATGCCCTTCTTCAGCTGCTAACATTAGTGGTGGTTTACCATCATTATCAGTTTGATCAATTTTTGCCCCACTCTCCAACAATGTTCTGCAAACAACCTGATGACCTTCGAAAGCAGCATAATGTAATGGAGTCCAACCAGAATTATCTCTATGTTGTTCATCAAGACCTGAAATATAAAAATGTTTATAACTATAAAAATTTTACAGTTAAAATTAACTATGCTCTATTCAAAATAAGAAACAGTCAGTGGCAACCAGTTTTTATCAGGCAAGAATCAGTAAATTATCTCTGTTTATTAAATATAGTATAAAACAAAAACAAATTAATTAAATGATATCAAATAATTAATCAATTATTTTAAAAGTAAGACACCTATTATCAAATACTTAAAATACCTAAAGGGAATTTTAAGTTTTTTCTAAATTGGCAAAAAAAGGTTCTAGATTTAAGTTGTAAAAAAAAGATATATTTAAAAACAATTTATACAGATCTATATAAATATTTTTTAAATAAACTTGATACAGTTAAACATATTTAACAAGCCCACAAAATCAAAAAAACATACCTCTATCTAGTAGTTGTGATACTACAACATTGTTCCCTTGAGCTGCAGACACACTGAGTACAGTACGTCCTTCATTATCTATGCTGTCCACATAACAACCCCAAAAAAGTAAAAGTGAAACACATGCAGGATGTCCCATTGATGCAGCAGCCCATAAAGGCGTTCTACCTAATTTATCACAATGGTCTACATCAGCTTCTGCTTCTAATAAAATTTCGCAAACGTCTCTGAGAAAACAATTATAAATTAAATTAAAATGGACAGTAATTTTGAAAATTAACTAATAGAAATACCTATGGCCTTCGAATGCGGCAACAAGTAATGGTGTCATTCCATCTTTATCTTCATGATCAACAAAAGCTCCAGATTCCAACAACAAAGTGACAACCTTGGCATATCCTCCATTAGTGGGTGCACATAAAGCAGCAACACTCAAAGCAGTACGGCCATCACTATCTTGATGATTGATATTCGCACCATTATCCAATAATTTTCCTACTATATGTGCATGGCCCATATATGCTGCAGCAATCAATGGAGTTCTACCATCACCATCAGTAGTATTAGGGTTTGCACCGGCTTCTAGTAATTTTATAACAACATCATTGTGACCTCCCCAGGCTGCAGCACGTAATGCTCCACGCCCTTCACAATCAGAACATTCTACATCGGCTCCATGTTTAAGTAATAACTCCACCACCTAATATTATAAGGTATATAAATTAATAAATTTATTATTTAGTTAGTAAAAATGTATGTTATTACTTGTGAGTGACCACCCCATGCAGCAGCTCTTAAAGCAGTCCATCCTTCAACATCTGCATGATCTATTTTACAGTTATATTTTAATAGAAGCTGAAACAAAAATATTTAACTGTAACAACTATTGTGAAAATATTAATGAATAACAATTACTAAGCGTATATTTCTATAAAAAGGTAAATATTTTATTTTTTTAACTCTTAAGATAATACCACACATAGTACAATTCTGTTTAACATTTACAGACAAATTTCAATAACATGAAAAAATAATTATTAATATTTATAAATGAAAAAAAAACTGTTTCCACTATCGAGTATTGTCTATTAAGTTTATAAATTTAGATGATACAAAAATTGTATTTATTTTTAAATCATTGATTAAAATACTATTTTTTGTAAGCAATACTACCTAATAAACAACCTCGCCAATCTTTTATATAATTTTTATTTAGAGATATCACTATTTCATAACCAAATATTAAATTTTGTGTTAAAAATAATATTTATTTGTTGTAAGTACGGCAATAATTATTGCATCAAGTGTCATCCTTTTTTGTATGTTATGCCTTAACATAGAGAATACACATATGAGTATAAAGTCCTCTTAAATTTTATAATTTGTAATGTACATATGTACATATTATTTATGCAATTTGACACTTCTTATTCATAAATAATATAAACAAAATAAATATAGGTGGATAAACTAATATATCATAACCAACATAATTTTAGATATTAATTAAAAAATAATACTACTCAATGAAATTGCATTGCTCTTAAAGTTTAATTAATAGGAAAATGCAAAAAATAAATAAAGATCTATCAATACAGCTACAACTGTGTTATACTATTTAAAAAATAAAAAGACATCATCTTTTAAAAAGTATGAAAAATTTCACTTGCAGTAAAATATAACGTTTTAATCAATGATAAATTGTAATATTCAATAATGTGATACTTAAATATAATATTTTATCTAAATACCTCTACAACTTCAAGATAACCATGACGCGCAGCTATATTAAGTGGTGTTTGTCCATTATTGTCATTCACTTCTAAATTTATATCTGAATGAGTTTTTAATAAATCTCGAAGAACATTTAAATTTCCATCCATTGCAAGCAAATGTAAAGTATTTCTACCATTGATATCTACTTCATATAAATTTGACGGTAATAAAGTATTTGAATAAACTGCTAAATTTTTTTCAGATTTTGGTGATGACACTAATCCAAAATTTGTTTCAAACTAAAAAATAAATGCAGATTAAAAATAGATTTAATTTCAATACTAATTTTTATTTTTTTTACCTTATTAGATTTTAGATCGACATCTGATTTAAAACAATTACTAGCTCCTTCCAAAAAATTAACAGTTTTTCTATCATAACAAGGAATTGTCATACTATCAGAAATTTGTGCTCCACTATCAATTAACCATAGTAATGGCAATAAATTTGTGTCAGAAAAATTTGTCCAGACTGGTAATGGATTTACTCTTGATAGATGGTAAGCTAATTTATGAGTTTCTTCATACCCAGGGGGTTTTGAACATCTAAATAAATATAAGAAAATTAAACATAGGTAATATAAAAAGTGTAAATCATTTTAATTATTTTTATCAATTAACATAAATTATTTTAGAAAATAAATACCTAAGTGTATAATGAAAAGCAATCATAGCGTGTCCTTCATTAGCAGAACATAAAAACCTTCTAGTACAATGTTTGACATCTAGGAACCATTCTCCAAAACTGTGGTGAAATTGTATTACTTTTGAATCTCTTGGTAATGAAAATATTCTTCTTAATAAGCTAAATCGTTTGTGAAATTCTTCAGCAGTCATGTATTGGTATACAGAATGTATAATACTACTTAATTGTTCTTCTGATAGAGGTTCGGGGGACGCTAAAATAACATTTAATAAAGGCCGCACCTAAAATACAAATATAAACGATTTATTATAAGGAGTTGACTCGTATATTTTTAAAAGTACTTACTTTTGAAAAATGTTTTGAATTCAAAAGCCTCTGACAAAACCATAAATACAGTCCATTAAGAGTTCCGGGAATATCTTTAATTTCCCTCAAGACTACACATCCGTCAGATATTCCATCTAATACTCTTTCCAAGTAAAGAAAACAACCATTACTTTTTATATGTAATTGATTTAACATTTCAGCTGTATCTCTACTCATATGTTGACGTAAAGATTCCTCAGATTCCAAACGGCTCAATATGTACTGTTGTATATCTCTAACTACCTATGAATAAATAGTAAATAATATTAAAATAAAAAATTGATAACAAACAAATTAAAATATTATAACAGATTTTTTGATAAATACAAATTACAAAAAAAAAAACATTGTTATACATACTTGTGATTTACGGAGATCATCTATGCAAATTTTACGAAAACCAGAGAACATACGAGCAATATTTTTATTTTGTCTACGTGTTGTACAAATAAGCATCAACCATTGAGGAAATAAATGATGATGAGTAGCTAATAGCTCTGTAATAGTTTTGCTTGAATTATTCTTAAACTTTGGATCAGATCTATCATTTGTACATAATCCTTCATCAACTGAATCAACTAAAAGAAACATTGTATGTTTTGGTAGTTCAAGATCAATTAGTGGAAATACAACAGCTTTTTTAAATGCATCATCAGCATCTTTTACTATATTTATTGGAGATAAAGATTCTTGTATTGCTGGATCAGATTTTAATCTTTCTTTATATGACTTAGGTAATGAATCAGATAACTGTGAAACCAAACTTTGAATAAAATGGGTGACCGATAATGTGTTGATATTTTGAGCTTGACAAAAATGATAAGCTAATAGTCTTCTGTTTAATGCACGTTGTAGTCTGCCAGATGGATGAACAATTTCGCAGCACAATGAAGTTTTTCCACATCCAGCACCTCCAACTAGTAGTGCTCCACATGTTTTCCAATTGCTTCTTTGATCAAAGCAATGTAATAATTTTTGGAATACCCATTCACGGCAATAAAATGGTTTTTGAGCCAAATCACTTGAAGTCATTTTGATCTGTTTATTTTCATATTAGTTGAAAAATTCTTAATTGCTGATATCATAGGCCAAATTAAAAGTATTGATTTAACTATTCATATATTATAAAATATAGGTAATCTGAAACATAACATTTTTTATTAAATTTTAATCGTAAGTACCAACTACAGTTTAGTATATTTTTGCATAACTATAAAACAAGTTATAAAAAATAAAACCATTTAGGTATAATAAAAAATATTAAGCTAGTGAAAAAAGATAAATTAAGAAAAAACATCAAGTAATCGCTGAGACTATGTTTTGTTTTAATTTTACAACACTGCGCCTTTGTACTATATTATATTAATTTATAATAAAACAATCGATTTAAATAACTTTTATCAAATATAGGAAGTGGATAGATAAAAATTTCTTAATTTAAGATGATTGTATTTTTTAAAAGTATTTAAAATACATTATAAACAATTATAATATTATTTTCATAACATACCAATGAGGTTATCATGAGTGGACCTCAATGGAAATTGTTTTATGATCCTTGAACTTCATTAATAATAACATGATTTGCAATATAAAAAAAATGTACTTAAACTTTAAAGCATGTTAATAATACCTAATATACAAATATTTCATAGAAAATATGTTTGAGGTTATTATCAAAATATAATTTATAAATATTTTTTAGTTAAATAATGTTAAAATATAAGGTAAAAGTGGGAATACTACTCAAAAGGACACTACACCTGTATACGTTGTCACCGTCTTACAAATGCATAACAGCAAATTGTACATTATGTAACTCTTTAATGCTTAAAGGAGCACACAACACAAAAAATAAGTTTTTTTTATTTGAAAGAATGTTCAATTCTAAGAATAATGGTATAGGTTTTACGTTTCTACTCACATTATTCAATAAGTTATGAGCAATTGAAAAAAGACGTGTGACGTCACTGGGCCGGAGTCATCGTAATTGCCTATCTTATACGTGTAAAAGTTCCTCGCTTCACACAACGATTTATCAACCTAAACATTTTCTTTTTAAAATTTAATTGACGTATAAATGTGTGTTTTTATGTGTTTAAGACGATGCAAGTATCAGAATTGCAATACGATGTTTAGTTTTTTGAATATTAAAAATCTTAAAAGAGACATTTTGGTTAAACCGCGGACCCGTTGTTCGAACGCCACGCGCCGCTTGCCATGTCGACGTGCGGTTTAACCAAAATGTCTCTTTTAAGATTTTTAATATTTAAAAAACTAAACATCGTATTGCAATTCTGATACTTGCATCGTCTTAAACACATAAAACCACATATTTACATGTAAATTAAATTGCAAAAATAAAATGTTTAGGTTGATAAATCGTTGTGTGAAGCGAGGAACTTTTACACGTATAAGATAGGCAATTACGATGACTCCGGCCCAGTGACGTCACGCGGCTATTCTACATCTCTTAATATCTCTTAAAGTAATATTTTTTTTTACATCGTATCTTCACAAAATCATTTCATATAACCATAACTACAATAATTTAACATTTAAAAAAAATTTAAAGAATTTTTTTATTTGTGTTGTGTGCTCCTTTAATATTGCAGTGGTTCTACCTATAATCAAATTTCAATTTAAGAATATCTTTTGTAAGTTTTTTAATGATTTTATTATAAAATCAAGTTATAAAAATTTTAAAATTCTATATTGTTAATGCATTTTAAAATGTTCATAACTCACTTAAAATAAAAATAAAAAAAAATTACGAGGATGTTACCTAGATCAGTGTTTCTCAACCTATGGGTCTTGAAATATTTTTGATGTGTCGTGACTCGTGATATTTGTAAACTAATTAGGCAACTATACTGATAATAATATGTAAAAAGACCTAAGCAATTATTTTTAATGAGGGTTGTATACCCAACATGGGCGTCCCCAGACATTTTTCTAAGGGGGGCAAAATTAATTTAAAAAATAAATGAAAATTTTTTTATACATTTTATTTATAGCATATTATTATATTTCGTCATTATTACAATTAGATATTATTATAATACATTAGTCTTTTTCATTAAATATAAATTTCAATCTCTGTGGACATTCTCTACCAAATTGTGTCAGTGCATTTTCAATAAATTTTTCTTTATCTGAATTTACTTTTTCTCTATGAACACTCAACATGCATATTCCACTCAGTCTATCATCACCCATCGTTGATCGTAACCATGTCTTAACACGCCTTAATGTACTAAAAGAACGTTCTGCTGTACAGCTTGTAGCCGGAAGAGACAAAAATATTTGCAAAGCAACAGCTATACTTGGAAAAAAACGTACAGTTACAATTTAACAAATTGATGAAATCAATATCTTGGCAGTCCTTATTTTGCCAAAAACTGTACCAACTTCCTGCTTCAGCTTGTAGATTAACAATTTCATAGAAATCAAAAATTTTTTCAATGCTTTCAAAATACATTTTTTTCTCCAATTTTTAAATATGTTGGGATGAAGATATTGTAGTAAAAATGCATTATCATTTTTTTTTTCAAAACATTCTTTTATAGATTGTAAAATTGAATCAATATATGGTATAAAAATTGATACTCGGTAATAATCTTCACAACTCTCAGTTTCATAGTTTGCTCTTAGTGACTGTTTTTTTACTGTTCTCGGACATATAATAACAATATCTAAATCAATGGCGATTGATTTCGCTTCGTTATATAACGTTTGGAAAATGTTATCAGCGTCATTTCGATGTTTATCGAACAATTCTAGTAATGAATTAATATGCTCGCTGACTTTATATAGATCTACTGACACACCTTGTAACATATTTGTCACAGGTTCTAAAATAGCACTGTACCTCGCCATAGTTATCATAGAAATTAAGAATGATGAATTTGAGGCTGCAGAATATAAGTAATGAGCTCGTTGCCTCGTATTGGAATTCAAATGTATTTCATTATTTGATAATGATTTTAAACTTATGGATAGCCGTGCGTTGACATTATAGTAACATAGGTAGACCTATTTTTAGAAGCTAATTTCTCATTGGGAATTTTATCAATTGCTGTGGAAATAACATTCCAGGGGGGGGGCAAGTGCCCCGTCTTGCCCCCCCCATGGGGATGCCCATGATACCCAACAAACAGTAAATGAATGGGTTGCCATTACAAAAAGGTCAGGACTAGATACTGGAATACTGTACTAGATAATATTCTTACTTTTAATTTTGATAATAGGTAAATTTACAGTAACGTCAAGTATAAAAAAGTTAAATAGATTTTTCAGAATGTAAAATTTGCTATGTTAAACTATGTTTTTAAGACAAAGACAATGCATACAAGTTAAGCGCCCACTTAATATTCATTTAAACTAAGTACCTAATTCTATGTTTCTTTTTTTGTTGATAAAATGTAATATTTATTTATAATTTCCTATTCATATTCAATTTATTAATTTCATTAACCATATTTTACAATTATTTTCAACTATGTATATAAAGTTTTATAATGATTTTAATAATTATTCTATGCTTTTACCTATGTGTATTTTATAAATTTTATCATAATGATAACATAAAAATATAGATTCTAAAGTAAAGAAAAAAATTTTTTTATCAGCGATTTGTTTTTTTTCCAGTTCATGCCAAATATAATAGTCTATTGTCCAGAAAATAATAATTTATAATAACAATCACAATTATTATTAAATTTGTTCTACGTGGTACGTATACAATAAGACAAAATAATTGTTGTGACTGACCAAAATATAACCAACTACCCATCACATTGGCCATAAGAAATAAACATCGCACTAACTAGTAAATTACAAAAATAAGTACATTTCTTAATAGGCATTATAGACCTCAATAGTGGTACGAAGTGTGTACCTGTTAGTGCAAAGCATGGTAAATTTGTTATGAGGAATTGTTAAATAGAAAAGGAGCTGCTTGTATTCAAAATAAATTGACTCAAAAATAATTTAATAATTATTATTCATTAAAACACTCAAAATATTTCTGAGAATTTGTAAAAAAAAATTGTGATGGGTGGCATATAGGTAGTCGTTATACAGGGAAATATGACATTGTATATTATAAAATAAAATTGTGTAATAATTAAAATATTAGTAATATTACTAGATCATATTATTCATAATGATTAATGAATCAAAATCTATGACTCATCTTAATTTTGTCGTTGTACATTCCTTTCCTTCCTGTTCTATATTATTTATAATATATTTATATATTGTGCTACAGGCTTTGATGATGAATCTATTTATCAGAGCCATACAAAATTATTGAATAAAATAAATACCTACTTTACGAATACACTTTGGAACACTAATAATCATATAGATTTTTGTGTATATACAAGTATCTATGTTTTATTATTGAGACAAATTGAGTATTGAGATAATAGTATTAATTATAGATGTGTTTCGCGTTTCGGACGATGAGTGTAGGTTAGAAGTTAGAACTGTTGAACCTAACCTTTTATTTTTAACCAAACCGAGCCCGGCGCCAACGAGACCTACCCAGTGGCACCTACTCGTCCAATAACCAAACTGTCGACACTCGACGTTCGGCGGCATGCTGTTCTTACCTCGGATACGACGGTGAAAATGAATAGACGGACCTCCGTAGCACAGAAGATAGCATAACGATCGACCGGAACGAAACACTGGGTGGCTGGCTGACGACGGACGTTCGTCAATCGGTAAAACGTTCGAACGGGAAAACCCGGTGGACAGACGACTTGATTCTGTGTCAGTGAAGAAATACGACAAACGACACGCGCGACGTTATCGTTCGGACGCGGTTTGATTTCAGCCGTCACCGGTCGAGTAAACAAAAACAAAACGGAATGGGATAAAAAAAAAAAAACGAAATTAATACTCGCTGGTTAATATCACCACTGCCTCCTCCTCCGCACCGTCCGAACGATGTCGGTGACTGCGACTTGTGAGTGTGCGTGTTTTTTGTGTGTGTGCGACCGAATGCGCACTACGGTGGATTCTATCGGCGGCGGCGGCGGTGGCGGTGTCGGCGTCGACGGCTGTAATAATCGGCCTACCGGTGGGGGAGACGGTAGTGAGGAAGGCAAAGAAAA
Source organism: Rhopalosiphum padi (assembly GCF_020882245.1). NCBI lineage: Eukaryota > Metazoa > Arthropoda > Insecta > Hemiptera > Aphididae > Rhopalosiphum > Rhopalosiphum padi. The sequence continues at coordinate 71,256,396 of NC_083599.1, read as the reverse complement.
AAAAAATTTCAAGCGTGTGATATCCGCGCCGTCGCCGCTGCTGTGTAAAATCCGGCGATCGTGCGGGCGGCGCGTGTGCGTGTGCGCGAGCGTTGGGTTCTGCGACTTGCGAATACGGTGGCGGTGAAGTGGGTGTTGTTGTTGTTTGGAACGTTGTCGTCCTGACGTCACTCCACCGCTTCCTCCGCCGCCTCCACCATTGTCGTCTTATCACCGTTGATAACACCGAAAAACGCCGCGGTGCCCGTAGTGGTTAGTTACCTTATTAGTTATTAATTTATTATGCATAAGGATTAATGGAACACCGGTGTTACATTAATCTATGGTATAAGGTCTATTGCTTTGTGGGGCCAAAATAATTATTTTGCTATTTAGGAATTCGTGATAGCTCCCGTGGACTATACGATAGGACGTATTTTCTTAGGAGATATATAACTCGCTATTCGACAACACACGAGAAAATGACTAAGAAAGTAAGAACGAGTAAAGCACACTAGATACCGCGGATGTACACAACTATATTATATTGTCATTGTATTCGGTTTGGTCACTGGGTCAGTGTTCGAAATCGTTTTGTTCACCAAATTAAATAATATTCTTTAGATAAAACGATTTTACCATTGGCATTTATTCAGGGTGTTCTAGTTGTGTGTTTAATGCCCAAACATAAATAAAATATGTAATAGCATCCTCATTATAATAATAAATCACATTTTAAACGATAATTTATTTTTTTTTTTGGAAATTATAATAATTTCTGCGTAGACTACTCAGGCCATTATACCATTATATTTATTATTTATATATACCTACATTATAACATTTAACAAAAAGAGAAAAGATTTACAATTTTAAATTAAATAATTACTATTAATTAGATATTTTATGTAATAATTATTGTTGTCTATATTAAATTTAATGTTTTAATTAATTTGAAGAATTCAATTATATTTTCTCGTTGATTGGGTTTAGATCTGGACATATTTCAATCAGGGGGCTTATGTTAAGTCCCTTTCATAGTTCCTCATATTTTCTGCACTCCTGGGATATGTATTTAATAGCGAGAGTGGTGCCGCTTGATTGGCACTTTAGTGTGTCATCTTTTGCAATCAAATATACATGTGTCAGCCTTATGTAGCCAATTCTAGCCCAATTTAGTTTTTTTTTCGTTTGTAGTATAAACTTGGGCTTCTTTTCATCTTTTGACCGTTTATTTAATTTGGTTTAGCTTATTTGTTTGGATGTTCCATTTGATGTGCCAGATGGAAATAGTGTTTTATTTAATTTATTTTTTTACATCTGTGTATCTGTGTATAGTATTATAGTGTATGTGGAAATGTTAATGTAATGTAAATCTAGTAAGCGGATATCTAGTTTGGCTTGTTTATCTAAATGATAATTTTATAGTAAAATAATATTTCACATTTTATTAAAAATACAATAGTAGTTTAAACTTCAAATCGTTAAATTAATTTCCAATGCTTTGTTTTGTTGTAAATAAAATTATATAATATTGCGATAAGAAATACATGTCACGTGTAGGCAGCATAAATAAATTCTCATTATAGCACTGCAAAGTACAATGTGTAATATTGTTGTTTTCGACGATTATCTGCTATCGCTTATTCGATTTTCATAAAACATCTTAATTTTTCAGTCTATAAATACGTTTATAATTTCTGTAAGTTTAAATATACATATAAAATCCTTTTTATAAATAATATAATTTTTTTTTATAATAATTAAAATATATGCTTATTTTTTTTTAGATTTTAAGCAGGGCGATGTAACAATGATGTCATTATGTATGTGTGTGCGTGTGTGTGTGTGACGTGTGTTACACGATAAGTAAAAGTTATTGATAAAATACTTCGATTCTTAATTTTGAAGATTGTTTTGATAGAAAATTATATCAAGTTTGTACTTTGGAGTAGTTTGGACAGATAAAAATTAAAAATGCTTAGTACTTTTTTTATAATTGGGAAAAACTATTAAAAATTTAGGAAAGACGGGAATTTTTATGCTAAACCAATGTTTGACTAAATTGATTTCTTTATTTTGTTATGATTCAAAAATATTATTCGTGGAATCAACTTTTACGTATTCTATATAATTATAAATTTTACTATACGCAATTACATATTTGATTTAGGTATTTTAAAATTTTAGGTACCTATTTATGAATACTATTCACGTTAAATGCTGATTTACATTTACGGTACCTATTTATTATTTACAAAGATGTTATTAAAATATTAAATTATAGTTATATCTTATACAAGCAAGTTGATATACATAAGTAGGTACGAGTAATATTAATATATTATACTAATATGGTATAAATATATATTATTATAATAATTTAATTAAATACTAATAATAAAATTAGGTCTCAAATTAATATGCATTTTCATCTTTTTTTTTTTAAAACAGTCCAAAAAGTAGCTATATCAGCTACAATTAATACAAGTTTGAATTATAAATTATAATCGATAGATTCAAAATACATAATTTTTTTTTCTTATTTTTGCATACTTGGATTATCTTTAATTTTCATGCATGTTTTGGCATTTTTCTAAAATATATACATATATTGAGAGAAAATTGTATTAAGTTATATAATAATACTATTACCTAACTTACTAGACATATTATTCACATTTCGATTATTTTTAAATTTCTATTAGCCCGTATATCGACTTTCGGTCAATTATCGTCAATAGTAACTGATTATTGTATTATCGGCTTGCTATGTTAAGAATTACATACATACCTTAGAATTTAGATAAATGACATATTATATTGTATTATAAATAAGTTTTTTGTAAATTCTCCGACGATAATGTAGGATAAGTAATGGTTTAAATTTTATATGACCTTGCTTCGGGATAATATGTGTTTGTGTAGTCGTGTGTGAATTAAAAATAATATCAAAAGTAAATATGTTTTGGAATTTGGAGAAAATATTTTTTATTTGACGGAAACATTCTATTTTGTATAATGTGCAAGATTAATAGTCAACAGTGAAAAGCGCTTTACTGTCTAAACTGTAAAACACATCCGAATATCTGAGCCGGAAAAATGAGAATACATTAAAATCGAAGCAATTATTGACAAATTTACCAGAAAATTTTATATACGCTAAAGATTTGTGCAAGACAGTTCCGTAGGTAAGGAAAAGAGGTTTTGGGGGGGGTCAAACCGTCAAACCTCCTTCATTGCCAAAATCCCAATTAGTAAATAAATAAGTTATAATATAATTAATAATCTTTAATTAATTAAAAAATATACCTATTACCTATATAGTAAATAGGTATTAGTAGATTTTAATGAATCCCTCTAGCTGAGTAAAAACAGAACATGAATATTTTTGAGATGCAATTTTACAAAAATGTGTTTGTTTTAGTACTTTTGTACATTTCTCTAGAATTTAGATCAAGGAAAACGGTCACTTTGTATGGTCTATTAAACTGCTTAACGCGGACATTTTGTACTATTATACGTATTAATGTATTTAGTATTTGTATATACATACAACTTATATATAAAATATAAGAACGAAAGTTCTCAAGGTTCGTATATTGTAAATATAAGTTATATACCTAAATAATAAGTATATAAAATGTCAATATTACAAACGTTAAAAAATATAATACTTTAGTCATAAGTCAAATTTATAGGTACCTATATAATATATTATATTAACAAGTCAAAATAATCAGTTTTTTTTAATCTATTACTACTATATTATCAAAAGTCATGTTAAAAAATAAATTATAGATGTGTACAATATAAATAAATAATTATACTGAAAAAAATCGTTAAAAAATACATGTCAATATATCGTATATAATATAGCCAATATAGAGAATTTAAAAATTTGAAATTTGTCATTTCCTTTTTGATGCTAATTATAATATACATTTAATAGTTCATTTTTATCACCAGCATTTGATTTTTGTCTCTTATGCATAGGCGCAATTTGAGTTTTAAATTTATGGGGGGGGGGAACTATTATAATTTGCATGTATGCACTGCTGTGTATATGCATTATGTTCCCAGAGATATTGTTCGAACACGGATACGTTTCCCGCCATCTAGTCAACCAGTCCTAAGGTGGTGCGACTGTAGGACGAAAGCTCGCGAAGTTGTCATCGCCGCCGCCTGTCGCAGCCGACACAGCAGTTACTGAACGGTTGCTCTTTCAGCTCTGTGGTTTTGTTCTCCGGCGTTCGGCCCGTGCGGACCTAGTCTTCACTCTTCACACTGGTTTTGGTCACGTGGTTGTTACGTGCCTACCCGTGTCTACCTCACACGCGATCGTCCAGCGTGATCACTGATGCTGTGTTGTGTTTTACGCCCAGTTCGACGTCTTATTCGAGCGATACGACAATCCGTCGTGCGTCCACGTGTGTTCGCGTACTTGCGGTCCGTTATAACTGTGACGTATATGACGTGTCAATAGCAGTGTGTCGTGAGAAAAAACAGCATTACATTGCTCACACACACTCTTACGCGTATAGTCGCGTGGTCCGACGGCTATATTGTGTTTAGGTATCAGGTAGGTACGTCATCGTCGTCCGATATTCGCTGTGTTCGCGTGTGCCACCCACGCCCTAGACACGTGATCGTCTCGCATCTCAAGCTGCTGTCGCTTTACCAGCTTGGAGGACCAGAGGAATAGCCGCAGTATTATCCTGCAATCGTAGACCGTCGTGTCTTCATCGAAGCTGTGGTCATTGGTAACGTGTTATTTTGTACCTGTTCTCTGTTGTAAGCTCCCTCTAGTCCCTCTGGAGCACTGCTAGGTGACTTATTAGTTATTATTATATATTTTTGTATATTTCGGGCGCCCATACTTTAATTATTATGATTTAGTGTATATGTCAGTTTGCGACGTTTGCGTACTATTTATTATAACTTTATGCGCATGGTGTTTTAAATTGTTCATATTATTTCAGACTGCAGTTATACCAATCGGTGGGCGTCCCTTCCTTTCTAACACTTCGCAAGTCGCGGCCGACCACAACCGTCCTTATAGTAGGAGCGGTGACGGCGCAATAGATATATAAAAGTAATAGGGGATATTATTATATTAACAGATCGTTTTGGGGGGCTTAGCCCCCCAAGCCCCCTCAAATTGCGTTTATGCTCTTATGACTATGTAATCTTATGGGGAATGCGTTTTGAACAGATGCTATAACGACTCATTTATATTATATATATACTTTAAGTACCTATTTAATAGTACAGTGTCCGCGTTCTACTATTTTAATTTTTACTCAACCATACAAAATGTCCGCGTTTCGCACTAATAAGCTTTAATGTTCCGAATGTTCGGCCGAATAAAGTGATCTGAAAGACTAATGTGTAATCTTATCTTTTCTTCAAAAATACTGTTGCCATCCAGCGATCGCATACGGGTCATACTGTTGTTAATAATTATTGTTTATCAACATTTTTAATCATTGCCTTTCAGCGTTTGACATTACGATTTACCGATTTACAATAATTTATGACATTACGTCATTTTTCTGTTGAAGTCCGACTAGACACTATACAGTATTATACATTTATACATTTATACAGGATATGAGTGGTCTGAATATTTTTGTGCTTTACAGGTAATTTTGTTATTTTTAAAATTACCTACATCTTATATTTTAAAAATTAAGAGCGTTTAACTGGATTAGCCCTTTTAAATAGGGTACGTCATTATAATTGATCCAGTACAAATTGTCAACAAACTAACTCAACGCAGAGAAAGATTAAATTTATTTCTATAATAATTAAAAAAAAAATAATAAATATTACTAACATGTATAACAAGTATTGCATAGCGGCTCGTAATAAAATGACACGTTCATTAGTCGTTATACCAAGTGATAATCATTTCATATAATGTTGTATTAACCTAATCCTGTACTCAAGTATGTTGTGAGAGAGCTTTCTCTAAGTTAAAAATAATCAAAAACTTTTGGAGATCATCAATTGTTCAATAATTACTGGAGTCACTAATATTAATAGATATTGAATCTGACTTGATACTTAACACCAATGTTATCATTGATAATATTGGAAAAAGTTTTACAGAACTGAGCAATTCATTAATTTTTTAATTATTAAAACATTAGTATAATGATTAATGTTGTTATATGTTTCTAATTAATTAATTAAATTATGGACTTTTGAAATTTAGTTGGTAATAAGAAGGTCATAAACTATGTTGATAGTAAATTAAGTTTTTATTATAAATTATAATTAAAAGGAAAAGATATACCAAATATTTCATTTTAATTTTTCTGTTTTTATTTGTATATTTGAATAAAATATTATCATTCAAAAAGTACTATAATTAAAATTTTAATTATAATTATAATAAATAGTATTATTGTAGTATTGTAGTTTTTTATTGTTTAAAAAAAATTTTAAAAACCAATTTAAAAAAATCAGGAAATGCCACTGGATTTAACTAGTGAAATTCATTAATAATAATCCAACTACTTGATAAATAAGTGGTCGGTGGTTAAATATTTTTAACAATCTGTTATGTTATCGTTATGGTAAATGTTAACCACATGGTTAACTGAGTACAGCAACAGTGTAGTGTTTCGTGGATTTAATATACATCTATAATCAAATGTTTTAAACACGCAAAACACGATACTTACAACTTTACAAGCTACAAGTTGAATATAATCAACTTGACTACTTAACATGACAAAGTGAACACTTATAGTGAAAACTCGGCTTTATAGGATAAGAATTTCACATCTTCGTGATATGGACCATCCATGGTCGTCTTAGTATATTCTGTACCTTACCTACCAGTTACCATAACCATATAGTACCTACGTTTAAAACTATATAATATTTATTATTTAATAATTACTATTAACATACCTACCGGCTACCGTTGCTACCTACGTATTTTGGTTACAATCGGTGTTTACTGTTTTGGTTATTTTTATAAGTTCATAATGATTTACAATGCGACGTACACAAATACGCGCGGACCTCCTCGGTGAGGACTGGTAGTGGTGGTGCGGCACTCGTCGACCGACTGTCATATTATTATAAATATATTCCCACCGCGTAGACTCCACTTCATCGCTCCGTTTGACGGTCAAACATTATTTTAACAATTTCATTATGTACATCAAGCGGATAAAATTAGTCATCAGTTAATTGTTTTTTTTAAGCTATCGATTCCAAAATTGTATAAGAATCAATTTGAGTCTTCTACCTCATATATAGTTAGGATTAGGTTGGCTGTTGGTACGTTTCTACTTCGCCATACGTAATAATTATATTAAAAAGTAACATAAATTACAACGTTGTGTATGAATAACTGTATTGCTACTTATTCATAAATTATAAAATATAAACGAATAGATTATTTTAGGGTTGTCATATGTACAGGATTTCTGCATTTAAATTAATTGTAAACCTACGATACAATCATTTTTATGTGTTTGAAGTTTTAGTTTCTATGAATTTAGACTTTCACGCTTAAAATCACGAAACTCATTAATCATTATTTCTCATTGATTTATCAAATTTTGACAAAATTCAACAAAATCACGTACAATTTCAAATTATTTGTACCTAAAAAAATTTATAAAATGTTCTAATTTTGTGGTTAAGGCTTTATAATTGAATAAAAGATTCCTCATAAGTAATTTTTACTGAAACCTAAAAATCTAAAATATGTATATATTTTTATTATTATTTGTTTTATATAGACGTAATTTTATATTCAAATTTTGTCGTAATTGAACATTTAGTAAAAAAAACGATTTTAGTTTATATAAGCTATTGTCTAAATTTTATACTTTTTATTACTAATAGTAAAATACATTATTCCAATAGGTAGTAATAATATAAATTTATTATATTTGATAAAAATATAGGATACTCTATACTTCATGATACTTAATTATGTTTTATAATATAAACTGACATAATCTCTAATAAGAATCGTTTTTTGTATGCTTATAATAGTATGAGACTCGGGAATTCCTAAAAACAGTAAAAACGATACTAATATACTACCATAATAAAGAATGACACTCCAGTCCTTAAGGTTATTGACAAAAGAGTAAAATATTGTTGTAACATAATCATCAAAATCACGAATAGTTAAATATCAATATAATCAATATAATAATTTAAGGTAAAATATCAAGGATTTTATTATAAGTTGCCTGTGTTTTTTATTTAATATATATATCAACTAAATGTTTTATTCGACTAAATTGTCTTAATTTAATTAATAACTCTATACCCTTAACCACTGCTCACTTGTATATATTATAGGAATCGTTGGTTGAAATACAGCATTAAACAATAAAATGATTTACCATTGAATTCAAGTTTAAAATATCTATTGAACTAATAAAGTACTTAGATACTTATTATAATGATGTATTGATGTGGTACACGCACGACACCTAGGTACTTAAAACAAAAAACTAAAAAAGCGGTTACCTATGTTTTGATTTTTAATTATTAGCTTATAATTTATTAGTTAATAAGAGTTAGGTATAGTGATAAAATTATTTCAACCTATATAAACGTATATAAAATAGAAAATTAAATTACTTATAGCAATGTATATTATGTATTAAGTATAGGGCTATAAGTATTGTAATTAATAAATTATCCTTAGAAAAAAAGGCTGGTAAACTGTTTCCGTTCAAAATTATTTTTCGTGTGCAATGATTTATCACATAAATACGGCACAGTTGCGATTACTTAATTTTAGCGTTGCTGGCCAAAATCAAAGTATGATTGTGTATTTTATATAGTGCGTCGTATGGATACGATGTTTGTCATCAGAAAGTAATATGAAGGAAGCTCATTACGTATAATATATTATTATACAATTTTGTTTTAACTAGCGCTGGCTTTTTTTATTTTTTTAACTAAATCTTGAGACTGAACCACGTTGCGCACAATTATGACCGGAAAACGGATCACTGAAAAGCGATCGGCAGTGAAAAAGTTGGCTGAGCGAGGCGGGACGCTAAGAAAACGCGAAAACACGTCAAGCGTTTCGACCTACGCTTTGGACAGCGATAACGGTGGCCGGTCGACTAGTGACATCGGCGACGTTGTAACACTGAGACGTAATCGTCGGCGCATAGGCCGCCGATCAATGAGGCGTCGGCCGAAGAGCCGCAGGAGGCGTAGTCGGTCACGGTCCGGTCGCCGGCGCATAAGGAGACGTAGCGGTACCGACGAAGACGACATGACCACGGACGCGGAAGAAGACGATGACGAAGCCGACGACGATTCGTCAGCGGTCGATGCGACATCCAGGAGGAGGAGGGCGAGTAGAAGGAAGAGGCGAAATGGCAGCCGGCGTCGTCGTCGTCAATATCAGATCAGTAGTGGCGACGATGAAGACGACGATTACACCACCGACGACAACGCAGAGACCACTGACGAAGCTTCGTCGTATAGCGGCGGCGGAAGCGTCCTCACGATGGCGGCCAGCAAATGTGGAAGTCCTTGTGGCAGCACCCGCCGCCGGAGGAGGAGAAGGAGATCCACGCGTCGGAGGTCGACGGGGTGCAAGCCGAGGAGAAGAAGGAAGAGGAGAAGCAGTGGCTGCCGCGTCTTTGCACTTGGCGAGTCCGCCGTCGGTGAAATATCGGATGATTTGCCAGAGACGAGCGGGACAGGCCACACGCGCATGACGCGGAACACCGGATTGGACACTGTCGCTAGCACTCAACGGGATGGCCGGAAATCGCGCTCGGCGTCCCGTTCAGGCTCTGCCTAAACAGAACACCTTGGCAGTCGTGATGTTTATCATCGATTTTAATATAAGAATTTTTTTTAAAATCTGTTAGATCGAAAATAAATATTATGATACCCGTAAGATAACTAAACCATGTATAATTTGTACGCCGCGTATGAACTGCAAACCACGGGCACCAAGGTCGAAAACCAAATCGTTTTAGTAACCCTTGAAAATTCAAAAAAAAATTACAATTTCAAAATGCTCATAGTCTTATTTTAAAATTAAAATAAGATAAAATAAAAAATATATTACTTTAAAAGAAATGAAAAACAACCAAAAGTTATCATTAACTTATTATTATATAAAAAAAAACATAGGAACAACTTTAGACTTTAAGCAGTGGTTTTTATAACCTTTTTCGAATGACAGAACATTTAAAATTTTATAAGGTTTTCGCGAAACACATTAGTAAAATAAAACAGTATTTATATACATTTTTAATTTTTCTAATATACTAAACAATGCATGACGTATAGCATAAAACAGTTTGCATACATGTTACTATTATGTTAGTCACTAAAAAATAATAAAGTTTAAAAAATTTAACAACTTGAAATGATTATTGAGCTTGGTGACTTTTACAGATATTTTCAATACTCTATACTATGTTCTCTAGTTATTCATGTCTTTTATTTTTATGTTTTGTAAGTCCACGAAAGCAGGGCCGGTGAGAGAGTGGGGCAGCGAGCGCTAGAGCCCCGGGGCCCGTACCTCCGAAAGAGCCCGTGACACCTTTTATACAGAATTGTTTTATAATTATTTGCTGTACCATAAGATACTATTTTAAACAATTTTATCTAATTAATTTTAAATTAATCTATTGTTGGTGATCGCCGATCAGATATTATCTTAAGAAACTATAAGGATATAATTGGTTTAATGGTTTTTATTTTTAGTGTTATTGTTATTTATTTTTTTCCCAAAATGATTTTAACTAATTTACTATGTTTTTGATGTTTACATTTTATAAAAATTTAAAAATTGAATATTTGTATTGTACTAAATTACAATATTTACAATATTTACAATATTTGTATTGTGTTATGTTCAAGAAGTACGTATATATTGGCGGACAAATAAGTGTAAGTAAAGGGGGCTTGGAATCGATCAGCTCGTGGGCCCGACAAAAATTCTCTTCGGCTCTATATAAAAGTCAAAATGTTAAGACAATGAAACTAATCTCTCTAACATCAGATAGTTCATATACTTCGTATAGATATCTCAAATTACATTATTAAGCTTTACAATAGAAAAATAAATAAATTTATTAGAAAAAGGTAAGTAATACCGCATTAGGTGGTATCAAGTGGTATTGTGTACTAGACATTTTATATCAAAATGTTATTGCTTATAGTTAAGTTCATGATAATATAAAATACATAAAAGTTTGAGTTCCCACGAATTTCGTTAAAATTCTAACTTCAAATGCATAATATGAAAATAATGCATGTCTAATGTCTATGTATTTTTAGTATATAAACAGGTACAAGAATATCTTGTGTCGGATTTTGAATTAAATTTTCAAGAATTTTGAACTATTGAATTATTGTTTATCGAAATTTACAAAAAAAAGGTTGAACATTTGTTAAATTTTATCATATGTTGAAAATGATAATATAATCATCTCGTGAAAATGTCATGTATCTATTGTTATTATTTTTTTCTTTTGAAATACAATAAAAAAATCAAAAATTGTTTGAAGAGAAATAATTATACGGATATTTACTTGTAAAAAATATTGAATGTCGTAAATATTAAAATGTAACTTAAAATTTTCTTGCAAAATACAAAATTAATTTGGCTTTCCGGTAGAATTTTTTTTCACATAGGTATAGGTTGAACAACTAATAAAGAACCTTGTATTTTTAAATTTCAGGTATAAAAACAGAATAAATTTATAAATTTTGTCAAAGTTCCAACTTTGAACGCTTATAAAAAAATATTATGATTATAGATTTTTGATATTTTTTAATTGAAAAATATAAACAACTTACGAGGAGCTTTGTATTAAATTTTCAAGCATTTTTACCCACAAATAAATTTCAATCGATATTTAATAATCTAAAAAATTAATAATGTTTTATTTTCATAATATTCTCATATTTTTTGTTTATTTTCAATTATAAAAATAAATACTGCCAATACTGGAAATGTTTAAGTTTGACCTCTCCAAAGTACAAATTAGATCCAAAAACCACTCTTATGTTCAAAATCTAAAATTGTAATTTTTTCGTTTCTAACGATATTTTCACAATAGGTATTCTAATTGTTTAAAAAACTCAACCTTTTATTTTATTGTTCTGTATTTTGAATTAAACAAACGGTTACATATTTTTATATTATTTATATTTAAACAAATTAAATCATAAATTTATATATAAATAATAAAATACAAGATTAATGTCACATCCAAAAAATTTGAAGGAATATAATTGCATAACTAGTCATGATAATATTTTCTCATCTATATAATTATACGCTAACATTTCCTCATTATTATAATAATAAAAGCCGGTTTTTAAATAATAATATAGTACATTTAAAATTAAAATATTTGTTTTGTAAAACTTAAAAATAATTTTTATTTGATAAATAAATTCCTTATAATAATTAAGTTTTATTTCCTAGGTGTCTAATTTTAGAGCATCTGGGAAATATATTAAAATTATACACATTTTAATTGAAATATTATATATTATTTTTATATGAGGTTAAAAAAGTTTGATTATATTAAATTATTAATTAAATGTAGGTAATATGTTTATTAGCAGCACACTTAGTATAATGTACCTATATTATATATAATATTATGTAGTCATATAATTAATGATAAAATCTCCAATTACCTAATAAATTAAATAAAGGTAATATGAATGTAAATAAATTTTATTACAGTCAGTGTATAATCGGGTATTGTAGGACAATATTCAATTTCAATGAATAATGTGTAAAATTATCCATTTTATCCAGGTATTGTATAAAGTTACCAAAAATACAGTAGGAAATTGTGATAAAAAAGATACTATTTATAAAAGTTATTATTTTAAGATAATAATTTACAATAACTTATTTTTGTAAAATATGAATGTTAGAAAAGTAATGTATATTGTAATTTTAATTAAACTATTGAATTTTATAAACTAAAATAATCTATATTAATAAAACGCAATGTTAGTGTACGTATAAGCAATCCATAATTAAGTTTATTAAACTTCTGATAATGAAATTTTGTACATAAATAATTTTATTATATCCAAAAGTGAACTCCTCAAAGCTATTTTTTTAAATTTTGCATTTTTAAGAAGAGTTCTATAAAGATTTATTAGCTGATAAAATAGATACATATTTTTTTTTTTTTTTTTTGTATAGAGTTGTCATTCTTTATAGAAAATAAAATAGTTATTATGATTGGATATTATTTTAGACCTGTATTTTAAATTTGGCCAAACAACTGTGTTAAAAATCTGTGTTGTTAAAATTTAATGTATTTTAATAAGGGTAATCTGATCTAAAATTCTATATTATATTTTTGACTTAGGTTATCATCGACATACCCTCTGATCAAGTTTTTATGTTACAATAAGTATGCAATATGCATGTAAGTTATCATTTTCACTTTATTATTACAAATTTTGAAATCAAACACATTATCGCTATACTGTAATACAGCCATTACTTGGATACCAATGTTAGAGAACGTAATTGATAACTGGTATCGTTAAACAAATACATATCTAGAAAAATTCTACCTATATATAGATTATAATTAGAAAATTTGCATTGCCTACGGAAAATGGAGCACTGTATACAATGTGCGGACAACATAAACAAATAAAAAAAAAAAAATAGATTCAGCTATGCCTGAATATAAGGGCCCGTAGAATGCCCGAATTATTCACTCTGACTGTAACACATATATAATTAGTAAATTATAAAATGTTTCATTAAAAACATTTTTAAACGAAGTACAACATATTACAAATGTTTATTTGTAAATGAGTTTACTTGCTAGAAATATAAACGAGTGCTTAATAAATTAAAAAATTAAAGGTGTGAATTTGCTGATATTCCATGATTTCTATCATGTATTATTGTATTATTCAATTACTGTTTTTTTTCTTTAAAACACACATTTTAAAAATTCTTGTATTCAATTTTAGCTAAACGTCATACTTCATAATCTTGAATATAATCTTCGATGTATTCCATTTTTTTTTTTTGAAAATACAAGTTTTTCTTTGTATAATTTACATTGCAATATTATATCATCAATTGTTTGTAAAACTGATAAATGATTTTTTAAATTTAATTCCATTTTCAATTCAACTAACGTTATATAAATCTCAAGATTGTCGTTCACACTAATGTTGTTTTTTCGTATGGTATCATTTAAAATATCAGGCGCGAGATTTAACTGTCGCTCGTGTTTCCAAACAAAACGTGCATATTTCACCGCAACGTAACTGGAAAAAGACTTTGTTTGAGAAAAATTTAAATGATGCTTAAATAAAATATTTAAGGTCCCATGGTCCTTTCTTCTAGCTAAATTCATTATTCTAGTAGTAACATCTTTTGAATTTGGATAAATGATCCCTAATTTTGTTATAATTTCAATAGCTTTTTCTATCCAACCTTTGTTCTCGGAAAAATCAAAATATTTTAAATTTAGCAAGAATGACTTTGGATGGTGGAATAATGATCTTTTGAATACATCTACTAATAAAGCATTAACGTCTAAATTTACAAAAGATAAATATTCCAAATAATTTAACCATAATCCTTCATTTAAAACACACGATATCAAGCATCTTTCATACAGAAAAATAATGCGTTCATGGTTTCCAGCTTTATTTTCAAACTTAATATAGTTTTCCTAATTTTTTATCTGATCAGACTCTAACTCCCTTACATGAAAGTGAGTTCTTTGTATATTTTCCTCAAATGTTTTCCGACTTTCAAATTCTTTGGCAGTTTGCTTGTGAATATTGTACCATGATTCAATAATATCAATCCTTAATATGGACATTATACTATTTTCAGTATATTCAGTTATCTGTAAACTATCTTCGCCGGGTGGTATAGAATCATCAACAATGATATGTAATCATGCCATAACTTATCAGAACGATAATCAAGTCCACACATTTTTAAACTTCTTTCAAACTCTTTACGAATAAGGTCCTCTTCATTTCTATGTTTCAATCTCAGATATGACATGTAATAAGTTCACAAATCAACACTTATAGGTATGGAACTTAAGCTATTTTCTAATACTTTTTTAAACCCATGTATATTATTATTTCTTTTTTCAAAATTAGCATATTTCTTCCAGTAACCGTAACAAAGTAGATATAGTTCTAAAAATTTAGAGTAAGCCATTCTTGAGTTAACTTCAATATTTTGGTAATCAATTATATTTAATAAATGTATCAATTCCTTGAAATTTGAAGGGTCTCGTTCAAGATGTTTCCATATCTGTTGAAATTGATATTCACAAGTTTTTTCAATTTTAATTTTCTTCAAAGAACGCGGTTCATTTTTATCTAAAGCCTCGTTTTGATTTTGGTAACGCTTTCTATTGTCTACTACAGTCTTTGACAATGTTTTTAGGCTACATGGCAACATTTCATATTCATGTTTCTCAACAATAGTAGTTGGCGGTAGTCCATCTTCTGAATCAGATTTATTGTTAATACATTTTTCATCTTCCAGTAAATTCTTACTATTTCCTAAATCAAAAATTGTATTTTTTAATAATATAAATAAAAACTTATTTAGCTAGGGTGTTCTTACTTTCAACAGGTTCTTTATTATTAACCCGCTCTTCATCTTTAAGAGAGAGATTGGCACTGCCTAAATTAAATATTTTATTTATGAATATTATCAATAAAACAAATTCAATAAAGTTAAGTAAATATTTACATTAACCAGATTCTTGGTTGTTAATTTGAAGAGAAAGCGATGGTCCATCCTTTGTCCTAGGTCTATTGACTCAATAGACCTAGTATTGACAATGCATATTTTGTCTTCAGGTATTAGTTCATCATCAACTAAATCAAAAAAACATTTTAATAAAACACGGGATAACATAAAAGTGATAATATACTTATAAATATAGTATAAATGTGTATAAATTACCTATAATAATTATTTGTGTACTACTGATGTAAATATTACTTTGAAAAATAATTATACAGAATACTAAGAAACTATATTTTCAAGTAATAATAATTCTGGTAAGGGACTGTTACACGTTTATTTTATGCTGATTTAGGGTTGTGGTAAAACTAGTAAAAGGTAATATAATGAGTAGAGCATGATGAGAGTTAAATATTTATTACAGAGACTAAGACCAAAGAGTTAATAGAACCAATGATTAAGTTGCTTAGGGAACACATATTGCTCTGCTTTATGCAATCAACCAGGGATTAAATACCAAAATAACTGAAGAACTAAGGGACTAGAGTTTAATGTAAATTGCAGTATAACAATTTCTTATTTTCAACGTGCATCCTAAATAGTTGTGATAAAATATTCTAGAATAGAACATACTAGGGATCAATATAAACAACTTTGATGAAAAAAATAAAATTCAACTGCTATTATTTTAATAAAAACTAACATTTTAGTGCATTACTGCAGATTGTATTAATATGTAAATTATAACTATTATCACATTTTTTTTTTGATTTGATTGAAAATAAGACTATCTATAAAATTCCATTTATTTTGTGAAGGAATATAAAGTATAAACAGATAATTGTATCTAGAAAAGCTCATTGTTTTGAAAAAAACTTGGTCTTCAGGTTTTTGTTCAGTATCACACATATTTAACATTTACCTGCTATAACTTAAATTGACACAAACTTAAATTATATAGAATGTATAAATTAATGGGAAAGTCAGTAACTGTAATTTGAAATATAATGCTGATATTGTAGTGCAGTGTTTTTCAACGTAATATATGACTAATTCCCTTTTATAATGGTCTAAAATAAAAAAAGCAATTTTGTAGTTATTTATTTGTAATATAGAGAAAAAAAATAATTTTGAAATCTTCTATTTCGAAAAATACAGCATAATATTATTGTAAAATTGTATGGTTTTTACACTGTGATAACTAATTTGCTAATTTAATAGTTTATAAAGAACACACAACTCGTTGAAATTATGCGTAAGATTTTTTTTTTTAAATTGTTCAAAATGTCCACCATTAACTGTATGCACAAATTAATAATTTTAAAATCCTATGAACGTAGTACCAAAATTAATGTATCACTGAAAATATTTTACACATTTTTAATTATAGATTCACGAAATTCCTGTATATACCTATACTATATTTTTTAAGTAGTACAATAAAAAAAAATCTTTGAGATCAAATCTGGAGACTGCATTGGCATTTCTGGGAAATGATTGTTCAACCAATCTCTAGCCACCCGAGCATAATGCGCATAATAATATGCATATTTTTAAAATAGAAGTATTTTTTATTTATTCAAAATTGTTGTTTTAGCCATATTACAAATAAAATCTAATATATAATCTACAAAATGTCTATTTTTTTTATTTTTTTTAAAAAATTCTGAGTGGTTTCTTATTTTAGATTTAGACCATTGTATTAGTCAAAAATTACATTGATAAAAACTACACTAGCATATCTACATAACATTTTAAAATACAACTACAGGTTTTTCAATTAATTTACATATTGTATAGGTACTCTTACTTTTTCCAGATTCTTTATTATATATATCGTCATCTTCCTTAGATGCTTTATCTGAAAATACTTGGTTTTCGAGTTTTTGTTTAGTATCACCAACTATATTTAACATTTTATGTATCATCATTCATCATTAATATCAATAAAAACATACTTTAATGAAGTATTTTACTCTTACCAGACTCTTGATTGTTTACTAACATTTCTTCATTATGCTTAAATTTACTTTCAATACTTGTTTTGTCTTCCGATTTAAATTCAGCAGCAACTTTATCAAATATTTTACCTTTTAATATTAATAAAAATAAAAATAATTGAAATAGGTATTATTACTTTTCCTAGACTCTTCATTAAGAGTAGTGTTAATTTTTTTTTGTAGATTAATGGATTCTTTTTGATCAGGCATGATTTAAAAAAAAAATCTGAAAACAATGAATTTATATTAATTTATTTATTATTAAGTTTATAGATAGGAACTAAAATGAATAAATATGATACTATAGATTCAAATGAACGTAAACATCAATTGGGCACATTATATATGTATCTTTCAAAATGATTGGTTTAGAAATACGAGTATTTTTTATAGATATTTCCAATAACATAATATCAAAACAATTTCACGCATTAAAACATTTGCATTTTATTTTTATGAAATATTTCAACTATATTTTTATAACATAAATCTAAAACATTTATATTATATAAAATAAACAGTAGACATTAGTTATACATGATTATTATAAAGTCAACATAATACGAATTACAGATAATATATAGAAGGCTTCCATACCGTATTTTGAGGATACTTTGCACCATGCGTGGTAATATTGTATCAAATAAAAAGTAGTTTTAAATTTTACAAAATATGTATTGAATATATAAATGATACAATTTTGTTCTTATTACAAATACACAAAAAAAAGTTGAGAAAAATTTTTTGTGTTCATCATCTTCATTTTTAAATTGCAGGTAATTTGTATTTTATTTTATCAGAAATATTAAAAGCATTATGAAGTATATTATTAAGAATATATATGGTTTTAAGTGCAATTTTTTATAGCTATAACAACTTCTGTAAAAAAAACATTAAAATTATCTAATTTCTGGTTAACTTTGTACCACAAAGAAGGTATTATTATTATTATTATTATCATTGCTATCATTCAATCAATCAAAAAATCAAAAACATTTTACAGATGAACTGTGAAACTAGATTAGTTGTTCTTCTAGTAAAAATACATTATTATGGAAATAAGTTCTCCGAAATTAATTAGAAGATACTAAAAGAATTAGAAACCTATTCTGAATAAAATACATGGTTACCAGTTGTTTGTTTTCTTCAATTCCTTCATTGTTTGTATTTTTTAAAAGGCTATTTAAATTAATGCATATATTGATAAGATAACCTATTTCATTTATTTTAAAAGACTGTTAATTTAAAAAACAAATACAAGCTGTGATAGAAAAATAAAAGTACCTAATTATTTAAAAGTTAAAAATGTAAATGTATCAATTTAGAAGTAAATTAAATTATATAATAGTAATAATTAATACGTGATTACACCCGACAACAAATTGTTGATATGTGCATGATGTGCACCCGAAAATAAGTATTTCCTCTTAAGGCTGTATCTTTAATCTTTATATATTATTATAATAATAATTTACTGTACATATACACTACCATAGTATCTTCCATGTATCGTACACAGAAAATCTTATTTATTATTACATAAACACAACTTCTTACTATGGTGTATTCTTTCTAAGAATAAGGGGTGTTAACCCTTTTATGTTATCTTACATTTTTCACGAGATCAATTAATATGGATCAATGGACCATAATATTATTATGTACACTTAAGATAGATTGTTTGTTTATCCCTGCTGTTTATTGTTTACAGTAAAATTAATTTTGTTGACCATTTTTCAAAGAATGCCATCAAGAAAATTATGTTATGAAAAAAAAATATTATTTAATTTAAATTGTAATGTATTGTTAGGTTAAAAGTTATATGGATTTTTAATTATAAAACTATTTATAATTTTTCTTGTTTTTGATAAATTTTTTTAAAATTAAAACTTAAACGCAATTTTTTTTTTATAAATTTCAGAAAAATTCATTTTATGAAATACATTTTATTAAAGCTTCATTAAAAAACCAACAAATACATCTCATCGCTCATCATTTTAAAAAGGCTTGAAGGGGGGGGGTTGATTTATTATATTTACCACGGATCACCTATTGTAAATTCGTTACTGATCCTTTACAAACAATATGTTTCAATCCCCTTAACCCAGTCACTATAATAATAATATAATACTATAATACTATAATTGTTAATATATATAATTTATCAAATTAAGTATTTTTTTAATTAAAAATTCTATTTATATTTTATTTTATTTTATACTTTATAGTTTATATTCAATTTATTTGAGAATGTACAGATGTAACACAATGTGTCTACACCATCATGCTTTTTTTCATTCCAATCAATTATAACTTCCTAAGAACACAACTGATGATGCCCTAGATGTAAAATTAAAGTGAAATAATAAAGATATGAAGTATATACGGTATTGTGGTTCTATGCACAGCATATGCAACAAAAAAAGTGATAATAATATATTGTAGACGACGATTACCTGTATAATTTTATTTAAATAATAGAAATAGCATTTTTTCTATCATATTAATAGTTGTATTGTCGTTGTTTAACTAATAACGGATCCGATAAACATAGCATGTGTTAACAATGCGACTTACCACAAATGATCACGAAACTATGTATATGTTCGAGATAGACTTCAACAGTTCGACAACAACAGCAACGACGATCGCTACCCACCACGGCCAACAGAATATGGCGTAGCCGGTGTTACAGGCTGCAGGACTATCGCTGTCGTCGTCACAGATTCAAGTATAAACGCATGCGCGGGCCCGGAAACGGTGTAGCTCGACGTCACCCACCGCCTAAATATTAGTGAAATCTCCACGCAACCCTTCCCTGCACCGACCCCCTCGGTTGTTAGGAACATTATTTGCTGAGCCAGCAAAGGGCAAATGACCAAATTGGATGATAAACTGCTCGGGACCTCGGGTGTTTGATGTTTGCAAAACTGCAGTGTTCGTCAACTGTTGACACACATATTTGACAATATTTATCAAAACAATACATATTGTAGGCATGGAGGCATGGTGGTTAATTAACATCACATGTCAGAATAACTAATAAATATTAAAACAAAAAAATTTTTTATAGCATGCCTACAATTTGATAATAAATATAAATGAGTAGTTAGACATACATAAACGTATAAACGACGACATTATAAACTATATTTACCTTACCACTTTACCAGGATTGTCGCTGTTAAGTGTTATGAATGTTATGATCAATAAGTGTATGCACTTTTAACGTATTGCTTATACATCACAATAGGTATTTAAAACATTATTTTTTTATCGTTAATTTGGACACATTGATATTTTAATATGTTTATAACATTTGACATATTTTCTTAAAAAACAAAAACTATTTAAATATATATTGTTATATATTATCATTGATTATATGTTATTAATAATTATAATCAATGATATTATAATACATAAATATATTGTTTTTAAATATATTAAATATTAATGTACTTGTAATTTATACTTAGCTAGGTACTGTATAATTGATTTTACTAATCAATAGACCAATAGGTAGGTACCATTTGTTCAATACCTAATGATTTTCTATTCACCCTTCGTTATATTAGCACATACAGTCTGATTAAAATTTAGCTAAATCTATAATTTTAGTTAAAGCTTTATAATATTATTCAGTAATAATATTATGTATGTCGATATAAAAAAATCTAAGTAATTTATATTTCTGTAGGATTTAAATTTTGACAATTTTGTTTGTTTTTCAATTTTTCTTGTATTCTGTCACTTATTTATCTCTATATGTTGAGCATTGACTTCATTCGTACGACCCCAGCTTGCTTCCTAAATAAATATTTTATTGTTAATGTTTTATTTAACACATTTGTTGGGTATCTTTATCTGAGGCTTCGGTTAGTCTTAACAATTGAATTCAATTACTAGAATACCTGACAAATAGATAGTAATAAGTAGATAATGAATTCCTCTTAGTTCGTGCATATGATAAATGATAATATCTTATTTTTGTCACTAACATATTCGTTATAATTAAAATTCATAAGATTCGTCAAAGGTATTATTATAATATAGTAAGTAATAAATATAAATATTATATTATTGTATAAAAGCATTGGAATTTTTTTAATATATTAATAAGGATGGACTAAGTAGGGTCTAGTCTATTATCCCCGATGGCTTGATATAATGCCAGCCTTCATCGGCATTAACCCTGATCAAAAATAAATGAAAGGAGGTCCAATGACCTAATCTAATTAATTATATAGTTCCATTTTCCTTCTAAGCTTATCAGTTGTCACCACAGAGGTGAATTAAAATGTAAATAGTATTATATATAAATATGTATAAGACTAATAAAATATATTCTAGATATTTGTTAAGACTACCAGGCACAGGAAAAGACCCAAACAAGAAATGCGGCCCGCTGTCCTTTGGGCCAGTAGACCACTAGACAAGTCCAGTTTAGTAAATAGTTACTCTTGGCATGTATTTAACGTCTGTGAATTATTAAGACCATTATCAGCCAAATCATGTGTTGAATGAATTTCTTCCATTTGGAGAATTTGATGCATTTTTACTTCTATGCCATTAAAATCTTTAATAATTAGATTTTGTGTTGATTCTCCATCGGATGTCATCGGATCTTCGGTTTGTCCCGTTATACAGCTGTTTTCAATGCAGTTTATTTTATATAAAAGTTCAAATGATTTATTTTCTATTTCTGTCATGTATTCCAAAATGTTTTCTTCGTTTAATGGCTCATTTATTTTAATTTTTAAAGGTCGACATATATACGTGTAGATCTTATCGCATAACTCTTCGTACATTGTTTTCATGTAATCCGTAAATTCTTGTGCTGATGTTAAAATTCGATCATTTGTTTGGATTGTTTCAAAATATTGTTTTACTATGCATTCGTTATTGCTAATTCTATCATCATTTAATATTTTCCTATCAATAGCAATATTTTGATCACGCCTTATAGAACTCTCCAATTCTAAACACTGTTTATTAAAAACAATCAACTAAATTAATCAATACAATCATTAATTTATTAATTATATTTCATATTATAAGCATAAATATAACATGTATTAAAAATAATCTAAAGAAATACTTTCATAAATTGTATTCATATTACAAGTAATAAGTTTTTAATTATTTAACTTCATTAAAAATAGTTATTTTTCGCTTTTTTAGGTAAATTTTCATTCAAGTAGGTAATTATAAATTCAAAATGTATAAAAATCGGTATTCATATCACATAGGTTAAGTCCGGACCCCAGGACCCCCCCAGTCATGTGTTCAAAAATAGATAATAATTTTATGATAAAAAATATTGTTTCCATTTTCACAATTAAAAAAAAAAATATTCAAACTATTCTTTAATTTATCTTGTAGGTTTAATACAATTGATTCACTATTGCTAATTATACCAAGATAATAGAAATATATCATAACGAGTATTTCAATGACACTTAATTACATAAAATTCACGAAATCACAATTATATAACAATTTTGCTTACTTGTTGTTCTAGAAACATTAAATAACGAAATAAACTGTCTTTATTAGAATTGATTCTTATTACATTTTGTACAATCATTTTTAAATCAGTATCTCCACTCATGTGAACCAAATGTTTCATTAATGTTATGAGTTCTTCGTTATCGTTATCGTTAATATTTTGTATTTTGTGTTGCTCAATTTCTTTTTTACTATTGTAAATAATATGGCTATTATGACGTACGCCATCTAAACAAATTAATTAAAAATAATTTAATGATAGAATCAATAACTTATTAATTAAATGTAAAATATTTATATTTTATTGTAGTTAAAAATTATATAGTATGTATACAATAATTAACCGTAGACACTAGACAGCAATATTTAAGTTTGAATTTCAATAATTTTAAAGCGCTTACGTTTTCTTTGAAGAAATTCGGAACTTTCGAGGTCGTTTTTAAATTTATATTCTGTCAAATACATTCTCATTTCTTGTTGTTTTTTTGCCATCCTACTGGCTTCTTGAAATGCTACTAAATTGCTATGCGCTTGCTCTCTAAATTAAATTATAAAAACATACATCCTCACATTAAAATATATTTGGTTAATACAAACCTATCCTTGTTAGATTTTATTGCATTTTCACCAATACGTTTTAAAAGTTTAGCTGCTTTATTTAGTTGATACATTATCGAATCATATTTTTCTTTTTTTTTTCCCAGTTGTTGAAGTAATCCATTTAATGTATGCTTTAACTCTTTTTGTTCTTTGACTTTACTGTTGTATATATGGGTATGCTAAATCAATAAATTTTATTATGTTGATTGATTTGTTTCGATTAGTTTTGTTTTCACTTACTCTAAATAATACATTGTTCAGGTTACAATTAATTTTCGGTACATTGTAAATTTTCGATTTATGTTTTTTTGAACTTTCATATTTTTTTGCATTTTTAATTTTTTTAAGATTAACTTCTTCGTTCAAAAGTTCTATGTATTCATTATACATTCGAAGACTTTGGGATGCTTGTGTTTTTTTAGTAAATAGTTTATTAATAGCTTTTCGGTTTTTTTTATCTTGTTTCATTTTAGACTTAGTTAATGCAATGTTTAAGTTCGTCAAAAGGTTAGTCTGTTCATTTTCTAATAGTAAAGTTGCTAGTCTATGTACAAAAAGAATCTAGTTTAGGTGATACTAAAGTTTAGTCATTATAACTAATAACAGTAATAACTATAGTCATTGTTACAGAACATTGTTCTGTAATGCATACATTTTAACCATAGTATAAATATATTTTTACTTATTGTTGTTACGGTATTTCATGGGCACTACATTTTTATGTAATTCTTGTCGTTTGGCAAGAAATGTATACTTCAATAAATTAGCTTGAATTATTTCACTGGTGTTTTCTTTTTTGATGAAATTTGAATACATAATTGATTCAAAATGTAGTGGTTTATATAAATAAGTTAAATATTTACTAAATAAAAATATATATTAATATAACAGTTATTTTGGGATATAAATTATATACAATGTATATATATATGTATATATATATATATATATATATTAGTTGATAGGCACTATTCATGGCTATATTATATTTTGTTTATTTAATACAATTGTAAGCCAGATAATTAAATTTTTTAAATTATATTTGATTAACTTGCTAGTTTCAGCGCATCTTTATTATTTCGTCGAGAATATTACTGATCAAGAATACTCTTATAATATTATAATCCGATAAGTACTTAATTTATATTATCTAGTTATTATTTTATTAACCACTACTTAAATTGCACCTAAAATAAACATACTTTACGCCATTTACTCCAACATTTGGAAGTGCCGGGTAAGGCATTCAGTGTTTCGGGAATAGCTTCCCACCTTTTTTGTGCAACCTTTTGGGTAAATGTTGGTGTAAATTTACCAGCTACCAGTTGAGGATCACCTTTCAACAATTCAACTAACTCTTGCATTTGTTGCTGAGTTGGTCGAGATGACATTATAAATATAAATTATAGTAAATTAAAAAATGTTAAATTATAAAATGTGTACGCCGCACCTAATGTGTTAATTTTTAATAACTACCGTAGTACCTAGTACCGTCATTCGATGATAATACGAAATTAATAGACAATTATTATTATAGTGAAAAGAATGTATTTAATTTTTGGTGCAGCAACTAAATTAACCACCGATTTTTATTGTAGACTTTAAAAATAATCATAGAATAATGTTAATCAGTTTATAACAATATTTTACAATTATAAATAGGTGGGCATTGCATTTATCATATCTGTACAATATACAGATTATACAAATGTACTAAATACATAGGTTATAAATGTTATAATAATTTATTTTTAATAATTATTTGTGACCTGTCGGGTGGTACTACTGAGTACCTTCCCACTCTGTTGTTTTCACCGCTATTTCACTCAACAAAATTATTTATTGTACAAAATTATGTATAGCTTGTAATTATTCTTAATAAAATAAAAAAAAAAAAAAATAATTATTATTATAATCAGCGTAGTGCTGAAAAAACAATGTTTTCGAATGTTTAAGTACTTAGTACCTACTTGTATTTATTTTTAACAATTTATTTTGTTCACTTTTATAGAAAAATTTGACATTGGTACCTAATTTTATTGACAAAAATGATGAAATAAGTGATTTCACAAAATATTTCATTCTCAAACGTTATAATGTTCTTAAATACTTTACTTATCCATTTTCACTACATTTTAAACACGGCAAATAAAAAAAATATCTTTTTTTTTAAAAAATATTTTTTAAGATCAAATCACTTTCAAAAATATTCTTGGCTTGAGTACTCAATTCTAAAATCTGGATAATTTTGTAAATTGTACTGTGTATTATTTTTGGTGTCAACAAAGAATGGTAGAAAAAATACTAAGCAACTGAAAATCCTTATTACTGAACTATTAAAGAATTTTTCAAAATCAATTAGTAAAGATGGTTATTTAGAAAAATATAACAAAAATTGGTACTACAAAAACGGTATACAGTTTGCTATTGATTGTCAAAAAACTTATTTAGTAAATATTTTAAATTCAAAAAGAATGAAACAAATAAAATAAAATCGAGTGTCTTAAACGTATAGTAGAAACAAATATATTTTTAGAAAAGCAAAATATTGCACTTAGGGGACACAGAGGTGATTGCAATATTATTATGAAAATTAACAAAGTCCATTGTGAATGAAGGCAATTATAGAGTGATGCCAAGATTCAAAATACAAGCAGGTCATACTAAATTAGAAAATCGCTTAAAATTGTTAAGTTTTTAAGTAACATATATGATCTATACTATTCAAAATGAATTAATTGAAGTTTGTGAAACAAAAATAACATTTCATATCTTAAAAGAAATAGAATAGGCTAAATTGTATAGTATAATATTTGACGAGACGACAGATACTTCAAAAATGTCTCAAATGAGTTTAATTATTCATTACATTTATAATGAAAAAGTATATGAAAAATGTATTGCGTTTATTAATTGACATTAGTATTTATAAATAGTAGAGTAGGGACTGTTGAAGAAATTGAAGATGAAGTTACTATTGAACCAAAAATAACTGGTGAAATGCTTGGGTCAACTGCAATTAATATAATGTCTGAACTTGGATTAAGTATTAATAATTTTATAGGAAAAGCTACTGATGGGTATATAATTATGACGTATGATATCAAAAACCAAAGGTATATAAACTAACGTAATATAATGCTAGTTTTAAATTAATGCTCTGTTGATATTTATCCAACTGTAAAACAATTGTTTTTAATAATTTATACTTTACCTGTAAGTATTGGCTAGAGAGTAGCTTCTCTACTCTTTGTAGTTTAGCTTATTTATTTTATTAATAATTTTAAAATAAAATAAAATATGTTTTACAATATATGTAATAGTATGATTTTTACTTACTTATATAATATTATTTATATTTATGTAAAGTTTCTAATTTATAAATAGTTATAATATACTTGCTCCCTTGATACCTACTTTAAATGTATTCGATTAAAAACCTGGTTTAGGTCTCGAATGTAGGAAGAACGCTTAATTAGCTTAGCGCTTTAACACGTCCATAGGGACAAACAATTAAATGTGGAAGATATTATTGATAGATGTTCCAAGGAGAAAAAAACATGTAAGGATTTGATTTTGTAGATAAATGTATTGATTGTATTAATAATAGTATATTGTTTAACATTTTGTAAATTATTAAATAGTAAAAATAAATTTTATTTATTTATTGTTTATTATATTAAGTTTGTAAATTAAGAAATAATGTAAATAATTAGCCTACAAATTCCAATATAGGCTAAATAGAAAAAAAAAAGTAATTTCATTTTTGAAAATTCACCCTCCCCCTTGGGTGACCTCTGGATCCGCAACTTAACCCGATCACCGAATTATCATCGTATAACGAATGCCATGGCATTATTAGGTACCTACTATAGACCTGCCCGGTCCAAGAAATATTGTAAAAAAAAAGCCCAAGCCTGGCCCGAAAATCATCCTAAGCTCGTTCAGGTCCATGGATATTTTTTTATAAGCCCGGTCCGATCCGGTTCAAAACATTGTTTGATAAAAAAAGCTCGGTCCGGTCCAGTCCAAAATATTTTTGGAGAAAAAGCCCATGCCCGGTCCGAAAATAATTCTAAAAAATTCAGTTTGGTCTGAAATTTATTTTTAGCTCTAGAACATTATATTTAACTATAATTTATGTATAATAAAAATGTTTATGAGTAATAGTTGCTTGTGTACAAAAATGTCATAATATTCGTTATTTGTGATTATCCCAACGTCAAACAACGTTAAAACTTATAATTTTAATTTTAAATAATAATTATTTGTCATACAACAAATAAAAAACCAAAAAATGCCCAGGTGAGATGTAAAATATCCTTAAAAAGCCCGATTCAAAATTGGTTTAAGCCCGGCTCGGCTCGGCTCGAAAAGTTTTATCAAAAATAAAGCCCGGTCTATCCTTGGTTTTAATATTTTGAGTCCGACCTGAAAAGTTCTAAATGTAGTGTTCTACGATTATGGGTTTTAGGCGATTGGCCCGCTATAAGCAGAGCCACTATTCCAGCGGCCCTATGTCCCTATCGTATCAAAAATTTGACCAGCCCATAAAAAAACAAAGGTGGGGCAATTGCCCTCGTCTGCCCCCCCCCCCCCATATGACACTACTTGGGTTAGTGGGAGAAGAACAATAGGTTATTTATTTTGATTAAATCAGAGAAATATTTTTCGAATTAGTTATCGTGTATATTGTTTTTTTGCTTGTATTACATGAATTTTTAATCGATCAGTTTGATGCTGATGTTTTATTTAATAAATATCCCTTATCATTAACTTAATTAAAATTTAACTAGACTGTTCCGATTAATGAAAAATTTAGAATAATGACTTTCAACGTTTTAAATGTTATAATAACGTTATATTTGACAAAAAAACGATTGTCATTTGTAAATGTAATTAAAATGGAAAGCGATAATCAAAAGAAGTTAAATACCACAAAACAAAACATAATAATTAGGTAACAAAATATGTAATATACTTATATATCATTAAAAAAACATAACGCAAAACGAAATAATTTAAAATCCGTTTAATTAAAAGTTATATTGGTTTCGTACTCGGACTAAGATTAGTCGGTGGTTACGTAGAAATATTTATATCATGCGATTTAATTTTGTCTTAGCCTTAGCAAACAATCTAATAATTGATTAAATTGTATTCCGTATTCCGGTCATTATCTACCCGCATTAAATCATTATTTTTGATAACGTTTTAATTCTAAATAACGATAAACGCAAAATTTGTATAACGTTTAACTTTTAAGTAACAATAAACGGTAATAATAATAAATTTATTTTAAAATTTAAGTTACGTGATGGAACAATCTTTAAAATAACTGCATTGATATTTACTATTTCTAATTTGAATAAAAAACTATGAAAAATGGAAAAATCTTATTATTATCAAGTGTTTTTGGTAAGTTTGCAATAAAATCTTTTTTTATTTTTGAGGTTGTCTACATTCTGAATTCTGTTTTTTGGACGATTGAAATTAATATTATTGATTTTTTGGATTTCAACATTATTTTTGTTTGATGGAGCTACCCAATATGATGAAACATATATGTTATTGACTTATATGACTATGATTTTTTTTAAACAGACATACTCTAAGTAAAATAGGATTGCATTAAAATATGTGAACATCATACACCCAATCCTGTTATATAGGTACAATGCGAAGCCCGAATATCCCCATAACTCTTCAAGTCAAGACAAAAGCTTAAAATTGTTAAACCGTTGAGAATGAGCCACCTGTTGTTAATTAGAAAAATTAAAAACTTAATAATTTTAAATCAATGTTTTACCAAGTAGCTGCA
The DNA here is from genome assembly GCF_020882245.1 of Rhopalosiphum padi. Lineage (NCBI taxonomy): Eukaryota > Metazoa > Arthropoda > Insecta > Hemiptera > Aphididae > Rhopalosiphum > Rhopalosiphum padi. Next base: position 71,226,734 of record NC_083599.1, on the reverse strand, counting down.
AATTATCTTAAGTCATGAGTAACGATACATTAATTATTTTATTCAGTAAACCAGATATTTTATTTTTATTCTTATATTTTATACACAAAACTATGTTCATAATATGATTTGCAATTAAATTAAAGTTAGCAAAGGTGGCCAAGTTAACATTAATTTTTTAATATAATAACCGAAGATATTGTTAAACAGAATGCTACGAGTCTACTAGGTACTAGGTAGGTACATGATTTTAAATAATTGCATTATTTTTCTATTAAATAAAAGTTTTTACAATAATTTCTACAACTTTTTAAATTATTAAGTAGAATTAAAACAACTTTTAACTAGTTGACGCCAACATTTGGAAATTAGTTAGAATAATGTTTAAAATTAGTCAATATTTAAAGGCTGACTTAGATTTTGAAAATTATTAAGACAACTTAGTTATATGCATGGTACCCATGACACATTAGGCTATCTTAATTCAACAACTACAAGTACATAATTAGTAAAATCAAGCCATTTAGCATTATATATCTATCTGCTTATAAAGAAATTATAAGCTTCTAAACTTTTAAATGCTTTAAATTGATTTAAAGTATAAGAGCTTTTAGTTAAAACCAAATAGTTAAATACATCGGGATTAGTTATTTGTGGGAGAATTTCTATGTCAGTCATCCATGTGATACTTGGATCCTTTAACAAGTAAGGATATTTTGAACCTACAACTTCAATATTCATATATCTAACTTTAACATCTCCTGTATTATATAGGTATTCACATGAGGAGTTCTGATTTGCCCAGGCAAAGAATTTTATTTCTTAAATAAGAGCCATATTTTATTATATATTACCAAATAGAATGTAATTATTTTTGATCAAACATTTTATATGATCTGTTGTCTATGAGATAAATTATAAAAAAAGAAATAATATTTGCTTAAGCAAAAAAAAAAACATTATTTTACCTATTATTACAAAAACACTTAACTGGAAACATTGTTTTAAATTTAAATTGTTGAAATTTAAATAACAAAAATAAAATATAAATTTAAATTTACTTTAGAATTCAAATCAATCAATCATTATCAAAATAGTATTATAATATATAAAAACTAAAATCAAGTAAATAATAATTTACAAAGTATTGCAATAATATATTTATTCCAAAAAATCAGTGCTATAAATATATTTGAAAAACAAATCTTGTGTATTCTTCACAATGTCATCTTGGCTGGTGTCACATAGTAATTTCAAACTAAAATAGAAAAAAATTTAATTTTAACTTTAGTTAAAATATTGATAGAAAATACATACAACAAATATAATTATTTAATAATATAATTTATTTTATTATTTACTTTGTCATCTAAAATAATTGTAACAACAAGTTAAAATATTTTTATTTTTATTTTTAAATCTAAGTTCAAAACATAAAACTTACTGTTTTAAACAATCTTCTTTTATCTCTTTGTTAAGTGTGTTTTTCAGTTTAATAAGTGCTATCATACAATATCTTAACAATAAAGAAAAACTATCTTTGCGTGCATCTACATGCATAACACTAGTGTCTATTGGTATAGCGTTAACATGTTTCCATGCCGTAAAAACATAGTCCACAACAGCACACCATTGTTTGCAACCAACCAAGAATCTACCATGGTAATTGACAAATGTCTGGGGAAAGAAATTATAATAGTAACATAGCCATTTATAAATTTTAAATCAGCAATCATTTACTAAAAATTTACCTGAAAGGCTAGTAAATGAAGTACCAACTCGCTTGAGGTCTTTGGAGAAACTTTCACTCTCCATTTTAAAAATGACTGGTATATATTACGGTTTAAATAATATAGATGTTTGTCAATGTAATCAAAAGGCTGTTAATAAAAATATATTAGAAAATACATGATTAGAATTTATATAAAATCAATTAAATTATGTTATTAAATTTAAATTTAGAACCTATGATATTAATGATGTCTTTATGATATTTGACATTATCATAAGCTATAAAACAAATGAATTGATCATTCAATTATAATATTAAAAAATGTAATAGTTATACATTTCAATGCTGCAATTTTATAATTTAAATTAGCTTTAAATAATAAGAGAAAAATATATAATATTAATTAACTTATATTTTAATTATTATTTACATAATAACATATAAAAAATATTAATAATAATAATATTAGGTATATCATAAAAACCTCAATTTTTTCCGCGAAAGAAAGTTTAAGCATTGAACGCAACGGCGTTGGTAATTTTATTTTATCAGAGCTCTTCATTTTAGTATCGCCTAAAAATTGGTTTATACCTAAAATAGAATTTGAAAAAATTAATATTAACATATATATTTTTTTTTATAACACTATACTTGGTTGAGCTCCATCTAATGATAATTTGCCAATTTCTGTTGATAAATTATCTAGTGTATTCTTCAAATGGGTGTCTGAATTGGGATTGTTGTCCATTTTCAATATATCCTCTTCAATAATTGTTAAATTGTTAATAAAACTAAAACAAAATATAACCATTAATATTACCATTATTATTGTCATTAAAAATGTATATTAATATAAATATGAATACAAACATTTTTTAATTATGACTAATCAGTAGGTACCTAAATGCTAAAGTAAGTGCCTACCAATTTATACATAGTATACTTGTTTAAACAAGTAACTGTGTAAGTATAGGTAGGTAGTTATTTAAAATTTATTTTTGTTTTTACTAATTATATTAAATCAGTAATTATTATAATTCAATACTATTGATTCATATATATAGGTATATAAGTATTTAGTGTTAAAATTGCAAATTTAAGTCTGATAACATTATGTTTTCTGTGTTGTTAAGTCTAGTGAAATAGAAAATAGTATGAATAGTATGGTATTTTTAATTTGTTATTGAAGTATAATATAATATTTTTTGAAAACATTGAATGTTAATGAATGGTTAATAGGATCGGATATATAATATGCTGAAAGCAATAGCAAAAAGAACAATCTCGTGGTGTGAGCACACTTCTTTACAACAAAATGGCCGTTGACACGAGAGCACGTGAATTATACGCAACGGCGAACGGAACAGAACGAACGTAAACAACGACAACGACTGAACGACTGTTGGCGGCGGTGTATGCGTCGTTGCCCGGACCAGGGCGACGGACACGTCAGTAGTGCCAACTTCACGGGTGACCGAGCGCGGTCACTTATCATACCCCTGTCCAAGACCGGCGGTAATCAGTTTTGGACAAAAGGATCGAACAATAGTTGCTGGCAACTGTAGCCGAAGCCGAAGATAAGTGTCACGTATTTACGTTTCGCTGTATCATCTGCTGAACGGCAGCAGATAACGCCGGAGGGACGCAGGCAGACGCGCATTCATTTATTCATAGATTTCAGCGTCCCCCTTCATTTAATTAAGCGAAAAAAATACTAGCTCTAAAAAACTTTACTATATGTGCAGGGGGTGTGGGTGGCGAAGTCCACAACGGGTTACTTAACTATTTATCTGCTATGGAACGGTCTATTCTGAACTAAAACCAGCGTCCATCCTCAATTTTTTTTCCTATTTGAGCACTGTTCTTGTTATATTATTGCGTTTGAATGCAGTCGTACACGAGAAATCGTTTCCGTACGTTGACGGTAGCGTGTCCCTACATTTAGGTTCTACGTTTATTTGAAAACTTCATTAGCGAAAATGACAATTCGAAATAGTTAGATGCACAAACCAATTTTTAATTTGCATTAGGCAAATTAATGATTTAAATAATGATTATATTATAAATTATAGCATAGTTTTCGATATTGATACGTAAAATTCAATATTTACTTACCAGCAATGGCGGCGGCGGCTGTCGAAAACTGTATACAGGTATTCGGGACGGCTGTGACCAGGGCAATGATGACTGATGACAATGAGCGGTGGCGGGTATGTCTGGCGTCTGAGGATGTCCTTGTAACTTGTACAATTGATCGTGTGGCGCGGGCTGTGGCTGTGCGGTGGTCAGTGCATGGTGGGTGAAGATTTTCGTTGTATTCATTCGTTGTCAACCATTGGTATTATATAAGTACAGGTAGAATCGAACAAAATTACAGTGTTGTAATTTTTTTTTTAACTACATCTGGCAACGTCGCATCAGTTTTGGGTGAAATCGTATCACAAACAGATAAAATAAACCTTTTAAATCACATTTATCACAGTTACATTATCAATAATTCTGATGATTATATCAATAATTATATATATAAGTAAAATAAATGTAAAAAAAAATACACCAATCATGAATCCATTAGTAATTCATTGATATAAACCATACGGCTACACATTTTTATATTAATATCAGTCTCATATACCCTTGTTCAATAAGTAAAATTTCATCATTGCAGTCTTCAGTTAAATATTGATCACCAGTTCGTATATTTTATGAGTATAATTATCATGATTTATGTTATTATGTTAAAAATTTCAAGTTCCTACGAATAATATTTTTCTAAAATGTTGATATTAAAGATAGGTAAATAATAGGTTTTAAAAATCCTTAGTGCCAGATTTTTGAAAAATTAAATTATATATATTACATATTCTATTATGAAAACCTTAAAACAACTTGTAAGAGTAATTTTTTAATAATACAATAAATTTTACTAAAATATTTGAATCAAACAATAAAACGCGTATGTCGCGTATGTATTAATATTTAAATTTAAAAACAAATACATTTTAGGTAGGGGGAAATGAGATTTTTACATTTTGATCTACTCCGATTTAATCGTTTAGAAGGTTATTTCAGAGAATGAATTAGTCCGAGACCTGTTATGGCCTATGTTAATATAATAGACCCAATGGCGTCGAACTTGGGGGGTTGAAGTCTAGTCATGACCAGAGCAAATTTTTAAATGGTAGATGTGGTATACCGGTATACGAATAATGAATGAATTTATCCTATAAATCACTATAATATATTAATATCACTAATATTGGGATGGGGTAGATGGTAAAATTTAAACGGGGTGGCTGTTGACCGGTTCATTTAAAATTTTATTTGGCGCCACTGGACAATATTCTCCTTGGCGTCACTGTTAGGTCATGGCTTACATTATTTTTGGCGCCCAAACCGGGAATCTGCCACTGCGGACGCACTGGACCAATATAGTTCATAGCTCGCTCTCTCTCGTACACTATTGTCACTGCTATAGCTCTCCCTCTCGAAGTCTCGACACGAAACGCCATACACAACCAAACCAAACACGTTATTAGCATCCTATATTCTAGACTATATAGTCCTTCGCCGTTTAAGTACGCCATCTTTTCTTTGTATTTCTTCCACACCAAAACTTCTTGAAACACGATTTCGACTGATTTTGTTTCTTCGTCGTTCCAAATTTCCAACTATTATTGACAGTATTAAGGTAAGTCACTTTTAAAAAGTAATTAAGTTATTTTACAAAGATATAACTATTGAAGTTACTATACATTAATTAAAATAATATTATATTATAAATTGTAAAATATTGTTTACAAAGGTGCTTATTGTATCATTCTTATACGTTATAAAATATATTAAAGATATAAAAGTAATAATCAATATTTTGTACATAGTTATCTGTAGGCATTAATACATTTGATGGTGAAATTAAAATAAAACAATATTTTGGAAGGCTAGACGAATGACGATGAGATTTATATTATAAAATTAAAATTTTGAAAAATTATAAGATTATTTAAAAATTTTGAAATTTTTGCTAAACAATTATAATGAACATTATATTGAGGATCATGGAAAAACTCGGCGTCTTGCTCTTCATAATATTGTCATCTTTTAATTTTATAATAGGTATATTTACTCTAGAATCAAAATTGAGCAAGTTCTACTCGGACTGCGTAAACGTATATAATTTGCTATATTGCGCGTAGGTTAGAGAGAGATAACAAATACTACGTTGGCATCATACATTTTGTGATGTTAGCTTTAATATTAGAGTAATTTTACCTATTATTAAATTTAAAAGTAAGAATATTATCTAGATAATGACATGATTTTATTGATATTATTATTTTAAAGTGAGTTATGAACATTTTAAAGTTGCAATATTTTACATAGCTGTAACTCACTTTAAAATAATATCATTACAAGTATAAATCATTGTCTAGATAATATTCTTACCTTTAAATTTGATAATAGGTAAATTTAATCCAATATTAAAGCTAATATCACAAAATGTATTCTGCTGAACGAAATTTTGTTATGATGTACATTAGTAAGACAGAGACAACATATGCGGGTATGGCGTCCTCTTAATTATAAAATTTATTTTTGTATGTCTTATATTTATAAACGGATTCAAAATTTCAAGCGAAATTTTTTCAAGCTCTTGATGACATTATAGCTCTTTATCGCATTTCACTTCAAATAGTCTTTAAAAAGAAAATCATCCTTATCTATATACATTTAATATTTTTAAATTGTTATGATAAGTACTAATTATGAAAAACCTTCTATTCTATTTTCAAGCTTGTTGGCTGAACGAACACTTTTTTTAATTGACATTTATATAAAAAATGTCTTATTGTACTTACTTATGATTACGATTTGAAAATATAATACTTATAACTTATAAGTTATAAGATTCTTCATTAGTAATTTATATTGAAAAAAATGTATAGACAATTATTTTTTAAAGACATTTTTAGTTCAAATTTGGACGAAATTACTTATTTAACCGTTAATTATTTAATATTTTATTTTGATTTACAAACATTATTCGTTTGAACTTAAAACGATTGCGTATATTATAATAATATCAAATTTATTAAACATATAAAGTAGTAGGTCATAGATGTAGAGTACACCTACTATATCAGAGCATCATTATTATAATTTATTTTTTCATTATTTACATTATACGTCATTTTGAAAATATTAAAATACTATAGGAATTTGCGATATATTCTGTAAATTTGTATTGGTATGAAATCATTATCTTGCGAAGAATAATTGTCGTGCAGTGAAATGAGAGAGATATAAGGATAATATCAGTTTTAAATGTTCGATACGAAATTAATAACTATTAACTAGGTGTTTATCTTTAAAAATTGTTTACACGACTCATCATAGATATCAATTTTTTTTAAGTTTGTATGGTGGTAACTTGGTTGTGTATAAGCAATATATCAAATTTTGTGTTATACGAAAAATATCGTCAACAAAATAAACTTTTTTGTTTATTAAATACCTACTATTTTATATTTCATCAGCTGAAATTTTTTATCATAACAATTAAAAATAATAAATGTATTATTTTAGTATTAGTGTATGAGTGTATAAGTTTGAGACTAATGAATAGTTATACTGACAACTGATAAATGACTAAGTACCTCAGTAGTAGAAACTATAAACCAATAAACTAGTCGGCAGTTCATTTGATAACATAATAGTACACATTATTCCACCTTCCACCATACTATCAGTAACAATTATCATTCACGGTTTCGCGCCATCAAGAAATTCTTTTATCTCGATACTTCACGCGTTGTAAACATTGTAAACACAAACCAAGATAATAATATAATTCATTTTATAATATTTTCAGTGTTATTATTTTCATGATAATTGATAGTAAATGTCACGCTATTGATTTGACTCAAGTGTAAGTGCATAACCTTTGAAAATTAAAACAATTCAATAATTACCACCGGTTCTCTATCATTAAAATCGATTTCGTCCGCCTAGTACCATTACACAATTATTCACTAGTTTATTTTCCATTTATCGCGTACATTCAGAAAAATAGTAGGTATGTAACAGTTTAATAAATTCAGTGATGGGTATTCTAATACCTATCTATATTCTTGGGATTTTAGAAGTATATGTGCATATTTTAAATTTTAAGTATTATTTATTCTATACTAGTGATTTTCAACCATCTTTTTCATACGGCACACTCCAAAATTAATTACAAAATAAAAATAAATTTATTTTTTATATGTAGTCTCATATTTAATCTTTTGAAATAAAAAGTATAACTTTTGTAGCCCTATAATTAAATCCCGAAATGACACATTTTTGGCCTGTACAAATCTTTTTGAATCGTCAACATTTTCTTTTTCGACAGTTAAATTTTCTTTCCTGATAATTCAATACAAATTTAATCATAATTTTTGAGATAATAAACAATATTTTCAATTAATTAACTACTTGTATATTTATTAACTAAACATTTTAAAGTAAAAGCTATACACATTTTTATTTTTGTTTGGCTCACCAAAGTTATTAATTTTTGAATTTGACCCGAGAGAGTTTTTATTACTGTTTTACATTATAGCATTAACATTATGTGATGATTCAATAATAGTCTATTGTCCAAATTGTTAATTGGCTGTTCATAAAGATTTGTACTTAAATATTTTTGTTAAATATTGATGCTTTGATGCTTAATTTTTTTGATATATTTTTGTTACTTATTAAATTATTAATTTTGAATTATAATACTTATATAAAGTTATCATTTGTGTAATAGAGATGGGTGATAATAATTCTATCCCTGCTCCTGCAAAGGTTGATCGACTTAACAGTTTCCATCCTGACTGTGATGAATTAAAAGAAAAATATGATGAATGTTTTAATGTATGGTTCACTGAACATTATATGAATGGGCATTATAACAACGAAGGGTGTAATAAAATATTCGAGTTGTATACAGACTGTGTCAAAGTATGTTTAAATAAATTAATGAATTATTATTTCAATGAATTAATAACTATCAATATTTCAAATAGCGTGGTATGAAAGAATACGGATTGCAATACGAACAAACAACTGCTTCACACTTGGGAACGAACAAAGAAAAAACTCCACTTACGGATACAGAAAATCCAAAGTAGAATAATGAATAACGATAAAAAGATAGCAATAAACAATCTGGCAGAAAAAGTATGGCAATTTTTATTTATTTTTATTTACTTATTGATAAGATAATTTAAGTTAAAATAAAAATTAATATAATTTATAATGAATAATAAATATTTATTAATGATAAAACAGGAAAACATTTTTGTAGCTCCATGTGTTTTTAAAGCTAAAAAGTGAATATAATAAATAAAACCCGATTCTTATAAAAAAAATGTAGAAAAGGTTATTGAATGTATTTAAATAATTAGTGATTTTGTATTAAAATTGGCTATGTTGTATAAGATGGAGACAACACATGCGGATATGATGACCTTTTAAGAGTATGAAATGATTGATAAAAATGTTCTGTCTTGTATTCTAAAAAAATAAATACCTAAAGAATTTTTATACTTTTATAACCAACTTAATATACTGTGAATAAAACTAAATAATGTTATATAATATAAATTTATAAATCACTATTTGGTTATCTTTTAAAAATATTACAATAGCCATTACAATACTTCAATAAATAATAAAGACATTGAAAACTCCCCTGACAAACACTTCTAAATAGTGATGATCTCTGAGAAAAACAACTGAAATCTCTGAAAAGCAGACACCTCCGAGTAGTGGACAAAATTTCAGCAACCAAGTTTATTTAAAGGTTTAATTGTAGAAAATTGCCTTCATCTATAATCTTATATGCCTTTAAGACAGGTGTGCCCAACTTGCAGCCCGCAAAAGTATTCCAACCGACCTGTCACCGTTTTATAAAAATTAGAAATTTTTATAGGTATAAATAAGAATAAAAATTATAATTTAAAAAAAAATCTTAGTATAATAAGCTTTAAAAATTACAAATTATCATTGAAAACACAGCATTAAGCTGGTATCAATTTTGCACTTTTTTATTTTGAGATATTTTAATAATTGAAATTAAATTAATTATTTTTTTCAAACACAAGAAAATATGTGAACTTGCATTTTTTAATGACAAAAACAAACTTGTGACTAGCGTGGAAAGATTCAATATACATGATTAGGGCCATAAATTCGATAAGTGAACAAAAATAATATTTTATTTATTGTACATTTTATCAAAATGAACAAAATAAAATTGATATACGGCCCACAGTAAAAATATAAATTTGAAATGTGGCCTGTAAGTTAAAAAAAGTGGGGCATGCCTGCTCTATAACAAAATGCACTAATCTATCTGCATATTAACAGGTCCAATATTCCTTATTATATTCTATTCAGTACAATTTCCATTCTCAATTCCTTCACTAATATTCTCTTCAACTTTTTACTAAAACAATTTACTTAAGGTACATTTTTCCTGCAATGTCCAGAATCTATACATAGCCAGGGTCTAAACATAATGTGATGGTGACCATACTATTATTTGCTGTATCTAGATCAGCGTTTCTTAAACTGTGTTTGGTGGAACCCCAGTGTTCCGTGGAGATAACTTCAGGGTTCTACAAGTCTACAAAGCTTAAGTAATTTTTTCAAAATTTTCAAGAAAATTAATTTAAAATATCCAACTAAAGATTAGTAGTGGGGAAAAAAAGTTTGCATTATAGAAAAAAAATATTTGTATATTAAATAATAATGTAAGCCGTATGGAATAGCCTATCAGCTATTTTATAGTTCAAAAGATGAATATCCTCAATTGTCACAAAAGGCCGTGTTGAGACTTTTACTTTTTGCAACCTATGTATCGACAAAAACAAAATACCGCAACAGACTTGATGCCGAACCTTATATATAATTCAACTTTCATCAATAAAACCCAATATTAGGAATATTTGTAAGACTAAAAGGCAATTTCACTTATCCCATTAAAATGTATACTGTGTCTTATTAAAGTATTATTATTTTAATTTTTATTTTAACATGTTATATGAATTAAATACCTTTAACACAATATTGTTATATGATTATAATTTATTTGCAAAAAATTCTAAAAAAAGCTAAAAATAAAAGGTAAGGGTTCCGCGATGAAAGTGGATATAAAAAAGGGTTCCACAGATAAAATAAATTTAAGAAACGCTGGTCTAGATGCTTTAGGAAAAATGTACTTTTCATTTCTTTTTTAAAATTTTTTTTATTAATGTTTAAATTTGATTATAAAAATACTATTGTTTGATTTATAAAAGTGTTCTTAACAGTTATATTTTGCATTCATCATAATTTAATTTAATTATTAAATAATTTATAAAAGTTATAATCGATTATAATTTAATGTTTATATAGAAGGACTCGCACGAACTGGAAAACTCATTAGATATAGAATTGGAAAAGCTGAAAATGAAAAAAAAAGAAAAAGATGACATTATGAAAGCATTACATCAGTACAATGACATTAAAGATGCTACTCAAGAAGTTTTGGGAAGATTAGCTATTCTAGAAGGAGTAACTGTAGCCGAAATGCATCGAAAATATAATTTACTCGAATCCGATTGAATATTACTATTATAATTAAAGACATTTTAACTTTATAAATATTTATATTTAAAAAATAATACTTTCATTACGGTACTTAACTATAAAATGTGATTGATTTGTTTTAAATTTGCTCAATTGTTTTTAAAACAATATATATATATATTATATTCATATAATTATAATTATGTTGTAATCATAGATATATAGATACTGTTACTATTCACTTTAAGTTAGTAATTGATATTATATTTGTTTTTTGATGTTTATCTACAAGAAAAATTGTGTTTACAAGATTATAATATATAAATTCTAAATTAAGTTTAAAAAATGCTTTGATTAACAATGCACAGAACATTTTTAAGTTTTTTTACTCCATCTAAATGTTTCTAAATATGCCATATTCAGTGATTAATTAATTATAAATAATATTTGTTAAATAATTTAGCAAATTTAATTTTACTTAGAAAAATATTTATTTATGTATATAATATATATTTCTACAAATTAAGAAGATTTTAACTATGATCAATGTATTTTTTGAGAATTCATTGAATTTAAGAATATATTTCTAGCAATTCTTGCTACTTAGTAATACTTTTATTATATTCATGTATTATTATATAAAAATTTGTAATTTTTAAATTCTTTTACATTTAGCATCTATGCTTCTTTAATATAATAATAAGAAGTTTTATCTATTTAATGTAAGTTAAGTACATCTATAAACATATTAAAAGGCTTTTCTAACTATAATCTGTATAATCAAAATTATCATATTTATTCTTATTTTACAGAGAATTAGTTATAAGATAATCGACATTCTATAATGTATTTAAATGTACATGTCTAATAATCTATATATTTAAAATATAATTCTAAACTTCAATAATTACTGTACATTTTTAGTTTCTTCAAATTATCTCTAATGATTTGTGTACATTATTTAAAATAACTATTTACTGAAATAGGATTCAATTGAAATTAACAAGTAATGCCGTATAAATATGAAATAATCTTTATAACACGGTTTATCTCCACCTTTAATTAAAATTAAAATTAAAATTATTAACACTATTTTTATGTTTAAATTAATTAATATAAAATATTAAAAATAAGAAAAACAAAAATTAAAATAAAAACATTTTTAAAACTTCAGATAATGACCAATTATGTTAATTTGTACAGGTATAATCCAAATCCAATGTTAGTTACCTACTTATTTTTAACACCAAAACACCAATTTTATTTAAAAATTACATTTTAATACACACTAATTTATAAAAAAATATTGACACATAACTGGTTTAAATATAGTACAATTTACTTAATTTGTATTGTTGGATACCTACTTTATCTAATAATTTATAAAATGCTTGGTGTTAAGGTAATATTAAAATTAAAATTACATTAAAAAATATCAACTAAAATAAAATATTAATGCATTTTAATTTAATTTAATGCAACTTAAAATTTTTGAATTAAATTACTAATAATAAACATAGTTCTAATATTCCTATTAATTATATTGTTGTCTAGGAAAAAACCAAATATTAATAAAAAAAAAATGACTTGAATTATTAATATTTTTACAATATTGTGTATTCTATATAATTTATTTTACTTATTTTAGTTTATATAGGTCACTTTGAGTGTGGAGTCAGTTTTAATTAGCTGGACAGTTCTAAGACAGGATTGTAGCCTGGTGGGGGGGGGGGCGTTATAGGTGTAGTCACCACCCCCCCCTTAGCTGTGGTATACTCATAGATTTGCATTTTTTTTTATTAATGATAATATTTACATGTTTTTCTCATAAACCAATATCTATTCACTTGATAAAGTATACGTGAAGTTATTAATTTTATGTATATAATTTTGTCAATGAATCTTGAATAACGCCCCTCCCCCCTTTAAAATTCCTGGCTAGTGGCTACGCACCTGTTCTAAGAACTCTTCTTATCAAAATTCTGTGTGAAATAGTCCGATTTTGTATCAAAAGGTTGATTAAAGTTATTTATACATAATACATATACAATAATGTATAGGTACCTTTTTATCTTAATAATACCATAGACAAGCTGTATAGTATAAAATATCACCTATATGTACATAAAGTTATAAAATTTCAATCATTTTTATTTTTTACACAGACACAGACACACACTTCTAGTATCTAGAATTTCCCAAAACAGAAAAATATTAACAGTTTTTATGTAAAAAAAAATATTTAATTTAGACAAAAATAATTTTAATCAGGTACAATTACTACAATTTTAATTGAATTTACAATTAGAATTAATATCTTACAAAATATGCAAATTTGATTTTTGTAAGTTTTAGATTTATTCTTGTGATTTTTTCCTTGATTCAATTATATTTATATAATATACTCATTTTAATAATGTATAATTCAATAATAAAACTGATATAGTTAATAAGTATAGTATTTTAATTTTCTCATGCTTGTAAAAATATATCAAATAAAATTGTAAATACTAGTTACAAGAAATTATATTCCCGTATTGCTATTAAAAATGGTCCAATAAAGAAATTTATTTTTCATGTATAATTTATTTCAGAAAAAAAAAACTTATTATTACATAGAAAATTATTGTGGTTTTATGAATTTGATATAGATAATTAATTTTTAAAGAAGACTATTAAATATATTTCCTTACCTATTTCCCTAATTTGTAATAAGACCATTAAAGATGGGGTTTTTCTAAATATTTTTGAAAATGCATTATTTTACTAGTATATAAGTCTGATAATAATATACTGTGAAAGCTATACACCAATTGCATCATGCTTGACTTTAAGTAAAATTACTGAAACATTTCTTAAAATTAGGCTTATATATTTTTAAATTATAAAAACTTTATCTTAAAGAATCAATTTTGTTTTTAATCAGAAAAATCAACTATAGATGCCTTAACTTAAGCCAAATTTTGTATTAGAAAGAATCTAATAATATAATATGATTAAATATACTAATAAATTATAAAAAAATCTTTTGACTACAATTTATAATCTATGAATAAAGAAGTCTGTAGCTTGAGCATCCTAGTATTAAATTATTCTAAATCTATTCTTATCTTATTTATCATTAGTTATCAAGCAGAACTAAGGTGTGAAGATGGATATTAGATAATATTGAATTAAAGTGTGGTATACACTATACAATATACTACAACTTCCAAGGTCCCATACTGGGTCCTTTGTTATTTTGAATTTATAATTAAAGTTTACTTAAAATGTTTTTAGTTTGAACTTAGATGTTGAGTTAATTTCTTTTTCTGATGATACTCTTGTCTTTACTGAAGGTATTAAAATTACCTAGGTTAATATTAGACAAAACTATATTCGCACTTTTACCAACTAAAAATTGGGTTTGACTATAATTGTATGGCATTAAATACTAATAAATCAAAATAAATGTTTTTAGAATTTATAATAATACCAATAATTTTGTATGTACCGTATTTGCTTTTAATTATTCATTCAAGTAATCGTAATTCGTAATATTATGCTTAGTTTTAAGGAATAAATTAACTTTATTACATTGTTTTTAAGTACATATTTGAATGTATAAATCATTTTTTCAAATAAAAAAATAAAAATTACAATTATTGTTGAGTGATTAAGTAGAAAACATTAGGTAATTCATTTAAATATTTTAGTAAAATTTTTTACCTATATCCAAAATACAATAAATAATATTGTTAATATAATTAAAAATGTATCTTATACATTTAAGCTAGTAAAAGAAATTGTGAGTCTTATATAATGGTTTAAGAACTATAATACACATTATGTAACTACCTCTATAATATGGTTTAAAATGTTTAACGAATGTAGGAAATATTAAGCTATATATTACATTAAATATAAACCCACTGCCCACGGCTGTATTGCAATATATTTCATATATTTAATGTATATTAAATTAATTGTCTTGATTCGAATTACGTTTGGTTCAATTATTTGACTTCCGTGTTCTAATTTTAATTTGATGTAGATCATATTATAAATAATATTATCTAGGACATCGCACAGGCTTTTATTGATATTTTTATTTTTAAGTGTGAGTTGTAGCTATGTAAAATATTAAAAGTTTAAAATGATCTTAACTCACTTTAAAATAAAAATATCAGAGCTTAAGCGCCGACGTCCTAAATAACATTTTCGTAACTCTATAAGTTTGATAATGGATAAATCGACTCTAATATCAAAGAAAACAGTACAAAATGGATTCGTAAAAAAAAAAAAATTGCTGTGTCTCACATTAGTAAGACGGTGACAACACACGAGGGTGTGGCGTCTCGTTATTGGATTTTTCGTGTGTGTGCTTTTTTTTTCGCACAATCCATGGGATATAGACGTTTTTGATTTTATGAAACGGTGCCGTGTCAAATTGCACTCGGGCAACCTAATGCGCGCGCGGTAGAAAACGTACCGCAGTCCCGCGGCAGACCACAGACAGTTGTTATCAACCATTAGATACTAACCGATATCCCACATTGATAGTGGGTAATCGCGGAATCGGCGGGGACGCGATACACTGCGCGCACGTTTTCGTCGTCGAATTCGTTTTGACAAATTACAGACTACTAATACCGACTGCGTGTTGTCGTCGCAATACCATCCGCTGCGATTTATTAGTGCTCTCGACTTAGCGCAGTAGACGTTTGATTGTCGATCGGCAGTATTTCGTTCACCGTCGCCTATCTGCTGAGACGTAACGTATCGCGTTTGTCGTTTCTCGTTATAGTTTCACATTTGGTGTTCGCCGCCGACTAATTCGCACCGAAGATTTAAGCGGCGCCTACGATGGTGTTACAGTACACGAGCACAGGTATGTGGCATCAGATGCAATACAAATTCAACGCGTCGTCGACGAGTGCATTTGACTCGACAGCGTTTAAATTGTTGTGATCTTATGATGTTTCTATTTTTTTTTCAGCCGTCGACCCACCTGTTACGCTGCTGAGAGGTGTCGACAGCTATGAAAGTAAGTCCGAGGTTACTTTATGGTTTGATCGCATTCAAATGCTTGAATCTTTAGATTAAAATTAAAAAATTAACATTTGTTTGTTTCATCAACGAGTATGAATAATATAATAGGTAAATAGGCAGTTAATAAATTCATACAATATTCAAATACCTAAAATAATGGCCTGTGTTGAGTATGTTAGAAAAAAAACCATTGCATGTCCTTTAATTTGTATGTAAATTATTGCATTAATGCATTTATTTAACATATGTATTGGTTTGAATAGTTTAAAATAAGATAAAGTTATGTATTGTTATATGTTAGAAAAGTTTTGAAAGCGGTCTCTTCCCAGTTTGCTGTTATAAAATTTCAAATAAAATTAGTTATTAAAACTGTTTATAATCATAAATATTTTAAGAAGTTTTGTGTATTTGGGTAGGTGCTAAAAAAAAAAAAACATTAATTGTTAAATATAATTAGTATACTACACATGCACATTGTTATTATAACTGAATAACCAACTGTAGAGTTCAGAACTTAAAGTACCATAATCATAATTTTATTATAAGCACTAAAAAATTATATATTAATTATATATGCATGAAAAGTAAAATATGAAATGCAAACTTAATAAATGTAAAAAATCTTATAACTTAATTTACTTTTATAATGTAATTTTTCATATGTTAATATTATATTATTGTTCTTTTTTTTAAAGGTAAAAATCCCTTTTACACAATATATACATATATATAAGTAGGTTTCCAATAACAAATTATGTCTAGTATGTAATTATAGAAGAATAAAATAAAAAATTATTAATAATTTTTAAAATAAACAGAACAAAAATACAAACATTTATAATTATTTAATATTAGTATAACAAAAGCTTAAAAATTTAACACAAGATTCTTTAGATACTTTAGAAATACTATAGATACTTTTTAATACAAGAATTTAAAAAAAGTTGAGGAAAATCCACATTTTTTTTCTATAAGAGTGAAGTTGTTTATACTTTGACAAAATTTGAAAATATCATAAAAATGTCTTAATTATTTTGTACTTAAAAATGTATAAAATATTTAATTTTTATTGTTAAGGCTCGACAGTTTAAAACATCGTTCTCATTGAGTAGTTCTTAATGAAACCCAAAAATCTAAGTTTGTATAATCACAATTTTTTACAGATTTTTTTTTTCGATTTAAACAGAACAATTTCAGTTATTTTGAAATAATTCAAAAAATATTCTCAGATACTTGAAATGTTTAAATATATTAGTACAGTAGACGCAGCTTATAAGACTAACTTTGGGACCAGCACAAAATGAGTCTTATAATCGAATGCATCTTATAGGCAAAATGGGGAAAAACGAACAAGATTTTTTTATTGATTAATAATTTTATTTGCTTTTATTATATATTACACATTAATATACATAAATATTAAATATCATTACAGAACTTTTACTATTATTATAAATAAAAATTGATATGTAATTTAATACAATTAAATAGTTTTTTTAGATAAATATTATGCATTTATCAATTATGAAAAAAATTAGTGATTTTGATTTGTTTTTATTTTCAATTAGTATACTGTAAATGTACAGCTCGTATTAATATTTAATAATAAATTTAGTACAAATTTTTAGTTTTTCAAAACCAATTTATTTTTATATTTTACCAAAAAATTTTATTTAATACCATTTTTCTTACAGAATTTGTCATGCAATAGTTTTTTTTTTAAATATATGTCCAGACCGTCCTAGACAATTTTTAGTCTAATAAGCAACTGAATTGTATATCTGTGAATCTTATAGGTGGCATCCATTGCATATTATTATATTTTACCAAACAGACTGCACAATGATACATTCAAAATATTTAAATTTATTTAAGCTATTGCCTATTTATAGTTTATACCGTATTACTAATAATACAATTAATTACTATAATAGGTAATTAATAAAAATTTAAATATATGATTGGTAATAAAGGCTGACAGATCCTTTTTACTCAGAATGGACTTTTGTGTTCAATGAATAATTATTTATCATTTAATTAAAATTTAACACATTTATTATATGTGTTTATATATTATATATATGTGACCCACTCAACGACAAGGTACATTTGGTACAAAAGAGTGGTTATCTATTTCCCATTTTTTACTTTAAAAAAAAAATACTCAATGTGTGTGCCTATATATTCTAATTTTTATATTTTTACTCATTTAAAATGTATAGCTTAGAAAGTTAATTAATAGCTTAAGATCATAAAGTCATTGTATATAATATTTAATCAATTTTTTTTATTAACATTGAATTTACATCCATCATTGAATGTGATAATTAATTTTTACACCAATATTTGTATTTTTCTACTATAAATGTAGATAATCATTATAAAAGTTAACATTAAAAATAGGTTATAATATAGACATGGAAATTATATTTGAATTAAATTATTATTTAATAAATAAAATATTTTTTTCAATATAATATTTGTTTTTCTTTTAGATGATGAACTTATTGAAAATATGTTACCTATAGATGTGTGGTTTCATGTGGATAGCCTCTCATCAGCACATGTGTATCTAAGGTTAAAAGAGGTATTGTTAATAATTGAATTATTTTATCAAATTTATGTTGCTTTTAATTAATTTTGAATTTATTATTATTTTGGGCTATCAAAAGGGATAAGTCAAAGTATAGAAGGTTATGTATTTAATTGATTTTGGTCATGTGTTCAATTAAATAGGTGCTAAAAGTTGCTCAATAAGACCCTAGGTTTATAGAAAAGTTTAAACTTCATACTTGTATATTCTAAACAATTTTATTTTAAAATTTTAATTTAAATAATTACTTATATTTATTTACACTATAACTGTAACTAAATAATATTTTACAGTGAAATTATTAAATGATTAGTGTTTTACTTTATAATCGTTAAATATGTATTAATAAATTTAAACTATTGTAATTAAATAAATTTATTTAGTTCTTGACTGACTTTTTTTGAATTTTCTATTTTAGTATTTGAAGCATTATTACGCCCAAATATCAACTTTATTTTGAACTATAATTTTTTAGCAAGAAACCTATATTTTATTCTAATTCTAAAGCTAGGATTTTATTTTTCTTAATAACTATAAATTGGACAAAGTTGAACACGCTCATTCAAATCTAATGTTTTGCTTATTTAAATACAAAATTAAATTTAGTAAACCAGAAAATTAGGTCATTATAATTTATAACTAATGAAAAATAAAGTTACCCTAAGATATTAACATTACGTATTATATTTATTTTAATTACTAAATATTAACTCATTTAATCTATCTATTAAGAGGGCGCTATACCCGCATGTTTTGTCTTACATAAACACAACATACCAAATTGTTAACCATATGTGTTGTTAGCTTTAATGTTGGAGTGAATTTACCTGTTATCATATTAGAACATTATTAATGATGTAGCTTAGATTTTTTCAATATTTTATTTTTAAGTCAAATATAAGTATGTAAATACATGTTTGTAAATCATTAAAAATTAAAAATGCTCATATTTAGCTTAAAAATTAAAATATCAAAAAAAATTGAATACTACATCACTGTTATTGTTTTAACCATTTTACCTTTAACTTTGATAATAAATAATAATAATAATAATAATAATAGGTAAATTCACTCTTAATATTAAAATTAATATCACAAAATGGCTTCTACCAAACGTTTATTTTCTACTATATGTATGTAAGCAGAGCCGTAGCAGTGTTTATTTGCGCTCCTGGCCATTTAACATATTTCCGCCCTTGTAAAAATTATTTATCCTCCTTTCTCGCCCACGTACTTACATATATAAAAGATTTATACATTCGTTATTTTATTTTATTTTTATTAGCTATTATAATAATTATTATATTTAATAAGAAAAAAAACACTGCAAAACTTATTATAACCTTATATAATAATTTAAAAAATAATTATACTTTTATACATTTCAAAATTTCACTTTTCGTGTTTTTATAGTAGCAAATTTATCTATAATATTTTAAAAATAAATTTTTGAAGCCAATTCACGTTCAATCGATATAATACTCATATTTGTCAATTTTTCCTGTGACATTGTAGACCTTAGATAGTTCTTAATAATTTTCAGTTTACTAAAACTTCTTTCTCAAGTTTTTCCTTTTATGGACTGATACAAAAAGACTAAATACTAAAATAGGAGTAGTTATCTACCACCCATAAATATGAATAAATTGATGAAGGTCTTTAAAATATAAAAATAAAACATTTAGAATCCTAATTTTAAATTAAACATGCAACTATGAGTTAATAATAATAATCGATTTTGAAAATCATTATAATCACAATAACACAAAACATAACACATTATCGGCAACTAAATCGGTTCTTAAAATATCATTCGGCCACTCGGTGTCTTGGTGTTATATTGTAATGATATATTATTTTGTGAACACTTGTAAATTGTAATATTTTTGTACACAATACACCATAATAAAGTACTATAGTGTAGCTATTCTAGTATAATTATTTTGCCCATATTCTAAATAAAATGTATGTTATTAATAATTGGTATAATACATGGTATATTTTATTTTGGATTTTGCGCCCCTTTTTTCGTTGTGCCACTGGCCTGGGCCAGTTTTGCCAAGCTCTAGCTATGGCTCTGTATGTAAGACAAAGTACACAAAAACTACAGACCTGGGTGTATGGTGTTCTCTTAAATACTATTTAATATATTTGTGTATGATTTGTACTGTGTATGAAGTATGTCTTGTTTTATTAATGTTAATTATTTTTACAGGGCCAAACAATTGATGACATACCTAAACCATTATTTGAGGATGCATGCCAATTAGTTAAAGCAAACAGTATTCAAGGATGCAAATTAGCTGAAGTTAAAGTTGTCTACACAATGTGGTCAAATCTTAAAAAATTACCAGGCATGAAACCTGGCGAAGTGTCATTTGTTAATCCTAGTAGTGTATGTTTGTATTTATTTTTATATTATGCTACAGTCAAAGTGTATAATTCAGTAATTCTAAACAATTTCTAGTCATTTAATGTTATAGAATAAGCAAAATTGACTAATTATTTTATATAAATCCAGAGTAATTCTAATAAAATTAATAATCGTTTATTATTTATACATTCACCATTTATTTATATAGTATATTCTTATAAAACTAAACAATATATTTAAATTAAGTATAAATTTAATTTTTGCACAAGTAGTTTATGAGTTATATAGCTTATAAGTATTTAACATTTTGGTGTGTGGAGTGATACTTGGATACTCCATTTAAAGATTCATTTCGACTGAAACAAAAAAAATGATTTTCATAAACGTTACTAGATTTTGAAATAATGAGTATTTGATAGAAAAAAAATCACTGTGTACAATTCTACTTATTAATACTTTGACTGTAACATATACTAATATATTTATATATATTATAATATATTTGTACAATATATTTTTAGTTTAACATTAATAGCATAACACTTTTATAACATTTCATATTCTATAGGTAAAAAAGGTTAATGTGAAAAAAGAAAAGACTATTGTTAATAGATTACAAAAGACCGAAAAAAGTATAGTAATTGATTATGAGAGTGAGAGAGCTGATTGGGACCGAAAAGAAACTGAGAAGAAGAAAGCAGAAAGAAAAATTAATTTAGAAAAGAAAAAGGAAGAAGAGCGTAGAAATCGTGAAGCTGCTGAACTGAAGTAATTATAAAATATAGTTAGGTGAAGTGGGGTAATTGTAAAAATATAATGCAATCTTTATAAAGAAAATTGGATATTGTCTGTATTATTTTTATTTTTTGTATCTGTGCTTAAATTAAGTTAATGATTCTTTAAAAAATAAGGATTCTTGAATTGTGTGTTATTAACAATAAGAAAGATAACAAAACAAAGCTGTACTTTTTATCTTTATTTTTGAAAACAAATGGTATTATAAAATGAAATATTTTATATTTTATTATATAATCTCAAATGTTTGTGCTAAATACAAATGTACTATACAAAAATATGTTTTTACCTTTAAACTAATGTAATAATATGATTATATGATTATTTTTAATTGTTCCTATTTACAATTACCCCTACTTGATTAAAATATGAATCAATAAATGTTTAACTTATTTTATAATCATTTTCAGGTCTTACTCATCTCTTATGAAAACGGAAAATATGACAGCCAATACTGATTATTCTGGCTACGATTCAGACAGTTTTATGTAAACATTTAAAAAAAAAAGTACATAACAAAATTCAGCGAGCTTATCATCATTATATTATTCTTTGAAGTTACTTGTTTACATTTAAATTTGTAATTATAGAAGTATTATTGATACCTTTTTACTGTCTGATCAATGTATTTTTATAAAAATAAATGAGCTTAATTTGGTTGTAATGAAATTTGATAAGTTAATGTTTTCCATTAAAAAATACAAATATATTATTATTATTATATAATTCTTGTAAATTTATTATAAGTAATATTTTAATAGGTTGTAAAAAATACATAACTACAATATACTAATAGCTATTATTAGCAAAGGGACAGTTCTTTAATAAAAAGCTTCAATATGATATGAATATAATGTCTGTTAAACTCATCAAAATATGTATTTGCCAAGTTTAACAATAACATTAATATTATCTCTTCTGGTGTTCTTAGAAAAGTTCTATTACATTATCACCTTCCCTTATTTTTTTGTTTAGAAAATATTTAAATGCATTACTTAATTTTTTTTCCATTTATTTTTATTCATACCAATACAAATAAAAAATGTATTTATCAAAATATGTCTTACACTTTTTTTTAAATCTTGGCATAACAATAATAATGTTTACCAATTGTAATAACTTATATAAACATAATCTATTAACTGTTATCTGCCATATATACAATACATCAACAAATTTATCTTAAAATTAAATTGTATATGATTATCACTATTACATTTAAAAAACACTTTATAATATATATCATACTGTGTCTACATTTGTTTTATGCTTGCATAATAGAACATAAATAATGTATTTATACTTAAAAAAAAGATATATTATTATGGAAATAATGTATGTTGAGAGATAAATAAACAAATGAATCATAATAAAATAATTCATATATAATTGTAAAATTAAAAAAAAAATAGGATTTTGAATTTAATAGAAGAATAAATCAAATAAGATACGTTTATAGTATATATATGATAATATGTTAATGTATTATAATGCATTATAATGCATTTTTATATGTAAGGTGAGAATAATTATCCACTATAGTTATTATCTTTTTTTCAACATGAACTATTTGATTTTTTATACATCAATAATAATGTAATTAATTTTATTTTAATGACAATACAAATGTTTTATTTTAAATAATATTTTTGGTATATTTATTCAATTATCTTGTATTTATTAATTACAATATGTGCCATATTATCTATAAAATCAATTCTAAACTGATTTAAAAGGATGATTAAGTGATTAATATACAGAAAACTGCATAAGCCTCATAAAAGGGATATACACGTTTTAAAGATCGGTTTTGGGTTTATCTGATTTTTTTCTAGGATATTTAGTAGGTTATAAATGTTGAGTGGTAAAAATTATAAATTTATCTAGGTACCTATTGTTTAAAACAATTTAATTTCAGTTTTCTATGCATAATCATACGTATTTAAATTTGTTGTTTTGATTTGATTGATGTGTTAATAATATATATTTCAATAAATTATTAAACATTTTCTTTTTGTATTCTTAGTAATTTGATAGCCCAAAAATGTGAAGAGACAAAGAAGCCACCGTAGAATGAAAAAGGTTGGATACTTGCGACCTTTGGATATTATAATGCACTGTTAAGTCTAATAAATTAACTACATAAATGTATAACATGCTTATCTGTTTAATGTCAAAATATATACAAATCTATCACATTTATGTAAAGCTATATAATTTATATTGATGAATTATGAATTAATAAGATATATTATTAATTCATTGAAAATTTTTTGCATAAGTTAAATATTTTTATTCTCATATGTTAAGGCATTTAAGAGGGCGTCACACCCGCTGTGTTGTCTCTGTCTTACAAGTACGTAACATAGCAAATTTATGCTCAGCAGATCACATTTAGCTCCGTTAGTTTAAAAATTAGAGCGAATCGACCTATCATGAAACTTGCTGGTAAGAAAATTATCTGTGTTTGTATGTTGGTTTTTTACGATAGTTCAATTTTTTAGCTAGTTATGCGCATATAACTTAGCGTAAATTAAAAATGCTCATAACTCACTTAAAAACTTAATAAACGTAAAAAACCAACTTACAAACACAGATAATGTTCTTACCAGCAAGTTTCATGATAGGTCGATTCACTCTAATTTTTAAACTAACGGAGCTAAATGTGATCTGCTGAGCATAAATTTGCTATGTTACGTACTTGTAAGACGGATGAGACAGCGGGTGCTGCGGACTCAGGTGCTGAAGACTTAAAAAATTAAGTTTAACTAATAATTACGCATATGGAAATAAATTACCTTCATTTAATGTGAAATACTAGTAATTTAAGTACCATCATAATATGACATTTGTGACATTTGGACTTTTATGTATACTTTTGGATACCTACATAATGATTTTTAAATAGTTTTGTTGAGAACACATTGCAAAATAATTCTTTCTTTTTGTTGATTTTTTAAAATGTATCTGTTCAAGTAATAATCATTATGGTAGACAAATTTAAAAGAAAATACCTAATTATTATTTATGAGAAACCTACCTCTTACTTTTCTAAATTTGTTTTACCATAAAAATAACACGTTGGTAAGACAAATGAAGGGTACCTAACTTCTGACAGCTATAATACTTATATATGTAAATATACTTTAATAGTTTAATATATAAAGTTAGAAGTTGCAAGTTTATACACTTTTATTCTCATAGTGTGTACCTATGTATGAGAGTATTTCTACCTGAAATTTGTCATCGAAACAATTTAAATTAAGTACCTAATAATCATGGTACTATACATGATAATAGTCATGGGCATTTCCCGGTGGGCCCCGCTTCGTATTTCAGTAATTTCTCGGAAGGCCAAACATGGTCTATCCGCCCATGCTAATAATTGAATTAATTAATAGTTTAAAAATCATTAGAACTTATTCCATATTATGATTGTATCACATGAATACATCTTCCTTCAAATGTTATAAGTTATAACTTATAAACAAGGCTAGGAAGTTTGGAAAATTATAATTATACTTAATTGATAAAATATGCGAAATAAATGTATTTAGTACGCAAAAATAGATCATAATTGGTCATAATGATTATTGATTAATAATTCTTTTGATTAGGAACTCATTAAAATGGAAAAAAATCATTTATAGATATAACTATACACCGTTTATTGTGAATTAATGTACCTCAGAAACTGTCACAGGAAATAGAGTATTTAAAGGACATCATTGCGTATTACTTTGATATTTTCTGACGTCACTCGTTTTTGAGTCACCTGATAAAACATGGATAAATATGGATTTAAAACTTACGTTCAAAAATGTGATCATAATTTTGAAATGTATATTTCTTGGTTTAGCTTTGTGGAATTGGTGGAGCTTTGATTACATTTTAGAGGGGTGGGAGTTATTGAGTAGCTTGTCGGTTCGTCATTCGTGTGTAAAATGTTATTTAAAACCAGCGTTTAATGTTTATCATTATTAATGTTTTTTTTTATTTATTACCGGTACATCTATATATTACCCACCTGTTCCCATCACGGCGTTAGCATAATATATACTAAATTATTACGATTATTTGAGTAAAATATGTCAACATTTCGAATTTCGAATATATTGAAATAAAAGCGATTTTGGTTACCCTCCTACCTATTAATCGAATTTGACTCAGCTTTTAGTTTTTTTCCCACTTTAAAAATGATTGTAGGTTGTTATAACAATTTAAACCAAAATACACTGGAGACGTATTCAAACCAGCACCGGTGGATTTCCCAACGGGGAAATCGATTTTCATCAGAGATGTTTAAAAGCTTAACTCTTAAACTCGCGCAGCTATAAATGTTTAATTTTTTTCCATTCAAAATACATAAGATAGCACTGTAGCGTAATTCACAATTCGACGCTGTTGGATTGTTTAACTAGGTCGCTTACTTACACTACACAAGAGTGAATTAAACTTTGCACTTAAACTTAATTACACTGGCCGCACACCGTGTCCAATGAACCGCAGGTCTATTAAATCTGAAATCAGTTTTAGACTTACCATCTAACATAAAAACACTGAACGACTGAACAGACGCTGCCAAGAAACACCGTATCCTGCAGCTCATCCAGCTGATCCGATTTATACTGGTGAAGATTAATAATTAGACACTCGTTCAGTTTTCAACAACTATTCTACATGAACAAAATATATAATATTCTAGACCACTAAATCATTGGCACCAATGTTACAAAACATATAACTTGCATCGTCAGTAGGCTTTCAACTAGAAATATTCAATCGGGTACACGATGGGTATAATATTATAAAAGTATATGTTATTCTTATTTCAATATAAAATACAGTTACCTAAACACATCTAATTTATTTCCTTTTTAATACATTTTCATGCAAATAAACCTATTTCAACATTAAATATAATACCTATTATTACCTATTTAATTTAGCTGAACGCTTTATTTCCATGCGGATATCCTGTAAAAGTAAAACTGTATAGTGAGTAGGACCTAACCTACCTATAGGTATCTAACTACATGGGAGATGGTATTTTGCGCCAATTTTATTATCTGTAATTTGCGCCACCAATAGGTAAATTTAAGTACGCATGTAATTTGCACTACAACAGAAAACAAAATGGAATATGTATGTAATCTGCGCCACACTTAACTTTGATTGTTAGAATTTGAGTATACTTATATATACATTTATTTATAACTATAATATGGCTGAATTTTATACATTGGAATTATACTTTTTTTAAATTACTTTTAATAATTTTCAAGAAATGTATAACTATTAAAATTAACTTGATTGATTATTGATTAAAAATACAATAATATGTTATTTTTAAAAAAAAATTGTTTAGTTATTTAAAAGTGGTGCAAATTACAATTTGAATAAGGCGAAAAATGGCGCAAATTACAATTTTTTAAGGTACAAAATGGTGCAGATTATATAATGTCCTTTTATTTAGATTTATGTGGCGCAAACTTCAACCTTAAAGTGGCGCAAATTGCATAAATATTTTTTTCTTCAGGTTTTTTTGGCGCAAATTACATAATCCCAACTACATAGGTACCTATTATTATATAGATAGGTACTTAAATAATATTACACGTCATGGTTAGCGTAAAAGGTAAGGTATATATTGAACTAATAAATCCAATAATGAGTATAAGATTTTGTAGCACGAAACATATGTTCTAAAATAATGTTTATACTTGATCATTTTACATGTATTTAAAAATTTTAAGAAAATTATCAAGTATAGGTAACTAGTGTACTACCTCCGTTTTTTAAAGTTAAAACAAAATAGGAAGTTTATGTTTAAACTTTAAGCATTTAAATAATGCATTAATGTGTATAATATTACTATTATTGTTTAATTTAGCCATTCACTATTTTTTTACTCTCCAACGGTAATCAATTAATTAGTCGCTGTAGTAGCGAACAATATTGTCGTCAGGGGAACAATAAGTCATTGTGACCCACATTTATTACGAGTTCGTTTAATTTGTTTGTAATTTTGTTTCATTATTACTGGGAAACAATACTGATATGTTATACTGTGTGTAATACTTACATCCCATCTTCATTGGATAAAAAGTATAAATTATTCTACAATAGTCGTTTAAAGTTATTTATAAAAGCATTTTTACAATGAATTTAACAAGAGTCGTCAAATTGGTTCTACGAACCGACAAAAGTAAGTGACGGTTCTAAGTAAATATTTTTTTGTGTTCGTTTCCAACAATATTTATAATTTATAATTTTAAGAAATTGGTAATTGCGAATGGTTTTCGAATACTGTAGTCAGTGCAATCACACATAAAAGTATAGTCCATTTGCTAATTATTCAAGTTTGTTTGGAATGTATTTATCCCGGAAAAATAAATTATTCAGAAAATCAACTAATTTAAAAAAAAAATATTTTATACAGTTAATTTTACAATGTATATATATATTGTACATATAATTATGTTACGCTTTTAAGTTACAAATTACTTTTGATTATTAAAAGTATAGAAACAAATCAATGATACCAACTAATTTTTTTTAATACTATAAATACACCTTTATTCGTTTTTAAAAAGATTTTGAAAATGTTAAGTTATTAAATTGTAATTTTGTGCTTACAGCTACTATATATTTATTTTAATATAACTTTGATTACAATCAAATATTCAAATATAGTATATTTTTATACAATATACAATATACAATAAACATGTATAATATTCAGAATAGGTTATTAATTTAAAATACCGGCTTAAAAGTTGAAGTAGATTATATTACTTACATTTATTTAAATACCAGTAGTTAAGTTAGTAAGTAGTAGGTAGTATGAGTTTTTATCTTCAAATATAATATAATTGTATAGGTAAGTATTAAATGTCCGACGGGAAGCTGATGTTTTCAGTTTTTAAATGCATTTAGGAGGATAGACACCATTCACTCGACGTAATGTTTCGCAATTGTCAAATGTTTCAAGTGGCATGTAATTACAAACAACTTTGAGTATTAAATTTCAATGGAAAAAAAAATAAGTACTGTTCAATTCAAAAACGTCAGATTCCGGTAGATCACTCTTTTATAGAAAGTCGCTGGTACTTATTTTTAAATTATTATAGGTATTAGTGGATCAAATATATTCAAGTTCAAACTGAAAATTATTTATTTTATTATTGTATTGACCTTTATTAAGTCTTAACCTTTTTTGACCATTGTAATAAGAAAATAAACATTTTAAAAATTAACCTAAATGGTTATTAAGCCATTATTATAATATTATTAATTGATATCTACTTAGTAATTATCTAACTAACTGTATATTATATAATGGCGCATACAAATCAAACTAGCAAATCTGTAATTATTACAATATATACTAACCTATATTCTATGTTTTATAGATAAATTGTCCATATTATTATTATTTAATTCTAGAAGCATTTATGTATAACAGTAACAAATCTAAAATTATTTGTTTGAATTCACATCTGTGTGCATTTTCTAACAAATTTTCTTACTTAAATATTGCTTCGAATCAATTTCTCCCAATATCCTATGCTACAAACCAACTAAATTCATAAATTTGTCAAATATCATATACATGGTTACTATTATCGGACAAGTCATGTTTCAAAATCGAAGAAGCTGTAAACACCGCCAAACTTAATTGTCAAAATAAGAATAGCGGTGATTGTGATAAAAAAAAACCTAAAAAGTCAATCAAACAGAAAATTATTGATGAACTGAATCATTATTATTATGGTTTTACACTTCTGGGACTCAATACTAAAATTTCCTTTAAATTAAAAAAAAAAAATGAGAGGCATTGAATTGACAAGAAGGGAACACTACTTAGTAAGCAGTTTTTATAAATTTAATAATAAAATAAATAGATAATAGATAACTAGATTGTACAATATGTATTGCCTACATATTATGTTTCGTGTTTAAATTTTAAACAATTTATTTTTGAATACATGATTCTAAAAATAAATTGAAAATGATATGATACGAGTAGTAATTACTTACAATGTTTTTTTGTGGTTATTATCAAAATAAGTATATTATACTAATAAGAATAGCAAATAAAAAGAGTAGGTAACTAGTTAAAAATAATTTTTAAAAACTTAACTCGCAATTACTTGGTCAGTTAATTAAAGCATTTTTTATACACTTAGTAGTACCTATCTTAGATTTTTACAATTAATTTTGTACATGATATCACAAGTTAAAATTATGTCTATTGTATACCTATAAAAATAATATAATCTATAACTAGTACAATTATAGTTAAAAATAATTAATTAATTGGTATATGATATACTATAAACTAGCTGTATACATACAGTGATTTTAAATATAAATAAACAAATATTTTTTTTTATTTTATAGAAGGAATACTATAGAATGTAATTTAAATACCACTTCGTTATAGTACCTAGTAATATACTTATCATTTAAATATTTTTAAAGTTTTATAATTATTAAATGTACCTTAGGTGTTAACTAAAAATAATTAACTTATGTTTAATCGAGTTTTTTTTTTTAATTTTCTTCTTATATTACCTAACGGTGTTTTAATTATATATATATTTTTTATAAATTCAACCCATCAAAGATCAAACGAATTAGGTAGATGTACTAAAACAGATTAACGTAATTTTTAAAATATAATTTAATTTAGTAAATTTTAAACGTTATTCGTAAGTGTTCAAGTATGTTTCCCAAACAGAACGTATATTCGTAAAACCCCGATTCCCTGTGCTTTATCGTCATTGTCGACATATGCCCAGAGCTACGGCGGGTTACGTCCGCAGAAATGACAAGTCGCGCGTACGTCTTATCTAGGGAGCATATGGCACAGTTCCAGTGACTCGTCAGAGTTCCGCGTTACGGGTGTATCGCTCTCGTTTGAGCTGCCCGTCTCGTGTACTGTTGTAATGATCTGACAACGCGTGCGATTCGATTCTGATCCGATTATTCGGTGGCTGTGACGTCGTTGAATGACATACGAATCTGTTCGAAACATTGTACACATTACGAAAACGTTAATTTTTTTTTGTAGTGTTTGTAAAATTGTAACGTATAATAATTGTCTACAAGATCTTTTTTAGTAATACAATATATCCACGTTCATTTAGTTAAGTTTATTATTTATAAACACCTAGTTATGAATATTTTTTTTTATAGATTTCCTATAAAATATGAGCAATCAACTCAACTGTGGCCAATCGCTGTTAAAAGTGAATTAGTGTAAAATTTGTTGAAAAAACACTCATAGATTTTACATCTTCTTTTATATATTATTATCATAAAAGTGAAAAATAGTTACGTTCACAATATTTAGGATCGCAGCGGTCGCGTAGAAAAAACATCTAGGTGTGGTCACCGCAGCCTAACGATTGAAAAAATTAATTACCCATTAATATTAACTAATTTTTTTTTCATAGTCGATACAATAATATACAAATATCATGGCTATACGTTTTAGGTTATAGGTATATTTTGCATCAGAAAAAACTGATGATTTACAAATTCCCTACAGCAAAAGTTGCGTTTCCAGCGTTGTGTTTCAAATAAATAGAAGGGGTATGCTAAAAAAAAATAAAAAAGAAGGTGGACTCCGTCCCCCTACGTCCACACACAATTCAAGCACTGGTGTGTGTAAGCCATTATCGTATTTTTGCGACGAAATTTGAATTCTCAGATTTACGATAATAATCAAAATAAACCATACCTTATGAGAATTTGTCGAATTTTTCTATACAACTACTTTAAATATTCATTCATAATAAATTATAGTCGCGTCGTACCCACATCATAGAAAAATAAAATATAAATGAAAAATTAATTTGTATAAATAAAAATATTAAAATAACAACTATTGATAAGTATAATGCTATGGATCTTTCCAAAAAAATACACTCAACGATTAAAATACTTATAAAAAGATGTTGTGACTATTTTTTTCAATATTTTTTAATTGGTAATGGACGTTGGATAAACCTTGTATTAAATTATCAAATTAACATTTATAGACAACAAATGTTAAATGGTTGATAGCCTAAAAAGTAAAAGAGTATCAAAATATATAAAATTTTATAGAATGTACAGAACATTTTAATATAATTAAGTGTTTAGGAAAAATTTTAAATATCTACGGTTGTTCTTTCATGAGTTACACAAAAAAAAAAAAAAAAAACAAAATAGAATTATCAAAACCAAATTTTCATAAAAATTATATTTTTTCCTTTATTCTTTTTTCCTCGGTTATTTTGAAAAATACTAAGAATTTTCAATTTTGACCTATTTAAAGCAGGGGTGACCAACAGGTCGATCGTGGCATGTGTTCGAGTCGATCGCGACTCCCTTTCGTATTTTCTTGAAGTTTTAGATTTTTTCTGAAAACAAATAAAAATAATAAAATACTTTTTTTGTTGTTGTAAATGTGTTTTTTTTTGTTTAACTCATAAATATAAGAGTTAGATTAAGAAAAAGGCAATAAATATTTATGAAAAACGAAATTATACACTGTTATCGAGTACCTAGCTATGTTGCTACATATAGTATAGGTACATTGGTTATACATAAAGGTTAATTAAATAAACATAATAATAATAGGTATCTTAAAAGTAATAATTTATAATCAAATATATTAAAATGCGTGTAACGTGTTGAGTAAAATTGTGAAATTCAAACATAATTTATAAGTGAAACACGCACATATATTGTATACAATTTATGTATGTTTATTCATTTATTGAGAAACTCTTTTTTTTTTTTTTTTGACAATCGCAACAACCTGCGAAAGCTCAGAGGTTGACCACAAGTATATTGACCCTTAATTTAAAGTATACCATCTAGAACCAATAATTTGCTACCAGAAACCAATCCCAAAGTTGAAACTCGAAGAAAAAAATACATCATTGTAAAATGAATACATTTATTGCTCAGAATCTAAAAAATAATTAAACTGTATACATAAATTATAATCTATTTAATTATAAATTATTTGCTTTTTAATCTCGAGTCGGTATAGATATTATACCTACGTATAATGGATAGTCGTCACGTTGGATAGATTTATTTGTGGACATATACATTATAAAAATAACTCGACGGAAAATTAAAAAATGTACACATTTTCACTTAAGTATATATATAGTGCTCGATTTGTACTGAATTGTAAATGTTTAAACGTCAAAAATAAAGTGTAACTAAAATAATATTTTCATAAAGTACCTGTGGTAAACTATACAACAACTATATCTACCTACGTAAACATTAGCATAATAGTTATTTATTTATTCTAATACTGTCTTTAGTATGCTATATTATTGTTATTCCGCAATCGTGATCAAAATAATATTATATAAACAGTATTTACTTACCCATTGTTTCCGTTTTTTTTTAATCTTATATTCTAATCTATTGATATTTACTAATTATTACTCAGCTTACACTGATGTTAAATTGTTGTTTCATTGTTTTTATGTAATAATATTTTTATTGCGAAATATCGGATAATTTTATTGTTCTCTTATATATTTATAATAATATTTAGTCTGCCAATTCTTATTTATTTTTTTTTTACAGCGTTTTATATTTTCACTCCAAATATAATAGTTTATCAATTATAATAACGACATTAACAACTAAGAAACTAAAAAATATATAATAGTATGTAAAATAGGTATAGGTACACTTCATATAATTCATAAATCTATTATTTATAATATATTATGTAAATTTATGAACATCCGTTTAATATTTTAGCATAATATTCTGTGAATTCAGTAATCTGGTGAATAATAAAACAATGACTATAAGGATTTATTTTACATAAATAATATTTATATTGTCTAGGTACTTTCCTTGATCCCTAAAACATGTAAAAATATCCAACATAAATGATTAATTTACAAAGTGCATATATTTTATTTTTCATTTGATATTTGAGATATTTCAATATTTATACATTTACGACAAAACTTAATTTTAACAATTGTATAATAATTTATTAATAATAAAAAAAGATCCATAAAAATACTCTAGAATTATAGATAAAGAAATCTTAATCATAAATTATATTTATATGATATGTTTTATGCTTATACCAAATCATTTGTCGTTTTTCTCAATTTTTCGTGACAACGTGTAATGAATATTTATTGTCATCCATTTTATACTACGCCATGCATAATACGTGCCTACATTATTAATAATTTAATTGTAAGCTTTTTGGGAATCATTGATTATAATACGAATATAATATTTAATAATACCTAAGTTAGTATTATATTATTATTTCATGTCTTATTATTTTCAGTTTTAGGTAATTTATCATTGCCTAATTGTTTATTTGTGTGTATAAATTCTTAAATTAAAGTAAGTATATAAAACCCAAATATCTTTTTAATTGTGAAAAACATTTAAATATTAATTTTTTATGAGTGCGCGATTTAAAATATGTAGGTACAACCAAAAGCTATTGCCCACAAAATCTATTTTTATCTTTTCTTCAATGCAAATCAACAATTTTATATTACAATGTAAATAGTATAATATTAAATAATACCTAGTACGTAACAATATTTATATTGTATAAATAATGTATTTTTATTTTAAAAAAATCGTTATTTCTCCAGTTTGCTCCACTTTTAATATAATATATACTCGATACTCGTATGTTTTTAAGTTGGATACTTATAGATATTTTAATTTTTTTACATCAACCGATTTTGAGTATCGCTAAATATCACTATTTGTTATGTTACTGTACCCATTATTACTTTACAGTTAATAAAGTAATAAACAAAGATATATAATATTTTTGGTTCAACTTAAGATTTTAAACCTTAAACCTAAAATACCTAAATAGCAAAATAATGGTGAAAAACCCAGAACTATATAAAATAATATTAAACAATCCAATTTTTTTTTCTCGTTACATCGGTCATCATCAGAGTAACAGTTTCAATCATTGCAACCTAATTTTATAGACGTATAGTTATAATTTTAATTTTAGTTACAATTCATTATTAAAAGATTTAGTTTTATATATAACTAGAGAGTTTGCCACATTCACCAACTCTCACAGATTTAATATTATATAAAACGTATTTAAATTATTTTTTGGTTGAGATGACAATTATAATATATTTATTATATAAATAAAACAAAATGTTTATTTTAAAGAGATTCGTAATTAAAAGGAGTTATATAAAATACGTATATGGTGCGATTTCCGTTACAGTTGGGCAAATTACGAAATATTGTAATACCAACAGGGCGATAGACAACTCACTGTACTGTATATAAATATCGGTAATAACCTTATGTAACTAGTACCGACATTTTATCAATTTAATAAAAAAATGAATTTATCAGTATTTTTGTGTATGCATCAATATAATACCTATTGTATTGACGTGATGGCACATTATCGATTATAGAGTATATAGTGAGTATATAGAATACAGATAACTTTAAAACATTTTTATCATCAACATTTTTCAATTATAATTTATATTAATATATTTTGAAAGTTTAAAAATTGTATTTGGACTTTTCGGTCTAGAAGTATGGGTTCTGGGATAGTGTATTTTAATAGAAATATAAAATATACTATTG
The DNA here is from genome assembly GCF_020882245.1 of Rhopalosiphum padi. Lineage (NCBI taxonomy): Eukaryota > Metazoa > Arthropoda > Insecta > Hemiptera > Aphididae > Rhopalosiphum > Rhopalosiphum padi. The sequence goes on along the minus strand of NC_083599.1, from coordinate 71,190,977 downwards.
AACAATTCTCTAAACAATAGGTTTAAGTATATAACCGTATAGGTACGTGAACTGTGAAAATTAACTTGACTATACTTACTGTCTACTAAGTACTAAGTGTATTGACCTCAACTAATGCACCGTCTCACGATCGAATATTCTTATATTCTCTTTTTTTGTTTTTTGGTAAATATCGTGATAATACTCGTATTTAATATATATTTAATAATCAAGATATCGATTTGGCTTAATAATTTTACTGAATTCACAGCCGCTAACTCGGTAACTAATAACTATAACTTAACTCGCCATCTGTGGTCTGTGATAATAGGCAACTAGCAGAAGTGTGGGCTTTCAAGTAAAAAGTGAAATGCGTCACAACTGCCGTGACTCTAATTACAGTGAACCAAATTATCCATATTTTCAGTTTTTTCCTGCAAAAAGAAAAGGAGTAAGTTGTTTGAGTGATTAAAGCTGATCATTTGTATGATTTTGATTAGTATAATTTGCGATTTGATCGCTTATTATCAGTTAACGTAATTAATGTATATATACATATATATATATATAAATATATAATGATATAAATAGTTTAACTTGGTACTTTGATACAATTAAAAGTTTTGGAAACCAATTAAAAATTATAATAATATCCAATGTGTATATTAGCTACTATAAAAAGGAAACGTAATAAAATAATAACATTAATAATATTATGTCTAAGCTTATTTACATAAATCAATGTATACATTTTCAATCTTTTTTCTGTTTTATTTTTCTACTTCAATAATTTTGTTTTTAAACGCTTGAAATTTAATAATAATTAACACACAACAGGGAAAGGATATTATAATACCTTTTAGTTCTATATTTTGTGTAAAGGTATACAATACTTATTAAATATAGGTATTAGGTAACTATACCATAACAAATAACACTTGTATTTTTAGGCGCTTCAAAAGTATTATTTTGTAGCACCAGAAATATTCAAGTTTTTAAGTTTTTTTTAATTCATCTGTACTACTATGATAGATTAGATAGGCAAAATGGGTAATTACTAATTAAGAATATGTACATGTGTTTAATATTATTTATATAATATTCAATTCAATATAAGTATTTGCTTTTACCTTTAATAATAGTGTGTTGAAACATTTATTGAAATACTTCAAATACTAGTAAGAAAATGGTCAGTTCGTATCATAAATTGCATGTCTAACGAAAATATAACGATAAAACACTTTACATGATAGTATAGCGAGCTTGGGAAAGAGTTTTTATTATTAACTTGACGATATTATTGATTTCACTTACTAAAATACACTACAATAAGTTGACCTTCTTGTAATGAAACACACCCAAATTGTCAAACTATCGGTTTGAATGATAACTTTTTTTTGTATTAACAAAATGTTTAAAAATAAATTGTTTGGATATAATAATTTTAATATTCTTTTCATAGATTTTTTGTACAAAAAATCAATTATAAATTTATTAGTGTTACATAGTCAAATATTCTTTTGATACACGTTAACGTCAACTTTTAATACCTTAAACGTTATTAATATACATTTATTATTGATAAAAATAAAATATGTCACCGACCTGGTTGCTATTTATATAGTTTCTACTTGAAATTGAATCTTTTTCCTTATATATTTGATATTATTTTTAAGCTCTAAATCTAAAACCTGACGTAATGCTCATCGTTCATCATATGTTCCACCTTCGTGACTGTCTCATCGAATAACGAACACTAATAAATCATCAAAATAAACATTTTCAATGTCACCCAAAAATGCACACGCTATATTTTTTACAATATGCTTCAGTTGTATTATTATTATTATACTAAATGGAATTCTAAGTAGTTCTTAAGTTTCAAATCACATGGTTTTTAACTATTCATATTTCTGAAACAATTCAAATACAAAGATTTGTATTTTCTAGTTTTTTTTTTAATTTTACTAATAATTTATTAACATGAAAATATTATTCTGTATTAGTACCGGTGTATCCTTAATACCTATGTGTGTATATATATATATATGTATACTTGCATCGTCAACATCTCACAATGCAAATTATTCACTTGTTGTGACAGTAAGGAAGGTATTAGTTATCAGTTTATCACCAATAATTAAAAAGTCAACTATCGTTATCCATATAAATGTAATTTTAGAGAGGAAACTTAAAACATGATATTTATCAATAACTGAGTCAGAAATTATTAATAATATCATCAAAATTATCTTTAATTATTTTATGGCTTAGTAAAAGGTTACAAAAATTTTAACCCCTTAAAGAATCTGACTATATTTTCTTTATACCAGAAAAGATATCGAAGTTGAAAATCTAAAAATGCTTATTTCTTTAAAAGATGGTGCCAGATATAAAAAAAAAAATAAAATGTATATCAATGTAAAAGCAATACATTCATCGCTCCGCTTAGAATCTAAAATCATAATATGGTAAAAACAAATTTTAATTACAACACAATAAAGTTTTAAGACATTTATTATTTCATTGAAACCTCATTCTCGACCAAATTAAGGCTTACCTACGATATTTGACCTTTTAACCATGGATATTTTCAATATGAAATCATGTGAATTAAAAATCAGCTTACCATTTTTTTTTCCGATAAACAATAATATTACTTGAATATTTTTTACACTACTCAGTAAGTTTTGAAATGTTTCAACATATATTTTATATTATAATCAATTTAGCTAACACGTTGATGGACAATCGATCAATTTTACTGTTATAACAGTAATCATCTATTTGTATCGATATTGGCAATGTTAAATATTACTGCTACAGCAGTAATATTTCTAATGGTTTCTTATGGAAAAGGAAGTTGTGACTTATGTTGCCCACATTAATTTATAATAGTAAAATTGTGTACCTATAAATGAACCTTTGTTTGAAATATTTTATATTGCATACTATTATTTTTTAGTTGTTTTTAGTAATATTTACTGTTAGAGCTGTTGTAGGTTATGTTTGTTGTTAATCCTATAAAATATAATTTAACTGTTAACACTTAACAACAAATATATATTAAGTTTATGCAGGATAAAAATATAATGAAATAAAAAAAAGTCATTTGGTTTTTAATTATTTTCAAAATATTAGAATTTAGAATTATTATAATATAAAAATATAATAACTATGTATCTATTAGGTATTATAAAGATTAAGTTTAGTGCTGGGCTTCTAGTATATTGTATCAAACATTACAGCGATTTATAGTTATTACCCCGTAACAATAAATATTTTTGTAAAAATATATATTCATTACTTAGGTATGTTAGCCTATATTTCTAATAATATTTTATAAATTGATGTTTATATAATAATTTATTTTGCCATCATTAATATTATATAGGTAGACTCAGTTTTGCCAAAAATAAATTGCGTATATTATGTAGGTAATAATATTTAGTTCATTAGGTATTTATTTATTTATTTTTTTTATTTTAATACGTGTTGGGTCTCAGGAGGATAATAATTATATTATTGTCTGTTATTAACTTATAGGTCAATACCAACGTACCGTAGAATGGTGTGAGAAGGTTCATGGTATAATCAACTTAAAATTAATCTAAATATTTTTTAAATGTCATTGTTTTATTGATTTTTATGTAAGCTTGAAAAATCAATACAAGTTTCATCGTACGTTTTTAAAACTGAAATTAAAAAATAAAGTTAACCAAAGATTTACAATAATTTTTTAAAGACATTTCAAGTACAAATTTTAACGATAGAGGATATTTTTTAATACAAAATAACTGTTTTAATTATATTTTTAGATGTAATTAATAAAGGTTTGCGCGACAATAAACTTTTACTAATACTATTGCATTTTACTATATATTTTAACTACGTAATAGTCGCAATACTATTTTAAAATATTTAGCAAATTAAATTATTGCCTATATTGGGTATTTATAATACGAACCTATTCATTATACCATTCTATAGTAGTAAGTCGATATTGATTAAAAATGTAATAACAATAATTTATATAATATGAATATTATATAGAATATAATATATACTATTAAAATTTATTAAATGCTTTTGACAAAAATTATACCTATCGTATATAATAACTAATAGTAAAATAAATTATTATAATAATTTATAGCGATATATATTTACTATTTATATGAAATTAGGCTGATAAACCATTTTCTCAGAATCGTTTTTTGTACCTATGGGATGATTTATCATTTAATTCAAATTTAACACATCCGTTACAGCGACCTACTCATTTACGAGTGTACGACGTATACTCAACACCTACTATATAGCAAAGCAATTATATCTACTTGCATGCTTTATTTTAATTGAATTCAAAAAAAAAGAAGAAGAATATAAAATGAAAATATAGTTATTCATAATATATTAACCCACCCAAGAAACTTGAAACATTCCACTATTAATTATAGATATTATAAGAAGTGACGGTTTGAAAATAATTTTGTTAATTTTTAGTTACTCAAAATTTAAAATAAACATTTTAGATATTTGCATTTTTTAGTTGAGTATTGTATAATTAGCCAAAATGCTTGAGAATGTATCACAAGGTAATATAAGTAGGTAATAATTTCATAAATTGTGTTCATAACAATTTAAACAATATCAAAATTACAATTATTTTTATAATTATTTGAGGTTCAAAATTTAATAAAATAGGTTAAATAATCTGATTTACTATTGAATTAAAATTTAACTCATCCATTACTACAGGAACCTACTCAATGACGAGGTTCATTAGAAACCTGCTATACAGCAGAGGGTGACTTCCCCGGTTTTATTTATATCGTTATTGTGATTTGAATAATACCGGCCAGTTACCATTTAATTAACTTTGTATTTTTGGTATTAATTCGAAATTACTCTATGTCCCTATAATATTTTTCGACGTAGGATGATAATTGCTAACCACTAACCACAACCAATAGCTTGTGGTTAAGTGTAATTGAATTAGACGATAAACGAGGGTGGGTCATAACTCATCATATTATGCACTCACTATGTTATAATATAATTACTATAACTACCTACCTTATAACGTCTGAAGGCGAGGTACTTTATACGACCCTTAAAATGCTATTCATCTTACATAAATAAATCATTATTTCACTATTATGAATAAAACCATTAGTAAGCATGCCAATTTATTAAAAATTTCTTGGTTACTATTTTTTTTCTTTGTATTATACTATATTACATCATTATATATAATATTTTAGAAAATATATTATACTTACCTAAATATGTACCTACTATATATTGTAATTATCCGTCAAGCTGTCGGTAATATATAGGTCATGGTGGCGTGTAACTAATGTCTTACGCGAGAAAATCGTTTTATTATAATTTATAATCGTTTTATTATAATTTATAATCGTAAATTATAAAACGCACCTAATTAACTTTTACTTTCTTTTTTGCTTTCAGAAAGCTTTCAAAATTTGGCTGTTAATGGTTTTGATGGATGTATGTAGATTTTATTTCTCATGAAAACTTCATCAACGGATAAACTTTTTATTTGTATCATATTATACAAAAATTAGTATGGTTAATTTTATATTTTTAATATTTTAGTAGTAGAATTAGTAGATCAATACATTTTTTTTTAGTACACCTTAAATCATTTTTTTTTTAAGTGAATTGAATTAAATATGAATTAAATAATAATAACAAATTCATCATACAAATACTTTTAATTATATTAACTAGATCAGTCCCGATTTTGGAAAGAATGATAGTATATTGGTATTTGAAAGAACTTTCAAACGTTCAGTCCAAGAGTTTCAATATTTCATTATTTTTCGACGTGCCGTTGGATACTTTTTTTTTGTTCCTAGTTTCACGGTAGATATCCCATTTGATAATTATATTATGTTTAATGGAGAAGTCTGAATTATTACTGTCGTTTATACTTAAAATTTGTTAGAATCATACGATTCTGTGTTTATACATTTTTTCATTATATTTTTAAAAGTCCTGTTTTGTTGTTGACTTGGTTTAATTTGTATACATTTTATATCTAAATATTTTTCTTTGGTGATGTTAAAACCTGAGTACATTTAGAACGAGCTAAATGTCTTTAATAATTTGTATAGTATGTGTTTGAAGGTATTAAACCGATTTTTACGTCATTTTTATTATTGAATAATTTTGATTGTTAATAATAAGTATTTATATTTTCCAAATATTTATTCAACATCAATTTTCGGTTATTTTTATTTGATGTTAGTTGTTTATGGTTTAGAAATCCTCTATTTTCATCAACGTGCCTAAAATGTTTAAATTATTAAATGTTTACTATTTTTATTTGGACATATTGAGAGGCAATGACGTAACTTTAATATTTACATACCAACATGTAAATAACTGAATCATCGGATAAAAATACCAACGACGAAACATTTTTGATTAGAACGTATATTTCGATAAAAGAGAAGAATTAATTAAATAAAGTATAGTTCAAGTAAATAATAAGTTGTAAAAAAGTACAATACATTGACTACTGAATTGTTAAGAGCTTAAATTAATACAAAAATATGATTATTATATTTTTACAATCGTATTATACTGAATACACTCAGAATACACATCTATAGAACTATTATTTTTTTCAATTGACATTTGTTTTTATTTTATTTTTTCAACACTCAAAATGGCAACGTGTTATATTTTAAATTTACTTATCAGAAATACTTTTCATTATATTTTCGATACTAAGGAAAAATTTAAAATTCAAACGAAAATTATTATGAAACAAATTGTGTTGTATGAAAAGTAACTTCGCTGCAGTAACGTGTTACATTTGTAACGTTACCTACTACAAACACTGAAAATACGTACCTGGTACGAGTGTTACCTACTGTTTAAAATAGTATATTTAAGAACTGTTATAACAATCTAAAGATTATTATAGTGTTTTTTTAATACTATCAAAATATATTGAATTTTCTTTTTCTCAAAAATTTAACCACTTACAAAATATACATAATATATGCATTGTTAACTTGTAATAGATTTGAAAATGTTTTTTATAAAAATGAATTAATAATCGATGGTATTTTTAACAAGCGTCTAGCATATTTTTTTTATTATACATTTTATTCGCTTTGAACAATTGCTATTATAAGTTTTAACGATTGTTAACATAGCTGTTTTCGTTTTACCGTTATGTCGGTTATTCGATATCGGAGGCTTGTTAAAGATGATACTTGCGATAAGGTACCGATGTAAATTTATGTGTTTAGCTCAAAAGTTTAATTTATTTTTAGGAATAATACTATACTGTACCAACAAAACATTTTTGAAACATTTATAATCACGATAAAATATATTATATTAAACAGCTGGTTAAATAATGTTATCATTAAGAAAATTATAAGTTCTGAACTTAGTAATTAGTACTTACCTAAATAAAGTTTTAAAGTTCAATGGAAATTCCTCTATTAATCTCCTTTTAGATCTTTCCACCCACTACAAAATTTGAACTATTTTATTTTAAATTATTTCACCATCATCACCATCATTTAAACTTAGTACTTGTTAGTTGTCACTACTTCATAGTTTTTTCTTGTTCTTATAAACATTTTTTCCAAAAATTAGTGACATTTTAAAAGTCAGAAGTACCATCTGTATTCAGTTTTCAACTTGTAGAATATTAGTTATTGTATGAAGATGCTTTATGAGATCTTTTACAACTGAAAATTGTTCTTAAAAAACCTAATAAAAATAGTAAATTAATATCTACTTGATATTTTAAATCTGATATCATAGAATTTAGAATGTGATTTCTGAGCTTGGAATCACCCGTGTTGCTATTTCAAAAATAATTATGATGTTTTTTATTATCAACAGATGTATTGGTGTATTAATTGTATGATTTATTAAATCACGCAATTTAAATAATGATTCAGATCATAAAAAATTATTATGGTAGAATATGATATTAAAAATAGAAATATTTTTTGCTTACAAAAAATAAACAACAATAATTTGTTGACATTTATTAAAATGTATATTAATATTATGGAATACTGTAATTATTGCGTTGAATTTTAAAGTATTATTCTAAAGTGTATGTATATAATAAAAATGACCTTTCCGTTTAACCATTGTAAGTACTAAGTACCATACACGATGGGCACTAAATCCAATTTCCAATCAATATATAGTAAAGTGTTGACTTACACAACTTTTAAAAGTATTTCAACTACATAATGTGTTTACACGTAGGTATATAAAAAAACAAATCGTTATAAACCATTAACAACGACGCAATGTTCAGAATCTACAAATTGACATTTTTTTACACGAAGAAATTGTTGTTTTTTTTTGAATGCTCAAGGCAACAGTGATGACTGATGAGTGACACTGAGTGTGATACAAATTGTAATAAATAAACAAAATTATATTTCTAAAATACGTATATTTGAAAATGACGACTGTAAAATACTAAAATAGATAGATATGCAATAAATCGACAATACAACTAATAAAATACAATTAATAATTTGAGGATTCTGTAAGTAATAATATAAGAAAAAAAACAGAATTATAATATAATCAACAACTTTAACAACAACAACAACTATTTAGTTCAATTATTATTTAAGTATAATATACCTAAAGTTGGTGTATATTATATTGTGTACGTGTGTATAAGTGTGAATGTTTTGTTGTTGAAAAAAAAAAATCTACAATAATCAACTACTTGTTTACCTATTTAATAAATAGATTGATTGATTGATTAAAATATATAATAATAATAATAATAATAATACTATATGTTGAAATTAAATTAATTATGAAATAATTAAATGGTTAATGAAATATAATTGTAATAATAAGGAATTTATCATTTGAAATAAAAAGAAAAATAGTATACTATTTTTATTCAAAGAATATTTTACGAAAAAATTATTTTTCAATCATTTATTTTGTATAAATGTAATATATTTTTCAAGTGAGCAGCGACAATGAGTTTAAAATACAAATTTTAATTTTAAATGACCCAACAGGCAATATTTTGTTTGCCGGTGTACGAGTGCTTAAAGTGATGTTTTATAATAATGAATGTTTATAAATTTATGTAAAATTATCAAACATTTTTTCTACATCCTACTCGATTAATAATAATTAATAAATTGTAGAAACAGAAAGTTCAAGCAAATATAATTGGTTCGTTTTCGTGGATATACGTTGATTACCTACGTAGGTATTATATAAATGCGAGTTCCGTCTAAATAAATGTATACGATTTTTAATACGATGTATATATTATAATTTATAACTACAATAGTCAATAATAATAATAATAATAATAATAATAATAAATTTAATATTATCTCATAAATGTTAAAAATGTTAAGACGACTGGTGGAAAAAAGTAGTTATATGAAACGGTTATGACAATAAATTAATACTGCAGCGTTGGAATAAACACTGTGCAATATAGAATTATAGAAGAAAATAATTGATATTACTATTCCTTGAAACGACGCATTATAAGCTCCCCTAAGCTCAATGTAATAATAACCCTCGTCATTTTCGTGATTTTTAATTTTATATATAATTATTATTATTTTGATTACAATTACGTTTGATTATTACGTTCTGGTGGGACACAACGGTATTCATACAATTATTATAGCATTATAGTACCCTGCAGCTACCAAATTTTAGTTACAATACATAAGGTAGGTATATAATACGATATACAATATCGACTGTAGTTTATTATTTTGGTAGAAACTCCAGAAAAGTATTTAAATTGATGTGCGTGTTTTAAAATATATATATTAATAATATTAATAATAGTAAAAATAATAATAATAATAATAATTACACATTGATACGAATTACGCGTTGGTCACAATCGAAATAGTGAAAATGAATATAATATTATGAATGTATTATTAATATAAGACGAGGATGGCGGAAAAGGAATGTTATTAGCTTACTTAATAGAAAAAAAATTGAACGATACTTTATTTAATTAGTTACATAATATAGGTATCTAATGCTGTGGTTTACGAACCGATCGACATAATATTATGTTGCTGAATCTAATAAAGAAACTTGTCACGACAGCGTTGGAAAACCTATATATAATATTGAATGTAGTAAATGTAATTTTAATAAAACGTTTCCTCTCCTACATCCGCAGTGAAATAAAATAATATTACCAAAAATTACTATGATGACGATGATAATAATAATAATAATAATAACAACCACTGTGGTGTAGTTGCAATTGTCGTATTATGCTGAATTAACTCGTCCGTCCTCGATAGATATTATTATTATTATTATTACCGTATAGCGTTGTTGAATGTAAGAAAAAAAAAATAATATTAATAATAATAATGGAAATTTTATACAGCAGCGGCGGTCCTATTGCTTGTTATCGATTGCGTCGTCAGCCTTCCGAGCTTTGTGCCCGCGGAACGATGCCTGAATCTTCGTGGCGGCTTTGTGCAGCTCCGGATCGGCCAAGTCCACGTCCAACAGCTCGCTTAGGTCCGCGTCCTGTACACAACAGTTTAATGGATGTGTAGTACATTTTATGGGCAATATCAAAATAAATGGGTTACATATCATACGGTCGACGATGATGAACGAAGTATGACAATAAATTATTATAGCGCGTGTATAGGTATAAATTGTAAATTTTCTGAATTGGTCGATGAGATGGCGAATCAATGATTTCATTCCAATCAAATGGGTTTTTATACTGCAGCCTAGTGCAACAAACTTTTTCCGAGAACTTATTTCCACGCTGGAAAACAACCTTCAATGTTCCGTTACATATACATTGTGATCGCGAGACGCCGTGAAATGCAATTCAAAAATTGCAGAAAAAAAATGTTTATAGCTCAACTTTTAACGCTTTTGAATTCTATGCAGGTCTAGAAATAAAAGTGGACGAGTGACGCATTAACCATAAATCTATGCATATTAATATAGAGTCTACTCTCTATTTTGTTTTTGAACGCATATCATATTATATAAGCGACGATTGTAATACATTAGGGTGTTCCACTATTCAATTATATTATATTTTAGATTCAGAGCGTACATATTGGTTTTTATGATTAAATGATAGGTATATGTATTTCGTTCTAGAATATTTGTTTCGAAAAACACTTTGTGGATTACTATAAAAGTTTCAACCGTAGGTAGACGGTAAATGTGTATAGACAAGTAATTGAATCTGTATTTTCTCTTTTAAGATGCATTTATTTAATATTCTAGTAATTTTAAACACTGACAAAATCCAAATATATTTAGGTAGGAGCTCCTCCCAAAATTGATTTTGTATTATTACTATTTTCAGACAATGGTTTGACATTTTAATTATATTATTTCTGCATTGCTAATATATGTTGTTCAAACGTTTATTGAAAATATATTAAAACCGCCAAGTAAATTAATATTAGTGTGTTTGATGTATTATTAATATGCAGAAAATAATATCACTGCTGTTCAGTGTTATTATTCCTTTATTCTCATCGTGTACATTTCTCATGTCACCAACATATCAACCAATTATTGTTCATCTTTACATAACAATAAAAACCTCTAATTGAAATAGAAAATTAACATTATTTCTCGATATAGAATATTAATAAAATTATGGAAATGTGTTTGAATTTTGAATGTTTCTTAATTAGGTTTCGTAGAAAATAGTTTTGCTAGGTATTTAAAATTGCATGTTATTTAAATAAATAAAAATAAAAATAACGTTTTTTTTATATTAAAATATCTTGATTCTAAGAGCAATATTGTAGTTAATATAAAAATGTATTTTCTATAAAACGTAGAGAAAAAAAATATTTATCAATTTTTTATAATTATTATTGGACCACAGTAAGTAAGGGAAATTTACTTTTGCTTATTCGTCTGGAATTATAGATGTATCAAACATATTAGCTGTTTCAACCCTAGTCAAATTCTTTGTCTCATTATAAGACAACGCAATTTTTTTTTAATCTATATATACCTACATATTTATGATATACCTATGTATATTTTTATAACTTGTCTAAAAATTATATAAAGGTTCATTTATAATAAATAATAATATTGGGCAGCATAATAAAACGTAATATAATATAACCTTTTACAATAATATCGTAAATTATTATCCTCAGTCTCTCTTGTGCTTATATAATATTAAATATATTTTATATTCGTATAATTATTGTAAATCTTTATGTACGCATCGTATTATAATTTGTCTCCTATATATATATTATAGTCCTATATTATAACATTATACACTACAATTTTAAAATGAACTTTCCCGTGCCAACTAATGTTAGTTTTATATTATGATTAATAAAACATTATACCGTTAAAATAATATCTTACTCTCGCATATAAATAAATAATATTATGTATTTATACCTTGTTTATGTCGACGTTTTTCAATTGCGATTCGAGAGTCTCGTCTTTAGAAGTCAAAGCAGAAGCGGTAGCGCCACCAGGCTCATCTTTTCCGCCAGCTTGCTGTTTCCTAGTCATATGACCTCGGAACGAAGCTTGGATTTTGGTCGCGGCGTGACACAATTCTGTTTATAAATACATGCAATACAAATAAAAAAATAAATAGTTTTCGCGAACACATATTGTATGTGTATGTGTGTGCGTGTGAGAATTGTATTTCAACAGATTCGAAATAAAAAAAAAAAAACACTAAACAAAAGAAAGAATTTCCATTTATCTTGTAATAAATGCACACACTATTCACATAGTATGTCACTCGCACATACACACACACAAACGCGCGCACACAACACGACAAAAGTGTGCGTGCGCGCGGAACGCATTTCGTTTATGTGTCCTCGGGGGTTCGATTTTCCCTTACCAACGTCATCCGGCCGGAATTCCTTTTCGAAATCTACTTCCTCGGATGTTTTCATCGTGTCGGAGTTTTCTTCTTCGCTAACCGAACTGGTCAAACTGTCGCGGTCTCCCGAATCTATATACACACAAACAGAATACGACGTAAATTCAATTACGATATACGCTCTCCCTTGCCATGATATGCACGTAAGTGTCTATGGGACAGGGGTTAGAAAAAGCCTCCTAGTATAAATCATGTCCACATCAATATCTATCGCAATGTATTAATTTTTTTTCTTTTACCTCCTGCGGCTGTGCAGGAGTTATTAAAAATAAATTTCGATAAAAACATAATCGAATATAAAATAACATATTAAAGTATGTAGGTAGGACATATAGGTACTAATATTATATGTTAACGATCATTTCCTGGGATCATCGTGCGAAGATTGGAAATTTATAGATTAGTGCTGATTAGGTAATCAATAGTGGTGCGAAATCCCACTAGTAAGATTTTCGTAAAAAAAAATTAAGGGCTCAAGCTCCCATCGATTTAATTCTCCATTTGCATTAATAATTTAACAATTTAATAGTGATATTATGTATTGTAATTATTTTTCTACACTCCAAGTCTGCAAGCGCGGACAACTATATATACTGCATAAAACATATTTTATTATTATGTATTTATGATATATATCTACATGCTTTTTAGATCATTTTTATGTACATGGTACACATGCATATATATGTATATTGTATACACAATGGCGAGTATACTGCAGTATTTGTATTGTTGCGCACAGCTAAATATAAAATATCGTACAAAGCTGGTAACCCAATCATCATTAAACATTTAAAACGTGTATAATTTGTTTTAAATGTAATCCATTTTCGCTGTCCTCCTCTTCCCAACTTCCACTCACATTCACTATCATCATCAGTCGGTGGTATTAAGCAGAGGGCATTAACTCAAAGTGGTGTGCAGCGTGCGCAAACATTTTTGGCAGATCCCGATGTCCTACTCCTACATATATTTTCAAAATGACAGTCGTATACAAACCGCTAATATAGATCGGAAGAGGAACTGCGCAATGCATTTTTAACGAACTTTTAAATCCTCATTACGCTATGGAAAATTATACATGTCATTAAAACTTTTGGAACATAAGTACATGGCTATACAAATTACATACACAAACCTATATAATATATATATATGTGTGTGTGTATATGTAAAAGTCAAGTAATGTTTAATTTCAAAACATGATTTATGGGATTCGCATATTATATTCTACAATATTGTTATTTGTTTTGTATCGATTATTTGTTTAATTTGACATTGTTCACATTTTTATTTCGGTCATTAAAACATGTTTGGGAAACAAAAAAATTGGAACGACTTTCCGCTTACGACCTAAATACAATAGGCCACGAAAACAATACAATACACGTTGATACGCCACTACATTTTATTATAGTGTTTTAGTAAATAGTGAATAATACGCAAACGTCGCAAACGCATTAAAAAATCAAAAAGTACAATAATAATTAAAATACCGGAGTGAAAACTTTTTAAAAATTATAAAGGTTAAAAGTTGCAAAACAAACAAAAAATATATTGTAAAATAAAAATGCATGATGAATAAATAATGCATAATATAGTACATAGATTAAATACATATAACACTAGGTATTAGATATTTATTGTACGTATATTTATGAATACAATTTCAGGATTTAATTCACTCCCGAAATATAGGTACACGATAAATATAAGATAATATAATAAAAACAAAAAGTACATATTTAATACCAAAAAGTATTTGAATACCTTTACTCAAATACTCTTACTCAAATACTTTACAAGGGTGCATATATAAATATATATTATATATATTATACAAATACAATATATATAACAAATTTACACACCCCATGTGTGTTTTATATTTTTATACCATAACCCATAGCTGTTCCGTAGATACCATCATTTTTGTGGGATTTTATTTATCCCAAATGCTATTGCTATTTGCTATATAATAAATATTACCTATAGTTTAAATTTTTGTTTTGGTTTTTGGCACTCAAACTGTATATTTGAAAAATGCTAACAATGAGAAAGAATACTCGAGGAAAAAATACTTGACAAAATAAAATACTCGACTTCTTTTTTGTTAGTAGATAAAATGATAATAAAATGAACATAAATAGATGAACAATAAAAACATGGGTATATAATAATAATAATAATAATAATAATATTAAAAAAATGTCTACTACACTATATAATATATATATGACTTTTGAAAGGGTGGTGTTGAGAAGGAAACACTGCCACACTGGTATATCTGTGCCCTACATTTTTTTTTTAGATTCCGCATACAGTAGTGCAAATCAATGCTCCATTTCTCGTACCCTTAACTGTTTTATCATATTCTTGTGTCTTTTATTCTTTTCAGTTTGTATGCCTTTTTTTAATCATTGGAACTGCTTCTTACAAGAGGATTTTTTTTTTATCGGTAACGTCCATCTCATTTGGCTCGTTCCAGATTACATAAAATAGTAATTTGCAAATATTGCAGTTATAATTTTCCAAAGCCATTTTGTCAACTAATAATAACAACAACTACTATAATAAAGTCTGGTTAAAACTGCAGTATAATATACGTCATAATATGTACTATACCTACTATTATTCGTATACAGAGTATAAGACGAGTACCTAAGTATACGTAGCAATATTGCAATAAATATCATATCACTATATTTTATTACTGTGTGATTGTTTATTTCATTTTAATACGATTTTCTTGGTTTGTTTTTTATGCCTACTGTGCAAATTTTGAGTAAATCTAAAGTTGATTGAAATTATTAAAAGTACAAACTGGAATATCAAAAATCATACAAAAAAAATTACGGCCATCGAAGCTAGTGGATGATAAATTGAAATATTATATAATATGTTTATGTTTATAATTTTTTTGTCAGTATAAAATATTTTCTATGGTGAAGATTTCAGTAAAAATCATAATAAATAATTATTCCCGGGGGAAAAATCTCGATTATAAAGTTTTCAAAACAAACTTATTTTTAATCCATCAATAAAATTATTTTCGCCTGTATGAAAATACGTCACGATGTAAATCGTTCTCACAAGTTGTGCCAATCTATGTATATATATATATATATAGGTGTATTGTGAACCATCAATCAAACAACCTTTCGTGCACAAAAAAAAAACAATTTCCACTACTTGTGCAATAAGGTCGTTACTCTCAGAAAATAATATAATATTGTCTTTACAAGTTTGTATTTTTTTAAATTTTAAATCCACCCCAAATGTTATTTGTAATCATTTGTCATGAAATGTATTTATTTTATGTATTTCGTTAATTCAATTATATGAAATCTTAAAAGCTCAAAAATATTTTAGTCAAACTGTCATATATAAGCTATAAATAATAATAATAATAATTTATGAAAAAAAAAATAATAATATGACATAATTATTAACTCGATATTTATACGGTTTAAATATGTTCATTCTCGGCAAGTTCATGAGAGTCAACTGTTTGGAATTAATTTGAAAACTCACGACATCTTTATATACTAACAAAAAAAGCTCCAAAGAATTGCCTGTAATTGTATAATTACAACGTTATTAAAAACTAAAAAAAGCATAAAATAAGCATCAATAATACTCAATGCTAGTTGATATACCAAATATTGTAATTAGCTTTATATTTTTACGGGATTAGACGTACAATTTGATAACTCAAACTGTCGTAAAAACCAAATTAAACCTAATACGAGTTATATGTATTATACCTACCCATACCCGCCTAGCCTGGGCATAAACGAATTAAGTTAATATTAACTTTTAGCTTTTTTTAAATTTAATTTTTGTTAACTTTGCTTTTAACTTAATTAATTATTATTGAAAATAATTTAAAAAGTAATGAGTTTCAATCGAATTCAAGTTACGTGTACCTATTCGTAAATAATCAAATAATAAATATAATACAATTATAAATTATTGACTAATAATATAATTCAAATTGCATTATAAACAATAATGATTAACGAGAAATTAAAAATTCGATAACCTAACTTTATTAAATAAAAAAAAAAAATTTGAAATAACGCCACTGAATACATTGCATAAATTAAAATTCACGATGGTTGCAATATTTATTGTTCACACGAGCCCATCGAATGTATAAGTAGGTAATATTATTGTATCAATAAACTTAAGGTTAACTGGAAATTGCGTTGTATTAGACTTATATAGACGATTGTGCATGAATGGTGTAATATGTGCATAATGTATATCATGATGACAGTCTAAGTGTAAACCAACTATAGAACCGTTTTCACGGAATACTAAAAAAAAAATAAGCTCTTCGCCCGTCTACGAATTATTATTATCATTATTATACTGCAGCAGCAGTCAGCCAGCCAGCTATTGTACTTGGCGTTTCCGCAATTCGCGTTGTTCGCGCGGGCAATTTATTTCGCGACGGGCGTAATGTATTTAATATTTATACAATTGTGGAACTACGCTGGGCTATATAATAATATACATATACATATATTTGTATAGGATAGGTGTGTGTACCAGCTATTATACGCGCGCATACGGCGCCATTAATATTATATTATTAACGATTTATCATCGCGATTCGCGACGTGTATATATAATGTATACAACGCAATGCTTAGGTGTAATTTGCAGGGTACCTTTACGTATGTACGAAATATTACATCATATTTATCATGCAAGTGTGTATGTGATTTTGTGGTGGGTGTGGGGAGGGTGTGGGTGTGTGGTTGGTGGATATACGTCAACACGCCGCTGGCGGGTCTTTTTGTTTTTCCGAACCGGGGACACCCCTTAATAAATATAGTTCTAGAGTAGATGTATATTATTAATAATATATGAATTAATAACATTCTATTCGGATCGGTGTAAAATATAATATACTGTACCTATGTATATATTTTACATCCTTTGATGTGGTAAGTAATATTTGTATAACGTGAAAGGGAAAATATTTATCTTACATATATCACCTATAGACTAATAAGTAACAATTTTAGTACTTATAAGTAAATTATATGAAAGATCAACAGAAATTTAATGAAGCACGGTATGTATGTAGACACCTAAGGTTACCAGTCACTAATTAGTAATCACCTCACACCGATTTTCGTTTCTAAAATTCCCGGGCCCATTTTTAAGACCTGAACATGTCTGTCCGTTACCGCCACGGATTAAGCCATATGTTACACATATTATACGACGCGAGGATAATGAATACTTTAAATTTTTAAGTACAAAATATTATGTAGTAGGTAATATTCGAAAAAAATATCGGCGATCTAGTGCGGTTGACGGCATTGGGTAATTCGAATAATAACGAAAAACGAAAATTCTAATTATTGATAAATTTCCAACTAGAATCGTAATAAATAATAATAATAGTAATAAATTGTAAGGTTCTTGTGGTGCAACGGTGATTTGCCATTCGTACCCGTGTACACGGTTGCACGTAAAAGTTTGCACAGAAAGAATTTTCACCTTCAACGCAACTAAGAAAAAAAATCGACAACAAGCTAATTAAACTTTTTTCGTAATGTAACCCTCACTGCAGAGAAAACGTCCGGTTGTGGGGGGGAGGTTAGGGGGAGGTAGACGACGACCCGAGTTTTAAACTGCTGACGTCTGCGTGCTGCAGATAAAATATGCTGATAATATGTTCGAATACATATTATACAGGAATAAATAAGACAAACCACCACCACCACCGCCAGCACTACTGTACGGTTCGTCGCGGGACCATTGAATATAAAGGAAACACTATACTATAGAGTATTATCATCGATTCGCATATTATTATTATATGCACTACTACAGCGTAAAACGTCAACTATGTACGCTCGAGAAACGTTTGTTTTTTTTTTTTTTAAACTTTTTTTTTTTCTACACATTATGCAAAAACGAAAAAGACGTCCCCGATCGATGAAATCCGCTGCCGGTTTCGAAGGATAAAGGAGGTCAGCGCTGTGCGCGTCAGGTACAATGTATATATATATATACACAACGTTGTAATAAAATAGATGGCCGCGGATACGAAAAGACGCGCGCATAATATGTATATACAGTGGCGGCGCGATTTCCGCTCGACGCGATTAACACGGCGACGGGCAACGCAGATCGTTTTCATTATTATAATTAAAACCTATCGATTCGGCGGAATAATTTTTGTTCGCATCGACTGTTTCGACGGGTTTTGTACGAGATAAACCGCGGAAGGGGCCCGGTGGTGCAGCTCATCGTCTGTACAGTATCGGCCGCGGTTGCTGTTCAGTATTATATACGCGTCGGTTGTTTGCCTGTACGTAATAATATTATAACACACCCTAAGCCCATATACGCGCGCGTTTTCGGTGTATATTTTTCGCGCTCCGATTCACCCCCCCCCCCCCCCGAAGTATACACCTATTTTAACGGCATATACGAAATGATTAAATACATATATATATATATAGTCGGTATGTATAATATAATATAGGTAATATATATATATATATATATATACGTAATATGTGTTTCGGAAATCGACGTGATTACTTGTGACGGACAAAGCCATCCCTCCCGATCGTGACCAAATATACCTATATATATATATATAGATAATACGGACAAGACAAAATGGTGAGTTGTTGCGGATGGACGAGGCCGCGGAGGGATAACCGGAGACGGTGGTCGGTCGGGGGAGAGAGGGGGGGGGGTTCTCTATATAGATGGGATGTATATGTGTGTGGTATCTTTGTGTGTGTGTGGTGGTTTTCGGCGGCGAACTGCATCGATCGCGGCGCGCGGTAGTTAGGTCGTTCGCGGGGGGTGTGAGCGTACGCGCGAGGGCGGCCCGTGTCGGTCATTGGAGGTCATCAGGTCGCGCGTTCGACCAAGGCCGCGCGTCACCTTCTCGGCAATTATATCGCGCTATACACTGCCACTGCTATATGTGCACTGCCATTCGCCGTCGTGTTTACTACCTATATGTATACATCATAATAATATCATACACACTATGCGATACATGTATATTACCATCTCTATATCATTATTATTATTATATATATATATATATATATATAGTCGTGATATTATACATATATAATGGGCACTTAAACTATGTGTACTTCACCGTAGAACGGCGACTGTACGCGTAGTATATTTACGTATAACAACACTCCGTCATACCCGTCCACCCGCCAACTCACATCACCGGAGGAGACTCCACCCGCGTCCGTACATGAATATATGCGATCTCGTTATTATTGTGCCATATATGCAATATATATATATATATATATGTATACGCACTTTGCGCGCGTAAAAATATTATATTATGCCCATAGACCTTATACCTCATAGACCTAAGTTCTACGATTATACCTATAATAACATGACGATCGCCGTAAACGCGGATGTTGCAGCATTATGCACCGTACACAAACGATATTAGCTCGCGGAAATTTCTTACGACCCGCTAGTCCGTACAGCGTTGAACGTATTCGCTTATGCCCCGGCTAGGTCAGACGGAGCGGTGAACTCGAAAGTATTAAATAATTATAATAATAATAATAATAATAATAGTTAGTTACTACGTTCTGCTCGGAGCGACCCCCCGATGATGTATAGTGTATCCCCTATACCTATATAATATACAACGTTATCAAGTTACACTTCGGGACTAAAATATATTATGATAATAATAATAATAATAATAATATATAAATTACTACGGTAGGGTCGAAATTGCATTTTAATACTACCCAGCCAACCGACCGTCAAGATGATAAAACACTCTGACCTTTTCGATACATTATATGTGCGCGCCTTTCACGTTCGACAAGTTTCCCGCAATCGCGGAGTCGTGTATATTTATGTACACCTATATATATATGTATATGTATCGAGTTGGCAGCCGAGAGAACGGGGTTTTATTATACTGCGGCGGTACCTTCCTTTCCCCGTGTATACATATACATATACTTATTGCCTTTCTTTTTATATTCGTCCGAAACGCGCCTTTATTTATCGGTATACATCGCCGCGATACAACACAATATATACGAGTTGCGAGACGTGCAGAAATGGAAAAACTATCCGAGTGGCCCCGCGAAATCGCCAAATCTCAACAATACGCCTCGGTCGGCAGCGGGCCGTGTGGGATCTGGTGCCACCTCGCCTCGTTGCCGCCGCTAAATAATAAATTACCATACACTCGGATACTGCAAAGTTTGCGGGCGTCACTGCGGCACTACAATATAAATTCGCCGCGTGTATATATACCGCTGCATCGGCGTCACACGGCACAACGGTATACAAAAAATAATATAATATACAGTGACTATATTATATACACACACACACTCACATATATATATATATATAGTGTATAATTTATATATTATTATATTTACTTATATTTTATGTGATGTGTATAAACAAATGATCCCGTGACGTAGTACAAGTCATAACATTATATTATATACTATATAATACCCGACAATGTTTAATGAGATGACAAAATGATGATGATGATGATGATAATAATAATAATAATAATAATGTAACGTATGCGGACGAGACGTCATACGAATTGTGAAGTGGTTATTATTAAAATAATATATACTTACGTGCGTGGGCGCGTGAAGTGGAGATGCGGTGTGACGTCCCGTGCTACTCTGCTGCAGGTGTAATATGCAGGTACTCTATATTGCGCGCGTGTATATGCGGTTATATTCTATTGAAAAGTGTAGAACGTCGGCGGACGACTGCGCTGGCGGTGGATGTTTATTATATTATATTGTATTGTATACAGTGAAATGTAATAAATGATCGAACAAATATATACAATATTTTTATTACAATAATAATATATTAAACTCTGCACGCAGGTGGTATGGCACAGGTGTAAGCCGTGCGGCGCGTTCGCGGTCTATGTGTGTGTGGGTGTGTGTGTGTACCTGTGCGGTACACAACGGTTTTTTTCTAAAATTTTATTTTTTATATTTTTTAACGTATCGTAATGGGTAATGCTAATATTATTATTATTATTTATTATATATTGGTGATAACAACACGAACAATACGACGGAATATCGCAGTGCAGTGTTATATATGTTGTTGTTGTTTGGTCGTTTTAATAGAAGCGATTTCGTTTTGTAATAATATAATAAAATTAATATTGCGATGTACAGGCGGGAGGACGACGACGACGGCGGCCGACTGTGCGGGGCAGTCGCGTGCGGAAAGAGATATTACGGAGACGGACGCGGCGCGCTGTCTGGTCTGGCAACGGCGGCGGCGACGGTATATCGGTGTCGGCGGCGGTGGTAGTAGTAGTAGTAGTAGCAGCAGCCGTAGAGGAGAGTTAGTGGAGAGCGTACCAGAGTGCCGTCGGTGACGGTGGCCGGCGAGCGTATGACGGCGCGGCGGCGGGTTCGTGCGACTATATACCGCGGCGCGACGTGCCCCGCACGTTGTAAAACGTACGGCGGTGGCGGCACAGAGCGCAAACGCCGCCGCCGGTCGAGCGCGTATATATTATTATTAGGTACACACATACATATATACATATATATATATATAAAAGCACTTGTCCCGTGTGCGGGTGTGTGTGTGTGTGTGTGTGTGTCGGAATTGAAAAAAGCTGCGGCGCGGCGGGTGGAATATATGTATAATACCGTTCGCTCGCATATATATATATATATACGAATAGCGTATATGCGGCAGCGCCGGCGCCCCTGACACTCCCTGGCGGCGAGGCCGAGCAGTGCGCGCCGTGGCGAGTCGCCGGCCGCCCTCGTCGCGCGCATAATCGCTATGATACACACCACCGCCACGTCGTCTCGGCGCGCGCGATCCCCCCCCCCGCAACCACCGCCGCCGCCGCCTCCGACACCACTGCCGCAGCGCCAGGGACTCGGTCGTATATACAATAATGCGAAATCGCGTACGTATATATATATCGTGTGTGTATGCGAGTCGTACGCCGCATAGGTATGCGGAGTATGTGGCGTGCGTCGTACGGGCCCCGCGCCTCCTCCCCCCCATAACCCCTCCACTTCGTCGCTACTCGTCGCCCACAACTCCTGTCGCGCGGCATACGCCGCACACACGGATAATATGCGAGAGACGTGTATATATAATATACGTTTCCCGTAAACTATTATTGTAGGTATAATACGTGACGTGTTCCACGACTCGGCTAATTAAGCGAGACATAGAGAGAGCATTTGCGTCAAACCGGCCAAATCCCTCCGCAGTGTTCGCCGCGGCATTCGAGCCCGACAATTCGGTCGTTTACATTTTATTGTTGATTTATTTTTTTTATTTTTTTACGTAATCCGCTTATGACCGCCGCCGACGTCGACGACGAACGTCTTGTGTGCGCACCGTATAACGAGTTTACTCGTATATATATATATATAATATAGTCCCCCCAAAAGTCGACGTGTATTGTATTACTCTGTGTTTACGGTTCTTTTGTGTGCGTATACAACGTCATAATCATATTATTATACATGCGGCGGGCACGATTTATAATATTGTAATAATTATATCGTATAAAAAAATTGTAAATATACCTACACGAGTGACGTCGCGGGACGGTCGTTAAAAACAGATTAGTAAAAAATATATAAACATGACAACGACAACGTCACGCGACATAATCACATAATAATATAATATGCTCTAAATATATACATCACATTCGCTTATGATACGCGTCACGTCTTAACGATATCGTCCGCGGGTACACATATAGCACCGCCAACGAGCATAATATATAGTAATGATATATTATGTACATATATTGTTGGTATATAGTACACACACGCACACACGCGTCGAGACTGAATCGTCATCGTTATTATTTCATTTTTTTTTTTTTGATATTTTCGAAACGTCGTCCACTTACCGTCGCTCAACGGTATCAACAGCGTTTTGGCCGCATCGGATTCGGCGGCCGACGACAATTTGTCGGAGACCCCTCCTCCGCCGCCGCCGCCGTCCACACCCACGACTCCTCTGCCGCCGACGGCGCTTCCGTCTTTGCTCGGGTTACAGCCCATGGTGACCGCGGTCGGCCGCGCTGCAGCGCATCACCCGCGGTGGTCCTTGTTCCTCACCCACCGCCGCCACCGCCGCCGCCGCCGCCGCTGCCGTCGTACGACCGGACCGCATCCGAAGTGGTGCACCGCCGGCGCCAAGGGTCGTGCGGTCGCGGTTACGGCCCCGGAAAACGAGAATGCCGCGCCGCGGTGCTGACGTTGTGTCTATATGCTGCGGTGTGTGTGTGTGTGTGTGTGTGTGTGTGTGCAACTCTCGGTGTCGTCGCGGCGTGTGTAACGTCGACGTACATCAACCGCCGAGTCGTAAGTACGGTTTGCGTGGGTATTGCTGTGCAATAAACGACTACGGAGCGCATAGGTATTTCGGTAACGGACGACGGGGTGAGTCGTGAGCGAGTGGCAGAGAGAGAGAGAGAGAGAGAGAGAGAGACACGGAGTGAGTGAGAGGCACGGACGGGGAAGGAGCGAGAAAAATCCGCCGCGGCCTTATTACTATATATGTACGCGTATAAACCGAGGAATATATTACGGCATAATACGTATATAATAATATACAAGAACGGCAGCGGAGCAGGCGTACCTATTTTTTAGGGTCGCCCAACCCTCTTCGTCCGCAAGTGTTTTCATTCACTGTTTAAAACGTGTATATATAATATGTGTGTGTGTGTGTGTGTGTGTGTTAAGGTACGGTAAGTATACCTGTACAGTATGGTCGTTATGCTTCGCCCCCGTCTTATATTTTATTTATTTTTTCTAAAAAAAAAAAAAAGACGAAAAACGCACATCGTCTACGACGGCCGTCCGCGCCGTTTATTACACGGGCAGGTTATATAATATTATATACGTATATACGCGCACGTATACACATAGGCAGTCTGGAATATAAGCGTATTAAGAGGTCGGTTGCCTACGGTAACGGCGACAACAGTGGCGGCAACAACAGTAATAATAATACTAACAATAATAATAATAATAATAATAATAATAATAATAATAATAATGTATATACGAAATTAAACGGGGGCTGGGTATATATAATAATATGGACATTTACTGTATATAGAGCGGCCGACCGGTGTGTGTGTGTGTGTGTGTGTGTGTGTGGAACGGGCAGAGCGGGAAGAGTCACTTCCGCCGCCGCCGTCGTCCGCGGAGTATTTTAATGTGCACACTGGTGCGCGTACCTATATAGCTATACTGGACGCCGTCGGTTTTTTATTCGCGTTCATCACGCATTCGTTAATGTACATCAACCCTGAACCCTCCCCCGGCTATCGTCGCGTACATGCCGGCCGCGTGGGTGTATATAATGTGTAGGGATTATATATGGCGGAAGAGGCAGGAGATGCGCCGCCGAGTTCAAAGATTTTTAATCTGTCCGGTGTTTACTATACATATTCGTATCATCAATATGTAAACGAGTATAAATATATATATATACACCGCAGAGTTATTAAAAATTATCAAATTCCATTTTTAAAACCGTTTTTATAAGCCGCAACGAATCGCATCGAAAAAATATTCCATACAAAACATATGGATTCTAGGTTTTGTATGGAATATTTAGGTCCTTGATAGGTAAACACCAAATATTTAAAACTATTCGTATTATTTACCTATATGTGGGCTAATGGCTATGTATAATATGATACGTTCGGTGGTCAGCACTATACCTAAATACAAATTATAAATGTTATATACCGTGCGAAATAAAATAAAATACTTAATAACGGTATTTTTAATGTGTTCCAAGCCCAGTATTATTGAATTCTAAAAAAAAAGCTAGCATTTACACAACTCGCCCCAAGACTGTCGTTATCCGTTCTATGGCAACGATAGTTTTTCTAAATTTTACGTGCCCTAAGCCTTCATTGGTTCGTCTCCACGAAGTGAAATTCCAAATTTATTTTGGAATACAATTATTTAGTAAGTACGTAATCATAACATTCGTATTTACATAACTGTTCTGCACGTCATTTCCCTGCCCACAAAAATCAATCTTATACAATGGACATGCGCCAAATCAAAAATTGATTTTCGTGTTTGTTGGCAAATGACATGCGAATTTCGAGAATAGTCTTGCAAACACATTATGCTAATTATACGTACTAAATGTTGATGCAAGAAAAAATGTGGATATTAGTATTTTTGTAATTATGTTTGGAAGGAGGGTTGAAGATGCATATCTAAAATGCTCCTAACTCCCACTTCATTTTTGTTATCGTGCTCAAACCAAAACTATGCAAATATACATACTAATTACTTGCTAAATATTTGAAATTTTTTTAAATTAAAAATGGCAATGCGAGGATACGTAATTACATAATTTCTTATTAAATTAAGTTATCTATGCGATTTCAACAGGAAACAACGTATTCGTATATCATTATCGGTGCAAATGGTGTATTTAGCAATATTTCTAAAAGTGTATGCGGGATAAGTCTGTCCTTTTTAAATCATTGTCGATATATACCTAGTTTATATCTACTATGTTTGTAAAATTAATTAAAAAATGTAGAATAATATAGATACAGAATCTGAAATTAAAAAAAAAATATAATAAACTAGAACGCAGTTGGTTCCGTGTACTGAAAACATAATCGCATTTCCCGAGTAAAAAATATCCTTCGCGAGGCTGCAGGCTATATATGGAATATATTTTGACACATTTGTTACTACAAAAGGGTACAAATATAATCGGTGCTTGTAAAATAAATGATGTATTATGTAGATTTATTATGTAATTTGAAGTGTCTAACACATACAGACATACATTCGTGATTTAATAAAATTAATCTATGAAAAAGTTCAGTAATATTAACATGTTATATAAATCATATTGCGACTAAAAAAATGTAATAAATATTATCTAAATTAATAATAATAAAAAAACGGATATACGATATTTATTTTTATTAAACAAAATTATATATACCTATTGTTTAACGTTTTAGTTGAAATAAACCGTTGTGTATTTGTATGACATAAAGCTTAATGGTTAAGGTCAATAATTAGTTAAAATTATAAATACATGGATATTATAGTGGGTACATTCGATTTTTAAAACATTGCCTACGTTTTCTGTTTATAGAGATGTACAAAATACTTAATACAAAATAACTGCATACATTTACTTTCTTTGAACATATAGCCGGATTAAGAGGGAGGGTAGGTCCAGCCCTCCCCCCCAAAAAAAACTATTATGGGCATGCAGTTTTTCTTCAATTATATTATTCAATCGAAAAATGTATTATGGTGATATAATAACCAGGCAATGGTTAATATATTTGGAATCAATCGGAACAGTTTTCTGTTTTCCGTTCAAATTATTTTCATTTGATAATAAATTTAAGTCTTCATTTTTAAAATCATGTTATCATAATTTGAAACATGCTGATGAATTAGTATCTAGTCATGAAAACAGTATAAAACATAAAAACGCAGTAAGTTCATGGTTAATTTTAAGTTGGAAAAAGTTTGAAGTCGATACTTTCTTTGTTATTACAGATAAATTGATTTATGAAATTGACAAAATGACTAAATTATTATAATATTTTTTTTTTCAATTCAAACTTTTAATTAACTTTAAAACTGACAATGAATCAGTCATTGATTCATTAAATAACTGTATTCAGTTATACCATAACGATTTTGATGATAACTTGAAAATCGAAATATCATAAATCACAGTTTCTTCAGATATTGACAATTGTGGGGCTATAGAAAAATATTTCTTTATGAACGAAATCTTATTGTGATTTTTTTCCAAATGCATATATTGCATTGAAATTATAGTATTACACTTGACAATACCGATGACAAATTGCGTAGCAGAACGTTTATTTTCAAAGTTGGTCTAATTTTAATTATATAATTGACTAAGATCTACACAGTAAACAGATTGAAGATAGGTTGAACGCGTTAACAATCATGTCAATTTAAAATGATATATGTAAAAAAACTCATTTAATGACGTTATAGATACTTTTGCATCAAATATATCTAGAAAAAAGAATTTTAAATAATTATTTGTTTGTATTTTTTAATAAATTAACTATGTAATGTAAATTTGCTTGACTACATTGAACATGTTCAATCAGGGCTGAAGAACACAAATCTGTATTGAATTAATACACATTTTCTTTATTAATAGTTAGACTATTCTATTATTAAAAATACTAAACATTAAATACAGTGAGTAAAAATAGTATTTAAAATTTAAATACAAGTTGCTGTAATTTATATATATATATATATATATATAATATATCTTTATTAATTAGATTTAATTAGTAATTACATAAATTTAAATATTTGAAATTTAGTAATTTAAGTCTACAAATTAAATATAATTTAATAAAATATTTTCTGACATTATAATATAATTAATCGTAACATTTAAAATTAAGTTGACAAATTAAAAATTGAATTATTACCAAATTATAAGAATGTCATAAACACAGTACATAGATACTATGTAATATGCAGCAATCTATGCCTTGATTAATATCCCACAATATCTTCTATAAAAACACATAAAATAGCACTCAATAAGGCGCTCAGTCGCACACCCGATTAATATTCTTTCACTGCGTACATGTTATTAGTTAATGTTTCTTTTTATCAAATTAAAATATTGTTCATAGTATACTTTTTGTATTTCATTAATTCCTAATCCAATCAAAAACCCCAGAAGATTATTTCAAACAGCAAATTCCGTTAGAGGTGAGGTAATATCTTCAATACATACATCACGCATAGTCCTATATATATATATATATATATATTATATACATATACATTAAATACATACAAAGAAAAACTCTCTTACTTACTCCCCATATCAAGGTTTCATGTTAATAAATATACATATATACATACATAAATTAATGAGTTGAGAATGCCAATTTAAATACAATATATTAATTGCTCTACTAATATTAAATCAGAACCTTTTATTATATTTCTAACTCATTACAATGCAAAATACTTCAGAAAACAATCAATAAATATTAAATACTGAATACCTATTGTCAAATATTTAATATTCAACACTTCAAGTAATGGCCTGTCCCTGTATGTAATGTATATACACTATACAGACAATATCGTCTACTTGTGTTATTGACCCGTAGTCCATATAGTCAATAACAGTAATAGACACTTACGTTATTAGTTATATAGTTTATTACACAAATTAGTATTCACAGTACCTACCCTATTACATCACGGTATAAATGTTATGTTATTTATATGTTAATATTGTGTAATAATATTCGTCACAACTTCAGTTCCAATTAGGTAGGTACCTATATTAAGAACAAACTACCAACTTATATCTCAAAACCACTACATCACATAGTATTGAATGAAATATACATAATACATATATTATTATTATTATTATACATAACAGCACGTGTACAAAAATGTATAATGTAAGTACCTACCTCGCTCTCAGTGCAACATGACAGTCAAGAGC
This sequence comes from Rhopalosiphum padi, assembly GCF_020882245.1. Lineage (NCBI taxonomy): Eukaryota > Metazoa > Arthropoda > Insecta > Hemiptera > Aphididae > Rhopalosiphum > Rhopalosiphum padi. The sequence goes on along the minus strand of NC_083599.1, from coordinate 71,161,468 downwards.
GTTCTCTTTATATAATGATGATAATAATAATAATAATAATAATATTATTTTGATCCAAATAACACGCATGCGGTAACACATCATACCATATTATTGACATATTATTATGTATGACGTATATTATATAGGTACGTCATAACCTATTCGGCGGTGCCTATAGTCCTGTATTATGTACAATACGTAAATAATAATAATATACACGGGAATATGTTAATACTTATTAGTCTATATAAAGTATAAGGTGACTACTCGAAAAACGCATTGTTGAGACTGTTGCGTACACTATTATAAACTATAAATTATAATATAACAATATCGTGCTGCACGTCGTATAATGACTGCTGAAGGTATACAAATGTACGACCGTTTTCTACTGTATATACTATATATATACTTGTATTATATTTCATTAATATCGTTATCATGCAGCGCCAGCCGTTCAGACTGCCGGTTGTTCGCAGTGGTTAGGTCGTGTGGCAGGTTAGGCTATCGGAGACCGTAAATGCTAAATACGCTCGCATTATTATTGTGGAATTCGTATAACACTTTACAAAGGTATCAGAATAAGCTGTACCTACGGGCTTTAAATATACGCGCTCTATATAAAATTATTTTATGTAACGTTAGGCATATTTTTTTTTTCGTATTTATACAAATAGGTAGGTACTAAAAATACGACAGTACGAGTATTATGATATTTGTCTGTTTAAATTGTTATTCATTAGAACACTGGTCATTGGTTCCAATTTATTAATATTAATGTTCGATTTGAATAATCGGCATTCATTAATTAATTTTTTTCTGTCAATTTTTGCGTAATTTTAAATAACCTTTAAAAAAAAAAAACTATCTATCTTTTTTAATTTTTATTATTCAATTTTTTATTGTTAAATGTCAATGTATTTCCATTTGCACGAGCTTCAATGTCTATGGAATTTTCGTAATTGCTAAAATAAAGACATTTTCAATATTTTATATTTTAGGTATACAATGTGCATACCAAAAACATTATAATATTGTATAATAAAAAATTAATAACTATACTGTCCATACTATATATAGTTTAATAAGCACGGCATTAAAAAAGTTCTTTTACGCGTAACTATAGTATATAAGACAAGGTATAAAGCGGTATAACATAAAAAATATATAAAATATCTATACCGTATTTTGTATCACAACTCACTAGCGTATTATTATTATAACGAAATGACGACGAAGTCGCCGATCGGCGAGTGTCCGATTTCCGAGTACCAGTGGAATCAGCTTCTCGCGTTTACGGTCGTATATTAAATTATTATTGTCGCTGTATAATATACCGTAGGGATGCAAGCTATATCATATCATATGTCGAGGTTGTTGGCTCCGCATGAATCGTATGGCAGAACCGTTCTCGAGTATCATACATTATATCGAATGTGATGGTGTATAATGTGTGTTATACACATCAATATAATATAATACACATATGTACAGGGAATGTTGAGCCAAATGGTTATATTTTTGATTATATGCATTTATTTAAATCTTTATTTTTAGAAGTTTTAAGCAAAATTACAAAGTTGATTATTTCAAATACTTAGTTTTTTATGGTATTTTTTAAGGCGTATCCTGTGTCGATCCAATATATTTTTTTTTTTAATGAGAAACTCTTCTTATTATTTATTGTTAAGCCATTTATTATTTTTTTCAATAATTCTGATACATTTATAAATATAAATTCAAGTAACGAATTGAAATATGCGTTATATACCATAATAATATATCTAAACTAAAAAATGTATTTTTTTGTAATTTAAAAATGAATAACTGTAGACTTGAAATTGTTTCCAAATATTCTCATATTAGTATATGCAATAGATATGCTAAACAGTAAATGTTACATAATTTTAAAAATATTTATTTATTTGTTTGTGCTGTTTTTTACAGGTATTTAAATGTTTCACTTTTTAGTTTTTTTTTTATTTATAAACATGATGATTAAAAGATAATTATTTTCCGATTAAAAATTAATATAATTTTAAATTGTTTTAGCTTAGGATTATAAAGTTTAAAAATTTAATACCAGATTTCTCATTAATGTTTCAGTCGTGTTATAAATTATATATAATAATATAATATAATATGATGTGAATCCAGCAAGCGTGTGTAGTGCGTGTGAGCGTATGACAAAGAGAGAAAGAGAGAGAGAGAGAAGCGAATTAAGACGAATATTAGGCTGTATTTTTTTTAAGTATCTACCTATACAATATTATTATACCAACGACAGAAGGGCGTGTGTATAGCGTGTCAAAATGCCGGGTTTCGCACGCTATTCGGGAACGTACCAGGCCCGGGGATTAACGCGTGGGCGTATGTTTGTAAAGACGTCATCGCGGCGTCGGGTATTGAAATAACGACGGCAAAGCCAATATATTATTATAACTGAATACAATTTTGGGGGCCAAGCGATTTTTTAAAGTGTTTTTTCTTAGCTCATCTGCCTGCCAGACGCTATTTACAGCTATATTCAGCCTTACAACAATACAAAATCGCAGGTACCAGTGAACGACTTAATCAGATTATACATAATAAAATATCCTCGGTGATCCATTAAGTGCCCATCATACACAAATTGTTTTAAAAAGTTTTAACAACAGAAAATATTATTTTTTCATAATTTAATGTCATGGTAAAACAACGCTTTTGAATAAAAAATATATTTTTTAAATTTATAAAGTTTTTTTTAATCAAAACATTAATTTTAAATTTCATATAACGAAGCCACCACTTTGCTCATCTAAACTTTAAAAACTTATAACTAATTTTCGTTTCGATAAACATTTATACTCGTTCAAAGAAAGTAAAACACTTAAAAATGTTAACGATAATATTTTGAAAGTAATTTTTTTACACTGTTTAAAACGTAAATTGAAAAAAAAAATTAACAAACAAATACGAAAAAAAATATCTGTCTTTTTTTTCACTTTTTGATCGTAACCACGCATAATAGGTATTACGAATTACAATAATATTCATTGGGTCTGTAAATAGGTTTTAAAAGTTTTAATGTTTTGACGATTTAGTAAAAACAAATGGTCCACGAATTTTGTTTGTTTATTATGTTATTGTTTTATATTTACTGTTGTTTTTAATTATGGATACAATAACGATTAGGCTTAAACCAAAATTGGCGATGAACGGATAATACATAATAAACAAACCGTAAATCGAAAAAATTGATTAAAATAATATTGTATATTTACATTATTTTAAATTCTGAACAAGTTTTTTTTTGCTTTAAAATAGAAACAAAGTTATTCATAATTTAAACTTATAGGCTATACTGCTATAGCAATTTAAAGTATCTAAAATACAATATGAGCCCTTTTTTAGAAACGTTTGAAGTTCAAACTTTGACAACAATCAAAAAATTATTTTGTAATTAAAAATTGCATGAATATTAATTGTTTTTTATTATTTTTACAATTTATATTGTTTTATTATTTTATAACTTTTATTATTTGTGCGTTCATATTAACGAACAGATAAATATTAACGACAAACTAATTGATTTATTTTAAAAACATAATAAAAGCTTGGAAAATATTAAATTGCTCCATCATATTTTTAATAACATAATTTTTAAACAAGATGAACTTTGATTAACATAGTAATTAATTAAAAAATTTTAATACAATTCTTATGAATTAAAAATATTAAGAGTTGTTTTACGCTGCAAAAACGAGGCACGATAGCTTAAAAAAGTCAAAATATCTATATAAAAAATTATGTTGTGTATAACAAAATCTAATATAAATATTTTGTGAAGATTCCAAATACCTAGTTATTTTTTTTTTTTAATTCAAAAAAAAAATATCAAAAATTATTTGAGGTGAAATGGTTTTATACGGTTGAATATCTAATGTAAACATTTGAACTTCAAATGGCTATAAAATCATAAAAAATTAATAAGACTTTTAGTAAACTTTTTATTTTTGTTATAGATAAAGAAACTGATAAGGAATTTTGTACTATATTTTCAAATCTTAGATAAAAAAAATAAAATTTTTATGAATTTTTAATTACAAAATAATTTGTAAATGTCGAGGTTTTAATGAATTTTATTAGAATTGTAACTTTAACACTTATAAGAAAATAATGTGACAATACATTTTCGACACTTTTTAATTAGTATTATAATAATATAATGAGAAACTTACGAGAAACCTTTTATTCGATTTTAAAGTATTTTTACTCAATGATAAATTTTTTATCGACATTTATAGAAAAAAAAACTAAAATAATTAAAAAAATAAAAATTCTTATAATAATAGCTCAACAATTTCAACAATTTTTGAAAATTGTATTATATTTATGTAATGATAATATAAAGATTTGGTGTAAAATTGAAGTATTAATAGTTATTGGTTTTTAAATCACGAGTACAATAAAAAACATATGATTTTGTACAAAAATTCTTGTTTCTTTTTATTATTTTTTACTTTTGTCTCCCTAAGCATCAAATAGATCTAATTTACTACCGAAGCCACCCCTAAAGTTTAAAATTAAAACATTTTTACTGTCCTAAAAGGTAACGACATACAGGAAAATAATACATCAGTGTAAAATCAATACATTATGACTTGTAGTGTATTAGTATATACAATATTATTATCAAACATAAAATCTAATTTATGAAATTATTACATTTGGATTCTATACATTTTTAATAATAAAAGCAATTTTAAATTATGGTGAAACTTTTATTTATTCATTTTTTTTTTATTATCATTATTGTATAGTTATTTGTAGATTGTAATGATTGTATAATAATGTATATATTACACCAACTCTAGATGATAATTTAATATATTATTAAGGCCATCCCTAGGATTTGCGTGGCCCAAGAAAAAAATAGCAACTCCTAATATTTACACATTCTTGTTTTTGTACTGGAAAAAAAACCTAATGTATACAGTGAAGAATAAAAATTAAAGCTTAGTAATTATTTACATAAATATATAATAGCAAAATAAAGGTTATTTAACCCTTTATATAGTGCATAATATTATATTATCTTTTGTATTTTCACTCCAATGGTTGAATTGACCTTTTCTTAAATTTAAAAGAAAATATAATATAACTAGGCCCTAAAGGTTTCACGAATGTCTTAATTTTGAAGCAAGTTTGAGAATTTTTAAATCGTAAAATATTTGTAGATTTTTAAATACTCACGACTTCAAAATTAAATTATAAAAAAGCATTGGTACGTATTTTAAGGTAAATAAGGTTTAACTAGTTTAAGGTTTTTTTTTAGAGTAGTTACTTTCCCTCTATATTTATAATAAGGGACATGACTATTTTACGACAATATTATAACCTTCAAAATACCGATACACGTTTTTTGGCAACAAAATCGCTGATTTTGGCAGTTTTCTTACAGATTTTAATATTAATTTAGTAATTTTATGAATTTGACTAATATTGTAACATGTTAAAATTAGGGTTTATAAAATTTGGGCGAAAAGATTCTAAGCTTAATGAGTTATTTAAATTAAATATATTATTAGTTATTACATATTATGTGAGATGAAAAACGTAATGATACGGTTCAACTTCTTGAATTTTAATTATCTGCTATATTTTACTATAGAATAAATAATCTTCATTCTTAAAAAAAACTGTAGGCTATATAATACTATATCTTACACTCTAAGTTAAAACTTCGAACTAACAAAATTTTTAATTCTTTAAGAACAATTAATTTGAATTTTTTTTGTTATACACAGGACACAGCTCAATTGTGTTAATACATGTTAGGTAACCATTTTTGCTTATGCTTAGAAAAAAATACAACCTACTACTCATGTGTTGTTTATTATACAGCATATAATATCAAAATTATCAAGGTAGATAAGTGAAATAGTTTTTTTTTATTAAATTTACTTGTAACCGTTGATTATTTTATAATTGTATACCTTGTAATTGGTTCACTTATTAAAAAATCAGAATAAGAATAAGAAAATATACCAATCGATATTATTATCCTTTATAGGTACTAATAATTTTAAGTGATCTACTAATATATAGTATTCTATAGTTTAGTGAACCAGTGAGGTACAATAAAAAAGCGGATCGAGAAGTGTGTACTCAATGTGTTGTCACGTCGTTATTATTATTATTAGTATATTTATACTGTAAACGACTTGAATTGGTTAAACCCTTACAAAGTTTTCAAAGAAAATCGTCGCAAACGACGAGGACAAAGCAGACCGTTAGTTGAGGAGTGCCTGTTAGTGTCATTTGCGATTGATTGGTTTTACATGGAACTTTTGAAAAGTTCAACGGTGGCCATACAATGGGATATTTTTTTGATTGATTGTATTTTAATAAAGCATACACTCCTAATAACAGCTATGGTCACGTAATTCACTTTTGTTGAAAAATATATAATGATATGGTACAAAAGGATTTTGTATTAAAAAAATAAATAAATGAACGGGCTATTATGGTAAGTGATTATATTTACACATTAACAGTGTGACCTATCGAACTGCCATTGATTTGGACTGGCTGCATGCCAACTATTATACAGCTCTTTCTAAAGCAGGTTAACATTTGGGTTTAAAAATGCCAAAATAAGTTTTGTCGGTGAAGTTTTGAAAAAAAGTCATTATCACATAAAAATGTTTTTTTTTTTTTTTTTTTTAAATAAAATATTATATTATAATGCTCACAAAATTGGCCCTAAATTATCCGATCGATTAAAAAAATGTGAATTTGATGTAAATTAAAAGTAATTATTAATTAAAATTAATACAAATATTCAATATCCATGTAACATTAAAATATTAGGTACAAGTTAAAAACTAAAAACTATTTTATGGGATGAGAAATTTCATGTAACGATGGCTGTCAGATCGATTCAAAAATGTATCCAATATTTTGCTAATTGATTGCAAATTGTTCCAAATTAGTTTTTATAAATTAAAATAAATATTCTATTTTTGTTGAACTGTACATGTGTTTTTGCCAGATCCTGAATTTGTTCAACTTTAAAAATCAGTTAATAGTTTCAAATCTGATTTAAAATCTAAAATTGGTAAAGTTAGCTCGAGAAATGGTCTTAGTTTTTTTTGTTATTATTATTAATATTAATTGAATAGTTGACAAATTCTAAAAACTAATTTGCAATTATTTCATTTAAATTAAAAAAATATTAGTACTTTTTTTGAATCGATCGAAGAATGTTCGAGTGGCAAATCATACGTACATATAAATTATATAAACTTTAATAAATATATGAAGTAACTCAAAATTCTAAGATATACTAAATTTATAATTAAATAAGAACATTTTGAATGTTTAAAAATTGTCGTGTTTCGTTTTGGATATTATTTTCATAATTAACAAAAAATAGAAACTATAGTTTAGATTGTTTAGAAAATACTGCATAACTGGTACATGACATGTGTGCAATTGTCTCCCTTCAATGTAGGGTAGTGTTGTTATGTTGTATTATATTAGATTGATTTTGAAAAAAAAATGATAAATCATCGAAATTCAAAAGACGAATTAGAGCTTGGGTTACTAAGGTGTTTGTCATTTTAGACTGTTAGCGAAGATGTATGGTTTGGAAATGTTATCCAAAGGGTATAGAGAATATTTCAGATGGCTCATTTTTTATTTCCATGATTATTATTTTCTATTGTTCTAAGCGTAAAAAAAACGGTAACATATTTTGAAAAAATAAATAGAATATTTTCACCAATATATAAGTATGTACTATATTGGTATTTATTTTTATTATTAATGTGATTTTTGAACAGAAAAGTAAAACATATCCTTTAAGTGTTTTTAACACAAATTATTGTAAAATGAATTTTGACATAATTAAAATATTAATTAATCTATTGCTTACATTTAAAATAGTAATTATAAAATTACAATAAAAAAATGTAATAAAAAATAAAACTTTTACATGTGTTTAACAAACAAATAATTGTTGTTGTTAATTTCAGTATATTCCTAAAGAAATTTAAATTAACTTTTATACCATTCAAAAATACATGAAAATTAAAATTAATAAATTATTATTTAAAAATGTACTAATATTAGTTAATTATTTCGTTTAAAATCTTAATAATGCCTATTTTACTTATGGATTATAGTTATTAGTTTATTATACATATAGAAAATAAATATATTTCCTAATTTAAAAAGTATTCAATTTATTTTCAATTTATTTTTTATTATAATTATAGGGTATTTCGAAAAATAATAACATAATAATTCAGTGAAAAATTGTATAATACCTATCGATTAAAACGAAATATATGATTTTAGTATGACTATTTTCAAATATTATGTTTTCATTAACGTTCAAAAATATAATAAAATTCAGTTGTATTATTTTAGGATATAACTACACTAAATTATATTTAATCTTGTTTAAAATGTAGTATGTAGGTATTCATTTTTAGTATCTATATAATTTTATTCATTTAACATTTAACATTTTGTCTTTGTTGTAACGATGTAACTAATTATGTACATTGCATATGTTGTTTAAATGTAAAATAAACAACTGTCCAAATAACCTTAGTTTTTAGCCACCATACATAATTTAATATTTATGTTGTAGCCACTAAAAGTATTGATTTCCTCAATCGTTCAAACACTCTTGAAGTTTGGATATCAATAGCCGCTTGCTGAATTTAACCCCAAAGTTATACAGACCCTAAAGTTGTGTACATGCACTTCATTAGCATACACTAAGGGTATTTTAATTTTACCCTATGAATAAAAATCCAATTATGAACAATGGTGATTGGTGGTGTAATGTTAAGTGTTTGAGGTAGCCGTGTAACTGTTTAAAGTTTCAAATTGCCTAGCCTCAATAGTCTTGACCCATGTCCAATATTCTAGAGCGTTTGATAAAATATTCACTAGTTCACTTATTAAATTTCTCACGTATCATCATGATTTAATAAAACATGAATTGGTCAAAAATCCTTTATAGTATGCCTAGAATGTGGCGATTATCAAGTAATTTAATCTTTCTAAACACTTATAAGAATATGACTCTGTCGTACAGATTTATATTGCTGAGTTTATCCAATCTACTATACATGCAGTATACAAGTCAAATATATTTTTCTCCTTTCCTCTGTTTTGAATTATAGAATTTTCTTATAGGACGTATTGTACATTTTCAAACAAATACTATTTTATCAGAAAAAAATAAATAATAATCACCAATCTATTGATCAGGTATAAACGAATTGGCACAACATGCGACTACATAAAATATTGATGGTAAAATTACTTGTATCGATTAAATGTCATGGTGAAATTATAGCCTCATCGGGTTATAAAGTATTTATAAATAAATTATGTATGCTCAAAGAAAGTATAGATATTAAGGTATTTGACAAAATAGGTAGCTAATTTTGTATCCAAAATTGATATTTTTGAAAATAAAATAAGAAATGAATATGTATATCTTTAAATAAACGTATACAGTATACACGCAACGTATAATAAATAAGTTTATACTATACAGTGTAAATGCAAAATGCTAATTATCAAATTAATAACGAGTTAAACTTAGAATTTCTGGTTAAAATGTGTTAAATATGCTACATATTAACCACAAAAAAATCTATTTGTTTTAGGTGCAATATTTTTCTATATTATAGTTGTGTATTTTAGAAAATTGACAATGATCTAGTTAAAAATTAAAATACATATTTTTTGCATGATGGTCATAGTATGGTATCTTGTACTTTTACACCCTGCGTACATTTCAAATTCAAAATATACCATGTCCATTTTATAATATAGATATAATTGTATAGGTATATTGTATTATATTATTATGTTATATGAATTGCTTAAACTATATTACTATTATTATTAAAGTTACGCTCCTACATATTATGTAAAATTAATTCAACGGGACATTTAACATTTTATTTCTAAGTCTATTTTTATGATGTGAGTTTTACCTAAATGGCTAAATCACAAAGCTTATTACAAGAGCACACATCGCACCTCTATCGCATCGCACCGGCATTTAAATTGTTTCATTTGCAATTTTTATTGAGCTTTAATAATTTATTGCTAAATAAGCTGTAAGCTTAAAAATACGTTACACATTAAGACAAGTAAATAATTTATGTATCTATAAGTAATAGTACAGCATATTGTTTTTCATAATATATTAATATCAAACATTTATAATTTATTTAGATTAATAAAAAAACTGGGAAAGAAAAATTAAATTTAAATTTAGTTTCTGTTTATTTTAAGACTCATAATAAATAAATAAATAAAATAATAAAATAACATCAAGTAAATATAATATTCTAGCATATTTTGAATTTGAAATACATAACTTCATTCTTCATACCCGCAGTTTTTAAAGTTATATATATATATATATATATATATATATATATTAATACATAATGCTTCAATATATTGAATGGTTTTAAATTATATCTAAATGACGCAAAAGTAAAGTAATTTTACTCCTACTTTTAAATAAAAGCTAGTACTTTAAGACAAAATAAATGTATGATCTATGTACGGTAAATTATAATATTTTGAGAAAATATAAATTTAAACTTTAAAGCAAAACATCACAATTAATCAGAAATGCGACATAATAAGATATATTTTTACTATAAGTGTAATAACTTAGTAGTGCCGTGATCAGGGGGGGCTCCAGGTCTCAAGCCCCCCTCCCAAAAAATGTCAGACGATAATAATTTTATTGAAAATACAATTTTATATGCGTGAGATGCCATGATAACCCTAAATACGGAGAATAGCTAAAAAAAAAATTCATTAACTGTTTGTGGTGATAAAGCAACGCCCCTCTTATCACATTTAGTTGATCTTGATTTGATAATATATATAATTATATGAATTATATTGTCAGAAATACAGTGCAAACTTAATTTGTTGTCATAATTTGCCATCAAAAATTAAGCCCCCCCCTTGAAAAAAATCCTGGCTACGGCACTGTAACTTAGTAACTTTGTGATTTAAAGTAACAAATTAATAATATTTTATAAAAACAGATTATAAATTAGTAAAGCGTTAGATGAAGAAAAAAAACTTTACAATTTTAAATCCTGAGCAGAGCGATGAATGTATTAATTTTACAATGATTTGTGGTTTTTTTTTATTATGTAATTGATGATACTTCTTAGAAAAACTGCATTAATTTTTAACTTTAAAGGTGGTTGTTCCCGTTATTAATCTCTGATAACAAGATATAGTTGGTACTTTTGAAAGTTAAAATAAAAAATCTTAGTATAACACCGAAAGACATTTACTTTTTAAAATAATCTGAATACCTATAAAACACATTACAGAAAAGTTTTTGTCAAAGGCGATATTGTTTTTTTTGTTGTTATAATTCAAAAATGAATAATTGTAAATACTTAAATTATTCACCAAATATTCAAATATAAATATTTAGCATTTTCCAAACAAAAAATAATTTTCAATATTTTTTGACACTTTATGTTCTTTTTAAATATTTGAAAATTTTACTTTTTTCAATCAATATTTATGTATGAGAAATTATCAACCACGATCGTACGATTTAAATTTAATTAGTTTCATATTACGTGGGTCTATCGAACGTTTTCATATTTTGTCTAATGTAATCCATATTTGTGTATACGATATGTATTTATGCAATATTTTTACGGTTATTTTATAATATAATATGTATATTTCTATAAATATATACCTTAAATGTCATATACTAAGGTTTTTAATCGTAATTTAAAAAAAGTGAACAAACAAAGTGTACCCATCGTTTTTGCGTTGTTAATAAAAAAAAAACAGTATTCTTGAATTACCGTTATCGGCGTTATCTATTCTCCAAAATAAGAAAAGGGTTTGCGTACGTTTAATTATTAATTTTAGATAATATCGATAAGCACCGAACAACTTTAAATTAAAAAAATTATCACATTCCTTAAAGTTCAATCGCTTTTTTTTACTGTTTGGTTGTTGGTTACAGTTCACATAGTGATGTAATTAAAACGATAGCTTTGGAAGTATTCGAACAATTTATGGCTTCGCAGCAATTAGAAATTAGAATTGGTTAAAGCAGTAAATAATCATCCTTGTAAATGTTATCATGTCCAAAATGTTTTTAAAGGTTCGTTAAATATATTATGTCATTTTTTACACGTTCGTGAATTTGACCCCCCCTCCCTAGACTTGAATTAGAGACTCCAAATCAACGTCAATATTTAGGAACTTTTTTACAACATTTAACAATCATATGATTAAAAAATTTGCAAGCTACTACTTCGCCACCAAAATCGAGAACTAAAATTGGAGAGCAAACTTCACGTAGCCTCCCGATTTTGTTCGATCGACTTTGAACTTGTGTCAAAAAAAAAATTAAAAATCCGTATTTCATTTTATTAAATATTGAAAAATTTACATTTTTTGTTTGTTGTTAATAATTTTTATAAAATGCAATTAACAGCTTAACATATCAAATAATGTATACATATTTTAAATTATTAGATATAATTTTATTGGTAAAATCTCCTAGCTATCGTAATAAGTTATGTACCTATATGTTCTATATATAAAACCGAAATATTAAATCACAAACTTAACAATAAAAATAAAAATAACTTGCTATACGTGCCTATTACGGGGGTATTGCGTATGGGATTTATTTATAATGCTATATAAATTGAGTTTGGATCAGTTTACTTTATTAAAAAGAATTTTGAAATTTAACTTGATTTAAACGTAATAATCTATCTATCAATATTTACGTTTCGACGTTTTTTATAATGTACACAATAAATAAACTAATATATGCCCGACGTGATTACTGTATATTCATTGTCTAACATAAATAAATATCGTTATTCACATATTCGTGTTTAATCTATGTCAAATTTTATTTTAATAATTTAATGAATATTTAATTAAAAAAAAAAAAAAAAAAACATATAACTCTACAATTCTACTTACCCTACAGAGACATAGGATTTTAAACATAAAATCCTAAAAAAACAAAATATTTATAAACCGATAGAGATTTGATTGAATTTTATGGGAGGTTATAATCTCCTACTACTCAACATAAATCAATTAATAACATAAACAATATTATAATAATTTTAATTTTGGGTGACTAAACCCCCACCAATCTTTGCCTATATATTTAACATTTTTTAATCTTTATTAATATACATTAAATATATAAGAATTTTAAAGTAATTAAGTAGTTATATGATCATTAACTATAATTCATAAGCTTCAGGAGACATGGCTTGTGTATATATATATATATATACATATATAATTTAGTAAAATTAAGTTAGTTTGTTAACAATTCAGTTATCTTGGAGTATAATATTATTAATCTATAACTTGCAAACATAAAAGTTTAAACATTAACACATTACAATCAGAAGAAAAAAATACTCATTTACGTGATTACCTAAAGTTTTTTCAAATTTGTTGCTAATCAATATCTATGTGCAATAAATCATCAACAGCCAACAGGTGATGGTATTATGAAAAACAAAAATTATATTCCGCTGTGTATAGACGTATAGGTTTAGTTATAACTAATAACACATAAGCTTTTTAATGCGTATTAGACCGAAATAACAAAATCCACTGAATATGTATTGCCGGTTGGACTACCCTTACTTAAATGAATTTCGTGTAATCGAAAAAAAGTTTATGTAAACATAAAGATTTTTTGCTGCAAACAATAATATTTGAACACGATAAAATGCGACTGGACATAAAAAATAAAAAAAACAAACAAACAAACCATAATCGACCATTTATACGTACCTAGTACCTACCCGCGTTATATATATATATATATATATACATCATGGATATGTTATCCATTCATCACCGACCCCTGTACTGTATATATCTGTTGCCAACGTGAGTCGTACTGACGTATCATATCTTTTAGACGTTCCACGTCATTAGTTTTATATAAAAAAAAAAGAAAAATCGACTTACGCGGCATTCGAAATTTTTTTTTTTTTGCGTACAGTCTCAGTAAACTCCGTATGCCGTTTACCCGATAACGGATTAGATTTTATTGAATTCTCCGATGCAGCACAATAGCAAGTTATATGTATATGTCGTGATGAGAGCAGCTGATATTCCAGTATCCCATCGCAGGCCGAATAAGTGGCGGATACTGCTTAATACGTCCATATAATTGGTATTGATCTCCGCGTCGTCTGCAGCATCAGGGCCTGACTATAATGGAATGCAAAAAGCGTATAAAAATAGCCCATTCGGAAAAATCGCTGTCACAACAATCGAGATCAAATAATTCGTTTATGTGACTATTTTATGCGCGTATACAACTATATGCATAATGTAAAATAATATTATAATATACTTACCAGAATGCGACTTTCAATTAGTAATTAACGATTTTGGATTGGCGTGTACTATTTTTATCCTGCAGCTGTTGAATAAATAAATATAAAAAATTAATTTTACAATATAAAATATAATATATATAATATTTATATATGATACCTTTTTATGTTATATAGGCTATTAACGCTTAATATGCATATTTCCACCAAACTTCTCCGTGTAACATATACATTTTAATTGTTATATTAGACTACAACGACCCACAGATAACATGAATAAATATGTATAATATTTTTTAAGATTTAAAATATTGCCAACGATCGTTACCGATTTTTTTTACTCCTTAAATTTTCACAAAACATGTAAATATACCAATTAAACTTTAAAAATGTTAATTTATTATATTTTCTGCAATGATTTATAATAATTTTAATGGAATAACCTTTTCTTCCTTAGAATAGATATAAAGTAGAATAAATAATCATCAATGATCTTAAAACTTTGAATTATCTATACTTTATACATAGGCAAGTTAGACATTTATTAAAGTTAATTTACATCGCTTTAACAGTACAATGGAAATGTAAATGAATATTGGAATGTTGGATCGAGTATCAAATAACATGATAAAATCGATATGATTTTCAACACATTTTTCTATTTAGTAGATTCTTATTATAATAATATTAATTTATAAATACGAGTAGTATAATTAGAAACTTAACGTATAATGATTCAAGCCAAATTGTACTTACGTACAACAACTAATGGGAATGCTACAACAATGGATTTTATAAATTTAATAGGTAGTTCTGGTATAGTAGCTTAATTAAATAGTCACATATATTCTTTGACAAACACATACTTATTACTCAACGTTCCGTTTGGAAGCTAAATTAAACTCGAAGTGGGTGCAAACAGTGCAAAATAAATTGTAAGTTAAATGAAGTAGATGTATCTCCAACCATCATTTATACGTATTTAAGCTATCAAGATAAATACGGGACAGACTTAAAATAGTAAATAATTTTCCAAAGTCCAAAAGTATTTAATAACATTCTTTTGACAAACATTACATATATAATATATATTATAATATATACCTATATATATTATATGTACCCCAAAAGTTTCATTACACCCTAACGTTGATAAAAATTATTGTTTTTTTTATTATTTATGTTTTTCGGGGACCTATCTTTAAAAATTTCTCAATTTTATGACAATTTCAATCATACATTTTCAAAAACTCAAAAATAATACGTCAAACATGGCTTTTCATCGAATAAGTAACGGTAATAGATGTATGAAATATAAATTCAACGAAAAACCAGTGTATACAACGAAAGACAATTCTGAAGAAAGATGGTCTATAACGACTCTAACGTTTAGGCTACCAAGTTTATCATCAAACAGTTAATTTAGTAATATTAAAATTTTAAAAAATATTCATATTTTTTTTCTTAATTATTTTAAAAAAATAATAAAAATTTTCAATTTTAACTCATCAAAAATTTCAAGTATATTAAATTTTCTACCAGAAACCTCCTTTGATGTTAATGATTGGAGCATTTTGTGTAATAGAAATAGTGTTTTTAGACAAAAAAAAATAAAAATCACATTGTAAAATTAGTACTATCATTTCAGATTGAACATTCTAAAATGTACCAACTTTTATTTACACTTATTCGTAGAATAATTAATGAAAAAGTAACTAGTATATATGATCATATAAATGTATTAAAATAATCTTATTAACTCGTTAATAAATGTCTTAACATTGAAAAAATTGATAATTCTTGAAGTTTTATGCGGTTATTACTCTCATGTATTAATGTATTATACATATATAAATATATGTCAATAGGTATCGATTACTCCTATTTATTGAGTAAGTCACTGTAATATGTGTGTTCAATTAAAAGCTTATGATAAATCATTGCATACGAAAACAGTTATGAGGCTTATGACTGAAGACGGGCCAGATGAGTCTGTCAGGGTACATTACTAAGTATATTAAATTTTATAATATATATGTATTTTTTTTTATTCCTATTAAATAATTTATTTTACTATTAGTAAAACGATTGGATTACATTTTCCCAAATTTGAAAATATTATTATAGGTATAAAATAATTAAAATATAAAAGTACTTTCTTTCGAAATGTTTCTTTTTATGAAAGAACTCTCGCAATGTAGAAAATCGATATATTTTTACTTCATTGTAAAATCAATATATTCATCGCTCCATTCAGAATCTAAAAGATTCAAACTTTTGTTCTGTTTATACGTATATCATGTCGAATTTGCAAATGTTTCGAATGAAACAAGATTTGAACAAAAGTCTTTTCAAATATTGCACTTTAAAATATTCTCTACTCTATAGCTATTGATCATTCAAACTTGCTGATTTTCCCTTTCGTAAATTGAATTCAATAGTTGCCATTTGACGGCAATGGCCTATAATTATTTAGTGTGGATTCGTGTATCGTGTGTAGTAAAACATTTAACAAAAAATGGGCATAATAATGGTTGCGCAGTTTATCCAGTACCTACACCTTAACTAAATATATATGTACTTGGGGTTTAATTTATATTCGAGTCACATCATCAAGAGTTCATGTGTGCAATTAAAGCTCTAAAATATTTAGGAAGATTATCCCTTGTACAGTTCTACAGTATTATATTACCTGTAAATTGAACTAAAGGAGTTAAATTACGTTATATACCCTACCTCACCTTATAGAAGATAAAACTTTATTATTGTAATTTGGATGATGGATAATAGCTGAACGGTTCAAGCATAAAAAAATAATATTACATTTGATATTTGTAAATATAACTATTTAATCACCATATTAACTATAATATTTACATGTATGAGTATGATATTATAAAGGTAAACATATTAGTACACTACTTGATACATTTTAAACATACAAAAATATACAATTTGTTAATAATTATAATTTATTCATAAACATTATTATAACTTCATATATGAATTTTATTATTTTAAATTAAATTTTATAAATATTATAGTATTAGTTATTTTGTATTTTGTGTACCTATCTCAATCAATAAGCAACGCCCTTCGACGGAACAAGCCACACAATTTAAATCATATATATATAATTTTAAATTTCAAGATCAGACCTGGGCCAGATAATCTCTACAAATTGAAACGATTTATTATAATATATACGATAAATATTCACACCACGACTTCGTTTATTATTATTATTATTATTTTTTAGTCCTACATCGGCTACATCATCTGTATATGTTATATAATATCTTACATTTTGTCAAGAGTTATCGTTTTTGTTTTTAATAAGTATAACTACGTTGTTACTCTCTTAATCATCGGTGTAACCACTAACCTAGTTGAAAATCGATAGTAACACCTGCAGTTTTTTTAAAATACTGTACGCATATTTCGCACACGCATCACACTCCACGGTTTTATAGCTTGGAAAGATCATAAATCATAGCTGCTCGTATATTGTACAAGCCACGATGAAGATATAGGTATGTATTATTTGTTTCATTCTTTTATAATGAAAAATAATAATATGTGTTTTATTTGTTTTGAAAAGCGAAACGTCTCTAGAAACGAACAAAATAATATTTTATACATATTATACATCGAGTAACGTTTATGTACTGTATATACGCATGTGATTATGAGAAATTGTTTTGCACTTTAGAATATCAAAAACATAATAATAATAATAATAATATATAGTGGCATTACGACCGCAAAAATCGTATCACGTGGTGTGTACACACATTTTATTAAATTACATGCGACCACAACACATTCGGAGTCGAATATCGGGTTAGCCGCGGTAATATTCCGACCGTTGCACGTTTGAGAATTGTCGTGCTCCCCGGAATATATAAACCGAACCGTAAAAATCACCTCAAAAGTCGGAACACGATTGCTGCGGTGCAGACTAGGTGTATATAGTTCGTGTAATAATATAATAACCGCCGTATATACGTCACGCGTACGCGCGCGGAGAGTTTGCGCTGCGGCCCGAAGACCGGCCTGCCAGCCAGCAGCTGTCAATGGGATGACAATCTGTCGTTTTGCCGTTTTTATTTTTGCGATATTACTACGCGATTTCCGATCGACCGCGGGCAACAAGCACCGGCGGCATTAGCATCAGCAGCAGCCAGAAGTAAAGCTTATTAATAACGTGCCCGATACGCACGTGTACGTAACAGCCGAGATCAAAGTGTTGTTTACACTGCAGTAAATTAAATAGGATGCCCGCGCACGTATGCGTCATAAAATACTCGACCGATGCACACAGGATTCTACCCGCGAACAGCTATCGTCTAAAAATAAGTGCCGAACCCATATAATATTATAACGCAATAATAATAATAATAAACACGTCTCTCTTTATATATATATATGTATATAAAAATAATAATATACTGTAATAGTACGGTAATGTACGTGTGTATAATGTTATACTATAAATCTATACAGTTCGGTGTACACGCGAGAAGCTGCACTACTACGTTTTCGTGTATACCTATACCCAATATATGATATATACATCGCCGAGTAGCTATCCAATAATAATATATTATACACCTCCTACGACATACGCGCGTATCGTATTATTATTTATATATTGTTATTATTATGTGTATCGCGTATACGATCGCGGCTAAAAATTCCGTTGAAATATCATTTCTCGCACACAAGACGAACATAATATTATGTAATGTATAAGTATTCTATTCGTAATATGGTTAACAGTGTACGGGTGTAGGAGGTACACCGAGTAATAATAATTTTGGATTTCGTCGTCACGATATTGCGTATCGTTAATATTATTATTATTATTTACTATAATAACGATGAATTGTCTGTGTAAATGTGAATTTCTTATTGCTTTTCATCAATAAACCACGGGGGCGACGCCGTACGACTGCGACAAGCGCGAATTTCACACGAGGTACACACAATACTACACGATATATCCGCGATTGATAAAATTTAATAATAATTTATACACCGTACGTCATATTATTATTATCATCACGGTTGTTGGCGATGTATTGACGTCGTATGGGACGACGATGGCGCATTATTGTTGTACAGTATATTATATTATATTATTATACGTCGTATAACACGCGTACGTACAGGGCCGACGCGAAGTGTATATAATGACGCCCTAGGCCAACCGTTATGCGGGTGGGCGTATCTGTTGTGCTCGCCGTGATTAATTCTTGTGAAATATTATGTAGTACTGTGTTATTATAACGATGAAAAAATAACTAAAATATATGGTAAATGACGAACGCGAAGCAAGTCAGAACGAATAATAATAAAATTATACTACATTTTCCGACTCGATTTAAAACGCGGCGGTTTCTCGGGATAACGTTTTCACGTTTTTCTAGATTTTTTTCGTTTGATAACCGTTGAAAAACGTATAGTCGGAGCCATTTCGGTTCTCTGTGCGGAGAGAAGTGAAACCAAACGGCCATTGGTCACCGTAGAACGCTATAGTACGACGTTTTAATCAGCTAAGTTTCGAGAAGCTCCGTTTACCGCTCTATAGCTGCCGTTACTGCGGTGTTATTAATAATATTTTCGACATAAATATGTTTCCCATAAATTTCGGAAACACATCTATATACAGTAACCGCTATACCGTGCACTTTAGAACGGTAGTTTCCGAGCAATTTGTCATTAGATACGGCAACGTTTCAGTTTTATCAAAAATATTACTTAAAACCAAAACATTGTTAACAGACGTTTCGGCGTCCCTCGGCCATTGGCGCCTTGGGCGATCGTCTGGGTCGCCTTATCCTCACTACGTCGGCCTCGTGCGTATACAATAAGGTATACCTACGCGCGCACAGGTATAGGCTAACCGTTTGCATTATAAATCGTTATTATTCCCGGAAAAAGCGATGGATATACGCATATATTATACAAAGAGTGCGCGAGTGTGCGTTTGGCCATAAGCCGATTGTTTTTCCGGCCAGTTCCCGAGGGACGCGAATTTACGATTCGTGAAACACACTCGCGTTTTAGTATAATATCGTATCGTGGCGGAACGATGTGTAATATTACACGCTCGACGTATACCCACGACCCGCCTACGCAATAGCCGCGCGGCCACCGTTCACCTTAATAATACAATATCTATCGGTTGCATGTATATTGTGTATATAATATATATATATTTGTGTACGGAGGTATGATGTGTGAGTGTGTGTGTGTGTGTGACGTGTGTGTGGTTTTTTTCTCGCGGAAAAACCTTTTAAGCGTCGCCGTTTCTGCCAAATCCTTTCATCCTTCGCCGCGCACTAAACCTGAACCGCCGAACGTGCAGTATTGCGCGTGCGTGGGCACGTGTGTGTGTGTGCCTTATAACCATATAAGATCGGACGTTTTATATACTTAGATTACGGCCGTGTGTGAGTGCGTGTATATACGTATATATATATATATATATATACACCGTCTCTAGCTAGACGTACGTACGTATATTGGATATGTGTTCGTTTATTGTATAAGCCATCCCCTCGTATCGCGTGCCCTTACACCGCCAACGGAGAAAATCGCTAACTCGTTTCCGTTGCTTCTGATCCGACGAATATATATATATATATACCCCTACGTTTCTATACGCCGTTACGACCTGACTATACATATAGTATAGTAGATATATATACACACACGTACGAGTTATAATAATATGGAAAAAGAAATGTTCGCGTGGGTAGAGCAGCAGATTTATAATAACGCGCGTTTATGCTGTACGCCCGCCTTTGCCGCCGCTTCGCCGTGTTAATGTCGTTTTATCGATTATTTGGCTCTTTTTTTTTCGCCGTTCATTTAAGGAACACGGGAACGCGTCGGAAGCACTGCGGAAGAAAGAGAGATACGAAATCGGGGCGGAAACTTTATCACGCAAAAAAAAATTAACGTCGTGTCGTGTCAAAAACTTGGTGTAAGTACCCAAGACGAGAAAACGTCGTCGCCGGTACGTGTGGTCATGATTTTTTGCGTTACACGCCGTGGTATTTAGTGTAATAGGTACCTACTGCGTGCTGAACAACACCGGCTTTCCATCACGAAAAACTTTTCAAAAGCGGTTATTCATTTTCCCCGTCAAATAAACACGGAAATCAACAGGCAACGAAAATTATTATTGTTTATGATATGCACAAAATGGTTATTAAAAGTTTTCGCGGATGCCGATTTGCTCTGTCCCTATCACTCTCTCTCTCTCTCTCTCTCTCTCTCGCTATTAATGTACAACGACATATTTTCGTGAAATTTCCAATGTACCTAAATGTGCTTCCTATTTTAGTAAGACTTCAGGTATTATACATTTATTGTATGCCTTACGAGCCACAATCAGTGACGTAACTACCATTATGGGAAGCCCCGACACAAGCAATTTTAGAAGCCCTAATATTTACTATATCTAATGCTCACCCAAACTTTTACAAGGGCTCCAATTACAAAACTTAAGTTAAACTCTGTTCACCTAAAACTTACTGAATAGGTTTAATAGAAGCCACTTACACAATATAAAAATGGGCCGTTGGGCTCAATTTATAAATCATGCCCTGCTTATGTATAGATAGGTTTTTGTATTAGGTCATTCATTGGCATCTTCACTTTTAGTACAGTATACAATATATTATATACACATAATATAATAAATTTATTATATTTTTCGTACTAACATTTATAATTTTGATTTGTGTTACCATCCTTCTGAAAATATATAAAATATAAATACCATAGTTGTTACTTGTTTTATATGTTATGTTAAAAACGCATTTTTTTCGAAAAATATTTTATTTTACTGTTTTCCTTGAATATAATATGTAAGGAGGTCATAGTTTACTTTTGTTTTTTATAATACATAAAAAATAAATTTCAATGCCTTCTTAAGTAGTGGTGATATCGCCAAACGTTTTCCTTCAATATATTTTAAAATGTGACTTATTAAGCATATAATTGCATAGATTAGGTACCTAAGTATTTAATATTATGTACTTTGATAATATGTTTCAGACTTTCAGACTAGTTTTTTGAATTTCTCTCATGTAATAACTATAATTAGTAATATATTATGTAAATAACATTTTTGTCAATATAAGACTTTCTGGCCACGGCTTTCAAGTTTGACACCAATTACCTATCATCTAGGTATAAATATATAATAATATGGTGTATCAACAAAAGAATGAATTATTACCAATTTTATTTTATTCATTTTTCCCAAATATTGTTTCAATATTCAACATATCATATTTTCTGTATACCTACGAATGTTTAAATATTAATTTTTAATTATGCTGCATTACTTGTACTTAATATTATATTTTATAACAATAATTAGTAATTATTAATTACCTTGATTAATTTAAAATGTTACATTGTAAATCAATGATAACATTATGTAATAACATATACCTAGGTAGTAGGTATCTATACTGGCGCAAATTTGTGAAGGGGAGACTAAGTCTCTCCAAATTAAAAAGTTAATGGTTTAGAGTGCTTAGACGCTTAGTGCTTAGTACCTACACTTAAAAATTATGATTATTATTATTGTAGTTATTTAGTCTTATCGAAAATTTTTGTCTATATGTGAGTTTGTGATCCACCTTATTTTTTATTATACAATAACTATAACTGTGTCAACTTATTTTATAAAATAAAATAATTAGAAATAGATAAAATTACATAGCCCAAAGTGAACAAAAATAATATATTGATCATTGTGGCAATTGATTATTTTAGTAAGTGTGGTCAGAAATTAAAGCTGTCCAAAATAAATTACTGAAACTGAATTTTTTTTTATTATTTCGGATTGCCTTCATTTACATACTACAGGTACAAGACAACGAGTGATTTATGCTTACCGCCCTAAAAGCTGTGGGCTTGTCAAAATACAGAACCTGCAAATAATAAAAAATGTGATTCTAAAAACATTATATTATGTAAATTATGTTAATAAGTAGTCTATCAAGGTATTGCCAATCGCAATAATCTATTGTGTCTCTTCGATCATCGTACAATTTGCACCAAAAGTGCAAAATTTTTTTTTTTTTTTTTTTATAAAGTTAATCTTCAACATTACTCATAGACATAAAATTAACTCAGAAGAATTTTTAAGCTCCACAATCGATATAAATAGAGATAACATAAAAATATTAATTATTCTTGATTTATAGTATGCATGTAAAAGTACAAAAAATGACTAATATATTTTACAGGTCTCGAAATTGATGCATACTCCAAAGAGTCGCAGATCCCCTTGATCTATAGTCTATATTCAATATTACGAATACAGTACCTGGTTGTTATATGATAAAACAATACTTAATACATATGTTTAACAATAACTTTTGATTGTTTTGTACGAAATAAATATATAATATCATAATTCTAAATAGGTCTATATGTTATTATATTATAATTATTTGATTTATCGCTCTGATATAAAAAAAAAACAATTATGAGATACGCTAAATAAATACATAAATATATTTTTGTATAATTAAAAAATAATAATATAATAACATAATTATGTTACCTATTATTTTTTATTACTGTTAGATCTTTTTAAGTTGAATAACGCACTAGTATATATAATACATTCAACAATATTTAGGTTGAGTGGCATTCATCACTGTATACGTACACTCAGTCTTACAGAAACATATTATACAGTATACCAGCTATAGGTACTATAAATATTTACATCCAGACCCTGCAAGTCTCAAACACACATTACAGCACCATGTGTTTTTAGTGTAAATCATATTACATAATAGGTTTGTTAACTATGGCATGCAACTGTGCAAGGGATCCATCCAACATTTCATTTCAGAGGCATGGCATAGAACGAAAAGGGTTAATTGGATTTAGACTAAATGAAAAAAAATGTTTAACAACTAACGTGACAAATAAATATAATAATATATTTATAATAAACCAAGATTATAAGATCATAGTTTTAAAAATATTTTGTACGCGTGAATAATCCACACATGATTCCCGATATTTTATTTATACTTTTTTATTTGTGATTATAAAAAATTACAACTAACACTAGGCCAATTCGTAGTGAGAGGGGGGGGGGGGGAGAATGAGATTTAAATTATATTTTAATATCTAATTTGTATTCTAATGCCTATGTGTTTTAAGATGTATAATACTTTGAAACATATCTGTTGTTATGGTATTTTTTGCCAATTTTGATATGTGTTCGATTAATTAATTATTGAAGTATGTATTATATACGAGACATACACATTGAACATTGGTCGATCACGTGTGTAATTATTTCGAATTTTGACTAAAGTGCTGTTTTAAAAAAAATTAAAATTATGTTATATAATTATCAATAATCAAATTATTTAGTACAAAAAAGTCAAAAGTGGATCGTAGTGCTGAACTTTAAATGTTACATTTTTAAAAAAAATAAAAAAAAATGTTATTGAAGACAACAATTTATAGCCAAGAAAATTATAAATGGGTCGTTACCAATTCAATATCAACAAATTTCGATTTCACTAAAAAAAAAGTTACTTAAAATCATTAGAAACCACAAAAATGATTATCATTTATATTATTCAAGTCATAATAACGACGGCTCTTCGTAAACGATTTTTGTAAACAATAACATTTGAACAAATATTCCCCACTTGTTCAGTTACTTTCAGCAGGTGGAATTTATTGTATTTATTGTTCTATTTTTTCACAGCATAAAATCGGTCATGTAAAAAAAAAAAAAAACTTACTTAAGTCACTAAAATAATTGAACATTTAATGAAAATGTTTGTGTTTAATTGTGATAACAAAAATCTTTATGATTATTCTGATAACCCCTTAAAAGGACATTTTAAACTTTTAAAGAGTTTCTAAGGCTTAAGATATTATTTAGTAATAAATACTGTAATCCAAAAAAAATTTAAAAATTGGAACAAAATATTTTTATTTTATTTTTTATGAAACGACTAATGTATCTAAACTCTAAAGCAGTGGTTCTCAACTTTTTTTGGTTTACGGCACAGTGTTATACATCACAAGTTTTCGCGGCACACTCACGCACTTGACAACAACAACAACTTTGGCAACTTCGCCGAGGGCATTAGTTATCGCTAAGCGCCTATAACTGTATCGTCTTATCTGCACAATTAGTCAATTGATATTTCAATTTATTTCTGAACAACTGTACTATTCTAAAAACTACGTCGTATTAATCTATACATGTACGATTATTGATTTATCTGTACAGTTTGTACTGTTCAGTCGAATCTGCACGTGTGTAAACTGTAAACTTAAACGTAAAACGATTATTTATTAACATAATTTTTTTTTTTTAGTGGATACGTAGTTTTTACTTTTTTAGTGCAATATGGATAAATTCATAGTGAAAAGAAGAAAAGTTGAAGATGGTGTACTATTGAATTGTAGCATCGAAAATGAGGATGATCATGTTGCAAGTACAAGTTTTGTAAATAAAGTAGCGCAAAAAAACAAACAACCTACTCCTATTTTAGTCCGTAAGTATCTTGATAGCTATTTAAGCTTTGGTTTTACATTTAATGGTCCTGAAAACCGTCCTATGCCACAATGTATCGTTTGTGGAGTAAAACTCAGCAACGAATCCATGGTCCCTAGTAAACTGAAAAGGCATTTAAGTAGTAAACATAGCCATCTACTTGGAAAAGATAAAAATTACTTCTCTCGACTGTTGTCATCGGAAGAAAAACAAGCAAAAGCTATGGTACGAAGATTTTCTATAAGTGAGAGAGCACTATTGGCCAGTTATAAAGTGTCTGAAATAGTAGCAAAACGAATACAGCCTCACACTATCGCAGAAGACGTTATTTTGCCGGCTTGCAAAGAAATAGTTAAATCTATATTGGGTGACAATGCAGAAAAAGAAATATCCTTTGTTCCATTGTCAAACGATACTGTGTCAAGGCGTATTGATGACATGTCTTCAGACATCCAATGCCACGTGCGTGAAAAGTTAAGTGACAGTAGATTATTTTCACTGCAGCTCGATGAGTCGACTGATATTAGTAAGGAATGTCAATTACTAAGCTATATCAGGTTCATTGATGAAGACTCAGTTATTGAACAATTTCTGGCATGTTCTGAACTGTCCACAACGTCAACTGGAGCAGATGTGTATGAGTCAATGTCCAATACTTTAACAGAAAATGGACTATCTTGGAAAAACTGTCTTTCTGTTTGTACTGACGGAGCACCTGCTATGACTGAAAAATTCAAAGGATTTGTTGCTAAAGTTAAACAAAACTTTCCAAATGTTGGCTCAATACATTGCTTTATCCACCGCGAGGCTCTAATAGTGAAGACTATTCCTGCAGAACTGAAAATTGTTTTGAACCTAGTTGTAAACATGGTAAATTTCGTTAAATTGAGGGCTTTTAAAACAAGACTTCTCAAAGAAATGTGTCGTGAAGCGGGATCCAAACACGATACTCTGGTACTTCATACAGAGATACGCTGGTTGTCGAGAGGTAAAGTCCTACAGAGATTTTATGAGTTTAAAAACGAGCTATCAAGACTCTTTAGCGCTGAAAAACCAAACTTTGCTGCGTATTTGAACGACACTGAGTGGTGTGCCAAAGTAGCTTACTTGGCTGATATATTTTATCATTTAAACTGCTTAAATGAGAGTATGCAAGGAAAAGAAGAAAATGTCCTGATCTCAAGTGATAAACTGAAAGGGTTCTTAAAGAAACTAGAAGTTTGGAAACGGCATGTAGAAAAGAAAAGCTTAAAGATGTTTCCTTTAACTTTTGATATAGATCCACAGGGTGACATAACCGCTCAACTAGTTTTAAATCACCTTACAGCTCTTGAGGACAGTATGGCACAGTATTTTCCCCATATCTCAGTTGAAAAGTATGATTGGGTGCGCAATCCTTACTTTACTTCGTCAGAACCAATAACTTACCTATCTCTTGAGAAAGAAGAACAGCTGGCAGAAATCCAGGAGGATAGAACACTGCGACTGAAATATAATGAATTACCACTAATTAGATTTTGGATGTATGTAAAGACAGAATATCCTGTAATAGCGGAAGAAGCAATCAACATTTTGTTACACTTTTCAACCACCTACCTTTGCGAGTTAGGCTTTTCGGCACTAACAAATATAAAAAACAAAAAATGGGTGAGGCCTCTTTCCATTGATCAGGAAATGCGTGTGTGCTTGTCTTCAATTCGACCACGAATCGAATTTTTGTGTACAAATCGACAAACTCAAGTTTTTCATTATTAATTTAATAAATAATATTTTCTTTTTATGGTATATTATTCTTTTGCTTAAATAATTTAGTTCTCAAAATATTATTTTGATGTTGCATTTAAAAAAAATAAATCTAATGAAATAAAATACTGTTTTCAATATTTTTTTATTAGCATAATCAAAAATATCAGACATTTCTCATGGGACACCTAGTCGATCTCGTGGCACACCGGTTGAGAACTACTAATCTAAAGTATAATAACTGAATATTCCTTCTGAGTTCTGGATCATTCACATCATCAAGGTTAAGTTAGGCAAAATATATCGCACCTAAATATAATGTGTTTTAATATACTAATTATTAATTGTGATATAATAAAACAAATTAGCCATTTAGCTAATTTATCAACTAAAATGAGTTTACATTAGGTGTAAAGTGGGTCACTGTTATGGATGCGTTAAATTTGAATTCGATGATATATTAATATTAATATCACTGTGTAAAAAAAAAACAATTCTGAGTGGAGATGATTTCTCAGCCTATATCACCAAGTATATTAATTCATGTTAAGTTTTTTGATATTGCTATTAGGTAAAGCAATTTATTTTACTATCAACAATATATCATTGTGTGTATAAAATATAATAGCATACGTAAAAGTTTTATGATTTAAGTTTAAGTTTTATCACGAATGGTCTTTTTGAACTATACCAAAATAATGAATATTATTATTCATGGTTTTAATATGTAATTTTGTCCAAGTTTAAACGTAAAAAGTCTATAAAAAAAATGTTATGCCTATATATTTTTTAAATTTTTTGTTTTATTATTACTACCTATGAGGAACTTTTTATTCAATGTTTATATCTTAATAATAACATTTACATATTTTGTAAATTTCTGATTGAAAAAAAAATGTTCAAATTTTCGTGATCCCGACGAATTTTACCAAATTGTGAACTTAATATGCTTTTAAAAATAAATTGTACTTTTGTATTTTAAAGATTTTTACATATTTGTTAGAATAACTTATGTGAGATTTTGTGTATAATTTTCTAACATTTTTACCCATTTCTAAAAAACTTAATTACTTACTAACCTTATACGCACAGAAATACAGAATTGATGTATAATATGTCTATGTCGGTTTAGTGATTGATTTAGATAAAGTTGTAACTTGTAACTTGTAACTTCTATTATAATTCATAATGTATTTATTAACAAAACAGAATTTTAAAATAGATTTAACAATATCTAATTTTCAATAATGCAAAGTTACAAATTTGATTTTGTTCAAATATCTCGTAAAAATATTTCAAAGGTGACATTCAAGCATGGCATACTTACTCGTATTTATAATACATATAAACGTATTACACATATACGTATTCATTCATAATTTATTTCATGTATAACTGTACGTCTGTACAAGTACTCTCAAATTATTAATTAGATATTCTAGTAACTGCAGATCAAATTTCCTTCTCTTTTATGATCGAACACCTAGATGTAATCAAAGAAGAATGTTAAATAGACTGGTAATTACTTCATTGTTACAAAGATGTTAATAATAATTATGATGATTATTTCTATGAATGGCTATGATTAATGTATTTTGTACAATATGCTCAATATTGTATTACAATATGTCAATATATCATGTAAACCATCTACCGTTGTTTATCTATTAAATTAACCTAATTGTATAGACTAATTTGAATTTTGAATACTATTATTTATCTATTGTCTATTAATGTACCAAAGCACACGTTATAATAATTAGTATTTGTACATAAATTTGTTTATGATTATGATTATTTGTTAGTTATTACTTGGACTAAGATTTTAATGTCCTAAAAAAAAATATTTTAAAATATACATTAAAATGCATTAAAAATCTTAAAATATGACGTAATTTATTTCCTACAGTTTAAAATATGGCATAACAGAAAAATAAAAAGTGTTGTACAATGGTGAATTTATTTACATAAGACACTTTAAAGTACTAAAGACTCTAAAAGAGCAGTATTGTTATCGCCACTTTATTTAATTGTAGATATTATGAAAACGGTGGTAAACAATTTTTAAAATGCATTTTACAAAGTAGACCACTTGTAAACAACAATACGTTCGTCGCTATCTGACCACTACATTATGTACTTCTATCAATATGCTTATTTTTATTACTACGATACATTTTGTAATTATAATTTATTAACATTTGCTTCAAAAATGAATTTATACAATATTTTAAAAATTATTACAATATGTTGATCAATTTTTAACCCGAAAATAATACATTTATTTTATTATTTGTATTTTATTATTATAATTAATAATATTTATATCATATTACATCAACTTATATTACTATTATATCTCAAAATGTAATAACATTTTTCTATAAATACTGTAAGACAGTAAAAATGTATTCATAGTAGATAAAAAATTTAATATTTAAATATAGATAAAAATATTTTAAAGTATTTAAAGTAATCAAAAATGTCGTTACCTACGTATAATAAAGTTCATAAAAATATAATCTACGTTAAGAGTTTTAAGTTCCCACGAATAATGTTTTAAACTAAAACAAAATAATTAACACCATTATTTATCAGTTAAATAAATAATTTAAATAAAATTTGTACTTAAAATGTTTAATAAAAAAAAAAATTACCTTTTGCATTTTTTAGTTTCAATGTGAATTTCTTAAAAGGAATATTGTATTAATTTTCAAAACTTAGATATAAAAAGAAAAAGTTTTTATGAATTTCTAACTTAAAAATAATTTGCTAATTTTTATGAACTTTGTTAAAATTCTAACTTAAAACGATTGAAACAATTGTTCGTAACTATAGATTTTATATATTTTTTAATTGACAAATAAACAACTTATGAGGAACTTTTTAATACATTTTCAAGCATTTCTACGCAAAGTTTAATTTTACATCAACATTACTAAAAGAATATAACTAAAAAACATAGACAATTTTTCATGCCTATAAATAGCTGAAAAATAGTTAAAATATTTTTAACATTTTATCGTAAATAAAAAACAATAATATAAATATTTGATGAAAATTTCAAGTATCTGCTTACGGTTATTCGTTTTTAAGTTACTCCTAAAACACTAAATCGACTTTTGTCAAGTATTGAATTTGCGTAAAAATTCTTGTATTTCCTTCATCTTTTTTTGTTTTTTTCTAATTATAAAAAAAAATAACTAGGAATCTTTTATTTTGACCTCTTATAGTGCAATCTAAATCCAATTTTCCACTAGGGAACAATTCCATTTATGAAAATTAAATCATTTTATCGACTAATTGTCGTGTCCACATACACACATAATTGTAAAATCAATGTGTTCATCGCTCCACTCAGAATCTAAAACATAATAATATCAAAAACATCATTAAAGTACTTATTTAAAGTTCACTGAAACACATTTTCCATACTTATGGACATATACTTAACAAAAAAAAAAAAGACATTTTAAACACACACTAATAATACATAAGTAAAATATTCTAAAAAAACAATAATTTTAGTATTAGGCTTGGAATGGAATTTTAACTAATATGACCACATCCCTGCTGAAATATAATAATCTGGACGGCTGTATAGGTAAACAAATTGCGTTTTAGGTATAAAAATTGTGAAAAGTGACATTTACGTCCCGATTGTCTGGTTAGATATGAATGATTATTATCTATTGAATAGTACTTTAAAACTTATGAAACAAACTTAAACTTCTAGTTAAGTGTTCCGATTGTGTGCCGTTGACTAGTGTGCGTGTTATGTTTCTAATGTTTAAAATATGAGTTGAATTGTGAGCGATGTAATTGAGTTGTGAACAAAATAAAATATTTTCATAATAGATTTAGATTACGTTTTCAAAAGTTATTAAGAATTATATACAACGTTAGATGTTTGAAACAATATTTTTGATGTATATAAATATAATAAAATTACAAAACAATATTTTTAACCCACCTTTAACCATGTAAGTTTGTATGGATAGGAAAATAATGTTTTTTCATGCAGACATAATGAGTATAGTCATTTAAATTTCTTTTGAGGCAATTAATATAGTTCTCAAGTATTATCTGGACGCAATTCGTACGAAAAATGATATTGGGATACAATTAATTTGCTGCCTCTGAATTCACGGCTGATTTGTGAAGGGATAACTGAGTATTTCATAAACACATGTTTTATAAAATGAATTATACTCGAGTAGTTGTGTCAAATGATAAATATATTTAATATAATCTTTGTAAAATAAATACCATGATCTACAGAAAATTGAAAGTACGAGTAGCTTACAAACATCGTAGTAGTACCCGCTAAATCAAGGACTTGGAGGGGGAATAGTTTCCATTCTTTTCTCTCGATCAGAACACTCTTGCGCTATTATATTTACTTACTCGTCACAAAGAAAAATTTTTGCGTACGTACGCATAATTGTAGTTTAACAAAAAAACTGCATTTTAATTTTATAGTAATTATCTATACATATAACATATATTATTATCAATGATTTTAATTTTAAGCATACTTGAATGTTTGAATCATAAGAAAAAATGACAATACAGTTTCAACAAATTGAACGTGAGCCAATAATATATGTTATCGCTGTTTCAAAAAAAAATTGTTTTGTATCTACTATAAATACTATAAAGTAGTGTTTATGTTCTGGTAAAAGTAATAGATATATAGGTATACATATATAATATTAAACAACCCGAAAAAGATTGTTTCTAATTTATTTAATTTTAATTTTTTAGATGTGGGTAATGTATGATCTAAATGTTTTTTTTTCGTACAATACCTAAGCTTAATTTAATATTTTATTAGTTGTTAAATTTGACATGTAGTTTTAAAAAAGGTGGTTCTAGTATATTATGATGGTAGAATTTACATTCAACATTATATGAAAATATCCTGTTTGAAAATGGAAATAATTATATGTACATATTTTAAAATAGCTGTCATATACGGCCGTGATTATTACACTGAGGAAAATTCACTTGATAAAATACTTTATAAAATAAAAATTACTAAGGTATTTTTATTGCTCATATACTGATATACGAGTACTATGTAGTATGTAAAATAACTAAAATATAGACTAAAGACCGCTCTGTCATATTGTCATACACTCATACTGATTTTAATAAATTCCGTAAGTCTACTGTTTTGAAGGGTGTGACTGCGGTGAGGAGTACACGGTGGGATGCTGGAATGTCATCTCTTCATTTTTTGCCATTGACATATTTTATCCTCTACTTAATTTTATTTAAGAATTCCATTCCTTCACAATACATATTACATAATAAATATAATATATTATCTTAAAGTATATATAGATTCTAAATTTTTATAATGTATATTTCATTACATTTGTTTTAATATCTACTACAAAAGCGTGCAGCTTGAGATTTTTCATATTATGTGTGTTGAGTGACACTTTTGATATATTAAAATAAAATAATAATTTTATTCTCGCTTATTTTAAAACACTTCACTACCAGAGGAGTACCAGGCATACTAATATAGTAATATCCCTAGTAGTAAAAAAAAAATAATAATAATAACGAATTTAATGAATAGAATACTATACTTGACGTTTTGAATATCATTTTAATGAGTATCCAATGCCGCTATACCATAATTTTTAAGTTTTTTTTAAATTTAATTTTCGTTATTCGCTGAACTAAAAATTTATAAAAATGTAAATATGAATATTTTGTAAAATTTTAAATCTCATAACAGTTAAAACTGAAGTGGTTTCTTGGCAGATTATTTTTTTGCTTGTTATTTTTTTATATCATAAATAATTATAATATAATATCCCTATTATTGTTTGTATTCCCAGATTACAGAACATACGAGTAGAACGATTACATAATTATATTTATATTATTTGGTATAAATTATAATGCTTTGACTTGATAATTTGAAAAAAGATTTCTTTTAAGTTATAGATATTAAAACATCAATTTAATATATCAAATATACTTATAAGCACAATTTTTTTTTTAAATTTGTTAGTTATAAATACTTATAATACGTTGACAAACTTTGTTAAGATTACGATTCATAAATTATTTTGTTGTTATACATTTTAATATCTAAAGTTTAAAAATTGAATACAAAGATATAGATAAATAAGTTCTTCTCCCGGAAACACGAATACACACATTTATTTAATAGAAATTTCAAGCTCAAATTAGACATTTAAACAAAAAACAACGATTTCAGTTAGTTTGTAGCAATTTAAAAATATTATACATATTATAGAAACTTGAAACTTTTTGAAACCACGTACATTATTAATTATTATCTTTACTAATTACTATACATAATGCAATTTTATAAATATTTTTATTCAATTTAAACTATTTGTTTCTTCTGTGAAATTATTTACATCACTACCTATGTCATAAATCTATACTGATATTTACAATTTACAATTAATTTTATAGTGAAAATTTCATAAGATTTATTATTTTTATATTAAAGTTCTTCTTAAAATGTTCTTACAACAATTGAAAAAATATCAAAAATACATAGCTAAGATTTTTTTATATGCATCTGATGAAAATTATAAACTTATTTTTCAAATAAAAATAAATAACGATTTTATTTATATACTTGCATGATTATTTTCTGTGCACAAAGACGTTTTTTAAATACTAGATTAAATTTAAGCTATTTAAGTGCACTGTTCTACTGTAAATTGGTAGACTTATTATTGACATAAGTTAAAAGTTAAAAATAATTGTATATGATACAATTATATGAATTTATAGTTTAAAAAAATTAACAATAATAATACGTTTAATGTAAAATGTGCAGTGATTTCGTCGAAAATTAGTTTCAGTTTATGTTAACGTATCACTATCTTATAATAGAAAATATAATCATTAAAGTAATTTAATTACATTATTATAAAATATCTTTAGAAATAGAGTAACATCAGCTCCGCTCGGAATGATTTTTACACTTACCTATGCAATGATTTATCATTCAAATATATCGTATCCATTACTTGACCTAATCAATAACAAAATTCTTTTTGGGTTTGAAAAAATGGATTTTTCCAGATAAATTTAAA
The DNA here is from genome assembly GCF_020882245.1 of Rhopalosiphum padi. NCBI lineage: Eukaryota > Metazoa > Arthropoda > Insecta > Hemiptera > Aphididae > Rhopalosiphum > Rhopalosiphum padi. The sequence continues at coordinate 71,126,654 of NC_083599.1, read as the reverse complement.
AAAAAAAAATTGAAAGTTAAACATTTAAAAATAGTCAATTAGAAAAAATAATAAGGCAAATCAAAATAAAATTCATATCGTCTTGTTCTCTTTTAAGTTTCAATATTTTTATATTCTAATAAAGATAGACATTTACTGCTTTTCTTATTTTTGAAATCATTATCTTTTTCTGCAAATACTTTTTCGAGTATGTGTGTTTAAAAATGACATGTATAAGCACATTTTAAGATCGAAAAATATCTAGTCTGAATGGTGTTTTGAAGTGGTCATTATTCGATATTCTCAATAGCTTTTCTTTACAACCACTGAAAGTTGTTAAAGACATGTCAGACAATAAGCGGGATTTAGAAGAAATAGCAATAATAATGGTTTAGCTTCACTCGAAATATTTTTTATAGTTCAATGATGATTTATCATTATACTTTCTTATTTAATAACTCAACGTAGTACTTATCCTGACAGACTCTCGTGTTCCGAAGTGTGTGTATCGATTAGTGTATAGGTAGTCGAATTCGAATGTTATGATGCTCAACACATGTATTCGGCTTGTTGTAATTTAATTTACTTGAAGCGCAAATAATTACATTTTCAATATACTGTAATGGTATACATAATATTTAATTTCAAATATTTATTAGTTGACATTTAAACTCTTAAATAAACATATTATATACATAATAATGCATCAATATAATCTACATTTAATTTTATATACTTATTTACATGGCATTAAGATTTAAGATTTGAAAAAACAAATTAAATACAATTAAATACTCCAATCATTACACAAAAAATAAAATACTCGATAATTATACCTATAATGTCACCCATACAACACATTGCAAATGCTTTGAGAGATGCCACAATCTATGCCTTGATTACGAGCAAAGGCGGCATCTCACAACATCATTTATAAAAAGTAAAAACTCATACGACACACAAAAATGCGCTCAGCAGCTCACCCAGTGTTCACTCTATTATTGTACAATTTCTAAATTAATATATCATTTTTTTAAATTAATACATTATTTCAATGTGTTTTCTTGTATTTTATTAACTTCTAAAATATCAACCAATTCAATATTCAAGAAGATAACTCCGGAGTGCAAATTCGACAAAAGGTAGGTGACATATGTATGACTGTATTCAATGCGTATCACATTTAGTCCTATAAAAAAAATATATACGTACCTATATGTGTATTGTGTATATATTATATATGAAGAAAAACTCTTGTACTCATCCCCATTCTAAGATAACATATTAAGTAATGAGTTAAGGATATCAAATAAAACATTATGTATTAATATACTTTTATGCAAATATAATAATAACCTCAAATCATAATTATTAATTTCCTATTCTTAAATTAACTCACCATTCACTTGATCTTATTTATTTTCTTATTTAACTCATTACAATACTTAGTTAATTATTCTGTCGATTACCTTTAAATAATAATTGTAATTATATATTTATATATAATAAATTTCAATGATTTCTCACAAATAACAATGGTAAAAAATTGGGTTTTGAGTTAACATTATATAATATTCTATCGTTATGAACATTATTAGGTACATACAAATATAATATAATATTCTATTATATAAATATCCGATATCTAACGCTTTAAGTCATTAAAATCCGAACCACTTTTTAATGCTCACATGGTCACATATATTCATTTTCATCGTTAGTTAAAACCGGTTTGATTATCACTCTTATGATCGTATAATAATAACCCATACAGACATAAAAAAAAATGGCGAGTTTTTTAAGTTAATACCTACAACTTGCTTTTGTTATCGTTAAATATCATATACAATTTTTTGATAAAATATTAGAAGGCACACGAAGGTAGTTACTATATAGAGACTAGACTATAGTATTTACTCCACTGTTATATTGTAGTCGTAATATTTTGGACACCATTGCGCCATAGACAGTAAATTTACATCAAGTGAAGAAATAATGCATAACAGTTCTCCTCTGTGCTTACCTATCATTAAAAAAGTGTAGGTACATACTTACATATATTTTATATGAACAGAATTAATAACATGAAATATAGATAATATGAATAGTAGACAGTATAGGTACTTATAATAGATAAGTGGATTTTCATGATACAAAACCGTATAAACTAAAAACATTGCACATTTATACTATTTTTATTTATATTATCGTGTTCAACACAATTTATAGATAATTTGTGTGTAAACGATATGGTAATAAAATAATTTCAATAATATTTATTTATACCTCATAAACAGCACATATTGTTTTATTTAAAACAAGTATTCTTGTATAAACAATATAAAAGTTTTAATTTTCCTTTTTACATGTATCATGTTTCTAAACAATTCACAACCACGTTCACATCCTATACATATAGTAACCAATTTATGCATGTCATAAAATAAAAAAAATATTTTTCTTTCTTTTATTTGAATACACAATCCCCAAATTATACACAATATATTATATGATACAAGAATCTTCTTGTGAACTTATTATGATGACTAGTAAATGCTACGTATTCGAGGGGGAACTGTACCAACTTCAGCCGTCTGCAGTAGACATTGACGAGTGACCAAACCGGATCAGTGGCTAATATTTATAAGTTATAGTTGAATTCTAGTAAATATTTATGTAATACAAAGATTTCTGAGTGGGAAGATGCATGCATTGAATTTAAATGTTTTATTTATTGTTTTAGTCTAAAACTCTAAAGACACGTCATTATAATAGAAAAAAAAGTATTTTTCAAAGTAGCTGGAAAAACAAAAAAAATATACTAGGAAAAAATGACAATTTATACCGAATATTATATTTATTTGATTAAGTTGTATACTAATGTACAGTTTTTTACTATTATATTATTAATTTTATTTATAAAAAATGCTTTTGAAAAACATCGTGCGAAACATAAAGATGTGCTTGTCGGAAAAATAATCTGTAGCTCAAAATGCGTCGAAATAAAAGCATTTAACAATAAATAAATATTAGTGTATTTATAAATACCTATAGGCATAAAGTTTCTTTTCTATTAGTTATTTAGTGACATTAGTTATATGTTTTATATAAATAAATAAAATTAGTCAGTAATATAATAGTCAAAAACTGTACAATAATATACGTACAACTTAAGTTTACATATAATAATTATTTTATTCTTTTTTTTTTATTCAAGACGTTCAAGTAATAAATTACAATACAATTACTATAAAATAATTGTAGTTTTTAAAAGGACTAACTGCTGTTAGCTTATCTGTAATAATCTTGAAAAACAGCCAGCCGTTTGGAAAAGTAATAAGTAGTTTACAAACGAGCTACCTGAAACGCAAACGAGCTGTTTGACATTTTCTACTTTTTTATTTTTTTTTATTATTATTATTTATGTATGACCAAATTAAAAAGATATTGAAACTACTGTCACGAGTTTTTATTTTTTTGATTAATAATTTATAAATTGGTACCTATATTATGGACTATAATAATAATATTATAATATTATTAGGATTTTTTTTATTCATAATATTTTTGAAAAATAATTTTTAGTCGATTTCCGACGTGGTTATAACATGATTCGAAAATTGTTAGCCAGACGTCCTCATTTGTCGTGTGGTCTTGTGTCAAGACCAGGGCATATTGAGTCATCTAGAGCCGGAAGTGCATTTACATGCATTGCCCGCATAAAGCGCCATTACAATATGTAATTACCTTCTCGAATGTTAAATTCTAAAAATGTTATATGTTTTACACACATTTATTTACAAATAGGTACTATTTAGAACTTACAAATAAAAAACAAATTAAATTTAAAATCAACATTTTTATAAAATCTTTTATTACCTATTAATATTATTATGTCTTCGTTTTTATTACTGTACACGGCGATGCAAGCGTTACGTTTGGAGCGTGTTTCATTCAAAATTTTGATTTGCACCTTTACGATTATAGCGATGATAATGGTCCATAACCAACAACATGATAACAATTCGATTAAGATCCTGGAAAGACACGGTCAGCAAACTTAACAGCCTACTGATCACAAATCACCACAACGTTAAAAATATAATGCTCTGAGAGTTTATCTTTCGGAAAAAACATTCAGTAAAAAATAATAAACAATTTATGCAATAACGTAAAACGGACACAATATATACGTTTTAAACGACAGATCGTCCAAAGGATTCGCTTATTAAAACATAACATTTTCCCCGCTCACGCCCATCAAATCACCTGTATCATTATTAATTAATAATTATCTTGTACAAAATAAACTCATTGTACAAACAGTGTTTATATTTTAAATGATTCATTTATGAATGTTTTAATGAACTTAAAAAACTCATTTACCAAATTGATATTGATCAAAATTATCTCATCTCAGAATATGAATCATCTTCTTCTGTTTATTATTATTTAAATAAGGACTATACAGATATTTCAACAAATGATGTTTTGAAATTTATAATTACTAATTAAAATACGATTTCGCCCTACCCGAATTTAGCTACTCTATGTACAACTTTTATACACTGCAGCCTGTGAGTAGTGCTACGGCTAAAAGAAGTTATAGTCAGCTTAAATTAATTACTATAATTAGACGTTCCTTCGCTCCACTAAAACTGAAGAGAAATTATCAAGCTTTGCGATACTTAATATTGAATAATGTATAGCTGAAAAAATTAATTTTGACAGAGTCATTGAAACCTTTGCACAAATGAAAAAAATAAGAAAACTGTTATAATTATAAATAATTGTACACAATGTTATTATAAAATAACTTTTATAAATTATATTATTTATATTATATATTTTAACTATAATTTCAATCCATAAGAATAAATAAAATAAATGTTAATGTTAATGTTAATGTTAAATCTGGTTTTCAATGATTATTATGAAACGAATTTAAATAATTAAATATATGGTAACAATATGACGTGATATATTTCTATTGCAGTTTTAGCCTTAACAATAGGTAAGTGACCCCTTATTGAAATTGCCTGACCCGGCTGACCCGTTATAGTTTTCTAACCGTGGCTTCGCCATTTAACTCAGTAGTATGCAGTATGTAAATAAAAATAGAAAAATACTTTTCGTTCGAACTACCTAAAATATGTTTACACAAACGTCGATGTCAATATTTCCAGAAAACGTTCCGTTTTGTCGCCGTGGTTTGCTACCGCATATAGCACTTTCTGCAATATTATCATTCCGCGCGTGTCGTACCCAGGTCCCAGACACATACTCGTACACGATCTGTCGGAAAACCGCCAAGCTATAGTGTTCGACACGATAATAATGTGTTCGCTGGGGGTCGAGGCGTACTTGCTTGTGTGTCGCGAATCGGGCGAAAAACGATCGCCCACTCGAATTACGATAAACGCGTCTGCGAACTGGTCGACGTGAACGGTAAACTACACTGTTCCTTGCGCCGCTGTACAAGACGGATGGAGAACTCGACTGAGAAGAAATCCTTCCTGTCGTCGGTGTATAATAAATCAATGTTTGCTGCAAGCGTATGCATAATAATTTATTATGACGATACGATGATAATATAATACCTAATATGTAGACACTGTAATGTGTTTAATATACATATTATCATATCGCGTCCGGGAAATATTGTGTACGAAAAAACACAAATTTCCGTATGGCATTGTACTCGTATTGTTATTTTATTGGCGTGAGGACAATTATTATTATTATAACGTACGCGTTACCGTTGCAGGTGACATGAAAAGAACGCCCACACCCACCAATTTGCACGACAGAGTCGACCGACATCCAAATTCAATGATTTAATATGATGTTATACTAGCCAATATTAAAAAATGTCAAAACACGAACAGGCTTTTATAATTTAAAAGATTACCCGTCAATTGTGAATAATTTAATAATTAAATAAATCAAGTTTTTTCGTTTCTCACTTTTTCAGTATATTTGAGCAGTTGTGCAGTTTAAAGTTTTTTTTTTACTATTACCTATTTGATAATTATGTATAGAAACTTAAATCAATTTAATTAATGATTATTTACAATCATCGAATAATTTTAAAAATTCTCAAAGCACCTAGCTTATCATCATATTTTGATATTTTTAAATGTTGACTAATATAACATTATAATATTACATTTGAATTACGACGAAGGACATAAATATCAATTTGAAAATCAGCCTTAATATTTTCTAATTCGATTCGCGGTGAAAAAAAAGGTGTTGATACTCTGTACTGATCTACAATAGAAACAAATTTTATCTTACCAAAAATTATTTTTGGTTATGAAAAATACTTAAAACAAATAAAGTTTTTTTTAAATCTTAATTTCGAGGATTTTTTACAAATCCAACACACAATGTATATACAGGTCATTCTATAAATCCGTCTACCGCAATTGCGCATTTCCCAAGCCTCCTCACAAAAGTGAAATAATGAGAATCGTTTTCTGTGCCAATCTTTGGTAGTTATGTGGTACGTAATTAACATGAATTGGCTTTACTAGTATTGGAATCGGCTTGGCAACCGATCATATTTTAAATTAAAAATATCTTAGGAGGAACTGTAGAAACGTTTATATAATAACGTCTATCCATCTGCATATTGATTTACGCTATGGTGCGTGAGAAAAAGTAAATCCAGTAAAATAAGTACGGATATCCTAACACAACCACAAATAAATACTATCATTATAGTATATACAGTGGGTTTATGGTATAGCTGTTAAAACATTTGATATGTTTCTTTCCCCACTTGATTAATTAGTAATTACTGCTATTACAATGTATAATAGGTATGACGTCAAATGTCAATCGTCACATAAAAACTAAATGCTTCTATTGTTAATATTAAGCAACTCGACTATTAAAATATATTTACATTATTTAATTATATTTTTACGAATAATACATTCAAAACCTTATAATTAAAATCTATAATAAAATATCTAGGAATAATATAGTCGTTTATTTTCGTGTTATTTACCTGTAGTCTTTTTTCCTAGATTTAATTTTTTTTAATGAGTAATGACTACATCTGTACATAATTATTAAATATTTTTAATTGGAGTTTTTATAACATCATGATATGGACTTCATTTATTGTCTCCTACAGTCCTGTCCATAGCTTGGCTACAACTTAACTATACCTACCTGGCTACTTATATAATTATTAATACGAAAATTAACTAAATGAAATCGAAAAAAAAACATAAAATTAATTAAATATTTTTATGCCTATGCAATACAAGTATAACTTCATAATATCCGAAAATAAATTTTTAGCAACCTATATCACTATATCTATGAAAAAAAATAATTTGCAAGTTATAGAATTCAATTTGCAATTTATTATATACAATATATCGACATATCTTTTGAATTGACCGGACAAAGTTGGGAGTGCCAACTTGACGGACATGTTTCCACTAACGATTTTGATTATTTTTTTGTAATACAAAACGTATTCCGGTAAGAAAGTCTTTCGCTGAAAAGTCAAGAGTTCACTATCATAGACACATCCCATACTGAAAATTTGTATAAGGATGTTTTGGATGTTTTTATCATACAAATTGCATACTATATAATATTTTCAAAAATAAATGTGAACAAATACAAGTGGTAGGGACTAGGGAAAAGTACCTACGTATTGCACCAAACTTAAAAAACCTTACCGGTGAAAATAAAGTCAAATAAAACGATCTCAAAATTTTTCCCCGCAGAACAAAGTATATAATGTAAAGTTATGCTGTTGGAGCAGCTTCACCTTTTTTTGGACTTTATTTTAACTATTAGAACTTTTTAATTTTAACGCATCCATTAGCACAACTTCTTATTTGCGAAAAATGCGAAAGTTTCTCTAGCCCCCTCAACTTGGATTTGTTTATATTTTCAGAAATAATTAGTAAAAATACATATATACGAAGATATATATTATAAAATAATAATTCGCAAAATAATTTGAGAACTGTAGAAATATTTCCTCAGCTCTGCCTCTAAAGAATAAAAATTATTATACCTATTTTTTATTTAAATTTTCAGTATACAATTTGGTACTTTTAACTGGAAAACTTTTTTGTTATAACAAAATAACTACACGCATAAATACATTAATATTAAATATTTACAATTTTAGTCCAAACCTTCATACCTAGTAAAAGAAATCATATAAATATTTAATAGAAGCTACCTTTTTTTTTATACATTAATGTACAGTACTACATACACTTTGTATTTTATTTTATATACAAATTACAAATAACAAAAAAAGGGGAAATCGCTCTATTGTATAGAACTATAGAAGGTGTCGAGTTAATCTCGTCATTAATTAGGTCATTGTATTGGATGTGTTCATTTTGAATGATAAATTTTTGTGTACCTACAGAAAAAATTCTGTTTCCTACATCTCTAAATATGTATTATAATTTTATTTTGCATTATCTAGTACATAATAGCATAACTAATTTGTGCTTTTGAGATTTTTAAGTTCCTGTTAGAACAATTTATTAACCTTGAATTAAACTTCTAAGCTTGGCTATTAAAATAAGAAATTGTTTTTATTTTTAACTAAAAAACAATATATCGCAAAAATATTGGTGAAAATTTAGAGTCGATATACCAAAATGAGTGGGCCAACTTCACATATGTGTATAATAATCAGCAAACTGCGTAATTTGTAATGTTGATTATTGAAAAAATTATTTTTATAACTCTATAAAGGTAATATTAAGGAAGGAGATATAATATAAAAATATAATTTTTCTTTGTACGAAAATGTATTCCATTTATTTTGCAAAAATTGTAATTTCATACAAAAAGTATAAAATATATCATTTCAACACAGTTTTTTTAATATTGATATAAAAATTGCTTAGTCTTATCTAAATACATAAATATAAGAATTAAATACCATATTAATTGCAGTCAATAGTAACTAATATATATATGATTATAAATATAAAATAAAGATTATGTTAATAAATTGTATATTCTCGATAATTTGAAATTTGAAAAAAAAAACTACGTGAATAATATTTTAAAACGATTGCCATCAATGTCCTTTCTAAAAATTACAATTATTTAAAATTTATATGTTAACATTCAAGTTACCGAGAATCTACGAGAATTGTACATTTAACAAAATAATTAGTGTAGACAGTAAAGATATAAATATAAAGATTATTTTGATTTAAGTTCATATAGTATTGCGAGAGTAATAGTTAATCATAACAACTATGTTTTATACTTAAAATGAATAAACACAATAATAATTGTAACAAAACATATAAATATGAAGATTCAAATAAGGTTTTAGTTTAATTAATATTAAGGGCATAAAAATTAAACTTTGGAATAATGTCTTATGAGCTTAATGTTAAAATTATGGCAGTTGTATAACAAAGAAATGTTTATAATAGTTTTAACAGAAAAACAAATCGTCAGATGTTTTATTTTATTGGTTCTTGATATTAACATTGAATAAATATTTATGTAAAAATTACTTAATAAGTTTGTTCAAAGGACAGAATTTGGTAACAATATAGTTTTATAGTTGTTTTAGATAATTAAAGTAGTCTTGAAGAAACCAGTGTGGCTCCAGTCCTAGGTCTTTATGTCAAATTATACTCAAAAAATAAATTGTTATATTATAAATACCTGTAATAATTAATGTTAATACCAATATAGCTAAGCCAACACTGATAAAATAAAAATACACACACACACACACATATATATATATATATATATATGTGTAACATATTATTAGAAAATCATAAAATTACATAATTAATAGTAGTAGAAATTGTGGTGTATAAAATTTAAAAAAATATATAATTCTAGCGTAACTTCAATGATTATTATATTTCTAAGAAACAAGGATTATTGTTACTACTTAGTAATAATAAATTGTTAAACAAGCCTAAATAATGATTATTATTATTTTATATGTACATAAATATACATTTAATTACCACTGAATGTATAATTATATACATGACATTTAGTGATGTTAATTATTTATCAATTAAGGGGTGGTCAAATTTTGATAACTAATATGTACATTGAAAGTCGGACTTAAGCTAATATAATTGGATAGTCAAAAAGTAGTATCAAATCATCCCTAATTAATATATGTCCTGTGGTTGGAGTAAAATATATTAATTTGTATGAAATCTCAATTAAAAAACAAATGTTGATGATACATTAATAAACCAAATCTTAAACTTAATTAAACATACGCTTCAGATTTACCTGAATTAGGTCGAATTCGTGCCAAAAATTTTTGCCAACTATTTAGAGTTTTACCAGACCAAATCCAAACACTCGATGTTAGACCAACTAATAATGAAACAAAATATTTAGCTATAAACACCTCAAAGCTAGGTTTTCTTCCTGGATCACTGGGTTGAGAAGGACATGGTAGAGCATACTTTGGATCTTGACAAAGAGTAGAATGCCAACTAATAATCCATGAACTGAGATTGACATGTTCATAAACTAAGCATAAGATTTGAGCCACAGCAGGTACTGTGTATAAAACACTAAAGACCCCAATTCTTATCATCAATTTTTCCAATTTGTCAGTGCCTCGGGTGCCATCATGTTTCATTACTTTTCGAATGCGGCATAAAGAAACAAATCCAGCCATCCAAAATGCTGTACCCAAGATCAAGTATACTACTAAAGGAATCAGCACCATATCTCTCACAGCAGTATCATCACTCCAAACAGCCATTGAACAGATACCAGTTAACACATCACCTAAAATGTTTAAACAAAAAATAATCATTTTTTTCAACCAATTTCATAAATAATTAGATAAATATAGCATTTAACGGCCAGAAAATTTGTATGTTAGTGCTTTTACTTATTAGATTAATTAAAAACAATTGTTATAATAGGTAATTTAAATATAAATAATCAATATTTAAATAACTATGAAATTGTATTTATAATTATTATTAAAATATAAGAATCACAGTATGTGTACAAATAGAGGTATAAATATATTACATAGTTTATACATTTATAATACGTCTAATGTAAAGGCTGTCTTTGATTTTTTAGTATAAATTTATGATCATGTAAATACAAAACACTACAATGTAATGATTCCCTGTCTATCTATACAAAAATATTATTATTTAATATTTCATATTGATCAAGGACTTTAAAAAATAACAGAGATATTATTTTCATGATTTACACTAGGTTTGTGCATACCAATTAATAGATACCTAAGTAATAATTCATACTAAATATATTATTATATTATACGATATATTTTCTTACCCTCAATTTTTCCCATAGCCAGTACTGTAATTGTTTTAGCAGCAGGAACTGTCCATGCCGCCAAGTGGAAATAATGAGAATTTGCTTCAATAGCTTCATGTCCCCATTTAAGTCCCGCAGCCAGGAACCATGTCAATGTCAATACAACCCACCATACAGAAGATGCGGTACTAAAGAAATACGACACCATAAATAGTACAGTGCACCATTCATTATCATCTGTACCTTGAGTAATTAAATTTTGCTTGTTGCACGCAATGTTGTTTCCTGATAAATATCCAATCAGATAAGATATGGAAACCATCAGATAACATAAAGACAAGAATATTATTGGTCGTTCTGGATATCGAAAACGGTGAGTGTCGATGGCAAATGTTAAAGATGTAAATAAACAGGATATAGCACACAATACAGACCACAAAGCCACCCATGATCTAGCTTTGCGCATTTGATCTTGACTCCAAAATGCATCACACGGTACACCACAATCCTTTACTACTTTATTGCCAACTTTTAATGTATAAACTTGATTATTTCTATCAGATCTTTTTTTATTACTGTTAGACTCAATTCGAAATTGTTGTGGGCAAACGAATCCAATGTCAAAGCTATTGGGATTGTTTGAATATCCTTGGTCTCCTGAAAAGTGTCTAGAACCTGGCGCTGATAAATCTTTTCCGTTTTGTTCTATTAAGCCAGTCTGCGGTGTCGGCGAAGTGTTTGTTACGTTATTCTCACCAACGCAGAGTTGCCCGTTTTCAGGGAACTTTGAACATTCCAGATTATCGGGCCATTCGATTTGAAAACGATTCATGATCGATTCACAACCATTACGAGCTGACACGCACAGTGATCGACACGGTGGGATAGGTCTTTCGATAATAGTGCAGACGGGAACGAAAACACTGCACAAAAAGAATTGCAAATCATGCGAACACTGGATTTTCACCAGCGGATAGTACTGCTGCACTTCGAAGCCCGCTTCGTCTTGACGCTGTTGGCCCAACAAGTTGGGCATGATCGTTTCGTTGTACGCTATGCCCATGCAAAACGGTATGGTGATGGGCTCGCACCGGCCATGGTGGCCGGTCGTGTCATCGCCGATCGATCCGTCTTGGATCTGTTGCCTCGAAGAGTGGGCGAACGAAACCGTACACAGACCTATCAACAGCAACGCCGTTGCTGCCGCGAACGACGGCACCGCAAAAAGCGGTCGGCGCGACATCGTGTCGGATGCGACGGGTCCGACTTGCGTGGAATTCACAGAGAAACGCCGACGACGGTTGGTCGGTGGGCACCAGTGGACGTGAACCGATTGACGGCGTCCATTTCGCCGGACTCTCGGGCGGCAGTCGTCACCGATTGCTGGCGATGCGATTCGGTCGGTCGGAAAACGTCGACGACGACGGCGTCGGCGGTGTCGCAGTCTGCGGGCGGCGAGCGGCGCGACGGCGGAAAAAGAGACGGCGCGCGCGACACGCGAGACGGCTAATGTCTATAAACCAAAAGCTATTCAATCTATACGCACTAACACAGTAATCCGAAAGCCGTTGACGGGGACAAATTAAAACATACACCGAACAACAGCAACTACGGCGGACGAGCGCGACGCGGGGGAGTCGTGTCGTTACACTATATCACTGTAATTGGTACACTGGTGTGCACACATTACACAACAAACTACTGCACACACAATCGAATGCATTCAATCCAGTTATCAGTACGTTCGGTGGCTGCACTATGCTATGGGTAATTAATAGCCGGATCGCGAGCAACAAGAGCCCGGAATTCGCGGGGAGCTTGTAGATGTCGTCGGTTGTATACACCGTCCCCGTGCACGACGCACAACATATTCGTTCTACCTCCATATGCGCTGATAACACGGTGTGTGTGTGTGTGTGTGGGTGTGCGTGATAATGTCTTATTTTTTTTTTTTGTGTAATACACAGGACGTACGACGTACTATTTGTTACCTGTCTTACCGTTGCGGCGGGCAAAAAATGTCAAATGCAATTCGGAAATGAACAAAAAAGGAAAAAACCATTCGATTTTGTAAATATTATCAAGTACCATAAACGATAATATTATATGTGTACAAAAGAGCGGCGAACAAAATAAATATTGTTTTCGTTGCCCTTCGTGACTGTTGTAACAGTTGCTTATTTTACTCCTTGATCTGATGAAAATTCCTGCTTTTATTTGATTATTGTTAACTATTATTCTATATTTCTATCGTGTAGTTTATTATTTTCAGAAGATTAAAAATTCGATTTTCAAGAAATAAATGTTAAACTAGCGAATAGGTACAAATTTTATCAAAAACTTTTTTTACGTTATCTAACTATAAAATATATAGTAAAACATCACTTTTTACAATTGCATTCCAAAAATATTCGAAAGATTTAAACAAATAAATGTATTATTAAAATAATCTGAGTACAAATACTGATAGCTATTGTTTATGTACGTACAAATGATATAAATAAATTGTACTTACTCAATTGAATACTATTAAACAGTTTACCGTCAACTACACATTATCTTAAAGTACCTTAAGTACCTAATGATAAGTATTGCGATAGGTTAATTGAAATGTTCTCAAATACTTTGGTCATTTATAACTATTGATAATATTTAATTATTATAATAATAAATAATAATAAATATCTTATATTATTGTTTTTTTAGAAGGGGCATAGAGTGTTTTAAGGAGTAATATTTAGGCAATTTATATGACGTGTACATTTGGGCTGTATCGATGTGCGAGTAGTAAATTAACATTAAATTATACGTGAATGCGTGATCCATTATTGCTTTGAATAGAATGCAATTGTCTTTAGTCAGCAGGAATGTCGCAGAAACAATTTCTACTTAAAATCTGACTTATACCTAAAATAAGTACAAATTTAATGCAACTTTTCCGCAAAATTTTTAAAATAATATCATAATTAAAAACTGTTTAAAATTTAATATCGACTTTCTATATAGTCAAGATATTTTGTTAAAGAATTGTTCATAAATACACTAAAAATTGAAATTGGATATTGCGAAGTATGTTTACTACCTAATAACGATCATAAAAAATTGATAAAGATATTTAATAGCATCTTAGATGTAAGAAGAAAAATTTTGGTACTAATTTCTAACTACAAAATAATTTACAAATTTTCAAGATTTTATGAATTTGGTCGAGATTCCAAATTTAAACACTTATAAAAATATTAGCATATATTTTAGATATTGTTACATGTGATTATGATTATTAAAATAATCTGGCAATAATAAGCTTATGAAAATAATAAGGAGGAAATAAACAACTATAATATAAAAATCTCGAAGGGTAATGATTAAAAATGATTCGATAATTTTTTATTCTAGTACCCAGTGTCCCAGTATGGCAGTATTCCGTATTATCATTTATAGTATTTTATGTTATTCATTTATGTTTTAATATTCTTTGCATGTTCACTGCATCCTTTTTCTCGTATAGAATGCATGTCGCGTAGAGTAATATAAATATATTAAATACATATTTTTATATAATAACAAATAGCTCTATGGTACTTCGTACCGAAGAGAGGGAAAATCATATTTTAATAAACGTGTTATTGTGTTTTATTATATAATATTAATACCTATTAGTTTAGTTATTACCTTTATAATTTTAAAATTATGTTATTCATTTAGTCGGTATAACCACTGTCCACTATTCTATTAAACATATTACTTGATTGTTGACCATGTTGTAGAATATAGAAGTATACTGTATAGATTAAATAACAACCTATATTCTAAGTTATAGCCGGATAATACGTCTATTAAGGAGATTGGAAATGGTAATATTCTGTCTTTGTCTAACACATATGCAACATAGGAATAGACGTATTCTATTTTGACGTAATACGTTACATTGTGTATTGTACATTACATATAATGGTGAAAAGTTTTAAGTACCTACGAATAATATTTTTTTAATTACAAAAAAAAATATTAAACTTATTATTTTATATTTGGTTAAAATTTAAAATTGTTAGGTATGTAAAAAAAAAAATATGTATTTTTGAAATTTTTATATATCTGTAAGAACAACTTATATAAGGTACCTTGTATGTACCTATAGATATTTTAAACTATCATCAAATGTATAAAGAAAAAATAGTGTAATTGTGTAATCAATACTTTTAAAGTGCCACTCATAAAGAATCTCGTTTTCAATTTTCAAGCTTTTGTTGGCCGGTCATGTTATTTTTTATTATTTATTTGCAGTGATTTCTTTACTGCAACTTTTTATACGGGAATTTTTTCGGATTTCCGAATTCAGAACACTGAATTAATAGTACATGTTTATAATATAAACTATAATAGGTATTATTATAAATATATAGATTTTTATGTTCTGTACAAAATAAAATCACGATTTAGGTAAGTACATACCTAGTACCTATGTATTAATACATACATTTTTATTCCAAATAATATGTTATCGTCACAAGTCACGACACACATGAGATATTTTATCGGTATAAACAATAAACATATTATAAATATTGTATACCTACTACAGCTTGAAGTTAAATAATATAGGTAGGCTATATATATATATATATAATGTTCATGTATTAATGCAACTATGCAACCTATGCTATCTATTGGAATTTTTGAATATATTACGATTAAGTCTAACATTGTGTGTTTAATCTGAACAAGATAGACTCAAGATATTTAAAAATATATTATCAAGATATAAATGGTAATGTAGTATTCTGATAATGCATATTTAATGGTTTTTTTTTGCATTTAAATTCGAGTTCAAATGATGACTAACGAGAGTACTTACAAGGAGAACATTGAAAATCAAGTAGGTATATCTACATACCGATAAAAATCAGCTTTTGATGACGTCCAAACTACCTACATATTATACTTTCTCGGTTTTATTTCTTTGTTGAAAAATATTGATCGAACGGCCCCCCGACCCTCATCCGTTTATTAGACAGTTTGCAGCAGTAGAATAATAGAATCCAATGTATATATAGGTACCAATGCGATGTTTTATGAATTATAAATAACCACGTGTGATGAATCAATAACGTGTACGGTCTCGATTGTGGGCGTCGTTACATTTATAATAACATTAATAACATTGATGTCAAAATGTTCAACACCATTGTACGCGAGTATACCCGTACCTTGGCAATTCAGTAATTGGTAGGTGGGTACCTAATGTCCTAGTCTACCTATTCTATGGTAGATACCGTCCAAATAAAAACTATTATATTATTAATATAGATCATAATTGTTTATTAAACATTTACGAAGCCCATCATGACGTTAACCCGTTACGAATCACGATTCACGGTATTAGGAAAAACAGTCCCCAGTAAAAAGTCTAGCGTTGTACTTGGCTTAAATAAAATAATATTTTTTACTGTGCTTGTTATTTTATTTATATAATAAATTTGGTTTAAAAGTTTTGTTTGGAGATAGTAGATAATGATTATTGACAAACACGTATGAAACATATGGCATAAGTACGATGTACCTAAATCAAATATCGTAGGTGTCTCGTAATACAAATAGTACAATACTCTATAATATGTACCTATCCAATTTGCGTTTTGAGTTGTATGCTAAACACTCATATGTTACTAGAAATCCAACAATGAAAGTTTTTAAATCAAATAAAGGAAATGATAAACTTGCACTACTTATATTTTATTCTATAGGTACTTTTATATACAAGAAATACTAAAATGTCATCGACGGATATGCTTGAAAAAAATCATCAATGAAATATGCAACTATATTAATTATTATAGGTTTGAACTATACGAACTACAAATATTATACGATTCGAACATTGTCATGTTGTTTGTAAGCACTCTGTATAAGTTGTAATCTGCTCAATAGTAATTGGCAGTGACATAGCCAGGATTTTTTTTCGGGGGGGGGGGGGGCTGATCGATTTTGTAAAATACAATTTAGTAGCGTTTTTTATAGATCATTAAAAATTAAAATATATTTTAAATTTTCTTAATATTGCGGACTGGCAGCAGCCCCCTCAGCCCTCCCCTGGATACGCCACGTCGCCACTGAGTAATGGTAAAAGTCAAACAATAGTGTTAAGGTTAAGTTATGTTCATTTCATACTACCAATCTAGAACACATTTTTTTGCTCAAGTCGTCAAAATGTATCAAAATAAATATAATTTAAATTTAGATGACCATCAGAACCAATCTACAAGAATTATAATTGATTTTTTTTTTAATTATGAACTTTTTTTAATATACAGTATGTATATTAATTGAAAAATCAGTAATGTATTTCGAAAAATAATGCTGATATTCTATTGCAGTTTTTTTTTAATGTAATATATGACTAATAGGTTACTTTTTATGATGGTCATAAAAATAAATAAATAAATAAAAACACCACTTAAATATTTTTTGGAAAAGGAATTCGAAAATAGCCATTTCGTAGAGTTATTTATTTCATTATTTGTAATAAAGAGAAAAAACAATTTTGATATTGATTGAATTTTGAATGAACAAAGGTAATAGGTAAGAACATATTTTTAAAAAAATACAGCATATAATATTATGGTAAAATTGTAATTTTGATAACTATAATGATAGATAATCCAAACTGTAATATAGAATAGAGGTACAATACTCAATGGAATTTTATTTAATATTCGTTTTTATAATATTGTTCTATATAATAATTTTAACTGCTAATTATATTCAACTATCCAAGTTAATTTTAACTCCATTGTGATCTAAATCAAATATAGTCTCATTTGAAAAAACATTTAAATATGTAGTATTTAAATTATAGTTGGCCTAAAAAAAATTTAAAAGTACCTAAATAATATTAATTATACTCTAGTGAGGTTATTGATTATTGATATAGTGATATGTTTAATATGTATGATGTATCAATGTATCATTAATAATGTAACCTACTATGTCAAAATTCTATCAGAGCATAACTTAATTTAACATTAGGTTGTCTTAATTTTTATTTTATTGTACCTTATTAATTTAATAAAATTAAATCTATTATTACAAACTTCCTAAGTACATAGAGTCGTAGAAATGGTATTTATTTATTATAAAAATAAATAAAAAAATTTTACATGAAATATCGATGAGTTATGTGTTCTATATAATCTATCAAATTACCAAATTAGTTATCAGTGTAAAAACCATACAATTTTACCATCATATTATGCTGTATTTTTTGGAATAAAAGTTTCTTTCGTTCATTTAAAATTGTTTTTTTCTCCATATTACAAAAAAATAGCTACAAAATGGCTATTTTCAATTATTTTTTTATTTTTAACAGTTATAAAAGTTAGGCCATTAGCAATATTATAATACATTAAAAAAAACTGCACTAAAATATCTGCATTATTTTTTGAATTAAAGTTACTGACTTTCAAATTAATTTATATTTTATATACTAATAATTAATATATAGGTACTACTCGTACTAACTCAAATTGTTATTTTTCGTTTTGTAAAAATTTGAACTTGAGATGTCTATTTTTTATATTATCAAGCTAATATGAACTATATATGGTATTACTGGTATTAGATTTAAAAATTTTTGTTCTATCAGAATGACTTCTTTACCGGGTACATTTTTTAAATAATTTATAGTAGTTAAGTCTTAAGATTTGGGAATTATGGCCCATGGAAAGATATTAATAATTGTGAAATTCTGAATATCATATTTATTTTATAACACTAGCTGATAAAGAAATAAAAATGAAAAATTTAATTAATTAAATTTAATATTTTAGGTTTAAATCTCTTTGAATATGGTTTAATTTTAACAAATCATATTCTAAAACAAACAACTATTTCATACCTATTAGGTAACTATATTTTTGAATAAATAAATTTCTTAAGGTATAAATTGTCTTCTTTTAAAATATGTTTGCCTTAAAGTTAGAAAAAAAGCATTTATCTATTTGACTAGTAAAATTTCAAATTTTAGATATAAAAAGAAAAACTTGTTTACATTTTTTTAATTTTAAGGTAATTTTAAAATTGTAGATTTTATGCATTTCATAAAAATTTTAAATTTAAATGTTTATAAATTCCAAGTTTCTACAGTTATTCGATTTTATATCACAAGAAAATATAAAAAATTGTATTATACATTGGAATATCCAGTTGTTATAATGTCAACTTTAAACAGTCATAAAAAAATAATCTGGTGACTTTTCAGTTAACTTTTTTTTGTTCATATTCAAATCAGAAATATAAAAAGATTTTTTTATAAATTTCTTACTATAAAATAATTTTTAAATGTTTGATATTTTTTAGTAAGAAAAATGTTTTAGTTCTACCTACTTAGAATATATTATACACAATACATCTATAGCCAAAATTATTATTTTTAGTTATCTTAACCTAATTAATTATACATATTTTTGATATTTAAAAGTTATATATTATATAATATAGTTATGTATCATATAATGTAAATTAGGACACATTTATAGTAAATAAGTTAAAATTAAATCCTACTAAAGCACATTATATATATTTGTATATAAATTAATAAATAACAAATGAACAATTGTTCACTTGTCAGACTACAATAATACTTTATTTTAAAATATTGTAATTTCTTAGAGTTCAAGATTTTATTAATAACAATGTTAAATTGTATTATAATATATAAATACAAACTATATTGTTAAATTAGTAATTATTTTGTATATTAAAAATATCAAAATAAATTATCATAATATAAACACATTAAACAAAAAAGAAGCATTTTTCAATGACAAATAACAAGGAAAACCTTTTAAGTTATTTTAACTCAATCATTTACTCTATAGACCAGTGTAGCTGTAGGTATGCCGCGAGTTGCGACCGTGGTACACGCGTATAGTATTATTAGGCGATAAAAATAGAAATTTCTCAGTACTTAATTTTTTTAGTGTTCCATCAAAATGTATGGTTATAAAAAATGTGCTGTAAGCATAAAAAAGTTGAGAATCACTACCATAGACAATAATTTAGTTAAATAACACGAGTGTCTAGACAACATTTGAATCATTTAATAACTAGAACGCACATCACACAATGTTGCCCAAGTATGTTAAGAGGATAAAGCGTAGTATTTGTTTTCTCTCTAACCCATGTGCAACATAGTAAATTTTACGTTCACAATAATGACTAAAACCACATAAATTTCTCAAATTAGAGTGAAATGACCTATTATAAAATTTAAAGTTAAGAACATTATCTAGGGTGCCTCATAAGCATTTTATTATATTTTAATTTTAAAGCGAGTTTAAGTTTTTTTAAATGTATAAACAATTTACAAATTTAAAATACTCATAATTCGTTTTTAAGTTAAAATATAATAAAACGCTTATGTGATGGTCTAGATAATGTTCTTAACTTTAAATTTTAAAAGAGGTCATTTCACTATAATTTGAGAAATTAATATGGTTATAATCATTATTGTAAACGTAAAATTTGCTCTTTTGCGCGTGGGTTAGATAGAGATAACAAATACTATGTTAACATCCTTTTAAAGAGATAGCGAATACATTTGGAGTATCTATCTTTATTGAAGACGTCAATGTATAATTTTGTTTTATATCAGAATGTGTTAAGTAATAACTAATTATATTTAAAATGTATGAGGCTTGAATGCTTGATAGTCAACTCATAAATGAATTAACAAAAGTTTATTTATATTATAAATTAATACATATATAAGACTCGCAGAAAAATATTGAGCTTTAATATCTCAGTTATTTAATTGAAATTGAGATCCTGTAGTTATTCACAGTGATTCATTATAATTATATGAAAATAAAATAACTTGTAAATATTGAATGGAACAGTAAGTACAACATATTGATGATACAAAAACCTCTTCGAAATTGTTTTCTATGTTCACCACTGTCTGGAAAGACTTGTATCTTCTACTGATATTTTTCCTGTAACGTAAAATACGATTAAAATTTGGTTAAAACAAAATAATACTTTATTACTTCTTTTTCAATTTTCTCTCCTGATCTCTAGGTTCATCACTGCCTAGAAGGATTTCTTCATTTTGATATTTTTTCTGTAATATAATATACAATTTAAATTTGATTGAAACAAAATAATACTTTATTTATTTTTCTTCGCCCTTCTCTACAACTAAATGAGACCAGTCACCATTGTCCTACACCTTCATTATGAGCAATACCATCAAGATCACAAAAGTCATGAACTTTACCATTTTTACTAAGCCAAAATTTATCTCTAAAATACAAATCATCATAAATTAAAGCAATATCAATTAAATTTGAAAATACAGATGTTTCAGTTTTAAGTTGGTATTTAAATATTTTATGACTTCACATAAAACATCAGGATTGCAGTATCTAGTTACTAATCATCTACAAACTGTGGAAAAATTGGGAAATGCACTTTTTTAGCGTATAAAATCATAAGTCCAGGCAGAATACAAATGTAACATTTAGCAAAATTCACAAATTTTCTCAGAGTATGACATGTGATTTGCTTGATTTTTAACATTTGCAATTTCATTTTTAAATAATGTGAACAATAGTGATAAATTAAATTTATTTTTAAAAATATCTTCTTTAATATCTTTAGTTAATTTACTTACTCAATTAAATATTTGTTGTAATATTTTCTTTTCTTGATGTAAATGATGTACTGTCTTATTAACTTGTACACTAGTTAGTTTTGTCTAAACTTCAACAGCATAAAATATATTTTTTTATACCATTTGAAGCATACATATTTGTACTAATTTTCAATAGTTCTAATATATCCTTTAAAAAAATACAAATATTTATCAGTATGATATAATATATTATGAAAAGAAATATTAGTAAATATACTTAATACAATTTTAAATTACATTATTTATAAATTCAAAGAATAATGATGTGTTTTAATTAGTATTAAAATTATATAAAATTTATTATTTGTTTAAAATTTTGAATGTCCTATTTATATATTATTATATTTTGAATTTATTACTCGAAAGTCTAAGTCATCCCTCAAATAATTATTATACAAACATATTATATTAATAATTGCATTCTGGTTTCTAATTTACTAAATTATTATTAAATATCTAGAATTCTAGAGTAGATTGAATCTACTTACCTACCAACATAATTTTATGAAGAAATAATAATAAATATTTTAAGAGATTTTATAGTATCAATGTAATTTGATTAGTTTTATATTGTTTATAATATTTACTAACTATAATTATATTTTTTATATTGTTTTTTTTATTTTTTTTATCCAATAGTAAATAATTGTTGTTATATAATAAAATATTAGACTATTAAGTAAATTAAACAAAATGTATACTTGAATTTCAACAGTTCGTTACAGAGTTTATCTTTCTTTTACCTTTGACATTAAATGATCTGGGAATTCGATAATAGTTGGCACAACAAATTTTTTTAAAACTATTTCCCCATTTATAGCTGCTTTATTGTAAAATGTAGTATGTAACTACAATTGGAATTTGTCAGTCTGACAGCATGAATCGATGAATCCACTTTTTAATTTTTCTTTATCAACGAGTGGAAAACTAGGACGATAACAATACAAAGTAAAATTATTTATAAACCTTTTACTTAAATTAATAGTACAATAAATAAAATTACGAAATATCAATCACAATTAACATTAATTCTAACTTGTGAAATATTAATTCATTTTGTTTATCACTTGTATTGGAGCAATTATAGGTACTGCAAAAATTAACCATTGTTTGTTTTTTGAAAAAATATACCTAAAAGTATCTAAAGAAATTACTATAGGACATTAGCAAAAATAAAAATATAATGGTTATAAACTTTTAGAAGATTAAAATGCCGACACTGATGATCGTCGATCACAAATTACATAATTTTATTCACATTATGCCGGTAAGCATTGAAAAATGAAAAGTGAATATTATAATATTATAAGCATGATAAAATATTTTGTTATGATTATAAGTTTAAGTTTTTAAGTTTTTTTTACTTTAAATTTAGTTTATCATGGTGAATAGGTACGATACGGCGTATTATCTATAAAGACAGAGATAGAAATACTTAAAGTACTCACTATCTCTTTCTAACATCCTCATTCGTTTTTATTTATATTAGTCATATGGTCGGTGAGCGTTCCAGTTATCATATTATTGAATAGTGACAACACACAATCAAATTTATGTAACATCATTTTTAAAATTAAAGTATTGTTAACGAAAGATAAATTAGAGAATATTATAAAATAATTATCAGTTTATAATATGTGTACCTACAAATAATTAAATAAATGTAGCTTATTAAAACTATTAAACTCATGGCTATTCTAAGTCATGTTATTATCCACATTAACCAATACTGAATAAGGACATAATAAGGAGACTTTGTAACTTTTATTAGCTGTTTTATGTTTAACGTTAGCGTGTATTATCGCTATTTCCAAGGTAACTTTAATTTAAGTTTTTTTGTTGAAAAATCCACTACTGCTTTTCAACATTTTTGTCGGCTGGTTTACGATTTAAATTTAATGAAAAAGGAACACTGCATTCTAGTGTATCCAATACTTTTAAATACAAATTTTAAGATAAATTAATTGATTTAGGTTATTAATCATGTATCATGTTATCTATGTCTGTGACATAGACATGTAAAATTGTTGTGTTTTGTTTGCAATGCTTTCTGCAATGAAAGGTGTAGTAATTTGTTGTACTCCCGTCATTTTCATGCAAATATTTTATAACAATGAAATAATAATAATGGATTAACATTAGTCGAGGTTTTTGTATATTGATCATCATTCATTGATTTCCACATTAAAAATATGCTTATACATATTATTTCAACTATATAATTGCAACATGTATGTACAAATAAAGGCACAAAGATTTTACATGCAGAAAAAACAACTGCATGTTTGTGTTTCTTTATTTTAATAGTTCTTTTATTTTATTCAGTCCAACTAATATTTGACATTTAATTAATTGTATAACTATCAATTTGTGTTACAGAAAGTTGATAGAATGATAGCATTAAGAGGACGTTATACCCACACGTGGTGTGGTGTCCATGTCTTACTAACGTACATCATATCAAATTTGCTTTCAGCAGAACATACTTTATGACGTTACCTTTAGTATTAAAGTAAATTTACTTATTATCAAATTTAAAGCTAAGAATATTATGAACATTTAAAAGTTGTAATATTTTACATAGCTATAACTCACTTTAAAATGATAATATCAATAAAAGCATATGACATTTTCTAGATAATATTCTTACCTTTAAATTTGATAATAGGTAAATTTTCTCTGATAAAGCTAACATCACAAAATGTGTTCGGCTGAATGCAAATTTGGTATGATGTACGTTAGTAAGACAGAGACAACACATGCGGGTATAACGTACCTTAATATGTTATCTTTCTATCATTGCTCAGCTTTACTATTGAATAGATTTATAGATTAATCTATCACGGCCTTACTAGTATGTATATCGTAATTAAGG